>NW_026706929.1:0-730155 GCF_024137745.1 Phymastichus coffea
TTTCCCGTGTGTGCGGCGTGAACGCGCTCCGAGCTCGTGCTCATCCGTCGATAGCCGGGGGATTAGTCGAGAGAGAGAGAGAGAGAGAGGGACTTTGATTAAAAAAAAAAAAAGTACGAGCACCCGTGGCGTGGTTAGCAGTTGGTACTCGTTCGGTCGATTTCATTCGAGGCATTTACTATAATTCATCGACCGTAAGAGACCGCGTGAGATGAAACGGCCGACATCAGCAAAGATGGGCCGTCGCGCCATAGCAAAAATATGGATGAACTTGGACGAACAGACGAAAATTTATCTTGGCAATCGTGGCGTAAAGCTTGCCAAAAAATTACCTATAACTTTGGACGAAATTGCAGAACGGTGGTCTACGGGTGTCGCGGGTAGATCTTGTACGCTACGTTATCGCTACGGCTATTTGCAGTCGGCGTGCACGGCAGAGATGTCGTCTAGGCCGTACGAATGCAACGGGGCGATGTCGCTCGGAGAGACCGCAGTGAAAATCGAATCGAGGCGAAAATCGATCGATGTGGCAAATTAAGACGGCAATCCCCAGAGGGCAGGCTGCAGGGTAAGCTAATGCCGGGCTGATAACTATGTCAGCAGGATCAGGAAATCAGTTAATGCGCGGGAGGCAACGATTACAAAGGTGGCCGACGGTGACGCACCGAGGAAGATAACAAGAGCCTCTTTCACGCAACTTGTCATAGCGAGGATCCAGGACGATGAGGAAGAGAAGTCGCGTGGTTGCGTGCCGAGCGCGCACCGCACGATGCGTAACGATACGTGGTGACGATAATGCGCGCGGCGTTTTGCACCGCTGCCACATCGTAGATCTTGCGGTTTCAATCTCATCGCCGACCAGCCGCGACGACTACATGCGACCGAGTCTCCCTCGACTCCCTCGATACCTTTGCCTCCCTCCTCGCGCTTTGGTCGCGCGCGAAATGCCGTCAGTGTTTCTTTCAAAAGAAGTTTGCGTTGGAAACGAAGGAAGGGATATGCGCAATTGGCGTGAAATAACCGATCGTTATTAAGAGACACGCGAGCGCGCGTCCAATAGCCCACGCTCTACGAAAGTACGAAGATATTTATAAAAAGAGGCTTTCCACGTTTTCATTTTGCGTGTTCGGATGGAGGCATGATTTCAGCGTCAGCTCTCGACGACGCTTCGGTCAAAGAATTTCAAACGCTTCAAAAGACAATGTCCACGAGAGAAATTCGTATCTAGAGCCTGCTAGTTCAATAAACGTTTGCGAGACATTAGGCTAAGCGCAAAATGATGGGCATTTCGAAAATGGCTATATCTCCAAAGATAAATATATGGATAGTTTAGCTGGAGTGCGTAACGTGAGTTTGGAGAAGCAGCGATGTAACGAAGCCAGTGAGGGGGCACAGAAGAACTTGAGAACGGCGGCACAAAGTCTGATGAGTAATTAGCGTCTGACGCACAGTCAAGTTGGAAATTGGAGGGAAGCGAGCGGCGAAAAAGGCCGATCGCCGGGAGCCCGACTCATCTTCATTCTCTCGCATTCTGCTCCCGGCAAATAACGTTCTCGAGAGGTCGATCCTCTCGCCGGCGCTTCAGGGGGTAGCGCCAGCGCCAGCAGCTCGGTCATCGCGCCAGCGGGGAGGGGGCCGATAGCGTGCCCGCGCGCGAGTATCGACCGCCGCCAGTTCGGCTTCTAGCCGCCGCCACCGCCGCCGCTGGATAATCAAGCGACACAAAAGCGTACGTCCGCTGAATCGGCGGCGTTTCCTCTGGCTTTTCTCTTCTCGTAGGTGACGAGGCGGGCGCGCCGAGGGAAAAGGGGCGCGAACGCGAGTCGACATTTGCTTATCGTAGCGCGACGAGGGAAATTGACAGTCGCGAATCCCGGCGTGGATAGCGCACGGCCGCGAGAGCAGAGCGCGCCTGGCTTTGCTCTCGGCAAGAGCAATCTCGGCGGAAAGTGTCCGCGAGCCAAGCCGGCGACGATCCGCAGACCGACGAGGCGTTCGATCGGCGGGCGATGCGCAGACGACAGAAGCGGGGTGGCGGCGGTGGCGGCGCCGCGAAAGGAGGTTAGCCGGGGCTGACAGGGATAAGAGCGATTAGCGACGTCGGCGAGCGAGCAGCGAGAGCGCGCGCCTGGGTAAGTCAGTCAGTCAGTGAGCGCGCGCGAGCTTGGCTGCGCGAGGCACATCCGTCGTCGGCCGGCACAGGGCGGCGAGAGTCACGGCGGCGACGGCGGCGACGGCGGCAGCGGCGGCGGGGCCAGCGAACCCTCCCCTCCTCCCCGGGATTCTCCGCTAGCGGAGAGCGTTGCTGCTCTCTCGGGTCACGGCCACTGTCCCTCGCGCGAACTCGCTTCTTCTCGCGGCTCCCTTCCACTGCCCCGCCCCCCACTCGTCGCTCGCTGCCCGTCCCTGTGTCGGTGCGCGCAGCCATGCACAGGATCAGGTGCAGCGGCTGAGCTTTTTTTCGCGGGCCCTCTGCGCGCAGCGATCCCGTCACTTCTGCCAGCTTTGCTCGGCGCCCGTGTCCTCGGACGTGCGTGAGTTGCGCAACGTGTGGTCGGAGGCTCGGGCGCCATATGCTCGTTGATTATTTAAAGAGCCGGTAGTCGACCATGGCGATAATGATGATGACGATGAAGATGAAGATGAAGATGATGAAGATGATGAAGACGATGAAGATGAAGATGAAGATGAAGATGAAGATGAAGATGATGATGATGACGATGACGATGACGACGACGACAACGACGATCCTGGTGTCCGGATAGTTAAAATTATGTGAGCGCTGCTGGAAGCCACAGTACTGCACTGTCGTCGCGTGAACGTGTTTTCTTTTCTTTTTTTAAATGGACGCTTTACGTACGTTTCAACGGAAGATGCTTTCGGTACGAGAGCGATGCTCGGTTAATCGCTGTAAAGCTGCTCTACATCGGGCTAGCAATTCGGTTTCTTATGTACTTTCAATGTATGTTTTGTAAAACTAAAATTGTTGCGTCACCAAATGGTTTTACGAAACAGTTGGAATACTTTATTACGAGCGTTACATGACGGTCTGGAGTCCAGTATCGATTTCGTAAGTGTTGAAAAAAAAACTATTAGCTACTTGCGTGTTCAGCCGCTAAATAGAGCGAAGCGTCGCCTTACCAAATTCCACAGACGCTCGACCAAAAATCTACTCCCGAGTATCCTCCTATTTAACAAATCGCGAAACCTCAAGTCGATCGCACGTGAAAAGAGGGTAGTTTGGTTTGGCAAACAGCGAACGCCGCTCGCGGCGAGAGGTTCAGGGAGGCGGAGAAGCAGCGCGAGCAACGCCAAGGGGGAGAAGTTGGACCAATTGATTATGCAGCACGCTCGGCCCTCTCGCGAAAGTTTTTGCCTGGGAGAAGCTTCGCTCTCGAGTACACGATTACGCTCCCCAAGAGCTCCGAGCACGCCGATCTCTCTTAACTATTTTTTCCCTCTTACGTGCCGTGGTTAATCCTCTCTCGCAGCAACGTCGTTGTTTTACGATCACGACCGATCGCAATGCTCTTGCAGGTGCCAGTTCGACTTCTCCTCGTCGAATCTTCCTTTCTTTCTCCGGCGCCAGCAACGACTTTTCGCGCCACTTGCCGATAGCCCCGCAGCAGTCTTTGGTGTTGTCATCGGGCGTCGTGCTCGTCGATTATCAATTCGCGCGCTCGCTATGCCCCGACTCGACCAACAACAATGGTCAACGAGCGTTGCGTGCTCGACCAATTGTTGTAGCTTGCGCGGCGCGAACTTTGCATCTAAATCGACTTGGACATTCGCTGCTTCGGACGCGATTATCGACCAGGGTTGCCGCCTACACTGCTACTTTTATCCGAGCGCACTCGCCTAAACAGTCTATAGATTGTAGTTTGTAAACAAGAGCGATAAGTCGCCCGCGTCGGATGATCAAGTAGCCCGAGCCGCGAACGACAAAATCAAACAGAGTTCTCGAAATGCACATCACGCTCGCCGATCGTTTCCATCGCAATTCGTTTTGAACGCGAGCCGACTTGTTTTGGAAACACAGTCGACGCGCGCGCTCGGTGATTAATTTATTCGAAGCGATCGTCGCTAGAAAACACTCCTCCGCGGAGAGCGCTGGCCGGACACACAGCGTAGCACCGCGAGTGCACCCGTAAGTAAGCGTAGAAAGAGAACGGGCAAGGTCACGCATGTACGAAAGTGTCGAAGGCCGCGATCCGACCACTCGCGACGCGCAAATCTCGAACAGCGCACGGAGCCTGCAGTCGTTACTCGGGAGCGCGACGGGAGCTGAACGGCGGTGTCACGCGGCCGAATTTAATTAGACGATCGATCGGCTGCGCGCCTGCGAAGGGCTTGCCTCGTCCCCCCATCGTCTCGCCGAAGATCGTTACGCAACGCATGCTAATGACGCGAGGAAAAAAAAAGCGGCGACGGATCCGATCTAGGTTGAATTACATCAGATCGTTTCTCGCTCGGAGCCTCGCCTTGCATCCGCCAGCGGCTCCTTTCGGATTTCGTCGGCATAACGTCGATCGGTGTAGACCCGCGACGTCGACGTCGACGACGCAAAGTAGCTCGCGCGACAGGTGTGCGAGCGCGAGTCGCCTCCTCTCTGAATGTCCAGGCGGAATGGAGATCGCGCACAGCTGTTTTCCGAGCGCCAGTTGCTTTCATTATTTACGACCTCGTAGCGGGGCGCCAGGTAAAGCCAGGTAGAGCCAGGTAGAGCTAGACAAAACAGAGAACTCAACCACGGTGTACTTTTCGCTCTTGCTTCGCCCGAGTTGCCTCGATTGGCCAAAGAAAAATTCTACTTCATCGGGAGCGCTTCAACTGCCGCGCCTCACCAGGCGGCAACGGGTTTATTTTTAAAACGCTTTAGTCTGCAGTTTTTAAAGACCCAGCCTCGCCAATACGAGTTAGTCGCCGAAACCTATGTGTGCGCGCGAGATCCCTGAAAGCCAGTCGTGCGTAAAATAATTTAATGCACCGCCTCGCGAAGCGGCTCAACGCAATTTTCCGCGGAGGACGAGAGCCGGGCGTTCGATAGGCGCCGCTCTGCTTCGCCCTCGAAAGCGAGCGTATATTCGAGACGACTCGACAATGCGAACAATTTGCCGAACAAAAAAAGCTGGAGCGGCGCGAACAATGCAAGTCATCGACATGGAAGCGCCCAGCATCCGCTTTCCCCGCCGCGCGCACTCGCGCAAAAGTAGAGAGCGCGCGGCGCGCTGCGTAACCCTAAATTCTTACGGCCGGCGAATATCCAGCTCCAGATATTTGCAAGTTTAGCCCGAGGGCTGCAATTCTGCACCTCGCCGCAACTGCGATAATCCTCCGCGAAATCGGGTCGAACGCGCAAATCGATAACTCGCAGTATTTCTCTCGGGTATTATTAACGCCACTCGCGGAGCTGATATTTTACATCCAGCGGCTCCGCTTTGACTGATCGATTGGCTAATGGAATCAAAGGCGCGCACGGGGAGAAACCTCCGAGAGGAGAGATGTACACGCTCCGTGTGTGTTTATTACGTTTAATTATCGCTCGAATTCGTTTAGGCGAGTCTGCCCTTTTTTTTTCTTGTTTGCGGACCATCGGCGAGCTGGCCTCGTACAAACGCTCGCTAGGCACAGAGAACTCGTCGGCTCAGCGGGCTTCGATCAAATTTAATACACACAACGCCGAGATTTTTCAGTCGTGAGTCGGTGTGTGGTAAAAACGACGCATTGAAATTGACTAATTTTGCGATATTTATAGGAGACCGGCAGCCAAGGCTGTGCGAAGAGCTTCGCCGTCTCTTGTGTTTCAAACTAATCGTTTGCTATTATAACATTCAATTACAATACTCTATTTCCTGGAGTTTCGAGTCAACGCTAGCCATACTCTGGCTTAAGGTATTTATGCCATTCTAATCGGATACCTTGGTAATTTATGAGCATTATCATTATTCAAGGCTCTAAGACCGCAGCACTAAACTTTGATGCACGCGCGAATTGAAAACAATCAGCAAAATTTGCAATTGTTTAAAGCGTGACACGAATCGCAAGCTGTGCTCTGTTTACAAACAACATATTCGGAAAAACAAACGTATCACTCAGAATGGAGCTGATTGAGCAGCGAGTTTCGCCATAACGTATAACGCAGGTCATTCAATTACGCGCAGAGAGCGAGGTTTTACCGATGCATCGCACAGACAATGTCAAAAATATAAATATTCGACGTGTATGCGCGCATGCGCCACGTCGCACACGTTAACCCGATAAAATTAACGATGCACACAAGCGTTCGTCCGAATACGTGGACTTGCGAACAATCGAGGCTGAGACGCGCGAGATTTATCCCTTTCGTCTCCTCCTCCTTCCACGTGTAACGAGGCGCGTGCGCGGTAAAGGGAAGCAAAAATAACGCTCGAGAGGCGATAACGTCGTCGCCGTAGTCGGATGAATCGAAGCATAAAATACACGAATCAGCTTGGAGGAGTGGGTACTTGGCGCTCTTCCCCCTCCCGCCTTTCTCTTTCTCGGCTCGATAACGATGTTTAACCCACCTTTTCGACGTCATAATAACGAATCCACCGACGAGATCGGCGCGAGATAAACGCGTGGATAACGCGGATAACGCGACGCCGTACCAATATATCTGTCTGCCAACAGCGCGCCGCGCTTCCAATACAATTGCACCTTCGCCTGCGAGACAGCCAAAACTGTCGCGCGTGAGAACATTCCGACATGCCAGAAGCACACTGGAAGCTTGCGATTCCTGGACCGACACTACCGAAAGTGCACCGTAGCGACGGTACTCGCATCCTGAGCCATCGATTCGAATACGCAGAAGGCACCCTCTCGAGCGAGGGAGCCGGAATCCACCGACACTCGCGCTGCACTCGATTCGAAGAATTCGCCTCAAACCCGAAAAGCTCGCCAGGGCATGCAGCAGAGAGACAGAGGGAAAGAGAATACGCCGGCGGAAGCCGATTCGCGGGATATGTGAAGCAGACGGCTGGCTCTTGGTCGAACATGTCAACAAACGGCAGGCGAGCGCGTCTCCGTGGCTGCCCCTCTCGCTCGCTGGCAATCGACGAGACAGGGCCTTATCGAGTTTTATCGCAGGTGTGGGCTGCTGCGGAGGCCAGCCGAGCTTTCTCGAATCGGCACGTGCGCGGGTTGTCCGCGGGAATGTGTGTGTCAGCCTGCAACAGACACGACCGCGAACTACCTATCTTCCGCGACCGCCTCACTAATAACTTACCAATCGTCAAGAAATGTAGCCTGGTTTTCATTGTCACCGAACGCTACCGGTCGAAAGTCTAATTCTTCCGAGACAAATCGATCGACTGGATAAATCGAACGTCTCGCTCGTAATCGTTCGCTTCGTCAAAACTAACGAGTATAATTGCACACCTCGACAAACTGACACATACGCCAGCAAAGAATGTAACAAGTCATCGTATTTACTCGCCGAATGACATGTAGACGTAGAAAATTAAACGTCCATCCTCGTGAAGATTAGCCTGCTGCGAAACTGTCCTCTCTCCAAAAATATCGAAAATTAACCTCGCTCTCTGGCGCTCTCCATCAACATTCGGCAAAATTAGCCTGCCTCTCTCTCTCTCGCTCTCTCTCGCTCTCTTTCGCTCTCTCTCTCTCACTCTCTATCTCTCTCTCGCTCTCAAACTCTTGCGCGCACTCGGTCTCGGCTGGGGAAAAAGCGCACGCGCGTATAAGCCGGCGATGGCTTTCCGTGACGTCAGCGTTCGTTTCCTCTGCGCACCGATAAGCCGCCAAAAAAGAGTTAGCGTCTCGGAGAGGGAAAACTGAAAAGGAAAAAGAGAAATTTTCGGGCCAAACTGAACGGTAGCGTCGCAGTGCAGACGCGTGGGCGACGCGCAAACGAGAGTATACACACAGATACACACAGACACAGACACAGGCAAACGCGCGCGCGCGCGCGCACACACACACACACACGCGCGCGCGCGGAGGCTTAGGGAGAGCGAATCGCTCGCACGATGTATACGTGTGTAGGTATATTACCATGTCAGCTCCCAGGTCTTTCATATCGCAGTAGAGAAAAAGATCCCCCGGCGGCTTCATCCAGCCGCCTGTGTAGCTGTCCACTGTCTCCAATGCTGCTCTGTCGAGTCGGCTGACCTCTTCGAAATTCAGCGTGCGGCCGCTGTTTGCTCGCTCTGTGTGCTGCCGTGTATCGCTTGACCGCCGCCGCACGCAGCAGCCGCGAACGGCGACACTTGGCGACAATGGAGCTTGGCGCTTTAACCGGAGCCGTCGAAGGCTCGATAACCGCCGTCGAACCTCCGATCTTCCCCGCGCACTTCACCACGACGCGATCGCCCTCTCTCTCGCTCTCTTTTTCTCTTTTTCTCTCTCTCTCTCTCTCTCTCTCTCTCGCACACTTCACACTGGCTGCGTCAATCCTGACCACGGCTTCCGATCGAAGACTCCGTGTCACTCGCTCGAGGGTGTTGTTGTCGTCCAAGGGCGCCGCGCCTCGAGCAGCCGGCACTGCCGCTCGTTCCTTCTCGCACTCGACAGACCAACAACTCGGCTACTTCTCTGCTGCTGCTCTCTGCGGCTCTGCCGAGCGCATTCGCACACACCACCGCGACTCGCCGACGACCATCCAAACTCAATCTGCCGTTCGCTGCCTCCTGCTCTTGCCTGTCTTGTCAACGTAAGTCGAGCCACTTCGACGACGACTCGTGTTTTGCACTAAACTCTACACCACGACCACGACACCAAGACGACGAGAGAGCGGCTCTCGCTCGGCACGCACCGCGATGGACGACTAAGAGCTGCACGCCGAAACAAAGAACGACGCGCGACGGTGGCGCCACGCTTTTCCGAGCAGCCGCCAGCCGCCCCGCGCCGAGCCCCAGCCGCTCTGCTGTCCTGTCCGTGTGTCGTACGGTCGTACCTACACACGTCCCTGCCCGCTTGCCTGCCTGCCTGCCCGCGCGTTTCAGTCGTGAATACACCTAGTGGCTCTACCTTGGGAATAACGAACAGCCGCAGCGATACGCTTGCTCACTTCATTTTTCTACCTGCCTTTTTATCACCGCTGCTTCTTTGCTTCCACAAATGTGGGTTACGCCGTTGAGCTTTTCCCGGGAAAACGCTTCGATTCGAGGGGTATTTGATTGCAGCGATCGCTACTTGCTACGTTTTTATAGAAAAAAACATTAATTCACTCTTTTTGTTTGCAAGCTGATGCCAAAATAACTCGCCTCTTTTGATTGTACGAAAATTCTTGAGCGTTCGCCAATTTGCTTGGAAATGAGTGTTTCAATGAACATTTACCAATTAACACATTAAATTAGGTCTCATCTGAAGAATGTCACGCGTTTTTTTTGATAATTGTCATTAAAATAAGGGTCTTTTTTTCAAAATCTTTTGTGGTATACAAACAAAACTGCCAAAAATTCGCGGTTAATAACTATAAGAAATTTATAGGCATAAATATTGCCCTTTTGCAAACATTACTAATATATCAGATAATTATCTATTGATAATAACTCATGCGTCCATAATACCACTAAATCAAATGTTTCGTTTACAATTAAATGTGTATGGGCTATCTTTAACATCAAAACGTTTGTCATTCTTAGAATAAAATGTAATTAGTACTATCATTATCTTTGAAAAGAAAAGGAATGTTCTTTAAAAAAGAGTAAAATTTGTTTATAGCCTTTTTGATCTCTAATATTAGCAGAATAGTATACATATCTGTCATCTTTCTTTAAGTACATTGATATGACATCACCATATAACCTGACCTCATGAAAAATCCCACAAGGAGATTGTACACAAATAAGCATTAAAGAGTATTGTTAGGCGTGGTGTGCCATTTATCGAGAGGCGGACATTAGTGGGCGACGAAGAAATCGTGGGCTTACACCGAGTGGGTATTTACAAACCATACAAAAAGACACTAATTAAAACTTCCAAATGTTTTTCAACACTTTTAACGTTATTGTTTTATTTCAAAGTTGATTATTAATCTTTTATCTTGATTTTTACCTACATTATAAAGAAAGGACAACATGCAAATTGCAAGGAAAAACTAAGGATAAGAAAGAAAAGCTAAAGTAATATCTCTTCAAAAATTAATTAATACCACTGAACAGCAAAGAAAAAAGTTTTGAATGTACCAAAAGTTACAATATTCAACTTGTATCACAATGTTTAGTTTTTAAATACCTATATCTCATTGAAAAATTCATTTCTCTGATATGAATGTCATTATTTATTTAACTAACCTGTCCATTTCTCAATTGCTGTTGTTGCTGCTGTTGTTGCTGCTGCTGTTGATGATGAAACAATGCTACTTGTTGTTGAGTCATTTGATTATTTAAATACACAAATTGCTCAGTTCCTGGAGTGCCACTCTAAAATCAATTATTTTCTAATTAGTAACCAATAATAACAGATCATTCAACAAGATTACCCTAAATAGTACCTTCAACTGCATCGGATGAATTTCGTAGGGCATATGTACATTATTCATCGCTTGAAGGCCAAGCTGTTGAGGTTGACTTTGCTGCGGTACTCCAAGTTTATTCATAGGGTACTTCCATTTTTCTTGATTCTAAATAAAAGGATACAATAATATTTTTATTTATCTTAACTAAATATGTCTTTATGTAATTTAATTGCTTACATTATCAATTATTCCATCATCTGCTAAAGCCCATGCTCTAGGTGCTTGTTTTGTTTGAAAAGCTGATGACTGGACTCCAAAGTCTTGATCTGTTGGACGTTGGAATACATAACCCATCATAGTTTCATCTTGAACTCTATTCATACCAATTGGAAGTGTCTGTCCAGGAGGTAATCGAACTGCATCACCACCAGCCATAACCTGACCACAAGTTTCAGTGTCCTGCAATTATATACAACAATAAAGTTAAACTAGTAAAAACATCATAATAAAATAAATGAAATATTGGCTCTTTATCCACATGTTACTAATAACATAATGAAAAATACAACTTTCTTTTCAACCATTGGAAATAATACTTGTGTGAGTAATGATGTACGTAGTATAAGTTATACATAATTACATTGATTAAATAATTAACTTATTGATAAAGAATAGGAAAACAAAACATTAGAAAATCAAATATTTGATAACGAGTTAAACATTGTGTGAAGTCAGAGCAATTGATAGTCATTGGAATCATTGGAATCAAAGCCCATTTCAGTAATAAGCATAATTGACATTGAGCTGGAAAAGTTGATGAAACGAGCTTAGCTCTTGAGGAAATGACTTTTGACAGTTTTACACTCCATCTGTTATCTAACTTGCAAAATTGCTCTCTGTCCCTCTCTCTCTTTTTCTCTCTCTCTCTCTCTCTTTCTTCTCATCACTATCAAAACCTCGAGAGACAATGGCATTGTGTGTGCAAAAAAAAGAGGAAAGAAAGACAGACAGACAGAAAACGAGAGGGCACTCACCGTTGGTAGATGTCCGTTGGCACTTGGATGGTGAAGTTGCATGGGGGGCGTCGGTTCACCTCCGGCCCCGGCACTGCCCGCACCCAGCCACTTCATCCTCGTCGACCTCACGGAGGCAGTCGAGAGAGCGACTAGGTTACCTCCTCTCTGCGCGAGTACGAAACCGGCTGCGGATGTTGGCGCTTGCTCACGCACACGGAGTATGCATGACGCTCGACACTCACTCACACACGCGTGCACATACACGTATACGCATATGAGCCGAACCGCTAAAAAAATGCCGCCGTCGCCGCAGCCGCCGATGATTTGAGCTTTTAGCCTGCTTTTCGTTACCTGGTGCACTCCACAACTGCTAGCCAACGGCAGCAATTTACTTTCGAAATGACACTTCGATCGATGATTTGCAAATATAATGCATGAAAATCGAGAAAATGCCAGAGTATATCAAAATCGAGGAGGTCACAGCGAGAGTCAACTGTGCACGCGAAACGAAAGAGTGAGGTTAAAGTAGGCGAGTGCACGGTTTTGTTTTGTTACTCGACTGTCTTTTGTTATTTGTTCGTTCGCCTGTACGCACGACACTATACACTATTTTATACTGATGGTGTATGTGCTAGTGGTGTTGACCCTTGATAAAAAAAGTCGTTTGTAGGGCCCTCGTGTCGATTCGCAAAAATGCACACTAGTGTCCTTTTGATCGACACGACACACACTTACACAGGCTCACGTACAACGGAAAATGAACGGAGTAGGAGGAGAGCGAGCTAGTACAACGCGGGGGCAGTGCGTGATTCTTGCGATCTGCCTTTTTTTCATCTCCTTTCGGTTATAGTAGCTCTATTTGTGAGTCACTCGCGCTCTTTTCGTTCAGTTGAGATTCCGCTCCGCTTTTGGTTAAGCTTACCACACTTGCATATTCTATAATTGCTTACCTTGAGATTATTATTTTTGTATAAACTGATGATGCTTTTAGATTTTCAATGTGATTCCATTTCATATTTGAAATGATTGCGAAAAATTCTAAATTTATTGACTTCGTTATGGAAAAGAGCACTCACTATGCCTAAATATTTGAAAAAATGAGCTGATAATACGTAATATTTTAACTATAATGATAAAAAACAAATTCTTTTGCAGTCATTTTTATTATTGAAAAGATTAATTGAATGTGAATACAATGTATCTTTATTGGACTACGCATAAATTTTAATGGCATCACTAAGCAAATGCACAATCACGAAAAATATGTTTTGAGGAGACGTAATTAAAAACAAAATAAAGTTTTAAATATATCGTTTTTGATCAGAATATCTATATTTTTTAAATTATTTTCGTACTGTAGCATTTATTTCACTTGTAGATTCTCAGAGAACTACACGAGACAATTGTGTTGTAAAAGTTTTTTATGTAATTAATTACAAAACTGCTTGATACCCGTTAATCCTCATGAGTTCTAAAAAATGAGCATTTGAATACGTGAAATCGGCGAAAGGTATGCGTACAAACAACGAAAGTTAGTTGTCCTAAACGTTCATTTCTTCTCGATGATTTTGACAACTATCAATTGCAATCCTCACTCATATGTATATTCTAACTTTGATACGCAATTTTATCTCTAGTTTTCGCTGTGAAAAATTTAAAGTACATACATACATACAATCTTCCAATAAATGTACAATCACATAGAAAAACAAAATAAAAAAAAATCAAAAATTTTCAATATATTTGATAAATCTCAAAAAAGGCGCATTTATTTTGTCGTTGTGTTGGCAAAAATTTTGAATTTTAACAAGATGCCTGCGGCGTTAAGAGCCGTCAATCATGTAGAATAAAAAAGAATCTATACATAAAAAGAAAACAGCGTCGGACGGAAACGTCGTAGTCCGTCCGGATATTTTACGTGGCCGCTTGGCAACATACTGTTAAAAACAATTGTAGGACATATCGGTTCTTTTTCAACTAAAAACAATGAATCGTGCGGCGTATCGCAATGATATACGTAACATCAATATTTTATAAGTTCTCAATATGTATAAATTATATAAGAAAATCGGTTATTCAAGTGTTTTTCCATGTTTAATTTTGATAAAAAAAATAAATAAAACAGTTCAAGGGTAATTTTCTTATTGTTAAATGTTCTCAAATACAAACTTCACCCGAATAATGAAATCAAAACACAAAAAGTTTTATATAAATCAAAGTTCGAATTTTAATTTATTTGTACTTTTTTTCTGATTCTAGCACATGGCTGTAATTAATGCAATCTTGAATCAAGCAAAAGTATTTGCGCAGTTTTTTGCAAGTAATTTTACTACTCTTTTTTCTCAGAGATCAATCTACATGTTTGTATGAGAACTTATTTCGAGAAATTTTATTTCATTTTTTAATGAACACATGAATATTGAAAAGACTGTGGTTTCAAATAATCAAAAATGAAGACATTCTCTTCAAGTAAATAGATATAAGTAACTATATAAACTAACATTCTCTCATTCAAAATTTCTTTTTTTAATGACAATCATTAATATAATATTTAATAATAATGCTAATATTCATGGAGATAAGTGTTGAAAATTAAAAATAATTAATAATTTGATACAGTTCATGATAAGCATACTGAGTTACCAGTACTGATTTGCTTGTCTGTTGATACCGTTACGTCCTTACAATTCTACATACATAGGTATATAAAGTATTTACAATTGCAGAAGTGATTTATATAGTGTGTAGGCACTATGGCTTGGGATGTATTTATCGTACATCCAAAGGATTTTCAACGAACATTAATTCACGAGGTGGCTTTGAGAGATATAGCGTAATTGTGCAAAAAATGTACAGTTTAAAATTACTTCCATATGAACAAGTTTCAATTATTAATGATTTTGATTGCACTAAGACGTGATACTCTGAGTGACTGAGCAAGTAAAACTGTCGACAATATTTATGAAGTGACTCTTAAATTATAGAATCAGTTTGTTAATGCTTCAATGTAGTCCAGTTTTTGCTCTACTTGTTCTAGGCTGGTGAACAAATTTTCTCTGAAAATCCTTTAATCAGGTTTAGAATGACGTTTTATCCTGGATGAATCGTAGACAATCATTGCGATATTTGAATGTTTTGTTATCCTTGTCGACATATTCCAAGAATCTTCTTCGATTGACGCGACTTTTAGTTTCAATACTTGAGTTTTTTTTACTGGTGTAATGAGTCTATACATGAATTAACGCCGAAGAATAATTAATCAACGGAAATAAGGTACTTTTTTTATATATTTTTTTCATAATGCAACGTGAGCCTATTCAAGGTACATGGATACAAAATGAACCACGAAAAATAATTATACAAAAATCTAATTAAGACTAACTTAATCCGATTGACTAATTCTATATAATCAATTTTTTTTATTAACGCATACATAAGAACACATTCATGCATACTAGTTCACATGTTTATATATATAGCGAAGAAAAAAATAAAGGCTATCGTAATAGTTTAGAGCATAGTTTCATTTTCAGAAGAGTCTGCAAGATTTGGTTTGCATTACAAAGTCTTAGATCAAATGCGTTCATCTTGTGAACTCAAGCGCGAAAAATAAAACGAATTAATATATTACAAATTCAGATCTAAGATGCTTTGCAAACTTACGATCCGCGCCAAAAAAGTGCATTATATAACTTATAATTGTAGAAGTTAAACAGTCTCGCATCCTATATTCTTTCAAATTGGTATTTTGTATTAAAGATAAATTGAGCAACTTTTATACCGCGTTGCTGTACAGAAATCTAAATTGCACGGAAAGAGCCCTTGGCAATTAGTCCCACAATCAATCAATAACTATCAGTTCCCTGATAAATTAAAGTATATTCTAAAAAACTGATACAATATACTGCCAACTTGTGATATGTGTACTTTTACGTTTAATGTTGTTTTGTAAGTTTTCTTTTGATAAGATATAAATTGGAAAAAGCCGAGTGAGATTGACCGAGTCTCAAATGCCTCGTTTGATGTACGATGAAACCGAGATGAAAACAGATTATAACAATAACGACTCCGATGAGTCCTGGACAGGTACCACTAAGTACGAAGTTGCGTTCGACAGAGGACCAAATAAAATCCCAACGCAGACGAACTCAACTCATTAAAAATTCGATACAAATATAGTCTTCGTAATACCAATAATTAAAACGGCAAATCAAAGAGATCTGAAAGGCCTTCGTCTGTGCCCAGTGTGAACGAGTAGTCGCTTTCCGAAAGAGGCGGTTCCAGTGATAGCAGAGACTCGGTAAAGTCGAGGATACTCATGTCTGCAAAGATAAACGAAATATTTCATTAGCCATCGATTATAGTACATTACCTAACTCGTTCAGAAAAGTAGTTTCGGTTCGCTCGGGCGTAATTCTTAAACGGGACAAGAATTTCTTTCTCGAGCATGGTAACTACGGTATTTTAAAAAACAACTTGTGGAAAGCACGAATTTGAGCAACCATTTTTCCATGAGCGTATAGTAAAGTTGTATTTTCGTACACATGGAGTGTTGAAAAAATATCGATTAATCATAGTTGGATGGAATTGTTTGAACTTTCTTCTTTTTCCATTTTTACCTTTCATACGAACGACTGGCTAACTGTTGTTATGAAGTACCACCTAACTAGAACTCTGCCTGTGATGTGATTTAACAATGATTACACAAGTCACAGTCAGAGTTCCGCCAGGGAGTAGCCATTTTGTCTACGAGATGATACCAATTTCATCGTAACACTTTACGATAATTTTTTTCCTACATTTTTGCTTAATACGAATCACTAGTTTCATTAATTTGTAAATTATTCGTTTGAATTCAAATGATCGTACCTGAGGATATATGTTGATCGTCGGTTTGTAGTTGAAGCCTACCGCCACCCATGATGCCGAAGTCGTCAGACTCACAGAGCAGTGCGTCCCTCATGCCAGTCGAGTTGAGTACCGAGAGCATAGTCTGTTCGGATGGCATGCAGCTTTCTGTAGCATGCACCGGTTCCACCTTTACATCGCCACCATTGTGAACTAGGAATTCCTGGGATATGGACGATTCGACTCTGGTCACGGGCGACTGTGGTGTCAGTGGTCTCGGTACTGTTACGACCGTCCCCGCAGCAGCCGCTGCGGCTGCCGTCGTCGTCGCTGACGTCGGCGCTACGGCAGTCGTGCATCCCGGAGTCAGTGGTGCCTTTACTCCTGGGTCTTCTGGGCACAGGAATACCTCGATTTCTCCATGCGTCGACCTCATGTGAATTTGGAGCTGTGTCCGTAAAAAGGAATTTTAGTATTAACTGGACTCGCTTCACCATAAGTGTTAATGGTGCATTGCGAATTGCCTACATTTAATATTGATAAAAAGAAAACAAAATCAAATATAAACCGAGGCTCTTTTTCGCGTGATTATCACAATTATTCTTTTTTAAACAATCATATAACTTGAGAGCGTTGCAAGTAACTCGGCAATAGAAAAGTGCGAGTTGGCATAAACATTTTAAGCTCTGATTGAAAGAAATGATTCGCGATGACCTTTCGGCTGTTCTAATGTTTAAATGTTTCATGTAGTTCGAAAATTAAGAGCTCCGTGCAAAAGTGAATTTAAACAAGTGAATTAATAATTATCAAAGTTTCAATAGGAGAATGACATAAACGAACCTTGGGTTGGCCAAAATTGTTGATAGGCTGAGGAACGTGAAGTGTGGCCTCGGGTGGCGCCTTCACGGCCATGATGGACTGATCCCTGTATGCGGCGACGGAACGCAAATCGTGATACGTGACATAGGCGTAGGTACGGTCGGCGGTAAACTCATTCAATTCTTTTTGCGCACTGTGGATCAGCCTATCAAGGGCATTTTCCTTTGCTTCCAGATCAGCCACCGACTTTCGTAGGTCGAGTATGTCGCTTTGATTACTCGGCAAGCAGCCGCCCCTGCATCACAACAGAACCATTCATTGTAGTGAAAAATCGCGAGGAAAAACAAAAGTGGACTTTCTGCATACTCAAAAAATGTCCTTTTGATGCAAGAGGATTCTCCTTTCAAATTAGCATTCTAAAGGAAATCTTCTTGCCCTAAGAGATATTTTTAGTAGCAAATCATGAGATAATTTTCATCATAGATAATTGATGATTAAATCGGAAGGAACGTCAGTCGTTTTTATGAATATTAAGATCCATGAATTTGATGTCACATTTAAATATAAAAATATGAACTCTGAAATTTGACATACATTACTCTAAAATATGTTCATTGGTACGATATTGCTTTGCCAATATCGTATCAAATGAAAATTGTATTTCTTCTACTGAAAGGGGAATCTTCTTGTAAATCTTTTGCCGTAAGAAGAAAAAAACCTTTTGCAACAAGATATACTTTTCTTATTGCAAGAGGGAGAACTCACTTCCACTGGATGTTGTTTTTGCTCTTTTTCTCGAGAATGCCGATACCCTCGAGTACATTTGTGATATCATAGATGCGACGCTTCTGCACCTCGAGCTTTTCCGACGCGACGTTCAAGTCAACCACACCGTCATGGCTGTCTTCCACGAGGTTCAGGAACTTCTTCGTCAGCAAGCTCAACGATGTGTCGTAGCGCGTCCTTTCTACGTTCTTACCTGTTATTCGATTAATCGATTACTCAAGCGGTTCAGAATGTTATTGTATTACCAGACGAGAAATGGGTTGTACTTACTTTTCGTGGGAGTGTGACCTGTGAGGGAATTCGAGCCCGACCTTCTGCGTTTGCCCCTCGGAGCTTTAAAGGTGGATGGACTAGGTCCTACTTCCAGATTCAGTCTTCGTTTGACTGTTTCTTTTGACATCTAAGAAGCAAACTTTCAATCAGTATCCTATATGCGATTTATGTGTGACTATTCTATCGTGAGTTTTCCTTAGATAACAAAAAGCATGTAAATACTATGCGTGCTTTGCGATTAAAACAATGTCACTTGCGCACACGTCGAACGTACAAGGCTCAGAACTACGATGATTTATAATCTACTTTCGTCAAGTGAAAAATGACTTTGTTGGCTAATCGTTACATACGTAACTGCACAATTGTGATATTCCGATTGGAACGAACAGGCGGTTCGACAATGCCAACGAGATTTTTTATATTAAAATCCTTGTTTTATGAATGATTGTTGTGAAACTGTGAATTCGAGCCGTCAATAGGTTGCGAGTCACGAGGCACATGTAAGCAATGTTTACATCGACTACGAAAGTTAAAGTATTCGGCATGGATCAAACCGTGTAAATATTGTAAACACGATACAATTGGCGCAAAAAGAAGAGATTTCTTAATAAAACCACAGCTTAACGTTACCTTTCGAAGAATCCGAGACCAATAAATGAGAAAAAAGATCAAAGAACGCCCGTCAATTTTTTAATAGCAAAGAATTACAGGACCACGCTTACCTCAGTCCGTGGCGAGGGCTGAACGGGTCTCTTTCTATCTGGGTACGGACAGGGGGTCTGGCCATACTGATAGTCCTGCAGGTGGCGCGGAAAAAAGCGTCGGTTAGAGATGGACAACATATATATGGGGTGATGCTATTTACCTCAGTCCGTGGCGAGGGCTGAGGGCATCTTCTCCTGTCTGGATAGGGACAAGGATTTTGGCCATACTGGTGATCCTGTAGGTGAGGACTAGGTGTCTCCTCGGGAATCTTTAGCGGCTGGCCCTCTTCGTACAGGCCGTCTACGTCGACGAACTCTGTTTTGACTGCGTGCAGGAGACACGTGCGAATTATAGTCGGGTCTTTTTTTTTAAATCGAAGGTGAGGTAGGAGAGATTTGTTTACCTAATTTTGTCTCGACCATGTCGGGCGTAACGGGTCTGGCGAGATCCTCAAGCATCACTTGCCTCTTAACACGTGGCATGGTGTTGGTGAGTGACTGCAAACATCGTAGAGTAATTAGTAAGCGTATAGTGCCTGGCATCGCAATCGCGTGAAAAACAGCAGTGGCGGCGGCCAGTGCATGGGGGAAAGAGCAAGAGAGCCGCAATGGCGTCCCGTGTGCGAAGGGCGTGCGAGGACTCTGGGCCGGCGTGCATTCCAGCAGCAGCAGCAGCAGCGTCAGCAGCGTCAGCAGCAGCAGCAGCGGCAGCAGCAGCCCAGAGAAAGAAGATCGGGGGCCCCCTCCTGTTTCGTTCTCTTTCTCTCTCGCGCGCGCTTAGCGTCCTTCTCTAAAGTTACCGGTTTTCAAAAGGTCCCCGCTCGCTCTTCCTAGCTGCAGCGGAAAAAAGCCCGCAAACGGAAGTGCGACTCGATGCTTTTCCATACGTGTCGAAGCTACGCTTGCGGTGCCGGTACAAAACGAAAAAAGTCAAGAAGCACACGCAGATAAGATAGCTTTCTGAGCGTTGGCCAATCTGGAAACGAAATGAAAAATTGCTTCTGGGCTGCCTGATGAGTGAGAAATCGTGACGAATTCGCGACTTCGCGACAGCTGATCGATATTCAACTGCTTAGCATTTGAGCAGCCGCGACTTCGCGATGACTTTGCTCTATAACGGCTCTCGAACGAGCCTATTCAAAATCGAATCAAGGAGAGCCAGGCAGCCAGCCATCCAACGAGAGAGAGAGAGAGAGAGAGAGAGAGAGAGAGAGAGAGAGAGAGAGAGCACGCGTTTTAAAAATCGCTCGTTTCGCCCCCCTCCCCGCGGCTCTTACGCGACACTACCGTAGTGCAGATGCCCTAAGTCGGCGACAATCGACGATCATCGATTGTCACACGCTCTTGTTCCCTGTAGCCAAAGATGTTTAAAGATCATCTGGTACTGCTCTTACACGCGGTCCAGATGCATTCCCGCCAAAATGCAGCACGCGCGGAAGCTGTAAACTCTGGAGATTCGAGTCTCGTTGGCCTGCACCGCGTGCGAGGCGTTACAGTTTGTTACCGAGTATATATGCCCTCCATGCGGAAACTACGGAAAACCAGTTATCAGGCGAAGCTACACGTGTGCAACGTCGCAAGCTTAGTCTCGAAAACGAGCCTCAACGTGGCGACCCTCAGACGTTTCCGAAAAGGACATTAATCGCTGCAGCGGCTCTCGCGGTAGCCAGTAGCAACGGCAACACGTGATGATGAAAAACTGCGCAGCCCCCACGTACAGCGGTTGGTAGTGGCGGCAGCAGCAGCAGTAGCAGCTCGAAAATTCTCCCACGAAGCAAGCGCGTGCATTCCCCAACTCTCCCGTTTACATACGTACGTGGACATGTGTGTGCGTGTGCAGGGCCTCTCGCTTTTCGAAAATATCGATCCCCGGGGTCGCGGACAGGCGTTTAGCCGGCTGCTCGTGTTCGTTCCACCTTCTTGAGCAGCTTTACCTTTGCCTCAACTAAATTCTAGACTGCTCGCACACTTGTGCAATCAGCTGTGGGTTGATCGTGTGGTACAATCACGTAAATAAAAAAGTCAGTTGGCAAAGACAGAGAGAGAGAGAGAGAGAGAGAGAGAGAGAGAGAGAGAGAGAGAGAGAGAGAGAGAGCTGAGCGAGAGAGCGAGAGAGAGGGAGAGAGGAAGCCCGACCGCGCCGGTGACTTCCGCCGAGAGCTAGAGCCGGAGAGCGCGAGAGAAAGAAAGCCAGCTAGCCCGCGAGCCGAAAGGCGAAACTGGCAAGAGCTCTCGAGGAGGCTAGGTGTACGCGTGGGAATTTCGCCGGGCGGGACATGTTAGCTCTGTTCCCCTGAGATCGGTGGTCCGAAAAAACAAGTGCACTCACCAACGGCTGGTGCGGCTGCTGGGCGTATCAAGCTGCTCCTCGCGGCATCCTCCGGGCTCGTTTAAAGGGGGGAACATGCAGCCAGGTACGAGTAAGCTTAGCAGTCCGTCAGTCAGTGGCGCCTCGCCATTTTCTGCCAGCAGCACCAGCAGCAGCAGCACAGCACACACGCACACGACGGAGCGCGCGCGAGAGAGAGAGAGAGAGTGCGAGAAAGAGCGAGAAAGACAGAGCCGTTGCCGCCGAGCGGAGATTGGACAACTGGTGCCGTATGTGGCGTGAGCGCGAGAGTGGCTCCGGAAAAAGAGCCTACTTTCAGCAGCAGCACCTACTACGCTAGCAGCACTTCAATTGTCCTCCTAACGTCGGCTGGCTACTGCTTCCTCGTCGCCGTCGGCCTCGCTGCGCCGGTATCGGCCATCTGACGGTCGCGCCTCGAGTTAACGCTGCGCGCCAAAAACCTCGCTCGTATTTCCCGCCGCACGTATTGCCAACCAACTCACTGCTGATCGAGCAACGCACGCACGAGACGACGCGCGGCTCGCGCTTACTTGTGTATGCGTACGTACACTTGCGAACAGAACTCGTCCCTGATCGTAGAGAGCCCTTTAAACTCTGCTTCTTCGCTAATTTAGGGTTTTCATTGTTTCTTGCTAGGAACACTCACGGCTATCACACCGAATTCCACGACAACGCCGCGCAATGAGGGCTTCAACGACACTGGCAGGCGCCGTTGTAGCGCACGTAGCCGACCCTCCGTTTTACTGAAGGGATCACGACTGCGACCAGGCGGTGGCAGCGGCGGCTCACAGAACCGCGAGAGAGAGAGAGAGAGAGAGAGAGAGAGAGAGAGAGAGAGAGAGAGAGAGAGAGAGAGCGCCAGTCAGCGAATAGCGTCAGGGCCGTAACGTATATAACTTGCGGGGGCGCCATCGCCATTGGACGACTCTCTTCGTGCCTAAGTTAACTTGTTTTTCTTCTTTTCCTTTTTTATTCGCAGAGAAGGGATGAGGTGGGAGAGAGGGATGCACGCAGATTGCTCGGGTGGTCTTTATTTGTCTGTCGCACGAGGCTTTTTATTCAATTGGGCGTGTGTGGGTGCCCGCATGCTCAAACGATCATTACGTACTACTTACATACACTGTTTGAAAAGTTCGGTGTTTTTTTCTCTTTAATTTTATTACATTACAAAAGTATAGCGTGTGAATACAAAAGTGCGCTCGAAGGAAGGAAGGAAGGAGGGGGGTATAACAATGCGAATCACAAAGTCTTCGGAGGGCAGTCGAAAATTCACAGGCGGCGTGCGAGGAGAATGGCATGAGTACAAAAAAGTAGCCAAAAACAAAAGTATGCGAGTAGAGCTGAACTCGCTCTCGTGGGTTCGGTTCTCGGCTCTCTTGCTCTCGCTTTGCAGGCAAAAATAAAAAAAAGAGCGAGAGAGAGAGAGAGAGAGAGAGAGAGAGATGGAGACGAGAAACGAACGGAGTCGCTAAGGCGGGCGCTAAGGTACGAATAGACGTATCTGACTGCCTCCGGGGCCTGTGTCCGAAAAGGGGAAGGGGAGAGAACGTAGCAGGGGCCTGTTGTGCGTTTGTCCGCTCACTCGGTCGCTCTCGCCACCACTGCACATAACGTATTTATTCGAAGCTTACACACACAAAAGACTGCACCCTACTGTTTCGGTGCGTCTTCGTGTTAGGGGCGGCCATTTAAAGTGCTTTTTTTTCGTTGACGGGAAGGGGGGAGGCGAGACGAAGACGAAGACGACGACGACCGAGAGACGGCCAGAGATCAGATGTCGACGATGACGAAGAGTTCAGGCCGTTCGACTTCCGGCGGCTCGTGGATCTGCATCGCCGAGTATGTGATGGCCTTTACCTCCGCGCCCTGCGTATGCTTGCCAATTTCAAATTCTTCGCCTACTGCTCGTGCTACTATCTTGAAATTCTCTCGGTCAAACGTGATGATCTTAACTTTCTGTAAGCACAAATCACAAGAGACATGGAAAACAGTCACGTTTGATCCTCCCAATCAATTCTCTCTTTCTCTCTCTCTCTCTCTTTCTCACACACCTTATCGCTCACGGAGAGCGAGCCTGCTAGAGAAAAAGACAGATGTACGCGTGAGCGAAACTCATGGGGTGATGATGCTCGACTTAGGACTGTTGAGAGAGAAAGAGAGACAGAACGATTACAATGTCCACATTCTTTTGCTCGGTGTATTTGGAATGGTGACTCGAGGTTAACGCGCCACGAGAAAACAAAGATTATGCAACCGTTTGTCCAACATTCAACTAATCCCCATTAATGTTTATAAAGAATGTTTTTACAGCGGAATTTGCGAGTGCTAAGAATGTAAATAACTTTACGAACCGATGCTGTACATTCCTGTGATATTTGTTTTTTTCTTAACTAGCCTAAGTGTTAGAAAGTTGAAAGATTTCTTAAGACTCAAACATCAAAGGTGCGATTCAATCGAAATGACAAGTGCCAATCTATGTTTATGAAGGATAGAAACTTTGAATGCAATTCATAATTGCATTGCATGCTTTATAAAATGAATCTCACACATACACATACACACACACACAATCGTGCCTGCGATAAGCTGCATAAAAGTATAGATGTTATGATTATCATAATCAATATACTGTATAAATAAGCAGCACTTGACTTTCATGAAGCCAACATTTTCATAAGAGTTTATGTGGCATAAAAATGATAAAAATGATACACGCTTAACTTTATTTCCACGTTAACACCATTCCGTTTTCTATGAACCAATTAAACGATTATTACAATCGTATTATCAACAACAAAGTTTGTCTATCAATTCTTGAACACATTAATTGTAAAGACTGACGTTATGCAAGGAGTGATGAACGCACGCGACACGATGAATACTGGGCGAGCAATCACGGTAAGGAGTTGTGTAGAAAATATGCATATACAATACCTTGGCAACGAGGAACGGTTCTGCGCTGAACATGAAAAGAAGCTCGTCGAGAAAGTGGAACAGAAGACTCTGTAAGTCGTGGCCCTCAGCTTCCACGTGGTGCACTTGTTTCAGCTCCACACGCTCCAAGTCCGTCATATAATTGAACATTGCGATCGCGCACTGCTCGAACGCTTCCTGCAGAGTGTCGCCCCATGAGTGCAACCTAAGATTTGTTAAAATGCCTCTATTAATACGTTTGAAGCTTGCGTGTATTGTTACCTATAGTTCACCGGCTTTCTAGGTTAAGTAGCAATTCATAACCTCAATCCTAGCGATTTCTAGGTTTTTGTGCACGTTTCTAAAGTCATTCGACGTTATACTCGATCATTCAAGTAGGTTACGTATAGGCAATGACGAAAACACGTTAAAGGATTCGCGGAAAATCCCTTCGAGCACACACCTATGCGTCGCTCTGCTTCTAATACATAATGACTCCACAGAATAAGAAATGTGTATGAATACTCACTGAACGTCCGCTGTGTGGTCCAAATCTACAAAAATCAACAAAAACAAGTAAAAATTGAGTCGCAAAGCAAAAAGGTAAACGTAAGAAAAGGCGAGAAAGGTTTGGGAGGAGGAGCAATTGGTGACGGCCCTGCGTTCGCGCCAAGTGCACGCGGCACAATGCCTTTCCTTTCTACCGGTATAACAAACGCCGGTGCGGCCGCGCAAGCTCTCTCCTCGCAAGCATCGTACAGTTACATACTCACACTCGTATTTGCAGGGCGGATAGACGAAGTCGTCGTCGACGAGATCGTTTTCGGTGTCCATCACTGGTTACGAGCGTGCGAGATACTGTGCACGGCGTGCCGTCACAGCTGATCGCGCTCCACGTGAATCGCGCGGATCAGCTGTTCGCAGATGACAGTCGCCGCCGATCAATGGGACTGTAGTAAAGCAGATGGCAGCACTTAACGCGCCCGATCAGCTCGAGAGAGAGAGAGCGCGCGCGCTTTTTTCCCGGCACGGTTACCAGCCTGCGGCTCGTCTCGTGTTTACGTTCTGTCTACCGACATGTGCTAAGCGACCTGATCGACCGTGCTCAGCTCCAAATCTCTTTGCTTTCGCTATGGCATAGTGTTAGAGATGGTAAAGACGAGCAGCTCGCTTTTTCCATCTATTTCTTCAAATTATTGCTAAAATATTTTTTATATTTCACGCCACTGTGCATTTCACATATCTTACTGTGGCTTCCAAATTAGACTTCATATTTGCAGAGCGGTGTAATATTCATCTGTTTTTATGTACTTTCAATCAATAATCATTATCTTTTTTGAAACTATATGTCTAATGTTAGGTTTAAAAAAAATTATAGTTAATTAAGTAAAAAAAATATTTTGACAGCGACTAATTATACATTTACCCTTTTACCATTTAAGTATGTTCATTGTGTTTCGCTCGATAGATGTCGCGTATTAATAATTAACATTTTTTCTTTAAGTTTAAATTATAAAAAAATATCAAAAAACTAAATACTTTTTCAACGGCACATCTTTAACGGTAGAGATTAAGATACAAATTTGTCAGTTTCAAAAAGACCAAAAATGGAGTACAAGATCATATTTTTATGCCTGAAATGTCTATGTTAGTGATAGATTGCGTATCATGAGAATATATCCTTTTCAAGCCAAAAGTCATTTCGTCACGTACAAAAAATTTATGCCTAGTTTAGCTGACAAGGGATATCATGTGGATGTCTATATAGACAAGAAGTCTCAATGAAGTTTTAAAAAATATACCAATAAGTACATTACGTATTTTTTTTAGAAATTGATCTGGATTGAATGATACATTTCTAAATATGGCAAAAATGACATAAAATTAGCCATCAAAGATATACTTTCATATCAAGTTTCAATTTTCTTTTTGTATATCAATTCTCACGTCACTTTTTATTATCGATAAGTTAATCTTCAACTTTTTAGTTTGAAAAACAAGTAAACGTATCAAAGGTTACGTAATTTAACTAATTCATGCGTTCTCTCTTAATCGACATGCATTGAAATTAAAGTAGAATTTCTTCAGTATACAGAATTAGCTGAATGTTTTTCATCAGAACAACATTTAATTTAATACTTAAATTGGACAATACGCATTTGTTAATTGTAAAATAATTATATTTAGAATTGAATCATTGTTAATCATAATCCGTTGTGATATTGTAATGTTCGATAAAGGTAACGGTAAATGAAGATACAGAACATAATGTTAAAGAGGGCACTGTTAATAATCTATTCAATCATTTTATATGCAGTAAATTGAATCAAATACTGGAAATCGGAATTCCACGAGGATACAGAGTTCAGAAAATAAATAATATTAGATGTAAGAATCTGTACCTGTGCACAAGGAAACTGTAATCTAAATCGCAAAAGATCACATTTTAGAATAACAATGTACAATCACAAAAAAATTCAATCAATAAATAAAGAAAAATTGGAAACCACAATTAATTTAGCAAATAATTTTACAAAATCAAAAATAAATTGATTACAACCACCACAATAACCAGTATATAAGCACAAGCAACAAATGGACAAGAGACTCAAAATATTTGTACGAGTTTCACATGATGAAAATGAAACAGCATCGGCATCTGATAATCCAGCAAACAAGCCTATTGAATCAATATTTGACACAATAGATAAAATAGCAGAAAGAAATAGCAATAAAACTCTTATTAATACAATAGCAAAATCAGCATCAAGTAAACCGATAGCTGAAATTAACCATATTAGAATGACTTATAAGGATCTAAAATATATTGGCCTTAATAAAGCAATACTCTATTTTCATAGAGATATCAAAGGTTAACGAACTTTTACCACTTCTGCATATTCATTGGAACTACAACCTAAATATTAAGATATTTTAATTGTTGATGAAATCGTCTTCACATCTTACTGCAAATGTGATTTACCTTTTCAACATCGAAATATGTATCCATATTATAGAGAAACATGTGCAGTTGGATTAACTTGTCCTTCAAGGTTAAACCAAATTGAAAGAATCGTATTTACGAGAAGTATGAAAGCACCTACAGAGAATTTTTCTGCTGACAAATAAATACTCATTTGAATGAACATTTGAATGAATAAGTGCAATATTTAGTTTATGAGTTATTTATGACAGTAGTACAACACTTCTGAATATAGGTGAACGAAACAAAGCTTGTTTTTTTTTTTAATAAAATCTTATAATTTATGTATAATAAAAATTAATTTGAATATACTTAGTATGTAAGTTTCTTTTATGTATCGGCTTATATATCTCTTTAGGCTCTTACAAATGTATACATAGGGCAACCTAAGAACCTTGTATTTTTGGATCAAATAAATATGTTAAATATGTTAAATATATCCGAATTAGTTTTACAGGTCATGATATAATTAATAACTTCTTTTGATATAATTTAGTTTAAAATATGAAAATGGAAAATCAAAACATTTATTCTTAGGTATAGTTTTTATTTTTCTAAAAATTCTAAATGAAATTATTCATAGGAATCAGTTTGATATTTTGTCTACACGTAAAATTTCAGAATGAAAAGATTAAAAAAATTGTTTGTTTACATTAACACATGATATTATTCCATTTGATAAGCCGGTATTACAATTATAACTCGTTTAAAAAATGTCGAATGAAAAAACTGGTCGCGAATCCTGAAAAACTGAAACTATACGCAGTTATAATTACAAGTAGACCTTGACAAAGCACACACCGATGAAAAAGTTTGATGACGATAAACAAATGCAAAACGAAAATTTTGTCGTCGGTTGGAGATGTTGTTTCGGTTGTCCTTTCTTCGAGATCACACTCGTCAGCGAAAACACGAGGATTCTCAAAAGCACGTGTTATTGGCCAGTTAATCGCACATAAATCGACACTTGCACGCGATCGTTATCCAAGCATCATTCGTTTGATCTACCTGGCGCCCGCGACAAGGCGCATCGCGATCGCTTAATGGAATTAGCACGAGCGTACAAATGTGCGCGCGCGCCGCGACTCCTCCTCCGGCTCGTGCAGCTTCGCTGTCGAGATCGTCGCACTCGCGAATCGTCGATCTCGAACGAGACCTACATAAGCTCGCGACAAAAGCAGTGCGAAACGTTGCGATATCGAAATTCGAGTTGAGACGACATCGATCGCGTGCGTGCGCGCACACGCGGCCTTATAGATAAAAGTGTGACAGCCTTTTTTGCGCGGTGCGAACGCGCGAGCGCGAGCTGCGCGTCCATTTCTCACTCGAAATTTCAATTTTCGCGCGAACGCGGAAGCAGACGCGTTGTTTTTTTCATCGTTCTCTGGCAATCCGTTATCGCTTGTGAGTGGGCGCAGACAAATCCAATCGCGATGACGAAACTTGCTCGTTCGCAATAATAAAATAGAAAGAATGAAACAAAAAAGGAACCTGTTGTTGCTCGACAATAAAACAGAAGAAGGACTGCGAGGCGCGCATTTTCTTTTTATCGCTCGATTATGCAGAAAAAGTACGGGTTAAGAGCGTCGTTATTTGCGTAGAAACCAGTTTTTCTTCGAACTATATGTTTGCGGCGCCGGTCCGCCACGCACAGTAAAAATGCAATTAGATGCCGGCCAAGAGGAGAACTGCCGCGCTCCTGTCCAAACTGTCGATTGGTTTGACTGTCTCGCGATGAAATGGCAACTCATATCAATGTATTGATTTGAATGCGCAGCCTCAAGGCCTACGGTCTTTTCAGAGAGTTACGATTACTCGCTAGAAAGCGACGTCGCGTTCAGCGATTAAAATTTGCGCGGAGAATGCGGGGAGCTACCTCATATTGTTTGCGCGCATGCATCTAGTGCGAGCGCATAAATTAGCGATCGTTCGATATCAATCTGGACGCTGAACGTGTACGTTCTCTCTTTCTCGCAAGTGACATCAGCCCCGATGCGTGAGGCACACAATAAATAAGCATTTCGCGCCGCATGCTGATTCAAGGGCAACAGCTTCGATCTCGCGCACCCGTGGACAATTGAGATTCCTCGCCTCTTGCATAATCCACGAGCTTATGCACATTCAGCTCTTATCGATCGTGCTTACGCTCGATTTCACTTTGCATCGCGATTTTAACACCTTCGCCGACTTTTCGAAGGATCATTTTCACAGAGAATCGCGCGCGCAACGTCTCCTTTTTTCTTTCTTTTTCTTTTTTTATTGGGATGACGTTGAATTACGCAGCATCGTCGACGATAATCTTCGGGCTCTTTTCGTTTCATTAAAATGCACAAGGAAGCGTGTTCTGTCAAAGTTTGCCGATAGCAGCTCGAGTTCCTACCGGAATTACTGAGATTTGCCAAGGAGGATGCGGCATTTTTTCTACTACGATGCAACAATTAGCCACGGCTCGGTCACTCGCAATCAGAGTATTGCTCTTTTCGTATCTATCTTGACAAATTCTCTTCATTCCCAAGTTCCCATTCGCGTAATTTATGGAAAATACATCCCGTCAACTATCTGAAGCTACGCCTCTCGAAGAAAAAGCAGCAATTCAAACGTATAAATACTTTGAAGTAGCGTGATTTTTTTGGCGAACGTCGTTCTCTCTGTACGTTTTACAATATTGCTGATGTAAAAATACAGCGAGTGTTTGAGATAAAAATCTAAAACATAAAAAAATACGCGTTGTCCGAAACTTGTACCAAAAAATGTGTTATATTATTTAGAGGAACTTGCCAATTTGTTGAATTGATTATCAAAATACGGGATTAATTGCCAGAGTGAGAATGGAAGGCGTTCTGCTGAGTTTCGTAAGAGAATTATAGGTTTACAATAAAAAGTTGATCGTTACTAGCGGCCATTCAAAGTAATAACAGATCACGACAACAGTCAAACAAGAGATGAGCATGGAAGAAGTTCGAGAAAGTCCACTGGGAGCTACGTGGCAATCGCGGATATGTCAATCAGCGGGACTCCGAAGTTGTACAAGTACAACATTTGTATTTGCAAATCGACAGGTCCGCGCGGCCGATTAACGACGTGTCTCGTGGGTTTTTGCCCAAGCCCTCGGCTGTGCCACCGCCCTCAAGCTCTAAAATTAGCCGCTCGTGTATCCTCGACGGCGGGCGGGCATGCGCACAAGTCGCTCATCGAAGCTGCAGCGCGCGGTAAGTACTAATGACATGCAATTTTGCAACGTGCGCGCGAGCGCGCCTCGTAAGTAAGTTGCGAGCCTCGGCGGCGCTGGCGTTTCGAGTCCTTGGCGCGGTAAGCTATATAAAGCGAACGTTTGATTGGCCGGCCGGGCATATAGCTTTTTTGAGCCGAGTATCGTGCACAGATCGCACACCAGCCACGAGACAATCATGTCCAGCGTGACGCAGCTTCGCGCGATCGTCTGCGTGGCCGCCTTGCTCGGCGGCGCGCGCGCCGATCAGGAGGTCGGCTTACGTGAGTTCCCACCAAATTTTAACACTGACATTTCACGGAAAGTAAGAGCGCGAAGCAGAATCGCGAGTTGGTCGCGAGTCTGTCTCCCCGACCTCGTTGGTTTGCGCGCGAGAAAAGTCAAGACGGAGCTCGGCGAAAGCAATCGGCCGATGATTAGCGTCGCAGTAAAAGCTTCAATTTTTCAAATCGTAACTGAGACCGAGGCGTCGGCCGAGCGTCGAACCAATTCTGGGCAAATCGAAATTAATCATATCGACGCTTGTACTAAACAGTTGCATACGTGGGCAGCAAGCGGTTTTGCATTCAATTTTATTCGTAAGTTTGATCGCGATAAGCGTTGGCGTCCAAGTTCCGCTGTAGGCATTCGATTGATCGCCTCGCTGGAGTCCCGATGAAAGCGAGAGTCGCCAAAAAGAGGAGCCGGAGTGCCGGCGTAAGAGAGGCTTCGACGCCAGGAAGCAATGTAGCGGAAGAGTCTAGCCACCGCGCGGCAATTGCAGGCTTGCGCTTGCCCACGGAGCTCCATTAAACTGTGAGCTTTGCGCACATACGAACTTTTAGTAATAGCACGTACTGTCGGAACCATTATTTCGATTACGTATCCCATCGCGGTTACGCAATCGCTCTTCGTTTTCGTCGTTGGCCTGTCATTATTAATTGCCAATCCGAGAGAGCTTCAATTTTCGCATCCTCATTTCTAGTTTCAAAATTCGCGATTCCGCGTTCGGAAAACTGATTGCTGGACGGATCCTCGACAATTAACATGTCTCGCGGTGGCACAAGATCCGTTGCCTCGAAAAATGGAACGCGTGTGGAAATAATAAATTATAGGCGAGAAGCTGCCGCACGCTCATGAAAAGCGAGCTCTTCCAATTTCTTTTGCGAGTAAAAAAAGGAAAAATCGTTGTGTTACAGCAAGGAGCGTAAAAGTTTGCAATCATCAAGCGCCCGACTACTCGTCTTGCCTAAGGCTTGCCATACAAGAGTCATGGATGACCTTCGTCAAAGGTAACAACAACATATATAAAGAAAAGGAGAAAAATTCTGCTTCGAGTGGTCGCGATATCCAAGCGTCGGCGTTAACGCGTTGCAGGAATTCCCGAGCTGGGCTTGCCAGTGCTGGACCCGATGGAGGTGGACATGATGGAGAACGAGTTCCACATGGGTCAGCTGATGGGTCGCTTTGTCCTTCGCGACGTGAAATCGTACGGTGCGGCCAAGAGCATCTTCCAGGCGGTTCGGCCGACTCGCAGCGCGGACCGCATGAGTCTGGAGGTGGATTTCGTGATGCCCAAGGTGTTTATCGAGGGCGACTACAAGGCCGAGGGCAGCGTTGGCCCCTACAAGATCGGCGGCAAAGGTGAGCCTGCGTAACGCGCGCCTCGTTTCGACATCGCGCAGCTCGCCTATATTCAGGTCGCCTAATGGGCGTCGCGTCCGCTGCGGGCGTATCACGAGCATTCCCATGATCTCCCTTCGGTTTCCTCTCAGGATATTTCAACATCAGTATGGAGGGCGTCAGTACCACTTGGGGTATAGAAGGTCGCGTGGAGAACGACAGATGGGTCGTTGAGCACTTCCACGTCTACCCCGAGGTCGAGAAGATGAAGGTTTACTTCACCGATCTCTTCAATGGAAACCCGGAGCTCAGTAAGTACTTTTTTCTATCGCGACGCTCACCGATCGATTCCGTTCTGCTGCCACTAATCTGCTGGCTGCAGGTATGCCGTTCGCGTAGGATCGACCAGCGAGCCGGTTGAGCAAGTCCATTGATAAATATTTACACGGGCAATTTATTTTTCTTGCTGGCTTTTTACAGCCTCATTAAAGCATTATGAGCGCGAATGACTCTGAGTGCAATTCATAGACTGACTTTTAGATAGTCAAAGGATAGCAAGCCAAGTGCGATTATTGGAAAAAAAATTGTTGCTCAAAGTTGGCATTCTACTGACTTATCGAACGGTCAGGACAGTACCGAAAGGACGAGTTGCTTGCGCGCAGCGTCAAGTGCAATGACATCCTTTTCCTCGTTACTTATGTAAACGAAGTCAACGACACATTGTACGAGTCACACTTCACATTGGTGCTTGTATGTACATTAGGGAAAAGGGGGTTGACTCGAGTAGTCACGCTCGACGTGACTCCCTCGCGCGGATGTCAAAGATTACAATCATTACTTGTAATGAATGGCTATTCGGATGTTTATGCACAGCCGACAAAACCTTTCGCATTATTCCAACAAAATCGTCAAATTGCACAAAATAAATATCCTTTTTTTTCCTTCGCAGACAAGGCCGCAATGACTTTCGTCAACGAGTACTGGCAAGTATTGTACAAGGGTATGCTGCCAGTAGTCGAAAGACATTGGGACGTCCACTTGACTGACTTTGTCAATCGGCTAATCTTCTCCAAGGTGTCTTTCGCCAAAACCTTCCCTTGAATGATTCTTGACAACTCAAGTAGAAAATAGATCAACAGTGTCGTCGCCGGACGTGTCGTACACGATGGAAAAGAAAGCAGAGTATTACTCCTCTGGTTGTGAGCAAAAGAATGACGATGATTTTTCTCTTTTTTTTCTTCTTTGTTGAGCGATACCTATGTGTATGTAAATATAGAAATAAAGAAAAACATGTATTTTGTTGGAATTGCCATTTTATTATTGTAGAAAGTTTTGTCTTTGCTCCTGAGAACTCAGGCTAGGCCGGTTTTCGAGAGTACGAGAGTATTTAGAATAACAAAAAAAAACGAGAAAACTCTACTGACTATGACCCTGTTTACTGAATCGTCGAGCGCTACTCAAGTAAAAACGAGCTATCTACAAAAAAGAAAAAAAAAATACTAAAGCGACAAGGCGTTACGCTACATCACCGGCTATATCACTGTCAAGAAAAAATAGAAGAAAAGCAGCACTCGCGCGAGCCGGTCGACGCATAAAAGCGCGCGCAGGTGGGAGCGCCTGCGATGGAATCGAATTCGGTGCCTCTGGATTATCGGCAACGCTACTCGAGCGTGCGGAGTCGCGATAAGTGGCGTGCGCGCGGACTAAGGCTCTAAGGTCGCAAGAACGTCTCGACCGGTAAGTTCCTCAGCAGCTGATTGACGATACCGGCGAAGAGAGCGGAGAGTTTCCTCTTCAGCTGCGGCTCCATCGCCTTCAGCACCTCCTGGCCGTTCTCCCGCAGAAACAGATTGGTCGCCTCCGCTGAAAACGACAGTCTCATCGTTACCCGTCGCCACTATTGCTCGCGCCTCCGTTCCCGCTTACTTAGTATCCGATTGTTGTTGAAGATCTTGCGGACGCGCATCTGCACGTCCTTGACTCCGAGGTGCACGTCCAGATTGTCGACGTTAAGGTAGGTCTGGCCGTCCCTGGGGTGACTGGAGACCGAGCCCCGGACGAGCGCGCGGGCGTTGCCGAAGCGCGCGTGGAACGTGCCGTTGCCGCTGGCAGGCAGGATGATCAGTACCCCCGAGCTGCGAAAAAACAACGCGCGGCATGCGGCAAATGCGGCAACTGCGGCAACTCGAGCGCGCTCGAGCGCGTCGAGCCCTCGGCCTCTCAACGACCAGTTAACTACTGTTTTAGTGGCCGGCTAACGCACATCTTGCTCGTTTCCTCGCCACCCGCGACGGCTCCGTCGCTTTCTCGGCCGAAGGAGGGCACAGCCTGTCGTTTTCGCGGGCCCTTTATTTTCAATGTCTCGCTTCCTGCTGCGGTTTCACGAGCAATCGAGCACGCCCTCCACTTTGTCTTCCTTGCGCATCAACGGAAAGATGGAAGATACCGATGAACCGGTTCGGCCAGAAGTCTCTTGCCACAAGTGCCCCGGCGCGGCCACCGGGCGCGGATTACACTGTGACGCACGCGCGCGGCGCTGGAAAAATTTTATCCGCCACCTCGCCCGAACGAGCGAGTCGCGCGCTCGTTCGAGACGAGCCGAGCGCGATGTAGGCCAGCGTGACGCTGCTCGTTTGCTTCTCATTAACGAATTCTCCGGGACGGCGATTAAGGAGTGGCGTCGGCTCGCCAGACGATCCAATCCGGCAAATCGACCGAATCCACGGGCGTCTCTGGCAGGCTCGAGCCCGCAACAGCGTGAAATCGTGGGTCGCCCGACGAATACGTCCTTACCGCCGGATCGAAGAGCGGCGCGGCGGCGCGGCGGCGCGGCGGCGCGGCGGTACGCGTCCGTCGAACGAGACAGAGAGAAGGGACGTACGCACCTGGTGTATTGAGCGTCAAGGATGAGGGCAGGCATTCGGATGAGCGCCTCGAAGGGCGAGCCAAGCTTGATGTCGGCGACGGTGTAGTTGCTCGCTCCCCTCACGAACAGCTCGCGCAGCCGCACCGTGTAACCGTTCGTGCCACCTGTCAGCGACAGCTTCAGCTCGTCCATCTGCCGCACACGCAAACACGCTTACTTGGCTCTCGATGATCGGTCGCGCCGCGAGTGCCGAGCCGGTGGAAACAAACAGCAAATCAACGACATCTCGAAGCCGTCGAGCTGGCGGCGCCGCGCGAGCGGCATCTCATGTGCTTTTCTTTCCCCGGCTCTCGAGTGGCTTTATTCGTAGCCGTGCAACTGCCGACGAGCGCGCGTTCCTTTTCTCTCGTCCGCGCCGTGTCGAGAGAATAGCGCCGCGCGTCTCCTTCCGTCTTTCTCCTCGAATTAGATGCTTCTCGCGAAAAGCCGAAAATGTCAGACTCACGCGAAATGGCTCGACCGCCGGCAGCTGAATTTCCGGGATGCCGGCTTTCAGGTATGGCCGCAGGTGGTGCAGCGCGTCGATCAGGCAGCTCTTCAACTGTGGGTCGCTCCTCGAGCACTGCTTCACGTATTCGGCTGCGAACAGCGGTGCGCAAAGAATGAGTTAGTCTTGCCGAATGTTCGTCGAAAGTCTAGTTGCCTTGCGTGGATCGTTCGCGACATGAATCTTGCCTGAATCATCGGTTAGACAAAACTATCCTCTTGCGACCTAAAAGCATGTCGCAACGGTCGATCTATCAATCAAGCGACGATAATACCCCGCGCTCAAAGTAGCACACACGTGAATGCATCCATCTGAAAACTATACGGCTCATCCCGCTGTCAAGTCAGCGAACTCTTGGCAAACACACTTGCTGCTGGTACACTTAGATCTTTGATTGTGGTCCAACGTTTTAACGTAATTATCTAAATGTAATCTAGTGAAATTCGTGCAAATACAGCCAATGGCTGCGACGCGAGATGCTCTATAAAGCACCTCGACGGTAACCAACAAATGACTATTTTCAAGCAATGCTTTTCATCGGTCAAAATAACGGTGTCGTACCGGATAATCAGCGCGCTTGTAGTTTCGTCTAGCTAACATTGAATTTCACACGCACATACACCGTTGATCGACAAATTACAGGTTAGGCGAATAATCTATCAGGTGGTGTATGCAAGAATATTGCTTTGACAAATGATTTATTTCGCAACGTGTGACGCCTCGCAATGCAATTACGCGCTTGAAAATAATACCAGCTATTTTCTGTAATACTAATATGTAATTACGCCGACCTTTCGATAATATGTGTACAATAGTTTGATAAGAAATCGCGCACCGCTTCGTTGATCAATTTCCAAGTATAGCTTTGTATTTTTCAAAAAGACGCGCACCGGACTCCATTCCAATCGCAGTCTGCGTCTAGCTTACACTAACGTTCACATCGATTACATAAATGTCTATCATAAAATATCATTTATGCGATGTTACTGCAATAAGCAATTCAAAGATAAGTTTTGCATTCTTGAAAGCTAACGAAGCCCATCGTACACGAATTTTTACGCGAAGTCAAGATTGTAGGGTCAACTCGTCGATGCCTGCCGACAATGCAATGCAGACAATTATCTTCAGCACCAGGTATATTGCAAAAAGCATACAAAATAACTCGGCTGTATTTTCTGCCTGTTTCTCAAACGCGTAATATGTACATTCGGCACTCGTATGTTCAGCTTTAAAAATTTACAATTTGCGAGTCTAATGCGACGGTTCCCTTAAGCCAGTGTCAAGTAGAAAATTCCGATTCTCGCGCTACAAAAATCTTGTCGATCTAGCCATCGACGTGAAAATATTTTCAATTTTTAAGCACGCCGACTACCGACATTCTTTTTAATTCCTTTGAATTTCGATTTTTATAAGTAAAATCAATTGGTAAGCGACAGATAAAGAACGTTAGAATACGTAAAATCGTAGAATCGAATAAACTCATCGAAAGTGTCGGCTCAAGTTGGATTAAAAATTGCTTTTCTTAACTCAAATATTGAGGATTCTGTACAGCGCTAATTTATTTCTTTAGTAAATAGGACGAAAGCGCTGATTTTTCGACAAGCGGGATGGAGACTTTTACACTTATAAAAATGAATATTGAAGCTTATTCAGAACACGGCGACATTTTCATCGGAAAGACTTAACATTGTAATGGAAAAAAACTTGTTATTTGTTACGTTTGGCGGATACTAGAGAAGACAATCAAATCTGATTCTTCGAGGACAAGTCGAGCTGAGCGCTTTCGCACGGCGACTGGCCGTCGCGGAATTACGCAATAAGAAACTAAAGGAAGCACTAGGCATTGCGAGTTATTACGATCCAAATGTGATGGGCAGACACGTGAGTGCACAGCGAGTTAGTCGCAGGGAGAGAGCCGCTGTACCGGCAAAACTTTTGCGGGGACTTGCACTTTCTCGAATCTACTGCGAGCGACTGCGCTTTATCGGTTACTCAACCAGTCGATTTTCTAGAAAGCAGCGACAAGCGCTGAAAGCGCGTTGTCCTGCAAGCCGCGAACAAACGGAGACTCTCGATTCGCCGTGTCTGACCGCATCATCGCCTTTTCCACTTGCAAGAAAAGCTATCCCGAAATCGGGATTACTCACGGACGGGCCGATCGCTGACATCGGTCCCGGCGACGTGGATCAGCACCGCCAGAATGGATAGGCTCTTGGACAACAACAGCGGCATCTCGGCGAACGATCGACAAAGTCGGCCCAATCCTCGGTCAAGTTACTCGTTGTCGTCCGTACCACGAAGCTACGGAGATAATGCGCGTACGCGTATCGACGTTGGTCGCCGTCAACGCCGGACTGAGGCCATTGGCAGATGCAGTCGTTGCACTTGCTGCGGCCACTTTCACTAGGCGACGACGAGGCGCTCGCGCGCTTTTGCCGTGCGTGCGTTCCTCGCCCCCACTGCACATCCTCTGCCGCCGCTACTGCCGCAGCACCGCATTGCACTTTGACTGCCCCGGCAAATTGACCACGCGCGCGCGCGCGATTAGCAATTTCCCGAGAAAAGCGTCCTCGCGAGCGCGCGCGCTCGTGACGCGTCGACCCGGATATTCGCTCGACGGCTTGTGTGTTTTGTCACGCCTCACTGGCCGCGAGTGCGCGCCGCGACTCGCCTCTTTCTTTCATGGCGAGACTATCTTCCCTAGCCTCTCCTCGGCTTTTCCTTTCGCTCGCGTAATCGAGCCAAATCACCGACGCCGCGCTATCCTACGGCAAGCCACTGGCTCGCGAGCGTCGTTCAAGGGTACGACAATGCTCGTCGACAGCACCTCGCCATTGGCAAGGTGCGTATTGAATCCCCTTTCGATTGCCGCAAGAAAACGTGGTATTGTAAGCAAAGATCACGCGCGCGAAGGCAAGACTAACAAGGGGAGCTTGCGTCCAGCTTCGTTGCCACGCGGGAGCGCGAAGGCAGCTCAGGAAAAGTTGCACGTTACAATTCGTTTCATAGCTCGTCGTACGTTGAATAACGCGCGCATTCGCCGAAGCTTTGTAATCCCGAGCTTTCTCATTCTCGAAGCGAGGCTGCTCCTGCGCGTGCGTTTTTCGCAAGCGCTTCCTCCGCCACGGCAAACTGGGAACGATTATAACCGAATCAAACTACACTTTCGAGCGACCAATGGTGCAAACAATGCAATTGTCATTTTTACGACTGCACACCGGGGACTGTCTTGCGCAACGCGCGTGTGGCGGCACTGGAAGAAAGAGAAACGCGCGAACGAGCGGCATTCTGCGCGCAGCAAGTGCGGCCGGCGGAGCGAGAACGAGGAGACGACGAGAAGGCGATAAAAGGTGAATAACGAGCGTTGCGCTGCTCCGCGGTGGCCGCGCATTTCGCCCGAATCGCGCTATCGGCCAAGTGCATCCGACGTCAGCGGCAGCGCCGAAGCGCCCCGTCGCGAGCGCGGCACTCTGGCGACCAGCGCGCGGGAGAAAGAGGGAAAGAAGAGCGGTCGATCGGAGAGCCGCTGACCACCACTCTCCTCCGCTTGGATCGAGCCGATCCCTTGCGCAAGCCACGCAATACGCATTGAAAAATCGGGCTTTTAACCGAGCGCCTCGGAGCCGACGGCTCTCAGTAGTAAGTGCACCGCGAGCAGGCGCGAGAGTGAAAGCGAGGCCGACTTGAACGCGAGCGCCAAGTATATTCGCACGTAGCGCGGCCCGTGCCACAGTTCGCTAGATTCGCCCGGCCGCGTCAGCATGTGGACGCCCGACAGGAAGATGCTGCTCTGCCTGCTGGCCGTCATCTTCGCCAGCCCCTTCGATAGCACTGCTGCGGCCGAGTTCGGTGAGCGAACCGTTCGTCCGCGCGCTCGCCTCTCGTTTCTTTCGACGAGGGAGTTGCGAAACGCAAAATCTTAGAAGCGTGCACTCACCGGTCTCTATTGTCGAGTCTGCGCGTTGCTCGCTCCTATTATAGGACTCAATTATTTGTTTTGCGGTTTCGCTCCATTTTCTACCTTCTCGTTTTTCTTTTTACTGTTGCTTGTAAAAGATGATCCTCTCGCTTGCAAACTTCAATATTTTTCAATATTTTTTAAACGTGATATTTTTAAATGACGCTCAACCTCACCGTTCCTTGTACGAAAAATTTAGCCTGTAAAAATTCGAGACTCAACTGGTAAACCAGTTTTTAATGGAACGACCTGCGCCTCGAATGAAGATATAACACATGCATGGCGTCCAAATTCCTTATACTCCTCCATTTAAAACTTTTATAATGTTGGGAAATCATGATGCTGACACATTCTATTTACCCTTGAAAACTTTATTTCTCCATTTTACCTTTTCTTTATAAATTTGTCCATGGTCAAATTATTCTTTATGAAACCTACATCGAAAGTTCCAGAAGGGAGTTACTCGAGTTACATTGACTGCAACTAGAAAACTGGAAAAGCTCTGACTCGCAAAGCTTTTCCATGGAAATTGCAATTCAAAAAATATTGTATTGAGAAATTTACGATTTAAGGTTGGAAGTTACGCATTGGAACATTCCTCGTGCTTGTTGTTACGAGTTTAGTATGTATTTGCACAATTTCGTATTGTTTTAAAAAAATTACACGCATCCGGATTTTTGTTAAAAAGCATCATTTTTTTTCTTTTGGAAATTGAGTCTCATTTTGCACAAAAAAACGTATTCTGCCGAATTTCAAATAGTTTCTATTAATTAGATGTACTCGTGACCTTTTCGCGATATATTCCACTTACGTCTGAAAATTAGTATAACATTGACATGTCCTGTCAAGCTAATATTTTTTTCTTCGCTATATTGACCATACGCTGTGTTTCTCGATTGGAATAATCTAAATAGAAATTCCCGCAGATATACATACGGCCCATTAAGCCCATTAAGGAAGCTAAGAACTTGAACATAAACAATTTCGCAACTGACTGCGAGGACTCGATGTCCTTCGGTCAAGCGAAATTATACCAATCGCAAAATGAACGCGTATATTGCTCTGCCTCTCTCGCTTCTTTCGCAGTACAATCCAGAGACATGCAATTACATAATTTTCTTTTCCGCGCGTCTCGTTGATCTCCGTAAAGAAAGTCCCTTAGTCATGCGAGCACTTCTAACGCATCTTTCCGGTCTATCGGTCGCAGCGGCTGTAACTTTAGTAACTTTCACCCAATCGAGGCTTCAAGCCAGCCACGATAATAGGCTATTGAGAATTTGAGTAATCCGCGTTGTGCGTAGAACCGGAAAGTGATGGAAATTACGCATGTTCTCGCGAGCGATGCAGTAACGCGAGCACGCCGGCAAGCGCGCGAAGGATAGAGAAAGTGCGCGTGGCTAGCTCGCTCTCCCGACTTTTATACGCTCGGGTGTACTTGATTTTTCGTGCGCTTGCGACGTCGTGCCGCGCATTTATAATAAGATAGTTTTTATTTTTTTGCTTTTTTTTTCCTTTTCTTATCTCATTTTTTGCAAGCGTTGCACAATGCTTTAATGGGTTCTCGAACTTTATGTTGCTCTCGCGCGTGCAAACTAGGTGCAATCGGTTTTTCCATCGCGAAGAGAGCGTCGTCGATTTTAAAACGCTGTCTTGTGCTTTGAAAATCCGTCCCGTTCTTACGAGAGTGTCCTTCGTATTTGACGCCTGTGTTAGAAAAAAAAATTGACGAGCCTCGAAATCAGCAGCTCGATGGAATAATTCATAAGGATAAAAAGAATATCGAGTCCTGAGCAAGCGCTACACCAGACCTGCAGTTAAGAAACATCGACGCGACGTTTCCTCGTTGAAAATACCCTTACGGTCGCGGAAATGTTGCAATAGCCCGTTAGAGCGCCGAGCGGAGTCCTCGCGTACGGCGGAGGAGCGCGCGGGCATGCGCAAAAGTGAATGGGCGCGTAAAAAGCGCGTTTTTACCAAGCGTCGACCACGTGCTCGCCGATGGACTGCGATTTCATCAAATCCCGACAGTCGGTATATGTGCTCGCTGAGAGTGAAAGTTGTTTTGCCACTGACACCGTGATTCCATTCTGTAGCGAATTTATGACTTTTGCTTTCAAATCACTCGAGTTCATCTGGATATTATTACGATTTTTAACCGGTCTTCGTAAATACGCGAAAACTTTGCTTATACTCACGGATGACACTTGATCTGCTTATTCGAATTACCAGCGTGAAATATCCTAATCGCGGATTAGGATATTTATGCAGTTTCCTAATTAACGCATGAAATAACCTTTTCTATTCGCAACGTGATCTTTTCTCTATTTCGTTTGACAAATATATTTGGGTTGCATCATCGATGCTACATTGAGAGTCACGAAAATCGTAACGATATAAAAAAATGCTGCCAGCTGCATTGGTGTCGGAGCGCTTCAAATTCGATAAACCAGCAAGTAAATAAGACGACAAATAATACGATCGATAAATTACACTTGATTGTCGTTGGCCCATAAGCGAGCACTCGTTCAGAAGACTTTAAATTTGCAACCGCAGAGGACCACTTCAAGGACTGCCGTATGGGTGCATCGAACTTTGACAGCTGCATCCGCGAAGCACTTAACGCCGTCCGGCCGTACTTTAAGACGGGCCTGCCCAAGTACAACGTGGAGCCGTTCGATCCATTCTACGCCAAAGAAATTTCGACTCGTCGCGGACTGCCGATGTTGGGCTTCACCATCACTTTAAGGAACGTGACGGAGAGTGGATGGTCGTCCAGCAAAGTGACCAAGTTCGTTAGCGACTTGAAGAATCACAAGGTAACGTTGCTGCGCGCTCCTGCCAGGTCTGTTTGCTCGGACACGGCACCTTATGCAACCGCTGGTGCTTTAGGTGGTCTACACGCAGAGCTTCCCCGAGAAGTTTTTGTCGGGCGAGTACGAGTTCAACGGCAACCTCATCACGGGCAGGATGAATAACAAAGGCAAATTCACCTTGGCACTCTGTGAGTACACTGCGGCTGGCATTTATTATTTTAATGGGGAGTCCGTATATACCAGAGCGATCGCTTCTTTCCGCCAAGTCATGTCAACATATTTCAACACTCCGTGATTCACCTTAGTTGTTCACTGATGCTAGGCCAAATATTTATCTTCTTAATGTATTCGATGGCAAACGTTTTAACTTTCAATACTTCCGCTTCAGGTTAATTTTTCAAACTTCTTCGAAAATCTTTCGCTTCTTGCCCGTTAAATCATCAAAATGTTTTATTCCATTTCCATGTGAGTTATCACGACAATTGGAAAAAGAAAATTCATAGTTTTCATTTGTTTTTTTTGGTGCTCACATCGATTTGACAATGTGTTGAGAACGTGCGGCAGCTATAATAGACTTGGATGGATGGTATTAAAATGGGAAACGATACGCGAATAAAAGTTTTGAGGAAAATCAAACTAACTGCAGTCTGAATTATTCAAATACATCTTTATTTTGTCGACAGACCCTATATTATCAAAAATATTTAATATACTTCAACTTACTTTCAGATGACCTTGTTCAAACGACAACGATTACAATGCCACCAGGAGAGAAACTGAAAGTCCGAGTGGAAGTACAAACCATCCGGGATTTGAAATTGCACATTTCAAATTTGCTGTATGGCCGCGAGGTACTAGAAGGCATCCTAGATCGTATAATCAATGGCGTCTGGCAACCAGGCTTCACCGTGACCAAGCCCATGATCAACGACCTCGTTTCCACTGCTTTTACCGAGATCTTCGGCAAGGCCTTTCAAAATTTTCCTTTTGACCGAGTCATTAAGACCAAGTCGAGCAACGCCTTATGATGTGGTTTGCGAGCGTTTACGTGTTGCTTGTGTGTGTTAAGCGAGCGCGGAAATATTCTGTCGATTAACCGCTCAATCGGAAAACAAGATAATTCGGGCAAGAGTCCGACTTTTTGAAATTTCCGCTGCTTGATTTATGGTGTCGCGTATGAGCGAACGAAATTGTTGCTATTCACCTTGAAAAAGTTTATTTTGTCTACTACGTAGGGATTCTAATCTAATCACAATGTGCTCTTCGTCACTTGTCATTAATACTCAACTCGCCATATACTTTTATCTCGCTGCGAAACAATGATTTACCTCGATACTGTACTCTTGTAAATATAATATGTATCGATAATAAAACGATGGAAGGTGTTTTTATATACCCACGATAATTGGTCATTGAGGACAGGGCGCCAACGCCAATTTTTAAGAAGAAACTCGCCGCGCAAACGAAATCATCCGTAGCAAACGTTATAACATGGGGGGGATGATGACAATGACGTTACAAAGGCTTGCAGCGGCAGGCCATTTTAGAAGCTTTCTCTCGACCGAATGGCAAGCGTCCCCGGGAGATAATTGCGTTTTGCGGGACGACCGCGCGCTACGCGTGCGTGCAGCTTCGCTATCGTTAATGAGGAAACCCATATACGCGGAGATACCCACCAGTCTCATGGAAAATGCTTTTCAATTCGCTCGGTTAATTTCTCCGCACTCGCGAGCTAAAGGATTCGTGAGAGCGGCTCACCTTGAAAATCAGCCGAGCGGGCTTTAACCTCTTCCACATTCTACGTCGTTGTATCGTGTCGTGACGCTGAGGCTTCGCGTTAGATTTATTGTTATCGAAGCGTGATGATCGAGGGAGAGCGAGAGAGAGAGAGAGAGAGAGAGAGAGAGACGGGTACGACTGTTCGGTATTGGCTTTCGACCAAGTATGCAAACGTCCGATTATATAAGCTTTTGTGTTGGAACCGATCACGAGTGGCACTCATTTTTTTGTTTTCCCCTTGGAAGCAAACTTCTAATATCTTTTGGCGTATCTTGTAGTCGCAGACACAGCTGTAACGCAGACAATTTTCCAGTGATACGCAAACAAAGTCTCACGCAACACGCCGTCGCAATGAAGCGCAGCGGGTGCGCACGCGCGCGACGAGTCAGTTTTGCCTCGGTCCGATTTCACTTGATTCGAAAAGTCGCGCGCGAAACGCTCGGCGAACAATTAACGGTTCTCAAAATCACAAGAATGAGCGTGGCGCAGACAAGCCGGGCTGCCTACTCGATCGCAGTTACTCGATCTACATTCGGCCTGCGTGCCGCGTGCGGCACGCGCTACGCCTGCCCCGTACACGTCCACTCTCGCAAACAATAAGAGCCCAAAGAGGGAAAAGTGATATGCTCGACGATAGGCGGCAATTTCACGGAGACATTTGGCGGCTGCGTGGATCGACGCGAATCGGCGCTCTCCTGAACAAAGCTAGCCCGAACGCGCGACAAACAGGCGGAGATCGAGGCCTACGGGCAAACGATAGAGCAGCGCGTTATCGGCGCCGCTCAGCAAGTCCCTTAGCTTAGCGCCAACGAGTCTCAAGCCCCACTACGATGTTCGCCGGAGGCCCCGAGACGGGGGCAATGTCAAGGTACTGTATAAGTCCGGGCGCGTCTCCGGCGATCGGTTATTCGTTGCGAGCGATCCGAACGACACCGAGCTTCCCCGGTCGTAGCAGAGATGAGGTCCGTGACGTTTCTTGGATTTTTCGTCGCGATCGTGACGACGATCGAGGCGACGGGCAAGTACCAGGGTTTGGAGTTCATTGACTCCTGCTCCAAACGAGATCCCGAGCTCGAGGCCTGTCTGGCGAGGGCGGCTAACGCGCTTGCCGAGCAATTCCGACATGGTGAGTACATGGCTTTTCCGCTTTCTTTCGATGCAAACTCTCTTTCTGCGCGCGCCTCGGTCAGCTGATTAAACCAGTGAAAACGCGCAATGCCAATGCACCTAAAACGCTAGTTTAGTAACTTTCTGTTATTTCAAACACTAGATTCCATGCTCTCTTTCGAAATTATTATAAGCAATTACAAAACATGCATTGGTTAACAAATTTTTGCACTCGAATAGTAAATTATTACACAAAAGTAAGCGAGTACAATTATTATGAAAAAATAAAAACTGATTAATTAAGAAATCTCGAGGAACAGAGTGATGTGACGTATGAAATGCATAAGTTGTTAGTGGAATTGGAAAAAAAACACAGGGCTTGAAATAATGTGAACCAACAGTATAAACTATTTAATACTCGATCTGCAGTTCATTAATTTTTCAAACTTGAAATACCAGCATTTCGGTAGATGAGAATACTAATCGAGTAGCGGCATTTAATCGGAAATAACGGTGTGCAGTCATTAATTTTGAAATAAATCGTTTTTCACGCAGCCACACTTGCCGCCACATCATAACACTTGAAAGCTACCGGTCCCCGAAAATTCTATTCCGTATCGACTAACGGAATTTCTTTTATTTATACGAATCGGAATACGAAATTATATTAGCTAACGAATTGAAGCCTGCAAAGGGTTGTCAATTTAACGGCCGGAAAAGTCTTTAAAGAGGAAAGCGTCGCACTCGTAAAAAAAGCAGGTTATAACGGTGCACTTGAGTCGCCGCGCGTTACCCAATGTCCTACATCAAGATAGTGCCGTCCGAGAACCTGCGTAGTTTTCTTTCAGTCAAATATTGACGCCCGTGCTCTCCGACTCATCGACGTGAAAAGAAAAAACACCTTGCCAAGACCACAACTATAAGCATTTGTCTTTTGACCGCCTCGTGTCTTTTATTTATCTCTTAACGCGAACGCCTTCTACCCTTTTCGTTCATTTCTTACCGCAAATTAAATCTCATGGTCTTGGAAAATCTGCCGAAGATCGTCGTTGACAACAACAAAACTGCTACTTGCACGTTTGTTTTTTTAATATTCCAAACAATAAACTTTGAGTTTCACGAATAAGTATAATAACACCAATTGCCTCATTTAGCCTCGGTATCCATAAAAAATAATAGCAATGCGAGAGAATGCACTAATTAATGCGCTTGGCAATATTGAAATTTTCTCGATGCTCTCTCCTCGTTAACGAATTAACGAACGTTCCGACGTGGACAACAGAAGTAAATTAAAACATCATTATTCGGAAGTGGTTGAGACTAATCAGCGGAGCGGACATTTGTGAGAAAATGATTGATCGCAACGTATTCGCAGGACTGCCACAGTTGGGCTATCCGGAAGTCGAGCCTATCATCCTGGACGAGTTGCACATCACGCTGGGCGGCGGACCCAACGGCTACAAGGCTCAGTTCAAGGACATTACGGCGCGAGGAGTCTCGGCAGTGAGAGTCACTCAGCTGCGTAGCCGAATCAGCGACGACGAGGTGCAACTGCAACTGACGCTCGGCATTCCGAAGATCCGCGCCGCTGCTCAGTACCGATCGAGCGGCACGCTTATCCTCGTGCAGGCCAGCGGCGCTGGAGATTACTGGGGAGAGTACGGTTGGTATCGCACTTCTCATCGTACCGACCACTTGCTTTTTCTTTTTCGAGCGCCTGACGGCTAGGCAACTACAACTGCACGCGCGGCTACGTGAAAAATTGCCGACGAGTTGAAGGACCGCTTACGTTCCCCTTCATTTTACGCGAGTTCTTTTCTTACGAGACAGTCGACGTCATTATCGATTGCCAGATAAATGCGAGTTGCAACTTTTACCAACGTCGGTATGAAAAACATCGACGTCGCTTTAAAGTACGTGCATCATTTTTTGTTTTTCCTGGCCCGAATGATCAAAACAATTGGCTTCGTGACTGACGTTTTGACAAATGCATTGCGCAGGATCTTATGAGTTTTCTACCTTTGGCTTTTGAATCTTTCGTGAATCAATGATCCTAGCATAATTTTACCGATGATCAAAAACATGACTTCTTCAATTCATGCGATTTAGCGTTGAAAAAGATGAATGTTCAGAATGAAATTCCTCAACTACGGACATTCACTCCATTGTGCGCGACGTTTAGAGGATGTGATTAATTTTCATTATCAAGTATTAATGTGCACAATTACATCGTTAAAAATTTCGACGACAATTCGTAGCCACGATCCCGTTTCCACGTCTCTCTTTAAAGATTTTCTTTTTCTTTTGACAATTGCAATTCAAAAGGACCTACGTAGTTGAGAAAAGTAATTATGCAAACTAACTTTTTACTAGTCAACATTATTTCTTGTCTTTTTACACAATGGAAATCTTTGTATTACTCGTGTATCACGTGAGATTAATGCCAATAGGTGAGTTTGGTCGATGGAATGTTTACAAAGCGATCTTTGCAAAGAAAGTTATATCGGCATCGTGGATAGCCAGAAAGTGAAGTGATTCTTTAATAAGAAGCACAGCAACGATCGCGTTTTTCAGGATGAACGTGCGTTTTGGATGCGCAGCAACTTTCCTAAACAGGTGAGTTGGTGTGCGCTTTGCCGAAAAGACGGAAGTTCCGAAAAAGGGCACGCGTACGCGTTGCGAGGCAAAATTAAAAATGCGATATGTGAACCGGTTCGCTTGTGCTGCTAAGACGCGCACATTATCGGAGTCCGATGTGTGACTAACGGCAGAGACTTGTCACGACTTCGAGATTATTTCAAGTGTTTTACTTTTAAAAAAGCGCAGTTGATAAATGAAAAGAGCTGCGCTCTCGAGAGATCGAGCCTCTCGATCTTGCTGCGCCGAAGAGCAAACAGAGAAAAAGGACGCATAAATTAAAATTGCATGTGACATGGCTTGCAGATGGAGTCAAGGCCAAGGTCTTCATCAGAGCGAAACCGTACTTGGTTCAGGGCCAGCAGTTCCTTAGGCTGCAGCAGCTCAAGATGGACTTTGCCGTAAGGAACATCAAGATGGGTGTCGAGAACGTCCACGACGGCAACACCATTCTGCGTAAGTGCGACGGTCCTTTTTTTTTTATTTTCATTTCGTTCGCGCCTCTTTTTTCTTATCTCGTTCTTTTCGTCCGTCCACTTGTTTACATCGTCTCGCCGCCGTGTCCGACGAGTCCCATGTACACGTGAATTCGACATTTACCGTGGCCGCGCGGCCGCAATGTCAGGCCCGTTTGCACAGCACCACAATTCTACGTGCGAGAATAACGACTGCGAACTTTTTATATTTCCGCAGAGGCAGCATTGAACCTTTTCATCAACAGCAACGGCCAGGAGCTTTTGAAGGAAATGAAACCGGATCTGAGAAGAAAACTTGTTCAATTGATGTCGACCTTCGTGGAAAAAATATTCGCCCAAGTACCTTACGACGCTTTCGTCACCGACTGAGAGCGACGGTCTCGATTGTTCCGCATCGCACATTGCCCCCTCGCCAGCAGCGAGCTTCCTTGTCATCGCCGATTTATCGAAATAAAGCCGAAGCGACGCATCGCCGTGATGCATTGTCGAACTCTCACCCGCTGCTTTCCTAGATCTTAAGCTCTCTGTACATTGGTCGGCTATCCAGCATACTTTAAGACACTATAGTATTTTAAGCTGTAATTTATTGCTTCACTCTCTCTCTCTCTCTCTCTCTCATCTCAACATGGATCGTAGCGTGCAACTACTCACCTGCCTTCTCGTATACTAACGTATCCGTTCATCTTTACAACTTAACAAATGTCCGTAGGTTCTAAGAGACACGCAATTGTTCGCAATAAAATCGACATTTATCTCCGAAATATCCCTTGATTTCTTTCTCTGCGCGGTAGACTGGCGTCACGAAATGACGTAGTTGTGACGCAGGAGTCGATGCCGCGCGAACTTTCGCCAATCGCCAATGCACCGATCTGTATTCCGAAGCCGCCGTCCTCGTCACCCATGATCTTCGTTCGCGAGGTTCCTTTGAAGAAAGCATTCCACGCGCGCGACAACAACAATACCCACGCCCGCGTCAGCCGTACGACGGCCATCGCAATTTCTTTATTTTCTTTTTTGCCTTATTCTTTTTCCTTCGTGTTTGCCCCTGCGCTTCTTTTGCCGGCGGCAATGTGGGTTAAGAACGATCGGCCCATTAATCTCGACTGCTATAATGGTCGCGCGGCAAGCGAAGACGCGGCCCGTACGCTGGGCGCTGAAAAAAAGCGGCGAGAAAAATGGATATCTCGCTCGACGTCACGAGGCGAGACAGGCGTTATAGGTCTCCGTTGACGCATTGTCTTCGGCACCGAGGACGAGAAAGCCGAGCGCGGCGTCTGCCTCGTACACGGTAAGTGCTGCTTCGGCGGGCAGACCTGCGCGCTGCAGCTACGCGACTGCCGTATGCGCGTTCGGCTTGGCTAATTTTCGACAGGCGGCGCCAATTTAAAAGCATGATGCAGTGTCGACCTTCCGTTGAAATTGAAATCTCATCCGCGCACCAGCTGCTAGAAAGTTAGGATTAGACGGGTGGCTTGCTGATTCACCGCGATGAGCTCCTTTATTCGGCGAAATGCAAAATTCTGTCGGTAAACCTGTTGTGGCACTTGATGAAACTTCCTCTGATTCACGTGTCGGATAAAAACCTGCTTCGCCGCGCTTCCACGAACGCTACATATTTTTCACTTTATCGCAATGACCGATCGCTGGCTATTATTTGATCATCAGAAAGAGCAGTCTCTAATTACTGTCCGATGGCAGAACCGATAAAATTTGTAATTGAAAATGCCCCAGTGAAAAGAGTTTGCTGAATCCGTTTTTGCAAATAACTGGCTACAAGGGCGGACCTTGTGCCGACAATGATCGTCGCATAAGTCTTGATATACTGTTTTTCTTTTGCAACGGGGACGCGCAGATCATTGCGACGTGTGAACTGATTAACAAATTTTCGAGATAAGGCTAGGTTGAGAAAATCAAAGCGGTTGTCCGTGAAAAACAAACACGTAAGCCCGTGATGAGTTCTGTACGAAAAAATGGAAAATCTTTGCCGGATCGTATTTTGTATCAGTTATTGGTTGCAAGCCGATGCGTGCCAATTTTCGGCGATGACTTCAGAATTGATACGAGATCGAAGTATACGCGGCGGCGGCAGCAGCAGCGTTGGATCATGGAAAGGTTGAAGTGACGTTTTTGTTAGAGCCACATCGGCGACCGAGTGGAAGGAACATTTGAAGAAAAAAAAACGAAGCCTCGGACGTGTGTGTGTGTGATTTGCAGTTGTCGCGCGGAGACAATGGGTCATTTGATTAATGACATGCGTCGTGGACTTTCCGCAACGCGCGCGCGCGCGCGCGCGTGTTTGTCAGTCGGCGATTTATCATCTCAGAAAGGAGATCGGTCTCTTCCGGGGCCAGATTTTGAACGTCCGAAGAGGCGTCGCTGGAACAAGCTTCGCGCGCCCTCGAAACGTCGGTAGTGCGCGCGAGCAGCCGTGACCGGCCTCGTCTCGACAGCGCCGATCCTTACGTAATTATTATGTCACGGTGCGTCGTCTCCGAGAGCTGGCGTGCTTCGCTCTCGGCCACAGCCGATCGAGCTTTCGGCCCACACGTGTCGTCGCTCCACGCGGGGAGCACGACTCCACTCTCGGCAAACACCAATCAAGACCGCGCTTGCAGCTGATGCGGTACATCTAATCTGCAGATGCGCGCTGAACTTGAAAGCAGTGCTTATTACCAACTCTTATTTCACGACGGCTCGATTATGTGACGTGTGCAGAAGTCGACGAACGAACCGTATCTTTCTGTCTGCACTTTTCTCTTATATCAACGCGTATACAACGTATATATATGTTTTTCGAGAGCTCCGCCGTGACTCGATGAATTATCGCACTCATCATCTTCCCAGCTGAGCTAATGGCATTTCCATTGGCATTGCCAAGCATCTTGCCGGATAATGGTCACACGCCGACGACCCACATTGCCATTCACTAGCGCGTTCGGTTTATTCCAGCAAATTGCTTATCTACATGGAATAATTCCGATTACGTGGAAAATCTTGATAGGCCATCAGATTTTCATTCGCGCTTTGATCACTAGCTCGATGTCCGTCGGTTCGCTACGCGACTCTTCGTTGCGCTGCCGATGGTTTTAAGAATGACTCTGTCGTCCCATTGGAAGCTTTCGACGCAGGGGAGAAGGAGAAGGCTAAGCGGAAAGTCAAATTATTGGCGTCAATAAGAATTATGCAGCCCGCATCGAATCGTCACGTGCATGCGCGAATCGACGCGCCTTCCTGGGGCGACGGCCCTTGTAAAAACGCTGAAGAAGCGCTTGGCGATGCAAACGAATTCGGCCGATTATGCAGACGCGAGGACGTGACCAAGTTCACGTAAACCAGATTTTCCTCCATCATTGTCGTTGAGCACGGGTCGAGGCAGTCCGCTAATCAGTAAAATATGCATTTGATTGGCAATACAAAGAGCGTGACGCAAAAATCACAGGCCTCGGGCTCGGCCATTAGTTTGTCGCGCGCACCGCGATCCCTGCTTGTTTAGCTGCAGCAATCACGCGGCAACGCCACTCCTCCTTGACTTTGACTCCGCGCGCGCGCCCGACACGGCTGGACGACGTCGCCCCGTCCCCCGGCCGAGCTGGGCCCGCTGGACCGATCCGCGATCCGCTCCGGTCCCCTTCCGCGGACGCGCGCGCGCGCGCGCTCGCCGATCGAACGTTTCCGATGCATTATTTCGCTCACGATCCTCGCGGCCTCTTTTCGTGCCTGGCCTCGCGCGAGGATGGACGGCGCTCGTTGCGCGCGGTACAAACGAGGCGCTCGCCCGGAACGCACGGCACGTCGGATCCTTGACAGCCGCCGTCGCGAACGGAAGATTTTTGGCCGATAAAGCAGATTGCAAAGAAACGCAACATTCGTAAGGATGTGTGAGCGCCGGCTGCGTTATTTATTGCCGTGTCGGAGTGCAACCTCTTTTTTCTTAAGCGCCAAATCTTTAAAAGCCCGGACAAACGTTAAAATTAAAAGGACGGTTTTTTCGTCACGCTGCCTTTTGTCGCCATCGTGATCTACGCAAAAGGACTATATCGAAAACATGTATAACATGTTTGGGCGCGTGGCTTGCTTCTCCTTGAACTTGAAAGCTGCGTCGATGGCTGATCACCGAGATCTTTTTCGCAAAGTGAGATATGCTTCGGCCGGTTTTCAGAGGGCTCGCCAACGTCGACTTCTCGATCTCTCGCGACAACGACCCGACGCGAGGGCTGGCAGCGGGCTAACGCGCGAATTAGGAAACGAGCGCCGCCCCAGCGCATAGAGGTCGCGCCTGTTTTCGAAATATGCGCGCACGTCATTATCGACGATAACTGTCGCTGCAACAATTTATATGTATTGTCGTTAAACGTTTTTTGTCCTCGAGCAACTCGCTTTCTTTTCCTCGCGCTCGATCGTAAATTTATCCAATGTTGTGATACCTTTATTATCGCCGGATGAAACGTTCACGGGAGTATTTTTATTTACGTCACAGCCATTTTCATGTGTACTATCGAACAAGCTGCTTTCAATTGCGTTGTATCCTTATCGTTGAATAACGGTTTGCCAGCAAAGCCAAAATAATCGATTTGGCGGTGATGCGAAACCTCGCGACGTCCTTTAAAAGCCCGCGTAACGACGGTCGAGAGTCTCCGGGAATGACTTTTTTGTCCTCGCGACGTCGGAACAAAGCCAGAACACCGGCGCATAAAAATCGCGCTCGGCTCGAAGATCGTCGAAATTTTGTCGGGGCAAAAAAGCAGGAGGGTTCCGTGGAAAGCGACGTGCGCGAGAGAGGAAAAGTGTCACGAGACGATAGGGGTCTGCGGAGGTAGCGAGGATACGCATGGACGCGAACGAGCGAGCGAGCGGGAGAGAGAGAGAGAGAGAGAGGTGGCAAAGGAGGGAGCGCGTAAGCGCGCGAAAAAGAAAGAGAGCGAGCGAGCGAGCGAGCGCGGATTGAATCGGAAGCCGAGAGGGGGCAGCCTATAAGGTCCTCCAACGCAGGCTTCGTTCTAAGCATTTGCTACGAGAGGCACACTTGAGCAGAGCGACAATTGTGCGAAGGATAGAGGTGATCTCTGTGACTCGTCCGCAGCAGTGTACAGCGCGCTCCGACTGGTCTCGCTGCCGGCCACAGCCATGTCTCGCGGAACAACCCTCGCGATCGCGCTCTGCGCGGCGCTCGTCTGCTGCTCCGCCCTCGAGCTACGTAAGTACCGCCAGCGGCGTCGTCGCCTTGGGCGCTCGACGCGCCGGTCTGACGCCCGGGGGCCGCTTTGCTTGCAGCGGACTTCATCCACGTCTGCAGGCGCAACGAGCCGGACATCGAGGCCTGCATCAGGCGGAGCGTGGAGGACCTGAGGCCGCAGCTGATGTCGGGCGTGCCCGAGTACAACATCCCCTCGCTGGAGCCGCTGCTGCTGAAGGAGCTGGTCGCGGCCGAGGGCACCGGCGGCCTCAAGATCACCGCCAGGGACGTCAGCGCCTTCGGCGCCAGCAATTTCATCGTGCAGAAGCTCAGGTACGTCCGATCCCGCGGCGAGACGCGGAAAAGCGACGACGAGCTCTTACGTGCGCCGGCCTAGCTTCCGATTATCCAAGCGCTGGACTTGTCGGTCGTTACGCAATTGGGCTCGGAAGAAGAAAACGAAGCGCGGATCCGGGAAACGGACGGACGTACGGACGGGCTCGTCTTCTCGCGCTCGCGGAAATGCAAATTTTCGCTCTTCGCTCGTTGCCTTTTCCCCTCTCGTCTTTGCTCGACTTGCCGGCGAGATCTCGCGTTTTCCTGCGCGGCTTCGATTCGAATAATTTCGAAACGGAAAGAAAAACTACAGGATAGGGGATTCGCGTAATTTGACGTTTTCGCCTCGGCTCGGCTCGTTCGTTGCGTCTCGTGGCAGTGACGATGGGCATCGCCTAAGCCGTCGCGCGTAACAGACGAGATCGACCGAGCGACTCGAGGCCGGTAACCGTGGCCGTGGCGACGGACAAACGTAATTGCTTTCAATTTCAATTCAAACGCGCGTCGCGAGAATTTCATGGCGCTCTTTTGGCGTCTCGACGAATCTTGATCAACTTTCGACCGCGAAAATTTTAAACGATCCCGAAGGACGACTGGATACGACGTCGCAGACGGCGCGAGGACGCCCGACGGATTTTTTAGCAGCCGATCAACGGATGCGAGTGCGCTCGAGTGAGAAGCAGCGCGGTTTTCCCGAGCTCGCGAGTCCCCTTTAAACATTCGTCCAATTACAAACGCGTCCGCGGAGTTTGTATTCGCGGTGTACGCGGCTCGTGTCCGTGACACCAACTGCGCGCCTCGCTCGTCTGGCGCTCGTCCGCGACGAAATTCGGCCCTCGCCGACAGTAACCATCGTACGACGGGGCAACACGCGACCGAAAGCACACTGGATGCAATACTCGGCTTGGGCAACCTCTAATTTTCCAAGAGCGCAGCGTCCGTTTGAGAAGCTTCGAGAACTGACCGTTGCGTCTTATGCTTTGGCGCAGCGCGCTTGCGACCGCAGAGTTACGAGCGTCGCGTGACGTGGTCGCGCTCGGAGAATTCGACTTATCGAGACTTTCTTCGGTTTTGCGTTAGAAGAAAGAAGCGCAACGTTGCAAAAGTGACACCGAACCGCGCGAAGAGTGCAGGAAAATGGAAGTCGATAATCGGTAATTCGCTCGACAATTCGCTCGACAATTCGCTCGACAATTCGCTCGACGAATTCGTCGGATAGCGCCGACGCCAGGAACGAGGAAGCCGCGTCTCGCGTGAATCCGACGAATGCGAAATGGCGCTCGGCGGTCGAGCAAAGGCACAGCAATCAAAGGCGTTTGCCGGCGCGGCCGTTGCAGGATCGACCTGAACACGCTGCGCTTCGCGCTGGACATCCTGCTGCCGCACCTGTACATCGAGGGCCTGTACGAGATCGACGGCCGCGTGCTGCTGCTGCCGATCCGCGGCAACGGGCCCATGACCGGCAACTTCACCGACGCCACGGGCTCGGTGAAGATCCAGGCGAACCTGTTCAAGGACGCCAAGGGCGAGGAGCACGTGGGCCTCAGCGAGTTCCGCATGCGCATCAACATCCGCAAGGGCTCGCTCAAGCTGGACAACCTGTTTGGCGGCGATCCCACCCTCGGCACGGTCATCAACAACGCGATTAACAGCAACTTCGACGCCTTCATCAAGGAGCTGCAGCCGCTGATCGAGAAGGCCCTGTCGAGCGCCTTCATGGACATCGGCAACAGCATCGTCCGTCCGTTCACCTACGACCAGCTCTTTCCCGAGACCTAAGGCTGGTTCCACGTTGCTCGCTATGTTTGCCATGTATTACGTACACGTGTATACAAACAAACAGGACCGGCGCTGACGACCATCTCTCTCTCTCTCTCTCTTTCTCTCTCCGGTGAGGACTCGACCTCGCGCGCACATGTACGCACGACACTTCGTTTTGCAGTTGCGCGTGTGCTCGCGCGGGCAAGAGGATCCTAGCCCTACAATGCTCAGCGTGCGACGGTGTGGCGAGGACTCCGCGCGTGTCGATCCCTAGGGCCTGTTTATGTGGACGATGCTGCGCGTATCTCTGTCTCCATCTCTCATTCTTTTTTATTGTTTGCATAAAAAACGCATCGAACGAGCGATTTGTACTGTTTGTTATAATGTGCGTATATCATCGTCGACGACTTGTTATCCGACAGTTTTTCGTGTTTACCTTTGTATATCGCACATTTTTTCACCCGACCGCCGTATCCTCTATGTAAATTTTTAGCGTTAATTGGACTGATTTTTAATAAATTGGTAATGAAAATGTTCGTCTCGCTTTCCAATTCTTTCGCTTCGCGCATTAATACGTTGGGGTTATCCGTCAATCTATTTATATTATCCACCCAAGATGGCAATGAATTGATCGATTGATGGGCAAAACTTGGTAGGTCCGCTTATGAAACAGCCAATTAGGCAGAAGAACAAGAAAATTGGCATTGCGCACCGAAACAATACGGAAACTTATCAGTCAGCGCATTACACAAATTGCACAGCATGCTCCGAGGAATCACGACAGGTGCATGCCGCCGTGTAATAAAAACAAGTGAAGTAATAAATGGAAAAATCGAAGTAACTCGTTAGATTGCCATATAATCAGAAGCTCTCGGCGCAGTGGTAAACGGAATGACCATTCGTGTAAATTGCGACTGTTGTCGTTTCCTTTTATTTAGATAACGCCATCGAGTACTGCAGGCGCGCGAAAAGCGAACGCGCGATCTCGGGATCGGTAAGACTGTTTTATCGCGAGCTGGTAAAATTTCGCGCTTCGCAGGTCGTTCGTGGGAAAGGATCGGGACTGCTTTGTCGCCGCTCCGATCGATATTCGATAACAGAAGCCGATGGGCCTTGCATAGGGCGCACATTATCACTGCGAATCGGGAGCACTTTGAAAGTGCGCGCAAAAGCAGGTCTGCTGCATTCGCGACTAAATAGTCCCGCGCCGGCTCTTTATTCCGTTTACTTAACGCCGTTATTCCTTCTGCTCTTGATCTCCTTTAACTGTATTATTAAATACGCCTATTAAATACAATATCAAAAGAAATTTCGAAATCCCCGTAGCAATGCCAGTGTGACATCTGCAGAGCGGCCGTCGACGGTGATTGACGATACTATCATTAAACTTATTCAACAACTTCAAGCTAAAGTTAATCGAGCGCATTGCGTTTCAAACCCGCTTGGTCTGCTTGTTAAACTTATTCAACGACTTCAAGCTCAAGTTATTCGAGTCAGTTGGTATGTTCCATTTGAACGTAACTACTTGAAGTAAATTTTTTCACAACGTTAATATACTTTATTGATAACGTTTCATACTTACATATAATTGAAAACACCGGATTTCTTTTTTATGACAATGACAAGTCTACGGTTGTTCGACAGTTGACTATTTGATAAAATTAATCTCGTCGGGAAAAACAGTGATATGCTAATATTTATTGGTAATTTAGCATCGTGATAATATGATAATACAATAACTCTGGCATCTCGAGCATAGAGACGTACGCGTAGTTCGAGAACTATCAGCAAGCCAGCGGAAAAAAAGTTAGAGCGTGAGATGGCGAGGGCAAATGCAGATTATGATTTGATTACTTTCCGTTTCTCGGAAGCACGCGGGGACAAGTCGAGAAAAATATTTTCAGCGAGGTTGTACGATTTACTGGCCGAAGCAACGTAAAAGCAGACTAAAGTAACCAGTCTCTAACGTGGATTGGGCGCCTTATGTAAAGGGCTGATTATGTATATTGTCAGTAGTCTGCAATTAAAGTCGGTCGGGCAAGAGGTCGTCGAAGGTAAAGTGCTTGCAGACCCGATTGGCGACGTCGATGACCTTCGAGGAGACGGCTTTCTCGAGATTCGGTGTCATGCTGTCGATGATCTCTTTGCGATTGGTTACCAGTATTTCGTTGATTGCTTGGCTGATCGTACTCTCGCTCGCGCCGGACCTAAAGTTCGCCGTGTAGTCTTCGATCAGCAGCTTGCAAGACATCGTCGGGAAGTAGATGAGGGTCCGACCGCGCCGCTCCACCTTTTTGAACTTCAGCACGACCTTTGCTATCACGTTCTCTGCACACACGTTTACACGTTTATATCATTTAATAAGGTTAATCATTTTTGGCTTATTTGTTTCCATTCGGAAGCGCGTTATCGATTTACGCAATATCATCTTTCCCGGCCTTTTGCCACATCTCGCCCCCTTTCAAAGGTTCATTTCTTACCGGATAATTTCTCGATGATCAACAAGTTTGTGTCAATTAGCCACTAAATGTTTTAATGAATAATGGTATGATATCATTCTTTTATATAGTATGCTTTTTCAACTTTTTAAATGTTTACGTAAGTAAGTTTATCAAGACCGATTCTGACCCTGAGCATCTTTCCAATGTTTTCTTCTTTTCAAATTCTAATGAAGATAATGCTAATATTTTATAGAATCACGAAATAATCAACGAATCTTATTATGCTATTGAACTGGATTGATTATTTTGAAAAACCGATCATAAATATAAATAGTTTGGATGATTCTGTGCACGATTCGACATTGATTGTTTGGTTGGCTTGAATATACCGTACGTAATTTAAACTGTTCACCTCGTATAAAGATAAAAATTTTTAAATGCAACTTCGTTTTGAATCATTGCTTCAATTTTCGCTCAAAAGATTATTATTTGTCAGATTAAAGCTTTAAGCCTACAGTAATGACTATTGAAAATTCAGCATATTTCCTTCTAAGAACCTCTAAGTACATGGTGCATTAAAAATATACGGAAATTTCACTAAAAAATCAAATACTGCTTATTTTCTGTATTGTTATAAAAACTTGTTGAGAACTCTTCGATTGTAACGTATCATTGTTAGTAAACAAAATACCTGAAGTCAAGTCGATGGGTCCTTTTTCATTGATTGGCACAATGATTCTGGCTTTAACATTATAGTCTGACTTCATCAGGACCTTTGCCAAGAGAAGTTCGAGATCGATCCTATTTTTTTCCAAGTCGATATTCAAGTGTCTAATTTCAAAATTAGATAAGCCATTCAATGTCAGATTTTTTGCAACTGCTGTAAAGTCAGGGAGTGTAGCCAAGATAACTTCATCAAAATACAACGGTTCAAGAGATGGCACATCGAGCTCTGGAATACCAGATTGGAGTTTTGGTTTCAACTGTAGAACACTGTCCTTCACGCACTCGTTTAGTTTTGGATTTCGTCGACCGCATACTTTCATGTACGACGCTGTGAATAGTAAGTGGTTAGCTTAGACTTTATAAACGTTATTACATAATAATCATTGAATGCATAAATTTATTTCTCAACAATTGCATTGAAAAGTTATTCAGTAATAATTTTTTAAAATAGATTTATGTCATAAATACGCCGGATGATTTACCATATCTTTTAACTCCTATTGTATTCAATAGAGCAATAAAATAAAGAAATGGTTAGTGTGAAAAAATGTGGAATACAATTATCCGATTAGGTTTTGAATGGAATGATTTATTTCTAATGTATTTGAGGTTCGACGTTACTATCAAATTAGGGGATAAATAAAGTATATGGACATGAAATTGGCAGACTGATCAAACAATTACGATGCTTTTATCCAAACAATGATATTTATACAAGGGACGGACAACAGTTATTGATATAGTGTATTGACAAAATACATTGACAAAATAGTCCAAGCCTACTTTATAACATTGAAACAAGATTTTAGGTATCCGAAAGTTAACATTTCGTCAATACAGAAGATATCAATATTAAAAAGGTCAAGTCTAAATTGTGGCGTACATAATGAGCTAAAAATACTTTATATGTATACAAAAATAACTAATTGTCTTTTAAATACATTATATCGGTGGAAAATATTGTAAAATGCAGGAATAATGCAGTTTTTATGTAGCATCGAAAATCACTTCGAAAGAAATTTTTTGAATATATCAAACTGACATCTTCTGATGATCCCTGATTAGTCAGACTCAATGGACAAATATGATTTTTATTATTCAGGATCAGATTTGACTACTATGCTACTTTCCTTGTTGAACATAAGAGTAAATAAACGACGTGTATTAAATACTAGGTTATTATCAATGAAAAAGTATAGATTTTGTACAAGAAACTAATTGAAAAAGCCGCAGTGATAAGACATCAGACTTTTTGTCAATACTGAACAGGTGATATTTATTTTACAATCCGTTTAATATTTAAGTTAGAAATTTGACGGGTAAAAACGTTCTAAATGTCTTGTACGCATAGAGGAATGTGTATTTATTGTGAAAAACATATTATTTGAAGTTGAGACGAGCGTCAAATCGATTAAAAAACGTCTTGAAAATTTCTTCATTGTATAAATTGAGCAATTCGTAATCTAAACGATTTCAGACTTACTTGGCCGCATACATAATTAACAGCTGCACGACTGATAAAAAAATGACGCGATAATGCCGTCCAGTCCAGAAACTGTAAATCAATGCCTTGAAAATGGAAAGATAAAAAAAAGTCACTGCACGCAATAACGTAACGATCATCAGGCACAATAATTATGCCAGGTGCACTGTCGCATAGACAGCAAGTGAAATCGAAGACGACGTGGCACGGACACTGCGTCGTTACTTACGGATAGAGGCCTCGGCAAGGGTGTAGCAAAGCGCGGCGAGGGCCAAGAGGCGAAGCTGACGGCGCGACATTCTCGAGCAGCACGAGGGTACGTGCAATCGAAGCACAACTGTCGTGGTGACGAGGCGAAGAGACCATATTTATATCTTCGACCGGCGCGGGCTATTCGCGCGAGCATAGATGTTCTCCTATTTCGCTAAGTTCAAGGTTGGCGCTCCCCCACCGTGACAATTGAACCAGCGTGCCCCGGCTTGCGGCCGCGGCTCCTCTAATTGGCTACGAGCATCGTCGGGTGCTCGTACCCCGTGCCCCACGTCTATGTTCCACCTCCGTGACTCTTTCGCCATGGCAATAAAGCCGCGACTCACGGCGGGGCTCGCACTCCTGCCATTGTCCTTCGCTGCTGATAAACAGTCAAAAGCCGTCGATCGTGACACTGGATGCATTTCAATGTGCACTGACGTCAATTGGAGCTGCCGTTTCGCCTCAACAGAGCTAGCATGCCAACGACTTGAATTATTGCAGGATTTCAGCAAAAAATCTACACTCGGAAACTGACTAGGGAGGCCGCACACGTACGACCGACGCACTGGCATTTGCATCTCTCGGAAAAGTCCTAGAAGTTTCTCTCTCCGTCTATCCTTATTTATATATCTATGGTACATTCAAACGATGCTGTAGCGACTATCAGACAATCGTCCACGTGTGATCGATAATTGCTTATAACTAATGAAAAAAGACAAGTTGGAATTTCCACTGGCGTGATATCTTCTCGCGCTGCGTGAAAAGGTATTCACACTGCAAATATAAGAAAAACTGATCGCGGAACAACATTCTGAGTTTTTTTTAAATATCACGTACGCTTGAGCAAAAGTATCCTTGAAAGACTCGGCAAATTGTCTAAACAAACTATCTACAAGATTTTATTCCGAATCTACAAGACTTGATGAAAAAATGCATGCCCAAATACATCATGGGATACATATGATGAAAGAGAAGAAGTGGAGTGATCAGCGAACGTAGTTCCGAAGATACGCTCACGCTACGACCTTGGGGAGGATAATCGGCGATCATAATGCAAACATCCACCTCGGAAATAAGGCTTGCCCTTGAAGGTATGATTTCTTCATTACCGCCGCTGTAGCTCGGAAAATTATAGAAAAAATGAAAAAAATTTCCGAGCCGTAATATCAGTTCATCTGACTACAATCCTTGGAAGCAACCACCGTCATTATTCTTTTTGTGTCAATTGTTAAGGGTAAGTGAGCTGGTATATCGCCGTAATTTAGTCCTACAATTGCGCCATTGTATCGTGCTAGTTTTACTTTGTTCCTTGTATTTTTCAACAGGTGAGCTGTATTTTTAAAGCGTCGCGCCCCCTGTTATTATTTAACGATCGCTGCATTTTTTTCTAATCAAAATTAATCACATACAGCCAGTATTTTCACTTTTTCCTATGACTAATATCGTAAATTTTACTGAAAATTCGTAGGAACTACGAATTTTTGAAAGGATAAGGTACAGAAATGAAAGTTTAAGAATAATTGCTAGCGTAATTACTTTCCCTTTTCAACTTTTCAATTGTTCACTGCGATCGTTCACGTTATTATACACATCCTTCGGAGCTATCCAATTCTATACAAACCATGTCAGACGGAGCGACAGTGAGCGCGAGAGAGGGAGAAAAACACAGACGAGACGCACCAATGCTTTACTCGCATTTGAACGAAGAGAGGAGAGGCAGGGAGCATATGCACTTTCCACCTTTACGCGCGTGTCGTCTACCTTTTATGCCGTCGAGTGTTTGCGGTTCAGTTTCACTCGTCCCGTGCGCGTAAAGAGACGCGAGATCACTCCGATGCATTCTATTAAGATACCCACGCCATTTCTTCATCTGATGGGTACTGAGCACTTTCGACAAGATTTCGATATACTTCGTTTGGTGGTCGTCTTCATTGAGTCCGCGGATTTTAACAAAATTCTTGCAAACATTTCCTACTTCGCGATACGATGACAATTGTAGCTGACTGCTTCAGTCGGTTCTGCGCTTCAAATCGGGTCAACGTGCAAATAGGACAATTCACACTTGCTTACAAGAGATCCGAGGCAAAAAAGAAGGAGGCTTTAGCGAAATCAGCAACGGAAAAAAGTTCGAGCTGCAGAATAAAAGGCGAACAAAGGTGGCAACAAGACTAGGCAAAAGCAATCAGTAGTATCGGCAGATTGTTCTCCGGCAAAGAAGAAAAAACCAACGTACTACAACAAATATTTTTTAACAAATACTTATTTATTGTAAATTACGTTCATATAAAGAAGTATTTATTTGAATATAATTTATAACACAGACAATTACTATACACTATTGTATAATGAGTATACTTTATATTAGTTTTCTTACCATTTCTGTAAAAGATCGATATTATCTGTTGTACCTTTGAATATATGTCATGACCTACTTGTCAGGGCTGATCAAGAGATTTATTTAGTCTGGATCCTACTGAATGGTCGTTTTTTTCCTATCTACACATTATTTTGAATTGTTTTGTTGACCTTATCAAGATGGTGACAATAGCATCTCCGTTTCTTCTACAATTTTGCGTTTCCCTCGTTATTCCTATCTCAAGGATCGAGGTGCGATCATGCCTCTTCGATAATTTCGAAAATAAGGGCCCGTGTGTAGATTGAAAATAGTCATAAACATAGCAGGATTCCATCATATCTACGTGCTGTTTGTTTTCCTCCCTTGTAACAAATCAGCTTATAGGCGTGACAGAGTCCTGTCATGGTTTTGAGAAAGTGTCACAACCGTGACAAAACCTAGTTTTTCAAAAGTTTTAAATATTATTCTTGCTATAAATGTAAGTACATGTCAGCTTTTTTAGCGTGGACAGCTAGTAGCTTCAGTGCGTACAGGCGCAAGTGTCATCTCGTCAGATAACGATAAGACTGACTTATCGCTAGAGGATAAACCTTAGCAGACAGTGTGAAGTACAATAATAAGGGCTGCAATTCGTTCATGGCATTAATAAATAGAATTTCTTTCAGAAAGATACTCAATTTTAAAAATTCTAATGCGTGAAATTAATGTTTGCATAAAATCAAATCACAAAGATTCAGTCTTCCGCTATTGTAACTAATTAAATAGCTATGCAAACTGTGATTATTCAAACTTCGTAATGTAATTTACTTTTATACATCAGGCTTATCAGATATTAAATTTAAAAATAAATACTCTACTCTAAAATAAAAAATTCACTCTTATTGATTAATTTAATTTAGTACATTAATTTTTTACATGCAAAGCAGGGTATGGTCCATTGGCTGAAAATATGATATTATTTTACATTTAAAAAAAGTAGGTACATACCTTTCTTTCTGTCAAGGAGAGTATAGTTTTTCTAAAATTTAACATGGTAGATTTTTAAATGCAACCCACATTGAAAAAAAAAGTTGCACCATAGAGCACGCATCCTTATGAATATAAAAGACACATTTCATGTGTTTTCTTTTTGCAAAATCTACAAAATTTAAATTTTCTATGACTATTGTAAAATATGTATTAACGTACGTACCTTTTTATAAAAAAGTAGTTTACGCCACCGAAGGTTGCTTTTTATTAGTTACAATAAATTTCTTGCACGTTCATTACTTAATTGTCAGCTGAATATAAGTATTGTTCCTTGTATAAAGATCGAATCTTGTAAATTTAATTTCTATAAAAACTTGTAGACTTATTTGCTCATATGATTATTGATTACGGCGTTCAATGACTAAACAAGATTTCGAGAAAACTAAACAAATGATTATGTATATTAAAGCAATTTTCATGAAACATGAACGAACTCGGAGTAGATTAAACAGTTCTTAATTGTAGAGTTTCAAAAACTGAAGTGGACAATTTTTGAAATCCAACCGCTTTAAAACTGTCCATCCATCTGTTGGTTAAATTTCAGAATCTTATGTTATTACTATGACAACTAACAAACATAACATATTTTGCTGGCTACAGGTGTTGATTACTTTTTACATTTTGCGTAAGTGAAATGTGAAGATATTTGCTCTCTTGGAGTAAGAAATAAAAAGTATAGCTAATATATAATAAGCAGCAAATCTGTATCAGTTTGGTTATTTTTACTCGGTATGTCGAAGGTGTCCGTTTATTCCTATACACTAAAGAGATAGCCAATCAAGTAAATTGAACATACTTTATACAATAATATTAACGCAGTAGTTAGCATGTTAAGTTACCATGTTTATAGTAACATTGATTCCAATAAATATCTCGAGCCATTTTACATTGATTTATTATCGAATAATTATTTACTAATTAACAACGGATATTGAGCATTTCAAATCATAAAATTATTTTATATATGTAGTGTATTTAGAAGTTTATAATTTTCTTTATAACAATTTTGATTTGTTTCAATCATCAAATTGCATATTAATTATATAGTTTGAGATTTTTAATCGTTTCTTAAAATTAGGAAAAGGAAATTTAAATTAAATAGGCTTTCTGTTTTTAGGTTCAAATCAAAAAGCTCAAATTGTTATATAATGTATTCTTATGTACATGGTTCACATTATTTCAAAAATACTTTTGATGTAAAACGACATCACTGTTTAATACTTTATAAAGTAAATTGTGATAATAAATTTTATATAATAATGTATACATCTAATTTCATAGGCCGAGTTACGAATGAGAATTACAATTTTATGTTCTTAATAATTATGCCCGTAATGTAAAATTGTTTACATTACTATCTTGTATAAAAAGTTTGTTAGAAAATTCATAGTTTTACATACCTATGTGTTCATTAGGCAAATCCTAGTAGGATCCGTAGCTGCGTCAAAAATAAATACTTTTTACAATTTAATACTTAAGTTTACCTAAGCTAGTAATGTGAAAATATTTTTGAGTTGTATAAATATTAAACATTATTTTCCAAAGCTTGCATTCACAAATTGTTTAGAATTTTTCAAATAGCATCTGAGAAATATTAAAATAAGAATGACAAATGCGCCGGCTCGTGATTGCAATCACGTGGTTGCTATATATACGTGTGTATATATATATATACCCGGAAAGCAAAAGACACAGACTAAGAGTATTTTCACAAGGACTCTTTAGCACGCGAACGGAAATGCATATGAAGCAAAAGAGTGGAAGGTCACGGCGTCTCACGTACTGATTTTTTCTTCTTGCTTTCGAGCTATGAAAGTTTTGGCGAGGTTATACAGTGTATTGACCCGAACGGTGCAACAGGTTCGAGCATGCGATATTGAGTAAAGCCTATGAACTTATTACTTATACCAAAAATAGTTTGCCCTTCTGGATCCTACGCTCATTCTCTTTTTCTTTATACAATGTCATGTATTTTTCGTAACGCAAGTAATCGATATTTAAACGCGATCGGGAAAGAGTTCATCATATGTGAAATGTTTGCAGATCCGGTTGGCGACGTCGAGCACCTTCGACGAAACAGCTTTTTCGAGGTTCGGTGTCATGCTCTCGATGATCTCTTTACTACTCGACACCAGTACTGAGTTGATTGCTTTTACAATTGGATTGTCGTTTGCGCCGGGCATAAAGTTCGCTGTGTAGTCTTTGACCACCAGTTTGCAAGACATCGTTGGGAAGTAGATGAGAGTCCGACCACGGCGCTCCACTTTTTTGAACCTCAGCGTGACTTTTGATTCAACGTTATCTATATAGATACACATACAATCGTATATGTGATTATTGATGAACGGGGATTATTTCGAAAGCGGAAAATAATTTTTCTCATTGTTTATTTTCAGAAACATATTTCAATTCCGACCTCTCACACGCAAACGATTATTTTTTAGGATGTTTCACTTTTCAGGTCCTTTGGAATACTCTATGAAAATTATGAGAGTCCAAAATATCAAAATGCTTTGGCCTTCAATAATACACATTAAGCTGAATAATTTAGCAGTTAAACTGCTTAGACTGATCGTTAGCGTATCGTTATATTTATGAGCTGTTGACAATATGCACGTGGCTATGCTAATGTCAATAAAATTTAGTCCTTTGACGTTTTCTAATGTCTTTCCACTGCTTTCAAAATATTTTCAATATGTTTTTCGTGGGCACATAAAAATAACTTTATATTATGGCTAAATGTCATAAGTGATTTAAAAACGATAATATAATATATAGAAGTGTCTATAAGAATCAGAATAAGATGGAAAATAATTATTTCGACACTCCGTGCGCAAAGTACGTCTTTCCCGCACGCTCGGCAGAAAACGTGCGTTGAAAATCGCACTTTCCACACGTCGTATCAAAAAATACGGTACGGCACATGTTCGGGAAAGAGTTTCTCGTCTCGTGTCCCCTTCCACCCTCGCTTCGCTCGGGTGTAAACGCCACACGAGACCAGAATCTACTTTCCCGCACTTGTATCGTAATGTACTATTAATTACAAAAATTGAAAATAGAGACGAAGATGAATAATTCTTATAAAGATGTATCACTTCTATCGTGGTTAAGTTTATAAAGTTCAACAGTATATTAAGATATGAGCTGCAAAACAACTATTCAAAGAATTTTTTCAGAGATCGCAAAAAAAATATATCAAGAACATTCAAAGTCAACGAAGAGGAAATTAGTATGAATAGCCCTGAGATAATTAAAAAAAAAAGCAGGTTGGCTACGTTACTTATAGAGGTGTGAATCATCTGTTTTCAATCAGTTTCCTGATTTATAACGCTAAATTTATATGTATATTAAAAACTTATTAACATTTTAACTGACTGTTTTTAATTCAAATTCTACTTTGTGCGCGTGTATTTTATCATTCACGTGAATCTTCGTGTCATGAACTCAATGGGTATCATTGAACCGTCAAATGAACAGGCATATTTGAAGTGAATTCTTAATGTTCTTGACAAAGTAAAAGGATGAGAATCCTATTTTATTATAGTATAATCAAGAACTGGAAATCCACCTCCACTGATTTACGGCATCAACATCGTTAACAAAATTATTGTAACCAATTCACGTACCTGTCGTTATGTCGATGGGTCCTTTTTCATTGATCGGCACAAGAATCTTTGCCTTGACATCATAATCCGATGTCATGAATACTTTTGGGAATAGGATATCCAGGTCAATTGTAGCTTTGTCCAAGTCGACTTTGAGATATTTAATGACGTAGTTGGACAGGCCACGCAATTTAACATTATATGCAATCGCCTTAAAGTCAGCAAGATCGGCCAAAGCAATTTCTTCAACATACAAAGGTTCTAGTGCTGGAACGTCCAGTTCTGGTACACCCGCGCGCATTGTTGGTATCAGATAGCTGACGCTTTCTTTCACACACTCGCTAATTCTTGGGTTGCGCCTACCACATGTTTTGATGTAGGGTGCTGTGAATCATTATGATTTTAAATTTAGTTTTAATTCAAAACGTAATATTCCTTCTTTTAATTTACTCTAATTGCGATCTCATCATGTTCGTGATATGATAAAACATACAATGTTTCAATGTAACTTTAAGAAAATGCAAGATATCAACTGATTGTGAATGTTAATTGTATATCCTGTGCAAACCTCGAATGGTAAATTGTACGTATATCAGAATAATTAAACGTCACGTGGAAACTGGTTTTCACTGAAAAAGTTAATTACGAATGCGAAAAAAGACAATATTTCAAAGCTCCGTTTTATTGTTGATGAAGTAAATGTGGTGAATACTATATATTTTGATATCATTCAAAATATTTGCAATAAAACCTTTTGGAAGACCAATTAGCATTTAATGATTCTATGCATTTCTTTTCTCTGCATTCACGGTTTGCAATCAAGGAGATTTTCTGAGAAATGCAGTCAATGCTGAAAAGCAAGTTTGAAAATCCCGCACTTTGAAGAAAATGACCGAATGTCTCGAAAAGCTCGCAGCGACTAGGGCACCCGTATCAATTAGATGGATCAAGGAAGTGTATTCTAGGGCTACCAGAGTAAACGAAACGACCATGAGCACTTCGGTTGTCTACTTACGAACTTCAGCATGGGCGAGGGTGGCGACGAGTGCCGCGACGGCCAAAAGGCAAATGTGAGTGTGAGCCATGCTTTTGCGGTACAATCTAAGAGCAACTGCCGAAGTGACGAGACGGTGAGGCTATATTTATACTTTCGACTGGTGGCGGCGATTCCACGGCCTTAGAATCACTCCTATTCTGTTAAGTTCAAGGTCATGCAACCCCACCACCACACGGTTCAGGCTTCTCGTCACCTATCGGCTTCTCCCAATTGACTGAGCATTGTTATCACAGCTTGCCCCACTTCATTCCAGCGTTTCTTTCTTTCGCTCTCTGCAACCTCGTCGCTTTATCATCGACCTTCGGACGATCAACTGTCAAAAGTTTAACCGTTGAGCGCTAGATGCCTTCTTTTGCTGTCTCTTTTGACCGTTTATTTTTATTTTTCGATGAAATTTTTGCGATTTGTTAAAAGTTTTCATTCCATCTACAAAAAAGACGATTCGTTTGGTAATGAGAAAAATCCACGAGTCGAAGTTGCAATGGCTATGAATTGGAGAACGAATAACTAAATTCGTGATTGACCTATGAGTCACTCGAAAAACAGACGTAATTATGCAATTAGCAAAGGATAATGCTCACAAGTACACGTATGTACATTTTGCCAACAAACTAAGTTTGCAAAAAAAATTATTCTACGCTTGATTATACATTCGATTGATACGTGTATGTTTTTTTACGACGTCAACCGGCAAAATGATCTTCGCATTGCTATTAAATCGGTCTTAAGGACATCGTCTCATTAACGACTTTTTTCACCATAGTCGAACTTGAAAAATTACTAATCCGTCTGCAAAAGTAGTGTCTCTTTTACTTCAAACTGACGCATTATTTTTTACAGATTATTTTAATTTAGCGTTAGAGTCAGATTTTGCATAACGCAAAAATTGTTCGACTCGATTATTAACAATTTACTTTCTCTTTCGATCCGGTTGTCGGCATGCATTATAATTGCTCAAATTTAGGCATGGGCCTGTTGACTAACGATCAATTAGCCACATTTTTTCAAAGTTCTGGTTTTACTTAAACGTGTTTCCAGAACAAGCTCATTCTTATGATAAATAGTTAAAACTCATGCTTCAGAAACTTTTGATTTATGTTGGCATTAGTATCTTCAAACAAGATGACGAACCGAAGTATAATGAATTCTTATTTCATCTACTACATCTTTGTCGTAAAGCATGCCTATCAATTTGATATTTTATCTCGGTGGTGATTTCATTTATGAATGTCATAACTAAAATTGACCCTAATTATTGGTGAACATAATTTGTGTTTAAAAAGAGCATTATTATCGACCTGCGACAGGCCAATGTCTGGAGATAAAATATAGGTATTTCTTTTCATCATATCAATAATATTGTACTGAAATGAATGTACAAAATTAAAAGATGCTAAAAAAAGTAATACAACATTTAAACGTGTAATACTGATTTGGCGAATCCAAACTGTGAGTTGAGATGAAATAAAAAATGATTTTAGGCGATGAATATCTCGATGAGCATTATGAATCTAAGGCTTAAAATCTAAGGCATAATACGCAAGATTTTCACTATTCGCGTTCATTTGAATGACATAATCGTGTGGCATAATTGTATAACAGCGCTGGCGAACCTTTCGCCGACTAACCCAATGGCCGATATGTTTGGTCGAAACGGCTTGCGATCTGGCCGAGAGCAACTGCATTTTTCGCAATGTCTGGGAGAGCAAGAACCAGCCGACGATGGGAAAGATCCGCGGAAGGAGCTCGCGCGGAGTGGGATTAGAAATGATGGTGTGGACGACGAGGAACGTCGTACGTAACCACCCTGGCGCTCGAGTGCGAATTTTTGCAGTCTGCTGCTCCCATCGCGTGCGCGCGAGCGAGCGGGCGTGTTGCAACGCCTGGTTGTAGCTGGCTGGACCAATGGCTGGCAAGTGGCACGAGGCTATCAACTGCACCGCCGAATGCAATAGCTGAGGAATTGCCGGCTGCTGCTGCTGCTGCTGCTGCTGCTGCTGCTGTTGCTGCCGCTGCCGCTGCTGCTACTGCTGCCAATTCCCCATACTGCGTGCGTGTGGTCGTCGCAGCGCCCGGCGAAACCCGCGAGTCCGATGCCCCGCAGAACACCGGCTGGCCCCAACCGAGTCTCGTCGTCATGTTCCTGCAACTCGCTCGACTCTGGTAACTATAGCTGCACACTTTCGCTTTCTTTGTCTGCCTCGCTCGCTCGCTCGCTCGCTCGCCGTGGCGCGCCGAGAAAGTCAGTGAGTGGCCGACCGGCCGATCGCCGCCGATCTTCTCTGTTCTCTTTTCGGCTCGCGATTACCCGTCCCTGTGCCAGTGAGTGCGCAAGTCGATCCCTAACGCGTCGCGAAAGGGCGATTGCGCGACGAAAGTGCATTCCGCGGTTTGGCGAAATTGCGCCGCGGCCGGTGCTCGTAATTGTAGCGCCGTTCCTCGGTGTGCGTAACTGCGTCTATTTTTCGGGCCTGCTGTTGGATGCTTCGAGACTCTGGAGAGAAAACGGAGAGAGAAGAGGCCAGTGTATGCATGCGTATCTGTGCAATAGCGTCATGGAAACAAACTCAAGAATCCGGTTACAATTCTTTTTTTCTCATTCTCGATCGTCTTCCGTGTTTCGTTTGTATTTTGCCAAGTTCACTGATCGTTCCGTTGTTTTTACGCGTAGAATAATCGCCGAGGCGTGCGTCAGATGATTCTTATTTAAATGTTTAGAATGCTGCTGTCAAGTCTGACGTGGATAATTTTCGGCGGCCTCGTGGGGAATACTATTTTTCGTCAATCAAATCCGGCGTTTAAATCCCGTTTTATCGCATATCGATTTTTTTGGACGCTCGGCCGAGTCGCCTCAGAGAGCATCGTGAAAAAAAGCGTGACATGCGAATGGTCGTCATTGACTCGCTAAACGAAAAGTAAAACATCGTAGTTCTCTCGCGCTATGAAAAACCGGAGGAAAAAAAACCGACAGACACCCGGAAAAGCGTGGAATGCGATAATTGTTGTTTGAGTTGCGCAACGAGCCGAGAGCGAGAAAAACGGCGAAAACGCGCGCACAGGCGGTAACGTTTGTTGTTGTTGTAGCCTGGCGGCGACGCTCATCGCAGCACCGGCGTTCGGGTCAATACGTGAGTACCGCGAGGAAGGCTGTGGTGGCGGTGACTGGGCGGCGGCTCACCAGCTGTACGATAATCTCGACGATATCGAGCTGCTGCCCCTGACCATTCGCCTGCTGCCGCCGCTCATCGATTACGCCCTACAGACCGCTGCTATCTTCTATCTGCTCTTCTTCCATGTGCTCCTGCTATTGCTTGTCGCTTTTCTCCTACATGTCTTTACCGAGTGACGCGAATCCACGCAACCTTCTCGTTCACCGCGCTTTTTCTACGTAATCTACCGCCTGAGCTTCGTCGGAGACCGGCTACTCTCTGCCGCTCCACGGCGGAGAGGAGCGCAATAATGCTGCGCGTTATTTCGTGCAAATACTCGATAGGAAAGTAGCAACATATTGTTGTGCAAGTTTTGTAACGTGCAATCGTTTTCCGTTCAGGAAGAAAAAAATGCGTCGGAATTATCAGCTACACTTCGATGAATTACACGTTACGCGCACAAGTTAGCAAAGTCATTATTGCTAAACACGTGCGCCGCCTTTTACCGCAAAATTTATTATACAATCTTAGGTTAAATGTTCAAAGGCTCACTGTATGAAATTGGACTTGCGACATTATTCACGAAGAACGCTCGTGTGCAACTAGACGTTACCCAGACCGAATTAGGACTTGAGCAATAGTGATGCCTTTTCTTACGAAATAAAACTATTTTTTTTATATTATTTGATTGGCATTATTTTTTTTTTATCACCCCCAAGCAACTAGTCGACGAGATTCGATCGGCAGGTTTCAAAAGATGTGCGAACGCCGCTCCTTCCTGTCCCCGAGTCCTCGATCCACAACCCAAAACCAAAAGCACACGATAAACGATAAACGCCAACGAAATAACGCGAAGATTTGCGCTTTGGGTTCAGCGCCTTACATAAAAGTCTGCAAAAGAACCGATCCAAACATCAACGCGTGCATAACGAATACGATCGAGCTGCTGCGGCCCAAGTTGTCCGAAGGGATTCCCGAGTTGGGTGCACCTGCCATTGAACCTCTCAATTTGGAACAGATAAGACTACTACGTGGACCCACTGGCGCACGCCTCGACATTAATGTTACTGGACTTCAGGTACTTGGTACAATTACAGTCATCGCCATTCTTTTTACTTATCAATTAGATGCACTTTGATATTCCTTTTAACGGAAACGCGCTTTTTTTCTGGTTGACGAGAACAGTGCTATAATATGTGTGAAAAACGGCGTAAGATAAACCTACATTTGCATTCTTTGCATTGTAAATAATGTCATTTCTAACAGTCAACTACAAAGATTCTTACGCACAGCTCCGATCGATTTACTTTTATTCGTCCAGATATTTAAACTAAAATAAGCGTCCCTCTTTTTTCTCACAGTACGTTATCGTTTTTCTCTTCGCTTGCGATTAAAATTAAAATTGCGATTAAAATGACTTAAAGCAATGCAGTACCGGTTGTAAATAACAAATCAACAAAAACGACTCTTAATGCGCCATTCCTTTCGAATCATATGTTCATATCTATTGACATCTAACGTATCTTTTACACTTAGAAAAGTATTCGAGGAAAGAATGCTGATTTCTCAAGTCGGTTAGATTTGCATTGATTTGCATAAAATTCATGACCGGACGTATAAAACTGCTTTTAATAATGAAATGCCCACATTTTATGCAAAAATATATGGCAAAACAGTTTTTCTTCGTGTTTAAAAGATAAAAAAGAACGAAGATCTCTTACGTTTTAATGCGAAAAAGATAATTAATATGAAGACTTGGAATTAAGCTTGCAAAGAAATGTTGTAACGTCGGAATTATGAATAATGACTGCAGTCTTATTTTAATATTGCTCTGCGACGATGTCTGGATTGATTTCAATCGAGTACGTACGTATCGTCATATTTTTCTTCTTCTAGCATATTTAAAGTTATATCTGCTTAAAGTTGATGCACCTCTTAGTCATCGAAGATGGTTGTTATGGATGTGTCCATCAACTATTATCAATTATCAATACGCGCTGAGATACAATCAGCTCAATTTTCCATTTACGTCAACTTCATGAAATTCGTCTACATCTCCACTACATATTTGTCGCATTAAAATCCAATAAATCATTCATTTCTCCATTTGTTATGTTAAAATAGTCGTCCAAATTGACCGTCGGTAAAACGATAATGTGGCATCTGTCACGCAAGGCGAATATGAATTACCGCAGTCTTCGAAAAGCAGTATTTCTGACGGGTGACATTATTACAGGTATTTGGACCTTCGTCGTTCAAAGTACGAGATCTCAAAGCGAATGTCGACGACGTCAAGTTCACGTTCCGCGTGAGTTTTGGCAAATTGCACTTCAAGGGTAAATACTCGATCGATGCAAGGCTGTTGCTGCTGCGGCTCCAAGGAAGCGGAGATCTTAACGGAAACTTTAGTGAGTCTTTGACGCGAGAGTTATTTCCGTCAAGGCTCTTACATGCTTTTCGATCAAAATCAGACGCGATGCCAGAATAATAAAGATTCCTAACGAAGTGAACGTGTCGATTGACTGTTTCAGCTGGTTATGAATCGGACGTTGTGCTGCGAGCTCGCAAAGTTCACCGAGATAACGGCATTTATCTTCACTTTGAGCCCATGAAATTGGCTATATCCATTGGTAGCGCCAAAGTCTATCTCAGCAATCTGTTCGGCGGAGACCCTATATTAGGTAAATTAGCTACCCTATACAACCTGTACCTTGACTATTAGGCTAAATGACCAAATTGTTAAACGCGAAAGAGTATTGGCAAAAGAACGGAGCTGAAACAGAAGGATTGGCAATGATTACGAGTCAAGTCACGAAGTTTGACTCAGTGATGTGGCGGGGCCATCAAGGTCTACGACTTGCTCGGGTCAACGACCCGTCGATAATGTTTTCTTTCTTTCATTTTTTAGCAAACTGTGGTGAACGTCACTCCTAAATGGTGTATAATTATCATTATCGATAGGCACCCAGCACCTTAACCGCTTGATAACATTTTATTAGCCACGCGTATGGCTTTGACGCCTCGTCGCTTGTGTAAATTCGTTGAATTTCAATTTCAGGTCCCGTCAGTAACGAGATATTGAACGCCAACAGCGCCGTATTTCTCGACGAGCTGAGACCAGTTCTGGAGACTTCATTATCAGACCTTTTCACCAATGTAGCGAATAAAATCACAGAAAGCTTCACGTACGACGAGCTCTTTCCCAAAGATTAAAAATGATGGCAAGTTTACATACTCGCGCTGACCTCACCACGCTCACCACGTCTCACGTCGTATGATCATCGTCGTACAGTTGTTGTCCGCGCGTAACGAAATTTACGGGGTTACAAAATGGTCGGTTACACGAAGAACAAGTCGTATTTATCGACAGTAACAATAAATCACATTTATTCGGGATTTCGTCGTCATTTCTTCAAAATTCAGCGTTGTCACGCGACGAAAGCTGTTTCTCGCTCACTAATCCACCCGAAGCTGTTTCCTATCGGTTGCGGGATCCGTTCTCTCTCTTTTTCGTTTAAATACGTTATACTCACACATGTGCATGTAAAGAATTTAACTGATCTTTGTACAATTAGGGAATAAAGAAAATGATGAAACAAACGATTCCACGTTGCTTTTTTAGCTCGACATTCATACACGAAGCGAATTCGAATAATAATTTAATACTGACGCAAAATGTTCGTCCGACGACCAGGCATTTCGTCTTGCTGCGAACTATCTTACTACTGTCTTGGTTAGAATGGAATGAAAAATGACTGCGACAAAGACAAACAACCAACGATAAACATAGAGCAAACGTAACAAAACGCAGGTAACAATACGGTCAACTAGAAAGGTACTAATTCGTCTTTGGCGAAAACGCTGAGCGCCCTGGCGACCAATGCTCTGCCGACGGTTGCAGCGGTGTCTTCGACTATAGGACTGGCGATGTCGAGGACCAGTCTGGGATTGGAGTTGAAGAAAGTTGCTGCTGCATCGGCTAAAGAATCACGAAAGAATGATGAAATTAGTGGCGTACTGACATTGGAACGTGCAATTTCATAATTGATAAGGGAAATCCAAAAATTTTTATGACCGTACGAGACTTTGTTAGGTAATCAAGTCGTCGGTGCAGCTGTATACTTATAGCATGAAAATTGTAGTTCATACGATTCAAAGATAATTTGTTTCTGGAATTTATTGACTGCAACTGCTTTGTTTGCATTCTAAATTATCTGCTATTAACTGCTATTAACTTCTTATCTTAATTTCAGAGGTTTGCCCCGATCGGTTTTAAAATTACATACACTAATCGATGCAGTTAACTCGCTAGCGATCAAAGAAAGAGCGACTCATGTTCCTTATTTCTCGAACGCTTCGCGAGTTTGAGATTGGGTTCGGTTGGATTAATGAAAATCATCCTTACCCGTAAGCGTGTGAGCTGGTGGTGCCTTGAGCTTGATATTGCCACTGCCAACGCGAATTTTCGTCTGAAGCTTGTCGAGCTCGAGGCGTTTGACGCCAGTCTTGTCGGTCACTGCCTTGGCACGAGCGCTAACTCGAACCTCGGTATTCGCTGCGAAGAGAAAGAAGCGAATTCGCGATGATTGTAATACCGGGCGATCGCGTAATGCGCCATCGCGTGCTATCTCGTTAACCGAAGCGAGCGTAGGATCGTTCGTTTAACTGCTCGTTGCCTTAACGCTGACGGCTCGCGCTTCCTAGTCTCTAAACAATGAACTAACGCAGAAGAGCAACGAGTCTTTCTTTGCGGTAAAAAAGCGCCTCGACAAGCCGAGTTGCCGCGCGGCAAAAGCGACGACGATTGGATAACGAACGAATAGGTAGCGGTCCTACGCTCCCTAAGTGGAGCAAGTCAACTTTGTCGGCGACTTCCTATGCATTGCTCAATGGGGCATGACTGGTAGATCCGCTTTCACCGTAATAGGTCTCGATTTTTCTGTCTCACGATCGATCTTACGGTCGATCGATATTCGCAAAACTATCCGCGGTCAAACGGATACTCACTAAAGTTGCCCTTAAAGCTGCCGACTCCGCTGAGAGGCAGGAGCAGGAGTCTTCCGTGAACGTCGTAGTTGCCCTTGACGTGAACCTCGGGCAAGTGGATCTTGAGGTAGACGGCCAGCTGCTCGGGCTTGGCGTCGATCTCATCGACCAGATAGTTCGAGGCACCGAACACTTGAATTTGGCTCATGTTGGCTTTGATGTTCAGTGCCTCGAGGTTGCGATCGATGCTCAGCGACGGCAACAGTAAGGGGTCGAGGGCTGGCAATTTCATCGCCGGTATGCCTTTGGCGAGGAACGGCGTCAGAATTTCCAGCTGCTTGAGGACGCACTTGTTGAACTCGTTCGGTTCCGACTTTGGACATGTTGTTACGCCAGGCGCTGCCGATCATACGAATCATTTACTGCTCATCTTCGGAATGACGTTATTGGTCTCTTCTAGCCTAATGTCAATAATGCCAATCGGAGCATCAACTGACAAACTGACTGAGGAGCGTCCGAAATGGGGCTTGCGAAGGGATAAGAAAATTCAGCTGTTTTCGCGTCTCGAAAACTAATTGCCGTTCGACCAAGACAGATCGCACGGCGCTCCGCGAAAGGAGGACAGGTGGAGTGCAGCGATGCATACGCTTGGCGGAAAAAGGAGCGTTCGAACGAAAATCGAAAGTGGTGCGCGCACCGCCCATAGAAAGCGAAGGCGAGCGGGCTTTTTCCACGTTTCTTTTTGCAGTCGGTTCATCGATTATTAAACTTTTATGATTCAGTTCGTTTGCAGTTAGTCTTGGCACGCGAACGCCGCTCTCGATACTTGCTTTCGAAAGCCAAAGTATAATGAACGATTGTTCGTAGCTCGGTTTTGTCATTACTTTTTACGTGCACTTTGGAATGAATGCATTGATTCCACGGGCGTTTACCTCTCCTTATTTCGATGACTATCAATTAATTTGAACTTTGACCGTTTTTAATTGCTTTATTAACGTACCAATTGAAATGTAACTTTCAAGTTACAGATGAAAGTAAAAGTACAATTAAAATTTTTAAGTTGAAAAATATAATGAAATGTTGAAGCATGCGCGTTATTAAGAATTTACGATTGATTTCTTTTGGTATATATACATATGCACTCAGTTAATGAAAAATTAAACGGTTCCTCGCACGACTTACTTTAAGTGCATTTTCATCGTGCGTTTGCAAAATTTTACGCACACTGTAACTGTAAATCTAATTTTTATAATAAATATAAGTAACTAGACGTGAAATGTCACTTATTCGGACTCTAATGACAGCTCGTTTCTGTTGTCGTAGTAAAAAAAAAAGAAGAAGATTTGAAAAGACGATGCAGACTCACGTAGCTTGGCAAAGGAGAGCTGGACAAGGCAGAGGATCGCCAAAGAATAGTAAGCAATCATGACGATGACAGATAAACAACGGCACTATTCGCGGACGTACTCAGCACGAAAATGCTGACGATGGTCCTGGCGCCGGCGTATATATATAAAGTAAAGCTGCACTTTCTCCGGCGACGTCGACTCGATGCGACGCGACACCGGAGCCCCACTATTCCTCTGCTCGTTCTCTCTTGCACTCCCTTCGATCAGTTAACACGCTAGACTGCCTCGCGATCATGTCAGGGACATATTTGCACTACGCGGCTTAGATGCGCGTCAATGTCCCCGTTTTATGAAAATCCTTCCGCTCGACCTTCCAGCGCCGGATGCCACCGCAGAACTTTGCGTGAAAATTGATTGCGTTTAATTGCCGAGCATCGCGTGATTTTTTTTTCTTTTTCTTCTCTTCGCACTCTTATGCAAGTTTTATTGAATCTATCCGACGCCATGGCTTATGCCAATGACGACTAAATTACACAGTTCTGCTGCTGCGCCTCGTCGCGGTGCGATCTACGAGTATTTCGAGCTTGCGTCGCGCCTGCGAGGATTTCCGAGCGTGTTGTCAGGCTGATCGCTTCGCGGATACTTCAACTTCGTTTTAAAAAGCTCATCGAAGAGAGCAAATTTTTTGCTTTCGTTGCGTAAAAAGCCTCGGCTTTATCGCGGTTTCGTTTCATAATGGGAGACAGATTTACGATGGTTTTCGATTTCCAAATGACTTTTTTGCATTTTCCAATTGCTACTTTCGCATGGAAAATCACTATTTGATTAACCATTCAACGTGTCGTCTACACGAGTGTATCCATCGACAGGCTTATCTACAACTTTTTTATACTATCATTTTATGCAACTGTAACTTGTGTACTTAATCAACGTACATTGCAGTCTCGGCAAGTGACTTATAAATCAGATTTTTTTCTGGTGTATTATTCATTTTTCCCAATTATCTTATTTGCCCTTTTTAATTACTCCGTAGACCGTCCAACGTTAGAATGGAATTTGGGTTAATGACCGACATAAAAAAATACATTGTCGAGTAAGAGAGAAAAAAATCTCGTTTCATTATCCAATTCATTGGCTTGGAGAAATAAAAAAAATAAGAATAGAGTTCAACAGCGGCGAGTCACAATTTGCGTAGAAAAGCAGGCGAAGAAAATGGCAACGAATGAATGAATCAGTACAAGTTGATGCTCGCAATAAATAAATACCCTTACAAATATCGCGTCGATAATACTTTTAAGATAGAAAAGAGACAAGCGTGTAGTGGCACCGTTTACGATTTCTCGATCACTGGCAAATTTTTATACATTTTGTAAATCATCGCCTCGGCATTGTTGTCTTCGTTGAGGGCTTTGGTTGCCAGGTCATCGGCGATCATCGCGGCGACAGCCTCCGCGGCCAGCAGACCTGTAAAAGCGACATTAATTCAATTTTACACTCTGTCGCAAAACGACACTTGGCCTCGGTTACTTCTACGGGAATATTTATTGGCATTCGTCTGATAAGTTGTGCAAAGCAATTAAGCCGTTTGCTGGCAAGCCACGGAAAGCCGCGGACGGTTGGCCGGCAGTGCCCTCTCCCCCTCCCCCCACAAAGTACTTCTCGAACTTTTAGATCAAACGACTAGGAGAGTTTATTCCGTCGAAATGATGGCTTTTTTTCTCACGGAAATGAAGAAAGAAATTTGCGCGCTTTCGAAATGCAAGCGAATCTCTCGACAACTCACGCGTGCTTATATGCGCCAGTAAGTAGCGGCGCACTCGCATTACGCGAGAAGAGAGGATTATGAGCGCGTAATCGCCGTATTTTCCGTTTACATAATATCGCTATGGGCCTGGTAATAACTGGCGACCGACGATCTCGTTCTTGAGCATGCACGGTCCATTGACGCGACAACCACCGCACGGTGACGAGATTTATTTTGCCGTTCGCTTCCACGTAATAATAAAGAGAAATTGTCCACTCGTTTAAATTCATTCTGCTTGAGTGCTGTAATTATTACCGTGAGATAATATGCTGCCAAGTGGTCCGTTTTCATCCATTCCCTGCAATCGCAGTTTGCGGTCTTTGGATAAAAGTTTGGCTCGCGCAGCACGCACTATCATCGTCTTGTTATCCACCCTCTTCAGCTCGACGGTAAAGTCAGCGACCACGTCGGCTAGAACGACAAAGCATTTGCGCGGTTTACTCGATCAATACCATTTCTGAACTGCTGCTCGTTGAATGCTCGATAAATAAATAAATTAATGCGCATAACATATTTCGCCTGCTATTCGATCGAATGAAGGAAACGATCGTAGCTTGATTGCGCACGTCCATCACAAGTCCGCTAAAATTACAAAGGAAATTAATAGTACGTCACTGCAATAAAGCACGTTACGTGAACAATGAAAAGCTAAACGAGGAAAACGATAAACATTCTGATTTCTCCGAGAAATTACCGCGATCATTAAATGGGCTCACGTGCGCGTACGCGAGGATGCGCCGAACGCACGATCCTGCGAAGGAAAGCCCCCGACGAAGCCACACGACGAGGCGTCGACGCGTGCGAGGAGTTCGCGCAACGCGGCTCGACGTTAGGCGCGCCGCAGCTTTGCTCGAAAGCCGAGCGCAATTACGTAAGCGTCGCGCTATACTCACTGAAATTTGCGCCGAGGACGCCAGCGCCTCTCAGCTGTCTGCGCCCGACTTTGCCCGTCAGCGCGTAATTCGACTTCACGCTCAATTGCGGTATGCGCAGCCTCACCACCACGTGCATCAGGTCGTCCTGCGCCGGGCCAAACGGAAAACAAGCGTTAGCAGTATCGCGAGGTGGGGCGAGAAAACAAAGGGGCACGCGTCCCGTCACCTCGTCTCGGTCGTTGCTGTGCTGGCGCTTGTTGCGCCCCGGGCCCTCGCTCGTCGCCTTGCTGTCGTTCGACAGATTGCCGAAGTGATAGATCAACTCCATGCCCTCCTCGTAATAGCCTTGCTGCTCTTGATACTCCTCGGCGTACCTCAGAAGGTCCCTGATACGACCCGCGTCAACGGTAACACGAGCTGCGTCGTTGCGCTGGTGCAGCGATTGGCCGTTTGTGTAGTTGTATACGCCGTCGCGGCTGCTCGCATCCTGTTCCTAGACAAATCCGAGACTTTGAATCTCTTCCGTTTGCTCTTGTGCTAGGCGTAGTATTATTATTTTTACCACGAAGCCGAATTGCCGGGGATCGGTGTCGGAATCTACTTGGAATTTACCAGAACGCAATTTGGTTCCCTGTTTAGCGGGAGACGCGTAGACAATGTCGACGTAGCTCGGCTGCTTTTCCAAGCGTATCTCCGGAGATTTGTATGGTTGAAACTCCTCAAAATATTGCGGGGTTGTTGCCTCGGTGTACCTTGTTGACTGACTCGCTCGGTTCTTCAGTTGGTCCCTGAAAGACAAAGTTTCATAGCGTAAGCTAGTTCTCAGCGCGGACCCGGCGCTACTTTCATTTGTACCTTTCGTTTCCGGCTTGCAGCGAGAATGCTCCGTTGTTAAAGTTACCCGAGTAATTAACCCCGAAATTGTTAGACTGTCCCTTGATTCCCGACTTTTCAGTTGAAAATCTAGCACCTCCCGCTTGAGCTCTCACTTCGTAGTTTTTGGAAGATGATCCATAACGTTCACCATATTGTACTCCATATTCATTTCCAGCCTTGATGGCAAATTCATTCTGGGGTTGTTCGTACTGTTCAGTTACACTTTTCGGTGAATATCGATATTGCGGTTGTCCAGTGGTGCCGTAAGCATCGTCACTCTGGGCCTCAACTGAGAACGGGCCAGCTTTGTAATGGCCGGAGTAGTCCAGTCCGGAACTGCCTCCTTTAATGGAAAACTGATTCGGACGTTGTTTGGTAGTACTATAGCTGCTATCTTTGACCGAGTACGGATACTGTGACTGTTCAGTTGTTGGGTAGGTCCCGCCATGTTGAACGGGGACCGGATCCTTCTTGAAGTTAAATGCATAGCTCATGGAAGGTCTTGCGACGTTTTTCGCTTCAAATTGATGTTGTGGGTGAACAGTGCTTCCGTAGTTGCCGGAATACGAGTCAGTATTGTAGCTTCCAGTGTAATCTATTTGAGAGTTGCCGGAATATTGGTTTTGCGGATATCCAGTCGTTCCGTAGCTTTCACCGCGTTGACTACCAACTGAAACTGGACCTTTTTTGTAATTGGTTGAGTAACTCAGTCCAGCACCTGGAGTCCCTTTGACGGAAAAGTGATTTTGTGGCTGAGGATGAATAGTACTTCCGTAATTATCTTCATTTCGAGCGTTAACAGCAAACGGCCCAATGTTGTAGTTGCCGCTGTAACTGAATCCAGAGTTACCATTTTTAATTGAAAATTGATTAGGTCTTTGATCAGCCGGTTGAGCGTTGCCATCGAAATCAGCCGAGTACTGTACTGCTCCATTTTGACCATCCTTCACTCCGTATTGCGACTGTGAAACGCCCCCAAACTGAGCCTTGATTCCATAACGGGGAGTAGCTGCTTGCTCGTTATAATTCACACGGCCTTGGTAATGTCTCGATTCCGTGTCGTATGGATATTGTTGTTGAGGTTGCGATGGATAGTTCTGAGCTGTTCCTGATCTGACTCTGGATGCGTAATTGGGCTTGCAGGCACCTACACATGGTCGGGGAAGGTCACCTTGGGTATTGTGGTAGCCGTGGGTGTAAACAACTCGAACTTGAGATGGAATCTTCGGCGTGGACTGTTTCAACGATAAAACAGAAAGCTTATTATGACGTGGATTAGTCGAGGCAAGGCAAGGATTAAAATATTTCATGAAAAGATTAAAGGTAATATTTTACTCACGTTCATCATAACTCTCACGTCTCCATAAGTGGGTTGTTGGTGAAGTTGAAATACCGTGTCTTCGCCCTGCTCCCGATCGTATTCTCTTCTAACAGCGAACGACGAATTGTAGTTCCTTCGGCTCTGCTCGTTTTGCGTATTCGCTTTCAGCAAATCCGCTTCCGAAGCAGCTTTCATGTCAACAGGGTCGTACAACACGAACCGATCAAAGTGCTCACTGGCATTCAAATCTCTATCCTCGCTGTTGGACTTTGGTTCCTTGACGAGCGTGTGGAACCTGTATCTGATCGAGTCCGCGTCGCTTGCCTCGTTATAGCTGACGTAACCAGCCTCGTTATCACTGAGATTTGATTGTAGCTGTCCACGCACGATTTGGACACTTTCGATCTTGGAATTGTTCAATCCAGCGATCTCGAGGTTGCGCAGTAGCACTCGATAATTCGTGTCACCCTCGGATTGGTCGACCTTGATTATAGGTACATGCAGAGGATCAATTTTGCCTAGCCTACGGAAACCACCGTTGATCACTCGTGACCACAATTCCCGGGGCATCTGCAAAAGGTCCGAGTCAGCGTAACTCGCCAACGCGAGGCACAATGTCACCGCAATCAACTTCATTGTCTTCAAAAATGCAATATCCGACACGGTACGTTAATAATAAGAATAAAATAAACAATCAGCCTGAAAGTTAATTTGATCGGTACTCTAGCCTCCTCGCTTGCCAAAAGTGAAAAGGTTCGTAGAAAGTGAAGAGTAGCAGACAGGCAATCGGACAGATGAATAGAATGGTCCAGCTGATCGCCAGGCGCATCCAACTGAGCTGCGTGCAGTCCTATACGGATGGCGCGGTTGTTCGCAGCTACGCCAGCGAAAGAGCCGAGCTTTCTAAAAGCTACAGTAGAAGAAAAGGAGAACGAATCGCGTGGGAAGCAGAGCCGCGCGAGTGCAGTCGTCGGATGGACCAGCTGCAGTTTTTATAGTCGATCGTGGAAGGGCGTTCGTCTGCGAGCAGTCGATCTGGGCCACGGCGCCGCTCGGACAAATGTGCGTGCGCCGCGAGCGTTGGCTCTAGGCCTCGCATTAGTCAGGCGATCTTTTCTGCGGGCGATTTCCTTAACGTCGCGTCGCTCGTCGCGCTTTTTCTCGCGCGGAGCGAGCCGCGCACAATGGGGGGCAAGGCTTCGCGCCGCTAACCTTTCTCTAACGCATCGCCGCGTTCGTTTCGGCGACGGCGACGCAGGTGGGGCGCCTCGATTCCACGCTCGAGCGGCTCGTCATTTGTCACGCCGAGCACTGATCGACGAGGGTGTATCACGTCTGACCTCAGCGGGTGATCATCGACGCGAGCTTTTTTCCAGAACGACGCCTGTCTTTGCGGCGCTCAACGGCTATTGTCTATTTTAAGCGTTTTTTCGTCGCTCAGCTCGCGCGAGAGAGCTAAGTGGCAAATTAATCATTACGCTCGAGCGTTCGCGAGCAGGCATTGCGGAAAGTGGGTCGATCGATGACGCCGTTTTGATCGCCTCGCAAGCACCGTCGGCAGCGGCGGCAAAGCGCGCCAACTGCTCTGGATAGCCACAAAGTACGAGAATAGAACGGCAATTTCAAGGTGCACCAAGCGCGCTTAATTGTTTCGCGCCAATTGTCGCGACAGTTTTTACGGTGTGTGACTCTTGGCGCAATTGCTTTCTCGAGCCTTCCAGGAAGATGACCAAAAAAAAGCGATGATTAAGCTCTGGCCCGAATTTTTCGTCCGAGTGACAAACAGCTTGAAACGTAAATACGCTACTGGCGCGTGCTTGTTTGTTGGGTGTCATTGCGGCAACCAACAGATGAAAAATGCGAACGTCAGCCAGCTGCTGACAGTGCGTTTCAATGTGGTGTTCTGGGACACTTTCGCCGAGAAAAAGGAGAATCAGTTGGTTCGCCGTCATGACGCTCAACGGACGACCGGCGGCGTTCCGCCTCGCTTTCGCTGCGGTGGTTTTCGGATCCTACGTGCAAGCCACACCCGAGATACGTGAGTACACTTGCGCGTGGTTTCCTCGGGCGAGGCAACGCCGAACGTTCATTTGCTTGATGTTCACGACAGCCTCGTTTTTGCGAATATGTCGTCGGAGCGATCCTCATCTGAACGAGTGCGTGAAGCACAGCGTGAACTCGCTCCGGCCCTACCTGAAATCGGGCATTCCGGCGCTTCATATCCCGCCGTGCGAGCCGCTGAATGTGCCGGAGATCGAGCTTAGCCAAGCCTCCGGACCCGTATCCGTCAGCTCTAGTTACTCCAACATCGAGATCTGGGGCGGCACCGAATTCATACTCAAGAGCGTCAAGTAAGCAAATCCCTTCGTTCGCCCGAGTCTCCTTGTCTCCTCTCCTGATCTCCGATCATTTTCTCCATGTAATCGTTGCCCGCGCAGACTCGACTTGGACAAATCGCGCATTCGGCTCAAACTCAATATCCCCCGGCTGGAGATGCAGGCCGATTACACGATGCAAGGCAAAATCCTGATGCTACCGATAATGGGCCACGGCCGCGCGCTGGGCAACTACACCGACATAGACGTCATCACGACGATCCAGGGCGAGCGCTACCAGGACCGCAACACGAGAAAGACGCATTTCCGCGTGCTCGAGTTCTACTGTGATTTCGACGTCGGCCACGCCAACATTCACCTCGACAATCTGTTCAACGGCGATGAAACTCTCGCCGACGCCATGAATCTGTTCCTCAATGACAACTGGAAGACCGTGGCCGCGGAAATCAAGCCTGGCTTGGAGGACACCGTTTCCAAATTGTTCAAGAATTTCTCCAACAAAATCTACGCAAAGTATCCTCTCGACACTCTGCTGCCACCGTGATTATTCGAAAAAGAACGAGCCCTCGAGGATTATCATTATTACATTTTGCTACTTTTGTAAGCTACGTTCAATTTGTCGATTGGAGCTTAGTGTAATAGTTATTAATAAAAAGTCATGAGATCGTAGATGGACGTGAGCGACGCGTGAAAAGCACATTTGCATTGCGCGACGATCTCGCGATGACTCGTCCAGTCCGCGATAAAAATCGTCGACCGTCGTGGCGCTGATTTCAAGCCGTCAGACAAGCCCCTTCGGCGAGCTCGAAATCGCGTGCTCACCTGTCGGATTGTTTGCCGTGCGACAGGTGCGGCTGGTTGCTGCGTCGAGGCCCATCGGGCAATCAATCGCGCAGGCGCGAGCGCTCGCCCGCGACTCGGTCGGTAGTCGCGAGCTCGGCATATTCTGGCGCGAAACCTCTCGGCGAACTCGAGTTCCTTGCGATATTCGGCAGCTTTCGCAACGCGCGTTTCTCTCTCTCTCTCTCTCTCTCTCTCTCGACTTGCCGAATCCTTTGTTAAAAACAACAGGGGCCTTCGATCGATCGCCGACAGCAGCTCGGCGTTTCTCAACCAGCACCGCGCGCGATTTTGATCTATTGTAAAAGCGGAGCGCGCATCGCGGCGCCAATTGCGCGAACTTTCGGTTATAGATCGCGAGCGACTTAATGCCCAGCGGCCGAAACGAAAAGAAACCCATGTGGCCGGCATGGCGAGTGAGGCAAGCGTTGGAGGCGCCTACGGGTGCACTCGCGTGTTTCTTCTCGCCGGATGACAATGGGCCGTGCGCGCGCGCGCGGAGAGCAACGCAATTCACCTTTAATAGTGAGTTGCGTGAGGCAGTTTACTCGTTGTGCGCGTTCGCTTTGACGACTCCCCGGGGCATTATTTTTTTAAGCGAGATTTCTATTTTTCAACGCCTGCGAAATTCCGCTCCTCTCGAACAAAGAGAGCGAGCGCGAGCCTCGTAATAGCCACAAAACGGGCGGCGGAGGCGGGAGGAGGGAGGGGGGGGGCGTGAACGCGCAGCGCTCGCGCTCGCGGGCGCTTGTGTTGAATGAAGTGCACGACATTCGCGTCGTTGCGCTGCGTGACACGACTTCGCGGCTACATGCGGCTACTTAAAAGTTCACGGCGCGACGCGCGCGTCCGTGTGCGCACGCGTAGGATTTATGGATAGTCCGATAAAGGAATGCCGGCTGAGAGAAGAAAACAATGCGTTGTTTGCGTTAGCTGGGCTATAACTCTATTTTTACGGGGTTTGTAGGTGAACCGTGCCACATAAACTGTGAGCTGATGCATCGTTATAACTCATCCGTAATGATATGCGGTGTGCACCTTAAAGGCCGTTAAAATTGTGTAAACAATACATGCGTACGATCAGTCTTTCAGATGGCGTCAGAGAAATGAGTTTTCCGAAGCCTTGGCGCCTGAGGGGCAACGTTACACGTTGTACGCGATTGACACGTTGTAGTTGTGATACATGTTTAGCATTTTTTTTTTAAAGTAGGTTGCATATACCCACGGTAGAGTTCTCGAAGACGGGCTGTTTCATTGCTTTTCAAACAGATTGTACAAGTAAGTTGCGCGGTGCCATTAAGCTAAATAAGCTTCATTCGTGCATCTCTACAATGTGTCAAGATGCAGCTTCGCCTTTTATTTTCTCTCTCAAAAGCGGTGTCAACTGTGCATCCTTCTTTGTGGTGTACATACCGAACAAGTTTATTTGACTCGATCTACTGCCAATCTTTAGGCAACAACGCATTTCACGCGAGAAAAGAAGAAAATTGAAAGAGAGATCGTATAAAATGCGAAGCTCGTTAGTTTATTACGTATGTTATAAATCGCTATTATATTACATTCAAGGAGGGTGTGTTTTGGTTGTATATCCCAATCGATAAACCGTGTGAAATAGCATATCTGCAAATTCCCAGTATTTGGTATATAGACAGCAAAGCAAAGCGCGAATCGGCTACGGCTACTAGTGCTCGATCGCCAAAGTTCGCGCGATAGAGTTAAGGAATGCAGCAGACTGTTTAGCCTATTGAGCAACACACACACACACACTCACAGAGGCGAGAGAGCAGCGACTCGACTTCTACGAAGTACGTCAAAGACAAATGCAAAAAAATCACAACAACTGCAGCGACAATTTTCCAGAGACCACTTTTTGAGATGCTCCATAAATCCAAAGGCACTCTGACAATTTGCGTCAGAGCGAGCGCCGCGGAATTCTCCGATATTATGTTGCATTTTTAATACGAACGAGTCGAACTATTTTTCGTCATTTTCGGATTTAGAGCACGTTTACGATTGCTCCATTTGGCGTAATGGCGGGCACGGCGATGCGTGATGCAGGTCACGAAATACAGGACAACAAAAAAAGGCCGAGTTGCTAGTTCCTTTGTCGTCCCTTTCGGGCCGATCCGAACAGGCGTAGTATCCGCGTGCACGCACGGACGCGGAGGGACTCACCGTTGGATCGCCCATTCCCGATGTCCTCCTCGCGGCAGATCGAACGCGCTATTAAGCCGTGGCAAGGCCAAAGAATTTTGTTTCCATCGTGAAAACCAATCGCCTCTAGAGGCGCAAATGCAGTACCTGTTTTATTGTTATTCAGATTATTCTCTCGTGCAATAAATCGGTGCAAAATTCGTGTTTTTAGGAAACCTTGCGACTTAATTCTCTTCGTCATTCCATGAAAATTGATTGATTTTTTTTTCCAAAGCGCCTGGAATTTCCCCACGGTGACTCGTTATTCCGAACATTTCTTTACCTTTTCTTTATTGGAAAGACTTGCCGTTATTTTTTATTGATTATAATAAAAATATAATAGTGGCACAATGATCCGATCGACCTTTATTCCGGTCCAATTAGAAATTGTAGGTAGCGTGCGACAGAAACCTTCGTGGTTATAACTGCCCCGTTTGTATTTAGACCCCATGAAAATGTAACCGCCGTTGCTCGTCATGATTCGCCGCGACGAATTATGGAAAGAACGCGCATTGCATCTCACGCGGCTATTGTCGAATCGGAGAATAGCGTTCGCGACGGTCGGGGAGCGGCGCCAAACGCATCTCCAGCGTGGTCCTCGCGGCATCGGAGACGGTGTCCGCTCGATCTGCAAGCCGCCCGGCAGGTAACGAGCGATTTTCGGCAGGGGAGAAAGAGGTGCGAGCTTGCGACGCGGGACCCAGCGCGCGGGCACGACGAGGAAGGAGAAGGGGCCTTAACGGCTCGTTGGCGCCGCTTATAAGACGGACGGCCGATGTGGGCCCGACTTTAGTCCGATCGCGCTGACGACGGCGGCGGCGACGGCTCAGGCGGTGCGCTCACCCTCCGGCAGTGCAGGTGCGCGAAGCAGGAGCAGAGTCGAGCTTCCCCTTCTACGGCGGTGCGACGCGTGCGACTGGCGTGCGGCATGCTGGAGCCTTAGAGGCGGCGCGGCCAAGTCTTTCCCGCGACAGCTCCGCGCGTCGCTACAGCGCGCGCGGCCTCAGCACGCTCGGCTCTCCAGCGCTCTCCGCCAAGTGTCTCCGTTCTCACGCTGCTCTCCGGCCACCGTCATGCCAAGGACGCAGTGCCTGCTGCCGCTGCTGCTGGTGTGCTGGTGCGCGCGGCTGCCGATCTCGGCCGGCGACGACGAGCCCGACTTCCCCACGCGTAAGTCTCACTCAGCCGATCCCCGCGCGACCGCTCGCCGGCCTCGGGACCTCCTCGGGGACGCGATCGACACTCCCGGAAACGGAAAGCGGAGCGGCGCCCGCTGGACGCACGCGGCAGGCTTTCTCCGGCTCGGGTCTCAAGGGCGCCTGGACTCGCGACCCCGACGACCACTGCTCCGCGCTTTTCGGCTTCGCGCGCTCTGCACTTGAACTCTCCCCCTCGAAATCTGACCTACATGCGCGGAAAGAGCAGCTCGCTCGTCTCGCAACGCCTTACGTAAGCGGGCAGCAGGTGCCGAACGCTCTTCCCGGCGGCGCAAATCTCAGCGGGGGGAAGAGAGAGAGAGAGAAAGGTGTCGTAACCGGCGTGGCGGGGCTTATGTCATTCGGCCGATTGCGCAAGCCGGCCGCGCACGCAAGCGTGCGCACGGAGAAAGTTCGGCGGCGAACGCGCGATGAGCTGCCGGTGAAAGCGTCGCGTCTGTTTACGTTTGGCACCGCGCGGCAGACCGACGCGCCGACGATCTCGCGCGCTTCGCGTGCCGCGGCCGCCGTCCTTCGGGACAGCTGGGCATCGGCCGCGCCGACGACCGCTCGGCTGGCTCGTGGGCGCGCCCGCGACACGGCGTCGCAGCGCTTGCGAAATGTCGCGCTGCAGTCGCAGCTGCACCTTTTCACCGCGCGCATACTGCAATCATAAACAAGCGAGCGTTCCTCGGCGCATGCTAATTGTACGTCGCGCGCTCTTCTCCGGATTGTCATTAAATTCTAATGCTCGGCCCAGACTAATTGTGTAACTATAAGTAGACCCGACTATCGCTTACCGAACCGATGTACGCTTCTTATCTTATTTTATTTTCATTTCGTAAACACTTATCCAGCCCAGCCGTCGCTGATAGACGAGAGCTCTTCTCGGCTATCGCCTTTATCACGGACGCTCGCGCATCCGTGCGTGTCGACGTCGCGTCTTCGTATTAGTTGCGGATACGCTTTGATAAATCTGTGCGCACCAGATGTACCGCGGCAGAAGAGGTGTCGCCGTTGAAGATTTCGCAAATCGGTGCGGCGAAGAACTATGCGAAACGAAACAACGACAATCGAGGATTGGCGGTGCGTACATTCGGCAGAGCCGACACGGCATTGGCAACGGAAGTTCACCGGCCTTGCCGACGATAACCGAAGAGGTGATGCAAATCACGCGATTATTTCGTTGCTGCTTGCCGGCGTGTTTTTCCGCTTGGAGCGCTATCAACTACAGCTCGCGCCAAAGTCCCATCCGCCGGCCGTCTGCACGCATTAGGCGCCGTTGCGAAACTCGACGCGCGAGACAATGCGCGCGGCCCGCGGCGGAAGGTTGCGTGCTGCTCGAGAAACGCCCGTAAGCCGGGTCCTCGAAGGACGGCGAGCGAAGGTCGTCCGGTGCGCCCGGATCGCGCGCTTCCTTTCTTTGCCCGGCAAAAATGCCAATTTTCGCGCTCGACCCGCAGTTCCGTGATTACCGGACAAACCGGTATTATTTTCGCGTTGATGCCGCATCACGTTGCGTTAAGCCATTGTAATTGATCTCTCGTGGTTTTCCATCCGACGATGATCAACGGCACGGCAAAATCACTGCCAATCGTGGGCAAATGAGCCGCTGTTACATTACAAAATGGCTTTCAACTGTACATTACGAGAGGTAATTGAAAGGTATGGAAATGATCGTGCAAGAGACCAAGTTTCAAGTGGTGTGCAGATGCGGCAGAGTTTGGTTAGATGGGATTTAGCTGTCGCGGCTTTTCCAGCGACTGGTCCTGCGCGTCCCTCGTCGCTCAGCTGTTTGCGCGCGGGAAAAGCCTCGAACGCGTCGCCGGCCGCGCGTTTTCCAGTCATGCTTTCGATTAGCCCGGCCCGCAAGAACGACAAGCTGCAGCGTAATCGTCCACTTCGGCGAGCTGCACCATAAGTCGGGCTTACGAAAGGCTCGACTCTCGGTTTGCGCAAGTGGTCGCACAAGGGTCGCGCGGAAGCGGCAACGCGTTCCAATTCCGACGTGTCGCAACGTCTTCATCGACGCCGCTCTCCCTTCGGCCCGCGTCGCCTCGCCTAATACGGACAACCTGCTATGCGTTTCAGCGGAGTACATTCTGCCGTGCGCCCGACCCGATCCGGCCATCGACTCCTGCATTCAAAAGGCTTTCAACCATCTGCGCCCGTACCTCGTTAAAGGTGAGTTATGCTCCGGTTTCTAAAATCTCTAAAATCCTAATAACTATCCCCGGCTCCCGGCCTTTTTTTCTCTTCTCCTCCTCCTTTTTACGTAAGTTTGGCAATTTAGTTCGACGTCTATCATGTAATCGGCTTACATCCTTGCCGTTATGTGGCTTTTCGCAATGCAAAGGCTGTTATGTTGCGATGGCATGTTGTATAAACAAAAGTTCTTTCCCAGGAATCGGGGAGCTGGATTTGCCGCCGATCGAGCCGCTGGTCATTCCAGAACTGGGCATGGAAAATGGCCAAGGTGCCGTTCGAGTTCGCGCTCTGTTCTCGAATATCACGGCCTTCGGGCCGGGCAACTACTCCATTAACAAGGTGCGCACGGACCTGAAAAATCTGCGGCTCGACTTGCACCTGACGATACCGAAAATCGAGCTCCAAGGTCGTTACGAAGTGACTGGAAACGTGCTGCTTTTTCCCATTCAGAGCCAGGGCGACTTCTGGGCTCTGTTCGGTAAATATGCACAAGCTCGACATATCCAAACGACACCGCGACACGATCCCGTAGCCGTTTTAAATATTTATTTCAACATTTTACGACGCTCTTCGGATACGCTTGGAATTACTTATGGCTTACGGCGTGTGGATGCGCAGTATGTATAATTTGCGTTACTTCGTGCTCCGAATAGCAAATCTCGCTTCCATTGTTCCGTCGGACTTGTACCCCACGTTTTACATTAGTTTACAAACGGCACGGATATTTTCGTTCGCGCTAGCCTCGTTGTAGCTCGAATATAAAATCGAAAGAATGAAAAAATTATCTGCTTGTAGGCGATACATGGTATCTCAGAGTCGTGAGCTTCGTGATTTATGAGCGACGAGAAAAACTACGGCGATTCACGATCGTACAACCAGCGCTGAAATATCTTTTGGGCGTGTTCGAAAAGCACAATCGTTGCATAAGATTCGGTCGTTCGAGCGAGCAACGCCGCGCGTCTGAACATTCGCCGACGAGTCTTAACAGTGCCTTCGCAAAGGTAATTAGCCGATTGCTCGAGTAACATTGTTGATTTTGCGCAGGTGACGTCGCGGCGATCGCACGGGTGCAAGGAGTGGAAGAGAAGCGCCACGACATACGATACATGAGGATCTCACGGCTTCTGGTGGACTTCAGTCTGGGCAGAGCGCGCTTCCGCATTGTGGACCAACTGAACGGCAACAATGTGATCGGCCAGGCGATGAACCAATTCCTCAACCAAAACGCCAAGGAGATCATCGAGGAGATGCGACCGGCTGCATCCAAGAGTATCGCTCAACACTTCATGGCCTTTCTCAATGGAGCCTTTACCAAGGTGCCCATGAAAGTCTGGCTCAAGGATTCGTAGTTTCTTTCGTCGAGTCGACGACACTGCCTCCTTTTCTGCTCCACATCATTTTCATCGGCCATTTTTTACGTGGACGAGTAGCATTTTCATTCATCTTCATTCGTCGTCTTTCATCGAAACTTATCGGCACAATAGTGTGAACAACGCACATTTTAATTATTAGGGTGGACCAACAATTGTCGCTTGCGTTAAATCATTTATTTTTCTGTGGAACTGATCGAGACCACCCCCTGCTTTGAACGTCAATTAACGTATATCATATTTTAGCTGGCAATGCACTTGAAAAAAATCCACGCGTGCGAATAAAAAATTAGGGACTCGTCATTTGGTCTTTAGACGTGAATTGCAATTTTCATACGATACATTTTTGAACGATAAAATTTTTGAACAGTTTCAAATGCAAAGATTTACCGGCGCATCCGTCATTTCATCCCACCGAAAAACAATCGAATTGATGACTTGTCTCTTTTCGTGGTTTCACAACTAAAATGACAATAATCGTGGGAAGTCATGGTCAAAATTATTTTCGCCATGACGAGGAGCTTGATCCATTTAACACCACGCGCGGCTTTCGCAAGCTCATGACTCTCGTATTTATTTTGATTCGTAACAACTAGATCACCGTAGCCGCTATCGTTTAAGTCTATCTGTCAATCGGAATTGTTGTTTTTCGTCGTTTGCGTAAGTCACTGCACTCATGGCTGATGTAACCCAACGTCGCCGGACACCAGAACCAGAGAACCAGTAATTTCGTCAGTGATCGCAGTGTTATTTTCATAGCATTGCGATAACAAGATTATTGTACGTCGCGCTCGAGCTTTTCGTTGATCAATTTGTTTGCGAGTAGCGCAAATTAATATCTCGCAGCGGTGTCTTTGCGATTATTTAAAATTCTTCGACACGTGATCCTGGTGTCCGCTATCAGTATTGAAAAAACATTAAACGTTTCTTCTCCCTGTATAAAATATACATCTCATCGGTGGTCGTTGCATTAGCATACTATTATTATCATGATTACTACTTCATTTTTTTACTCCTTTACTTCTTAAACGGACGTATCGTTATCGAACTTGTAGCGCATCATCGACGTAGGCCTACGGCATCAGCAACGCACAAACATTCGCTCCTTAGTACGTAATGTTTTATCCTCAGTGTAAACAATTGAGACTTGTACATAGCTATGTGAAAATAAAAGAATATTTTTAGCGATACCCAAATCATGTTTCCTTATGTTATTCATACCTTTCGTTCGCATTTGGATCCCCTTAACGAACTAGTTGGTCAACTTGCGAGAGAGCGCGATAAAGTAACGCTCAAAATGACGAATAGCGAGCCTAAGTAAATGAAAAGCACCGTAGATTGGGCAGTGCAGCGATGGGTGTATGAGCGACGTGAAATCAATGGAAAAATGAAAAACGAAAAAGATACATGTACACGTGTGTGTATGTCGATCGGCGCAGGCACCCGAGCGTACAAGTCGTAACAAGGACGTGCCGATACGGTACGGGCGCGCTCGCAACTAGATTTCAGACCGCATTTCTCAAAGCGCAAATCTGAATGAAGACAGCCAGTATTTACATAGTTTGTCGCGCGTGCGTCACCTAAGGCACCGTGGTGACTAGGAAGTGTGCGTAAATCTAGAAGCTAAACATAAGGCTGAGCGCGTGTGCGTCGAAAAAGGAGAGAGAGAGAGAGAGAGAGCGGGAGAGAGTGGTTGATAATGAATCGGAACCGTGGTGCTGGCTATCAGCTGTGAACTCTGACATGCAGTCGTCGCCTAGCGTTCGGCAGTCGAGTCGTTCGCGAGCCCTCGGAAAGTGACGCCACTCCCGGCTCTCGCAGATCTCAGCTCGGGCACCTGACCAGCTAGTCTGTCGCTCGAGGATTTAGCTGCGACGCGCTTGCGAGAAAGGAAACGCACGCCGAACCTACCGACGCCACCATGGGACAATTCACCAAGAGGCAATGGCTCACGCTCATCGTCATCAGCATCGCCGATTTCGCCAACGCCGTCTGCGTGTCCCTCCAAGCGCCTTTCTATCCCCAAGAGGTGAGCACTATTCTCCCATCAAGTCGCGTACGCACCGGCGGATATATTGTTTACGTCGGTGAGAGATGCGTGCTCGTTATATTTTAAGCGGACAAATAAATGCGTTTGCCAATTTCGTAGCAGCGTTTGTTGACGCTTGGCAGCGCTCGTTCAAGTGATCATCTTTTATCGCGAGCAATGCACCCATAAAACACACCGAACGGTTAGTTAATTTTTTTTCTCTTTGCTTTTTCCTCTCGTCATCGTCGTTGTCGTTGTCGTCGTCGCCGTCGTCGTCGTCGTCGTCGTCGTCGTCGTCGTCGTCGTCGTTGTCGTCGTCGTCGTCGTCGCGGTCAGTCGTCTGTTTACGTACGAAGATTAAAGAAATTTAGAAAATCCTAGATAAAATGACAAACAAAACTTGAGCAGACGGCTTTATCTGTACATTATTATTAGTGTTTGCGAGCCGAGTCCGTCCAAAGTTTATCTGGCCGTTATCGCGCTACTTTTCACGCTTAATTGCATCTGTCCGTCGCAGATACGGATGGCTTATTCAGCGTTGTAGCTTATCAGTGACATCTAACAAGCAGTTTTCTTCTGTTTGTTTTTTTTTATAATGCACAGGCGGAGAAGAAAGGAGCCACGGCCACCGAGTACGGCCTTGTTTTCGGCATCTTCGAGCTTGTCGTCTTCATTATCAGCCCGATTTATGGGCAACGAGTAAGTTATCATTTTTATTCTCTGTCTACCGAAGCTACAGTTTATCGCCAGTTCGAATAACAATGCACAGCGTGAAGCTCGAGAGTTCTTATGTACTAGACTAGCTCGTGACTCATGATGTTTGATGTTGTCTAAAAATCAGTGAGGCACACCGAGTGCACGCTTTTTGCTGAAAATACCCATTTCCTACCACCATTTGTCATTGGCACTGTAGATCAACCGAATAGGGCCGAAGATTTTATTTAACGGAGGCATCCTAACGACGGGCACGTGCGCAATATTCTTCGGCCTGCTGGACAAAGTTGAGGGTCACTACCCGTTCATCATACTATCGTTCGTCATTCGTATAATCGAGGCACTGGGCAACGCGGCCTTCCTGACCGCCAGCTTTGCGATCATCGCCATGGAGTTTCCCGACAACGTCGCAACCACGTTCGCCAGTCTCGAGACCTTCTTCGGACTCGGTCTGATCGTCGGGCCCACCGTCGGAGGAGCTCTCTTCCAGGTGAGTTCATTCCCACTCGGCGCCGATCGTTGGCTGACGCTTTCTGAACTGCCGTCAGATCGGTGGCTACACCACGCCGTTCGCAGTGCTGGGTTCCGCCCTCTTCCTCGCGGCGGTCATGACTGCCTTCGTGCTGCCGGTCCATCACGAGAGGGACATGGACAGCCAGAGTTCCGCAGGTAAGCCGAGGCTCTCGTCGCTCGCGTCTGGCCACTCACGCTCTCGCTGGTCTGCGCAGGAAAGTTCATGAAGGTGCTGAGGATACCGGGAGTCATGGTTGCCACGGCCTCGATCATCGTCACGAGCATGAGCATCGGCTTTCTCCAAGCCACCCTGGAGCCCCATCTTCGGAAATTCGATCTGAGCCCGGTCGTGCTGGGCCTCATGTTCGTCATCAACGGCGGCACATATGCGCTTACCGCGCCCGCCTGGGGTTGGCTGTGCGACAAGCACGCTACTCCAAAGGTGAGCCTCGCCGCAGCCTCGCCGCCCGTTGCCGCGCCTCGGACTCACGCGTTCCGTAACCGCAGATAGCAACGGTCGCTGGATGCATGCTGGTCGTCCTAGGATTCGGCTTGATCGGGCCGGCGCCTTTGATACCCTACGACACGATCCTCTGGATGACCATTCTCGGACTCGTCATTCACGGCCTGGGAATGGCGGCGCAGCTCGTTGCAAGCTTCACCGATGCTCTGAGAATTGCCATGTAAGTGCTTCGCCGCTACGACAGCTTTCGCATACTAACGGCACCGACATTTCGGGCTCACCAGCCCAATATTCTTCTCGGGTGGCTCGCCCGGAAACAGCGTCGACGAAATATTATTGCGCCTTCCTCGAACGCAATGACTATCGGTCGACCTTTCTCAATCAATTTCTAAGCGTTCGTAATCGCACTTGCTGTACATATATGCATGCGCGCGATAATTGATTTGCAACAGACAGCTGTGTGGCTGCGCAAAAATTCACACGAGAATAAGCTATCGATCGACTCGTGGCGCCGGCTGACTATCAACGACATTCATTTGAGCGGCCATTTTATCGGGTTTCCGTAAAAATTGATAAGTGGCGGTTATCTCTTATCGCGCTGGCCATTGTTCGTCGAGCGCCTTGATGGCGACTTCGCGCGTCTTCGCGTACATCGGGCTGCCGTACTGCAGGCATTTCACTCTGTTCTGTCGGTATTGCAGAGCCAACGGTCTCCCGAATAATCTCGATACTTACGGACTGATCAGTGGACTATGGACGAGCACCTTTGCTCTCGGTGCTTTTATTGGACCCAGTGTCGCCGGTATCCTGTATGATAGCATCGGTTTTAGACAAGCTTCCATGTTCATCGTCATTCTGCACTTCATTGTGGTAAGCTGTATCAGATAAGAGGATATTCACCGTTTCTTCTTTTTATTTGGCTCCAACAAATAATTGATAGTACCAAATTGTTTATTTCATTTTCTTGAACGTTACTTTCAATTGCCCGAGCGGTTATCTTTCGGCGAGATAGTGTTGCTACTGGATACATTTAATCCAAAGCGAAAGGTCAACAAGCTGAAATTTACTGATTTTATACTTTAAATTATTATGACGTACCACTTGTTGTTTCGACAGATGAATTGCAATGGATAAGACTTGGAAAAAAAAATGAAAGCGTTGATCTTGTTTCCACGTTTCTCTCGTTAAAAATGAATGGGAATTGAGATCCAAAATTCAGTAAATGATGTCTAGATTCATGAATAATGTAAATTTTTTTGCTCCTTCGTGCATGGGAATTATAGTCGAAGATCTGCAAAAATGGAGCTGTGAGAAAAGAATCTAGTGACGAACAATAGAATCCAGTTGAAAAATCTGAAAGTAGCTGACACTGTTTCGCGATAAAAATATTTTTTCCCGGGTTAAAAATGATTCAAAGTGAAAAAGCCAATGATAAATGTCACCGCGCAGAGGCTGCAGTGACAACTGAAATAGATAGGGCTAATGATCAGTCACTCGATGATTGTTTTTTTCTCGAAAGGTAAATGATTGTACGTATAACGATTGGTTTACATTCACGTTGTGTAATTTTTAACTAGTCACGTTGAGACCGCTTTTCTTTCATTACTGGCAAGTGCGCATACTTTTTTATAATTTATATACAAAACAAATATCCTTCCGACATGAATAACAAAATGACATATTAGGACGCTTTCTTTTCACATATAAAAGATGCTCGGGATTAATGATAGCTTATTCCGATTGCGTGGCTGGAAGTGAAATTCCATGTAATAAAAAATAGTTCGCGACAAGAATTCGTCTCGAGTTTAATTTTCAGAGTATAAAATTTTATCGACGATAAAATTTTATAAGCGGTAGCTCAACTAATGAAATATGATCGTGAAAGTCAAAACGACGTCATTAAAAATGACAAACGTATTCGACTATAACGTCGATCCTCGAGTGTTACCTTTTTTCGAACGAAAGGAGTCGGGAAGGATAAAATAGGTAGTATCCGTTAGTTAGGAAGCGCCTGAACCTAAAAATTACAGGTCAACAATTGGCAAAGTTGCTGACTAATAGCGACTAGCAATCAATCACCGATTCTCTCGGCAGGGTGTCGCAGCCTTCATCTTCGTGAGCTGCTGCGAGCGAGGGCCCAAGCCGTACACCGAGCTGAGCGCTGCCGAGGATCTGCGAGTGTCGATGGCCGACAGCGGCCGCATATCGCACTCTCAGAGCACCAGCCTGATCGCTGGGAGTGCAGTCCACGGCGGACCGAACGGCGTGCCGATCGATCGGCCAAGCGGCATGAACAGTCTTATCGCCTGCAACAGCTACTCCAATCGCACGAACGCTTGGTCCAGGGCGTCCTACAGTGGCCGACACCTCAATAGCTACGGTAGCTTCGACGCCAAAACTTATCTCGAGCGCACCACTTGAGATCTTCCGACGCGTCGACGTAGATTTTTAAGTGTGTTTATTTTTGCTCGTACGTTAGGCAGCTCGTTCGCTCGCTCGTGCGTTCGCTTCAAACGTGCACTTTGCCATCGTGGGTGCATTGGCCTTGGTATGCGCGCGTGTACGTGTGTGTAGCGACGCGAGTGATCGAGTGCAATGGTCGATCGAAAGTTTTATCATTTTTAGGAAATGCTCACGCGGATTCATCGTGTCGTTGTCCATGAGCATCAATTTCGATCTTGCGCCTTTGAGGCAAAAGCGACGAGCGCGTGGCGTTGGAAATTTTATCAATGTACACACGTTCATGTGTATATACGCAAAGTGTAAATAATCCGAGCAATTGCCCTGCACTAATTGAACGCCTCTTTTTGTTCGCCGTCTCTCTCTCTCTCTCTCTCTCTCTCTCTCTCTCTCTCTCTCTCTCTCTCTCTCTCTCTCTCTCTCTCTGTCGTCTTTATTGATTGTTTCTTTTTCGATCGTCGATGAAAGTGCTCAAGCGATCGTCTTTTTAGCGCGGATGATTAATAACAATGTACTTGCCTTTTGCGAATCTCTGTATTTATTGAGTCTCTCTTCCCCCTGTGTTTCTAGGTAAGTGTGTAAAAAACGAAATACATATCCTCTTTTCATAAAAACATAATGCAGCCTATCTTTTATCCTAAACAATAAGTCAAAAGCATTTTCAATCGCGAATATCGCGATATGCAAATCGCGATAGGGATGAGATGACAAATTAAGCGGAAGCCCCGTGCTAAGAGCGAGTCTCCGCTAAAAAGAAAAAAAAAATTGGCAGGGATTATTTATGGCGCGAGAGGGGCTGCGTTGCAACCGATCGCTAGATATTGTCAGGCAGGAGATCGTCTTCGGCTCTGACAAACTAGCCGAGTGGAGTTTCGCTTGTTTTCTCAAGGTCGACGCCAGTCAACAGTACAATTACCGTGGAATCGATTGTCAGCCAAAGCTTTATGCGCCAATAGGATAAAGGCTTCAGTCGATAAATCGGCCAGCAGCTTCGACGAAGCCGCGGACTTCCATTTTCAAGCTTTCTCGGAATGTATAATTACGAGGCAGGCGGCGCGGCATCATCACTCATTCTCGTTCTCTGCCTCACCTTCTGCTCGACGACCACTGCTGCCTTTGTACGCTGTCGAGCCGAGGGCTACGGCACGCGCGCGTGTGTACGTGCGCGCGCGTTCGTGCTCACCGGCGTGCATCGGTCCGTCCGGAAGCAACCGCACGAACGTTGAAACACATACTGCCTTTCGTAATGCGCACGAAAGCGACAATTGTGATATGCTTTTCTGCGAGGACGACTATGAGTACGTACGGCTCTTCGAAAGTATCGTAATGTTCGATTCGATCCGCGGAAGCGCACACTTCTTTTTCATTCCTGCAGATTTACTTGGTATAATTTGGTATAACGTGAGGTATGACGCTTTCTTGAAATGCGAAAAAACATAATATGGGAATAATGGAATACTTAAATAAAAATGTAGGATGTGGAAAAAATTAATTCGGGAAACAATGAGTGAATTTATGATTGTAAATTAAATGTAGACAGGTACTGTCTGCTTTGGCCAACGGATAATTTTCAGCAGTGATTATTCTTTTAAATGTTTAATTAAAAGTTTTTTTGCAACGCTGTCGATGGAATAAAGGACAGGCAAAAATACGAAAACTTCAGCTAATAGTACAGAGCAATATTGCAAAAGTTAATCAAAGTGACCATTGCTGCCTCGATGAAAGTACAGCTTGTTAGCTCTGAAATGTAACATATTCTCTTAATATTATGGCGGGATAATTAAGCCAGCAGATATTACCAATCAGGATCGACTCCGATAATTTGTGCAAGGTCGCGCTGTAGTAGAAAATAATTTGTTCAACCATTCGACGAACCGTTTTATCTCATCAAGTAAAATTTTTTTCAAGTTCGCCACATGTAAATTTCAAATGTGTTCGTCTTCGAATGTACAATCAGTTAACGTTGAGATCCCCCGACGTTACAAGAAAATGGCGAGGAAACTATTCTCACATTAACGTCAAACTAGGAATTTGAGAGCTTGTAACTGTTACTTGCAAGATGTAACATTTGCCAAAGTGATCTTTTCATTCCTTTCCTTTGAATTGAAAATAATGGACATGCATAAAATTTCTCATTTTCTTATTTAAACGTTTAACGTATCGTCACTTGACTGTATAATCAATGTATTATTAATTCATGAGTAATTATTCACCAAAACAACTCACTTTGGATTATAATTTTCTGAAATAATATGTCAGCATAAATATAATACAAATCCCGCAGTAAATTATTGATTACATATAAATGGGAATATTCATAAAAATTAAAAGGTAACATATTTAGCAAAATTCAACAACTTTGCCATTATTGTAAATATAAAGATTCTTTTCTCTGTAGTGCGTCGGATCCCTGAGAAGTTCGTTGTAAAATAGCCAGAACCCGGGCTCAAAATAATCAGGCAAAGGATCACCACCGCCAGCTAATGCGAGACCGTCATAGTAAGAAAACATTTCTTCAATCATGAAATGAGCTTTGCTCTTGGGTTTTCCAGGTGGAAGTTTTTCTTCTTCTAGCATTTTCTCGCGACTTGGTAGCGTTAACTTGCCACGTAATACAGCAAGAAAGTACTGCATCTAAAATTCGTATGAAATTGCATTAATCCTTTTGCGTTTTTAAAAATTTACATAATACAATTTTAAGTCAATGAAAAAATTGAGAATCTTTCCCAATCGAACTTAATACAATGATAGTTGATTCGGTAGTTACAATACAAAAAATATAGAGATAAACAAAACACTTTGTCTGAGCTAGTTAATGACAAGAATTAAACAAACAGAAAGTGTTATTTCTATGTTTGAAAAATTTGTCCTTATCTTACCTGAGCATGCGGCATTATAAAACCGTAACTTGGAGTCGGTATATTTAAAATAGCCATGGTCGGATGCTCGATACTGATGAATTGTTTATAAAGAAACCGGACATATTTTCCATCTTCGACAATAATACCAGTGTTTTCGTCAAGGTATGGAAGATCATACAAATAGCCCGTAGCAAATAACAAGGCGTCAGCTTTGATTCTTGTGCCGTCATTTAAAATAAGTTCGTTACCATTAGCGCTGGCAATACCAGCTACTTGTACTACGTTTTCTGGCAGTATAGATGGAAGTCTATTATCATTCATTGTATTTATTGTTAGTGTGTTATAATATTTTACACTAGTGCATTGTACTAAAATACCGTATTATGTACAAAAATTGTACTTACTTGTCGTGTCTAGAACTGAGATAAACCATCGAAGCATTCCAACTAATTTGAATACTAATATCAAAACCAGATAATCCGGCACCTAATACTACAACTGTCTGCCCAGCAAACTCTTCAGGCTTGCGAAAAAGGTGACTGTGCAATACGCGCCCTGGAAAACTTTCGATGCCTGGGATTTTGGGTATGTTTCCTTTGACGTGATGCCTAAAACGGTATACCTTATTTCAGTAAGATTTTTTAATAAAAAAAACCTATATATCTATATACACATAAAGCAAAAGTCAAATCATGTGTTCCATTCTATAGCACAACGTATGTTTAAAAGAAATTTAATATATTGTGAAATCATAGGGTGTGAATTCTACTGAGGTAGGGTTTTCCAAAATTTCAATATTTATAAGGGTTCAACTTATCTTTTATGGCGAGCTTTTATCGGAAATGTGTTATTTTACTGGGAATCGGCATTTTTTGGAATATACATATAGGTAGGCAAAACCGCAAAAGGTTCCGTAGTTTATACTTACCCACTCCCCGCAATAAAAATGTCACAAAGTATTTCGTCCTTTTCATTAGTATTCAAATTTCGTATGTTTACGAGCCATTTATCGCCGTGTATCAAGCTTACTTTTTCGACATTAGTGTCAAACTGAAAAAAACAATGATTACTGATGGCTCATATTATTTATATGAAGATGTTGCTAGTTTCAATATTATTTGAAGTTCCCTCACCCCCATATAATTCTATAGGTAAATAAAATATATGTAATAAACATGGAAAATTTGTCGCATCCTCCATTCAATGGCTTACTTAAACAAATTAATATTAATAAACGTTTTAACTTATATTATAACTAATCCATTTCGAAGAAATTAATAATGATTTTGAACTATTACTAGTCCTTTTGTTTATATCAAAACAAAATATAAATGTACGTAACAATTAAATAATTGTTACTTTGACTTTGACAAATTACTGTATAAAGCTTTTCTGATCACGTACAATTTATTTTTGAAAATGCATGGCATCATCTATCATTCATATTAAGTCAAACTTTTATTTCTTGTATTAGTAGTTGATTTTTTAAGAGTCTTGATCTATTATAAGAAATCCATTAGTATAGCTTTATAAACAAATTGGATGACTCGCGCGAATATATTGTTTTCCATATAAACATAAACAATAATATTTCAAATAATATTTTAAAATATTATATTGAAATATATTGAAATTAATAAATAACATTTCAAAATCGTAGTTAAATTTTTATTTTTTTATGGTGAAATCGTTAGATTGAACGCTATAAAATTGATTAGTCATAATTCAGTCATAATTTGATTAGTCGTATTTAATTATTTTTCAAGTACCAACTATGTTTAATTTAGTCGAACTATCGGGGAAAGAAGCGACAATTTTCTCCGTTTCCTATATATAAATAGTAGTTAGCTATAAAATTATATGAAGGGTTCTTAATACCTGAATATACTTGCGGAGATTGAAATAGTTGGTATAGTTTTTAAGATATTCAAGAACCAGTGAATGATATACAAAACTGCCATTTCCTGCTGTAAACATCGTGTAATCAGGGTAACTGAGGAATTCTTTTGGACCATTTATTCTGAAATATTATATAAGACAACCCTCATGAATTGACATTCTTAAAAAATATTAAATTTGTAAAAGATTACTATTTTCCAAAAAATACTTAAGATATTTGTATAAGCTACTATGTACAGGAAGGCCATGCTCGTCAACGGTTGTACTATCAGTATAAATCCACATTCCCCCCACATTTGACTGTTTGTCAAAGGTTATAAGTTCAAATTCATCAAGATGTTGAGCAACATATTTTGTCGCAATTAATCCAGCCGGTCCTGCACCGACTATGCACACTTTCTGTTTTGGCGATTTATTCCCTTCGCTAGGAATGGCCAATATTAACAAAGACAAGATCGATATTTTCCACCTGAAATAACTCAATGCGTGTTTATAAGTAGTAATAGCATTGAATAAAAAGTATTTTTTTTAATATTTTATATAACTAAGTATAACAAGAAAATTTAACATCTGTGCATATATATTTTTACTTATAAAAGCATAACAACTTTTTATCTGCAATTCCATCATAACATTGAAATGCATGTATAATAACATTGAAAGTTTAAAGACGAATGCAAAAAAAATCTTTTTTAATTACATTTTTACTTTCAGAACCGACTGAGTATCATGTCATCATGTCTGAAACAAAAGTAACATTGGTACTTACATGTTGATTCCGCAAATGAACAGTAACTTATCTGTGAAATATGAGAAAACTTTAAAAATTACATTATTTGAAATATACAGGCTTCAGTGTCTGACTTTAAAGTGTAGAGTTAATTAGGTTAAATATTGTTTTAAGCTGAGTTTTAGTCTACTTTAACCCATCAATGTTCACAGAAAAGTTTTTCGAGACCTAGGTTTGATTTGTTGGAGTTTAATACATTCGAGTGAAAAAAATTAGATCTACCGTTTCCTACATTTTCGAAAGTTTTCTTTACAATGGTGTTGATTAAAAGTTCCATCAAACAAGTTTTACTACCAAAACCTCAAAAAAAAGCTTTATATTTCGTTAAAATTTTTTTTAATTGATTATCCGTCCCGTTAATATTTGTATTCAGCTAAAACCTATCTAGATTAGAGAGTCAGTTGGCGTTGAATAGTAAAAATTATAAATTTTATTTACTATGGTATAAAAATTGTTCCAGTAAAGTTATCATCCTGAATATATTTTTATCTTGAAGTACTCGTTGAATGCTTTCATTTGCCCTTATTTTAGTCTCAAAATTTTAAATAGAAGGTCTAGAAAGTTACCATAGCCGCAGTACCTTTTTTTTTAAAAAAAATTGCTTTGCCACGCTTTTTTGAATATTAGAGTGAACGAAAATAACTTTTTAAGGGATCATTTACTTTCTTTAGATCAATATTTCAGATTAAGTAAAGAATTATTGTTATTGTTATTGTGACTTTAAAGTTTAAGTTTTAAGAACTACGTCCATTGTATTTCAAGAATGTTTGAACATTTTTCAAAAAATTAATTTTACCTCTTTTATGAAAATTTTTTTCCATTGGTCAAAAAATGATTTTGAAAAAAATCTATGAAAGTTTTCATAAAAATGGTAAAATTGGCTATTTCAAAAAGTTCTTAAAATAATCTGGAGTAATCATTTAAAGAAAGACAATGAGCTCTTCAAAAATGATTTCCATTTACTCTAACATTTAGCAAAGTATGGAAAACCAAACTTTAAAAGAAAAATAAACCATAATGGTTAAGGGGACTTTCTAGAGCCCCTGATTGAGATTTTAGAATTAAAAAAAAATAAATTGAAACCATTATCGAGTATCTTACAGTAAAAAAGTATTCATGAAGATAACTTTATTGAAACTATTTTTACACCACAGTAAAGAAAACTTACAATTTCTACTGTTGAACACCAGTTGGTTTCTTAAATCACGAGTGCGCGGAAAAATTATGGATATATCGTACACTTAAACTATGCTATTTAACTGACTCATAAATATTGAAAATAATATACTTAACACAGTGTACAGTATATACAATTAATATAATTTTAAAATAAGGTTCAAAATAATTATAAAAGACGAATTGAGTAACACAAACTTTGAAAACAAATCTTTTTACTTTCGCAAAACGAACCCATCAAATCACTCACTTATAACAGTCAACTGAACGTAGTATTAGACCTTGTCTGATTTTGTCAACTCATTGCGAATCCAATTAATGTCTATAATAATACATGCAAAGTGAAGTTATTTCATTTGAGTGCACGTTATTTGGTATTTTGAGTTTTGCATGTACGGATTTCTCATAACTAGCATATACCTTATTAAGATCCATTATTTCAACTTTGTCTCTAAAATGAATAATACATTTTCAAGAAGTTACAAATGTTGAAATATTTGGGTTTTTCTGAACGGGTTTTCGATGTATTGCTAAGATAAGCTAATGATTGGTCGGAAATACCGTGAGTGTTATACTAAATTATTGACACTGTATTTGAGAACTTGAAAAGATTTATACTGCAATCAATATTTACTTACTTATTTCTACAGCTACTACATCGACCGGTAAGTATGATGTATACAAGATAGTTGCTTTTATAACTAACTTAATCGCAGTTACTTTGCTTATCAAGAACACAGATAACAAGAAATAATCAGCTGATAATCTTGTCAATAACTTAATATATTTATTTATTAGTGAAACAGTTTCGTTGAAGTCAAATGCTAATATTCAGTTATACTTCAATGAAGTATATTTGAAATTGAAATTCCAGTTTACTATATTCCTTCAAAATATAATTATAATTATAATTTTGCTATTTTTGGTGCATTTGATACATTTTCACCAAACCTAATGCTCATATTCTTTATTTTTTAAATTCCTTCCTTCATTCCTTCCGCACACTTTTTACAAAAAGGCAAAACCTTATAAAAGTGGGCTATAGAATTACGAGGTTGTTTACATGTTTTTTACCATTGCAATATCTACTAAAGCCTTAGTCATAATAATGGTATATCAATTTTGTGCATTGTAGCGGCTGTCGTAACAGCTCTTAATCAGGAAAAAAAGTATTATAATACCAAATTATGATTATTCAAATGTAATAACATGACAAATCCTTTCATTTGTAACCCAACTGTTGTTTCATTTGAAATAACATCAATTATAAAATTTCCGTGTATGGATTCGTCACAACTGGTATAAATTCAATTATTTTCATTTTTTCTTAAAAAAAAACGTATTCAAGTTATCGCAGATATTGGAGGATTTAAAAAGTTTTTCTAATGCATGCATTTAATATGATCTAATAAATTAAATAATAAGAATAAGAAATTAAATAATTAGTATAAGAATAACTTATTTTGATCATTATTTTTACTTATGGAGACATTTTGAAATCATGTACTACTACGAAGATTATGGAATAAGGTTTCCTTATTAAATAATTTTAATACGTGGAGGGACATGATAGCTACTCAAACTAAACTATAAAGTGCCGTTTTCATAGAAGTAGAGATTTTTCTTCTCTGAAATGAAGAGGATCCGTGGTCACATAATACGTAATGACGGTACCAACAGTCATAGACTGGAGACACAGGTTCACCACTATCAGCTACGGCAAGCTCATTGTAATAGTTGAATACTTTTTCGAGTTAAAAGTGGGCCTTACTCTTAGTCGTTCTCACAGGTAATTTTGCTTCTTTCAGCATTTCTTTGCGGTTTGGTAAATTCCCTTTGCCACGGAGCACCGTTACAAAGTATTGAACCTAAAATGACTGTACGTTACTAACGATTCTTTTATGAACAAGAAACAAAATGATAAATTTTTCTGGAGAAAAAAATTCAATGAATTATTTTTAAAATACGTTCACAATGCATGTAAGCATTAAAAAGAGATATTAAACTGAGTGTTACCAGAGCATGGGGTAAGAGCAGATTAATACCAGGCAGAGAGATGTTAAAAATAGCGATAGTCGGACGTTAGATATTGATGAGATTCTTGTCATATAACGAACACATTGATGATTATTCATTAATAAATCAGTTTCTTCAAACAAGATCATTTGTTGTCTACTTAAGCCAATATTTGAATTTCTTTCTTTTGTATAATATAATTAGATTTTCCTACACTTATACTTATTATTCTAGGTTTGTTTTTTTTTTAACTTGAGTTTTTGAATGTCATCAATATTTCATTATGTTTCAAATTTTAACTGATTGAAATAGACCATTTAAAATATATTACAATATATTTTCATTGAACTTAGTGATTATATTAGATATTTTTGTAATCTATCTTCATATGCGCCAAAGTTTCTCTCCTCGAATGAAGCAAAAAAATAATGATTAATTATGACACTGATGTGACCAAAGAGATTTGCTTGCGAGTGTAAGAAAATTTTCTTCACTCATTAGCATAGCTTGACAAAGTATTGCAATGAAAAATAATATAAAATTAATGTATTAAGTATACCCAAATGTATTGACGAGGATCGAAGTAATTAGTGTAATTTTTAATGTGCTGTGCATTAAATTAAGTGCTTTTCATTACCATAACGATTTCTCATTTGGAAAGATAATTTATCGTAAGACTGTTGTGCATTAGTCGAGTTATTCTATGTAGGTGCACGACTATAAACTGACAGGACAGACTCGTTATCCGTTATGCCATCCGTACATTGACCACCAACATCCGATTGCTTTTCAAAAATTACAGTTTCAAATTGTTCTGGATGAACAGCTAAGTGCCTGACTGAGATTAGCTTGGCGAGGGCGATTTAAGCTGTCCAATGAAGCTTGGACCGATGTATAATTGAACGGTATAATTGAACCAGATATGATTGAACTGCAACAACCTAAAGGATCCCTTTTGCCTGTGTTATTCTTTCTGACGGTTATCTTGCCTTTCGCACTAAAACATGTCGAAACTTGAGCAATGCGGAACATTATTCGAAGAAGGATATCTGTACTTATGAATGAGCCATTGTCGAGATAAAAAGAGTTGCTTGGTATGCTATTTGGTTGCTCAACCAATCGAAATGAACAGTTGCTTCGAAGGCAACGCGGCAGCTCCATTTCAGCTCCGATCAATGAAGTAGCATGTAGCGGACATCTGCGTTATCCACTGCGTTTGGGCAACATTGCAGTTGCGTGGCGCGGCCGGGAACGCGAGAAAAGCCACCGCCTCGGCATAATAAGCGCAGCAGCGAAACGAAAAGTGCGCGGTATATCCCGAGCAACAATGCCCCACAAATCCCGCATAATTAAGCCTGTCGGAAAACGAGCGGTTAGCGCTCGGCGCTGGCCGCTCGCAACCGAAACGCATCGATGCGTCGAGGCTCGCTAATTGGCGCACTTTGCGCGCGCACATCGCGGGCCCCGGTGCACGCGCGGCGCGCTTTCCGCTTAATTGCAGGCGGCTCTCTTGCCGTTGACGCGGCGACAATGACATCGTAAAGCGCGGCTGAGAGGCGACTGACCCGGCCGCGCGTTGCGGATTGCGCGCTCGACGCATTCTTCGTTTTCGTTGCACCACGCACCGATATTGGCCATTCGCGCGTGCCGCCTTCTCCCAATGTCGTCCTAGCCCGCTGCCGATCGCTCGCGCCGGTCACTCGCAGAGCCGTTGTGTTCCCGCTTCGGGATAGGAGAGAAAAGGAAAACTGCGGCATGCGCATCGCTCGGCTCGGAGGAGCTCTCGTAAATAAGCAGCGGCAAATTGGAAACGGCGCGCATTAGGCAGGCGGCAGCGAGGAAATTTCTCCGTGGGAGCCCGCGCAGGAATGGTAGGCGCACGAGCTCGCGCGCGCGCGCGCGCGCGCGAGATAAAGGGACGCGCGGAAGAGAACGCCGCGCAGAAGCGCAAATAAAAGAGAGCGAGCGCTGATGGGTGCAGCGCGCCGCCGGCAGCCGAGCAATTTTACGTGGCAATGCCGTGCTCGCGCCAGCGAAGCCTTTCCTTGGCCGAGCTCCTCTCTATGACAATTCGTTTAGATTTTTCAAATTAATCGAGCCGCGCGCGTGAGTCACTCGAACACGGAGACGAGAGCTGAGTCAAGCGTTCTTCCTTTTTTTTTTCTTTACAGACGCGCTGGTATGCGACGAGAGATGCGGTTGCTCGATGACGCTTGAGGCCGCGCAGGTGTTATGAATGAAAATCGCTTTTTCGGCGATATTGTAATTCGGTTCGGTCAGCGTTCATTTTCAATCGCGTTTTTTCTCATTCACTGGCATCGCATTGACTTTTGAGCGTCAGCCATGCCTCAATTTTTGGTGAAAGTGTTGCGTACACATACATTACGATCCAGTTTCCGGTGCTCTCTGTGGCTTCGTTCGAAGGAAAGCGTTATCGAAGCCCCGGCAAATGCATATTCGTTCGCGACAAACTGGCTAAAAGCTTTCTGCTGTACGTGCAAAAACCGTGCGAGTGTCGTGGAAAGGCTACCGAGCACGCGGAAGAAATCTCTCGGGAGATTGCAACGGTCAACGCGTAAAGCCACGGGAGAAAAGGCGAGGAAACAAGAACGAAAGCCGACGCAACAGCGAGTCCGTAAGGAGAGGTTGGGCCCGAACGGTCGAAAGCAGCCACCTCCGCTTGGCTGTCCGATGAACCCTGGAAATTTGTCCGCGCTAACGAGCGGCGAAAAGCGAAGCAGGCGCATCGTCGGAAAAATCTGTGCCACGGGGTGCACAACAACAGCCGGACCGAGCGCAGGTGTGGAAAGGCGTAGGTGTCCCTACGTCGATCTGCGAAAGGAGCGAGAGGGAGACAGGTAGTCGAGCGTGCTGCCACCTGAGCGAGCTGCAGGCAGGTGAGTCGGCAGAGAGGGGGGCGGGGGCAACAGGTAAAACAACGCGCGCTCTCCTCCCCCGACACGCGGAGGAGAATGCGCAGGCGCGTCGCCGCCGAAGAGCTGCCCCAGCGCGCTCCGGGGCCCGTTCCCGGCGCGCATTCGATCGCCGCGAGCGTCTACCAACGGACACTCGCCGCTCGCTCGCTCGCGCGCCACTCAACTCCAATCCGTTTCTTCCCCTCCCAGCGTACGGTCGCGCCAAGGGACAGACAAGTTTCTCTTCTCGTCCGCGATCGTAGTGCGAGAATTGTCTTCCGATTCGGCGTACAGTGACTTTATTGTGGCTCGCAGAGAAGACATGGCGGCTCGGTGAATTTTTCAGCACTGCCAAGGTAAGTGAGAGGGAGGACGAGAGAAAGAGAGAGCCTTTCGAACGTTTGGGAGCAACCGTCGCGGCGGCCCGGAGGTCGCTTCCGTTCTCGCCGACTCTCCCCTTTTTTCATTTCCTTGTTTTTTCGCGTTTGCCGAAAGTAGGCGACGAGCCGCGAAACTCGATCGCTGGCCCACCTTCGTCGAATAGGTATCCTTGCCGGGGCTGGAATATCATCCGGAACGCGCGCGAGCCTGCGTATTTTCTTGTATTGCCCCCCCTCGAGGGAAAAGTAAGCGGTGCCGCCAGCTTTCCGTTTGCTTAGGACGCGCTGCGTGCCGTCGTGTTTCTAAAGTCAACAGAGGCGCGAGGCTCGATACACCTCGGGGCATCTTCGATTGCGAGATCCACGCCTGTCGCCCGTAAAAATCCATAAAAATCTTGCAATTGAGCGTTTATGCTAATCCATTAGCCGGCCGTAACTGGTCGCCGCGCCAGTGCTCGAGCGTATAAGTACATTCCGGCGTTGGGTACGTTGTTTTCGACTCTCTCGCGTCGTTACGTCAGCGTATTACAGCCGGAGAGGAGCAGGTGGCCGTTTGGTTGGGCCGGCACTTGGCTCCGCAATTATGCGTTTCGCCGGCGGCCGCCCAATGATTTGAAACGCTTAACCGATCGGCGATTCGAATGGCCGGTGCTTTGTCAACAGGGCCCGCGCGCACTTGTCGTCGAGTGGCTCCTGCGCATGGACATTGATCTTCTTGTCGCAATTCGTCGTTGCCGTTGCTGCCGCGTAGTGGGCGTGTTCGTCAAGATTAAGGACAGCCTCACGGCGAGCCGAGAGCATCGACAAAGTCAACTTTCGAATGCCGTGCAGCTCTTGGCGCTGCAGCGGCGCGGGAGCGTTATCGCGCGCCCCGTCGAGTACCTTATCTCCGCGTTCTCTCTCGCGTCGAGCAAAGTCTTTTAGCGGCGTTCCCGAAAAGTCGAGAAACAAGAGGAGGCGGATCGAAATGCGTATAGCATTTCACAGGTAACTACGTTGCCCCCCGTTGATCTTCCCAGGCCGCGTTGGTGCCTACAGCCATTGAGCCGTACGGATTTAAGCGCTTTCGCAACTTTCGGACCCGAAAATAATGGACCTCCCGGGTTCGCTTGACCTTGATGGAATTGGGTCGATCGTGCTGCAGCTTTCAAAAACAAAATTTACCTGTTCTACTTCCCCAGGCTGTGTGTTTCTTTCGCGCACGAGAATGAGAGAGAGAAAGAGATGGCGAAAATTCGCGCGTGTAATCTTGCGTTCGCGCGCTGTTTGCCGTGTGAGGTGATAACCAGTGGCCAATGTGTGTTTTACAATTGGCATTTGTCGCGTTGGCAATCGAGAACGCTAATCGGCAGATTTCCAGCGAGGCGACGCGCAATCGATTTGCGTGCGTGGCTGGCTAACGTGCACACTCTCGGCGGCCACATTGCACCGCGTCGCTTGCGCAATCCACCACGCGCGTTAATCGTGCAGCTCGACGTCGTCTGAAATGCGATATCGGCGAATCCGTTAGCTGGAAGCGATGATCGTGCGCGCGCGTCCGGCGAGTGCGTCGCGAGATTGTCGCAGCCTCGATTCCGATAGAGCGCGAAAGACGCGCGCTCGGTGGTTTCTCCGCGGCGAGCGTGTCGCCGCGATGCACGGCGAACTTTCACCTGCTCTCGGCACGCAGATATGAGTTACGAGCGATAGGGCGACGCATCTGCGGCTCGTCCTTCTTTCCGCAGGCTGTATGCACGTTGCGTTGCAACGGCGGCTGCGCTGTTACGTTGGCAGCTCTACGACAGCCGCATCGAACAATGCGTTGCGCGTCGCGATCGAGATTGCGGGGCTCTCCGTCCGACTGCTTAATTATCGGGAACAATGAAGACGCGCGTCTCTCCGTCCGTCCGTCCGTCCGTCTGTCGACACTCGATAAGAAGAAGAGGCGAGCGCGCGATTCGCCCGCAATCAGAGCTACACAGGCTGCTTGGCAATTACGCTCGACACGGACCAACAATCGCGGCTTTCCCATCGGTTCGCTAATTAGACATAGAAAAAATGCGCCTTGCCGCCTGCCCGATTGCGTAATGATCCGCCGCCGCGGATCGGGTATCGAAAAGTAAGCTGCGTATTGTAGCGGAGAGCGCGTTAGACCGAGAGAGAGAGAGAGAGAGAGAGACAATGGACGTGCGTGCGCTGGGCGTCCTCGAGCGCCGCCGCGCCGGTATCGCTCTCTCGCGTCGGCACTGTTGCGGGCGGCGGAAAGCGAGCGCCTCCTCTTCCTCGCTCCCGTCCGGACGACACTCTAGCGGAGAGCTCGGCGAGCCGGCGACGGCAGCGGACGCTAATGTTACGCGCGCGGCGCAATTACAAGGGCATACACCTTCTCGCGCACTCGAGGCCACGAGTTCGTGCACCTCGCCACTCGCGCTCTCGGCTCTCTGCTCGCGCGGCCTTTTATTACGCGCGCGCGCGCGCGCGCGCGAGCGAGCGAACCGAGATATCTGCTCGCCGCCGGAACCGCCCGAGCGGGCCCTTCTCTCCACGCAACAGCTCCGACGCCGTTTCTCCCTCGCCTGCGCGCCGCTCTTCCGCGCTCTTCCGACGCTGCGCTCTCGTGGGCGCCGGTTCCTGGAAGGACCCGGCCGAAAAAATCAGGCGCGTTTCAAGGGGCCACGACGAGGCGGCCGCGCGGATTTGTCTTGGCAATGGGATTCCGCGTTCGCCAGCAAGATCCTCGGGATACGGACGGGAGCTTTATGCCGCTGTTGCCGCTGCTGCCGCTGCTGCCGCTGCTGCTGCTGCTGCTGCTGCTCGGCCTCTCGCTTCTTATTTTATCTCCCTCGATACCGATGAGTTTCGGGATTAGTAGTCTTCGGCGCGTCGCCATCCGCGCCTTCTCCTCGTCTTCTTTTCTCATCGACTCGGCGACAGTAGAGAGGTTTCATCGGTAACATCGGTAAAGCTGACTAAACATACGGATCACGCGACTATCACTTTCGCGTACTTACCGACACTTTCGATTCTGTTATATGCATGAAGTGCCTTGCGCTATACCGTCTACACGCTCTGCGAAACGAAGCATATGGCCAGTTAGATTTATGTACCGATATCACTTTTCAGTCAGCTCACTTTTTGTTCGTTTATATTCCAAGCCGACCATTATTGTAAATGCCGGGGCCCTTTGTACAGCTAGCTGATTAATAAAAAAAGAAATGTGCCACGCGATAAAGAACCAAGTGATTTATCTCTGTTACGCTCGCGCGCGCCGACCGCCAATGTAGTCATTAGAAATGGTAATGAGGAAAAGTGCAGCTTGATCCTTGGACAAAAGAAGGCAAAACGAAAAAAAAAAGAAAAATTTGCGTATACGAGACGCGTGCTCTTCACGACCCACATCCCGTGCTGACGTTTTATCAGCCAGCGCTGCAGTTCTCGCGACCTGCACAAGAGTCGGGGCAGCCAAAGGAAAAGCTAACGAGGTAGCTTTTAGGATCGCGCCACGATCGTGGTCACGAGATCGATTCTCGATTTTGGCGAACGCATTGTGCACTTTCACCGTGGCGGGGCTGACAATAACAAGAAAAAAGGAGAAACACGGCAATCGAGCGTACGCGCAAGTGGGTCGTACTCCCGATATTGCATTACGCGCAAGCTACCGGTCTCGGGTTGCCGGGTTGCGCAAGCACGCTCGACCGGGCGCCGCAGTGCCGCCCGGCCGTCTCGTATCGTACGCGCGCAGCGGAACATCGGCGCGCGACGGTCGCGATCGGTCGGTTTCCATTCGAATCGTCGGATGCGTTTGCTCGGCGCGACCGAGGAATGCGCTTATAAGGAGGCTGCATTCGAGCGGGCGAGTGGCGCGACAGCGACACTTTCACTGCATGCCGCCGCGGCCGCGCAGCAGCTGCGCCTTCCACGTCGCGGCCGCTGACGCATTGTCGTTCCCCGAGCTCGCTCGCATTCCGAGGGCTCGCGACAGGGCCTCGATCGTCGAACTTTGTTCCGCGCCGCTTGTCCGGCCGCTCGCGGCCCTTATCGATGCCGTCGATACGGCAATGCCTTCCTGCCGCGAGCGCGGACTCGGCCACGTGCCGGACGTAGGTCTTTTGTCGAGGCGCTTGCAATTCCCCCGGCCGATTCAACATTCCTCGAAAGCCACGCCTCGCATACTTTCCGCTCGACGCGGCGGCCGGCCGTCCCGTACGCCCGTGCGACGGAGCCCGCGCGCCCGCGGTCTGGCGGTTCGGCGATCGCGCGAGCTTCTCGCGATCGGGCGCAGAGGGATGGACAACGGCAGATGCCTCGGTTGGGCACTGGCTGGTCAAGGTCGCGTGGGAACGGCTAGCGAGCCGCGATCGGGAGCGACGCACCCGGGACACGGCCAAGCTATCGCGCCGGTCTTATCAAATAATTGGAATGGCGTTGCGCAACAGCGTGGAGAGGATGCTTTCGAAAATTGAGAGCTGGGGGAAACGGGTTTTCGCGCCGACGCGTCTCGGCCGAGAGAAAGAGAGAGGGGGGACGCAGTTGCGAGCGCGCGCTAATTTTGATCCTCCTCGGGATCGTGCAGAGGCTGCGACGACTGTTGACCGAGCCCGTGGCCTCAGATCCACTACGGCGCATCGGTCGGCAGGTCGCAGCGAGTGCCGATCGCCGTTTACGGCTCTCCGACTGGGTGGATTCTCGGAATGCGCTCGCGCGACGGTACTCAATTGACTTTTTTCTGCATGCGCCCTGCTCGCCTGCGCAAGCGGCCAGCGATCGTCTTGTACGGGATTGCTCATTAGCCTTTAATTAAAGGCCGCGCTCCGACGCAAGCGCGCTCGATTTTTCGAAAGCCTCGAAATCGGGAGAGCGAGAGAGACCTTGATTGGCCGATCGCTCGCCCGCGCTAATTTACGCGGAATACCGCGCATCCGATTTACACGCCGAGAGGAAAAGTGTTCCGGCGGAATGCCGTACCTGCCGGGCTCTTCCTTTTCCGTCGCGGTGCGGCGCGGGGGAAAGCGCAGGCGGCGATTTCTCGCCCGCTAGCCATGAAAATAACAGCGCTAATCGCGCGCGAATCTTCGCCGCATCGGTTGACGAATCGGTGATTGGCGTCCTTCTCGAGCGCTCCCCGAGCGATGTTTTTGTTTCTTTTCAAAAGGACTCTCGTACGAAAGTGAAAGGCGCGAGAGTCCCAGGCGAATTAGCATATGACACTGGCCGTTTGACCAAACGCGACGCATCCGCACACGCGGAAACCGATCGCTCGCCTGTGCGGACGCTTATGTAAGAGACACGTGATCGGTCGACTGGAGGCGACGCCCGCGCGTGTGACTTTCTAATCGAACCAGCCGAGTTTTCCGTGCGCCCGCGCTCGCGGAGTGTCGCCGCGCCGCTTTTGGAAAGCCAAAGCCCGCTTACCGTAAACGCTGCTTTTCCTATTTCTTTCGGGATTGCAGCCGAAACTCGTCTCTGTGGCACTGACCTCGCGACGAGTAAACGCCCTTGAAGAGTGCGCGCGGATCTAGTTTTGACAGCTCGAGCTCTCAGACTTGACGTTTATCGAACAACGTCACGCGTGTATGCTTATCTTTCATCCGCGTCTCGGAGAGAAAAAAAAGCCAGTGCCCAAAATAGGCGCGAGTTAAGCGTCTGTCAAATTAAAACATTGATGCTAGGCATTGGGAGAAAAATGGCTTGGAATGGTGGCCCAGTCGGATACAACGCGTTCGATTAGCAACGAAAGTAACTGGAATATCACTTGTCGACTTTCGGTATATCGATATTGTGCGCGATGTTTGAAGTACGCGCTCTCCGACCTCGCCATAAATCACAGAATAGTTTTCAATTTTACGTTCTTATAATTTGGCCGGGGCAGCGCGATTTATCGACTGCAAATAAATGTCTCGACAGGCGCGCGCGTACCCGAGCTGCTGAGATATTGCTCGAAATTTCCCCATCCGACTCGCAGCCGCTCGTTCTTTATTTATACTTTTCTTTCCTGCGCGAAAAGCTTCGCCTCTCGCTGTAATTTCGCTCCAAACGAACACGGCGCCTCGCTCCGCAGCAGAAGCTTCGAAGCATTTGTACGCGCGGCGGCGTTTCGTCGAATAAATCGTTGGCCCCTAGCGACTCGCGCGCCAATCGGCCACCTCGCGGCAGCGCTTCTCGCTCCTTTCGGGCGGCTCGCTTTGGGCCGTTCGTTCGCGCTTCGATCCCAACAGACGCGGCCAGTAGTGAGACGACGAGGAAAGCAACGGGAAAAGGGAGGAGTGCCGGACGCGCGCGAGCCAACGAGCCCTTCGGCCGGACGCGATGCGTCGCGCGATAAGCCGCGCTTAATGAATTCCCGACGGCCGCGAAACCAGCGTCGATAATAACTCGGCCGTGTTTTGCACCTCCCGGCCAGGCGAAAAATTTGCTCGCTCCTCTAAATTGCTAATTTCTCAACGTTGCCCAAGACGCCGAGACTAATTGACTCGTTATACACAGCTTGCGCGCGGCCTCATCGCCAGACGCATCGTTCCAATTACCAGCGGCTTCTCGAACATCGCTGGCAATAAGCGACGCTCGCGACAGGATCCTCGCGCCGACGCACAGCTCGATCAATTAGAGATGCGCGCGTTCGGCTTGCAACTAAGCAGCCTCGTCGGGAGAGACGTTCCCAGCGCGGTGCGCGTGTGTCGCGCGCGCAAAACGTTGGGAAACGAGCCCGAGTGAAATCGTCGCTCGGCGCCTTTCGCTAATAGCGCCGCGCGCAAGGCCGCGTCTGCTTTGTCTCGGCTCGTTTCTTCGCGCGGAGACGCAGGAGATCGCGTGCTCCGTGCCCCGCAGCCACCGGCGAGCGCCAACGTTTCGGCAGTGGGCACCACGGGCAAATCGTCCAGCGGAAAAGACCGCGCGACCGAGCGAGAGTCCGGCGAATGCCGCGCGCCGAGCCTTCCTATTGAACGCCGAGCGCCGCGGAGGACGTGGTGCGATGTGCGCCCTCGATCCTCTCACTTGCCAGCCTCTCTCTCTCTCTCTCTCTCTCTCTCTCTCTCTCTTTCTCGGCAGCGAAGAGGCGACCGCGATCTGACGGCGCTCCGACGTAACCTCCGTAATCGGTAGATTAATGCAGGGATTGCGGGCGTTGTACCGCGTCTCTCTCGGCGTCCCTTCTCTCTTCCCCGCGCCGCAGTCTTACCGAAAATCCCCGCGGGGCTACGGACCGACCGGCCAACGTGCCAAGCAAAGCGTCGTACTTCTATTGGGAGAACCGGCCGTGTGCGAGTGCCGTCTGCGCGCCGAGTATAAAGGTCGCGCGCGAAAGGGACTCTCGTTCGACAGCTGCTCAGCGCGCGATGAGTCGGCGATTTTTTTCGCCTTGTGTATTTTCTTTTGCAATTGTTCGATCGAGCGCGCAAACGTACGTTGCGCGCGCGTTGCATCATAAGCGCCGTGACTCTAGCATTCCGCTGCAGTTTGCTCCCGATAATGAGCAGGCATATACTGCCAGCGGTTGATATACGAACTTGCAGAATAGCCACTCGTCCGCAAGTCGCGAGTGCGTCTGACTGCAGACGACCATTTCTACTTGACCTCGTTCTTGGACGTACATTGACTCTTAAATCAGACTGATAAATCGCAAAGGGCAACGTATTTGCGCTACAAGTTAAATAGTCATTGCGTTTGGATTGCATTACTCTACGCTTGGCGTGATCGAACGTTGTTTCGCTACAGCTACAGCTCCGTTCGACAGATGCGTGATTTTTTTGTTTGTATTGACCTCGGTGAAGCCGTACAATCGCGCGAGAAAGGATCCGGTCGAAAGTAAGCAACAACAACCGTTGATGCTGGCAAATTGAACAAGTACCGTCGCGGCAATTTCGTCGCGAGCCTGAGTGCCAGCTCGTGGTAGGCGATTCCTACGCGATAAGCGGTGAAAAGCATCGGGACGATCGACGAATACTCGTATTTATATAATAATAATTAATGACTCAATGTGAGAAAGTGGGCGCGAAAGCAGTCGGCAACCAGTTTGTCCGGGCCGCGGAGAGCCTTCGACACACGTTCGAGATGGAAAACGAGAATGTCCCGAGTAATAATTAAACGGGGGAATCGCGCAGGTAATCGCTCATGCGCAAGCCAGAAAGCCAGAGGCGTCGGGCGGAGAGGAGGAGGCTGCCGGAATTCCGCGAAAACGCGGTTAGGCACGAGAGAACGAGCGCGAGAGGAGCTTTCTTTCATTGCACTTTTACCGAAACAGGTTCGACCGGATCGAAATCGGATCTCTGGCTAAATGACAGAAAGTCTTGCGCGCCTTCCCTTCTCCGCGCGCATAAGCTGGCAGCGCGCGCCAATACGTCTTTCGCACTGGAAAGCAACGTCCGAGAGTTAATCTGCTTCGGCGAATTTCAGCGATTTTATCGCCACCTGCGTGTTAAAAATTAAATTAAGCTCTCCCTCCCTCTCTCTCTCTCTCTCTCTCTCTCTCTCTCTCTCTCGTGATAGCCGAAGCATCATCGTCAATCTACCGGCGATTTACACGTAAAATAGAGCTTAGCATGGTCGGACAAGGCGGCGTTCACCGACTTGTTGTTCGTATGATCCTCGCTCCCTCAGAGGCCTCGTTTACTGGCACAATGCGGCTCTCGGCGCGCGAATAGAACGGAACGAAACTTGTTCGTGGATGTGTCGTGACGACACAGAAGTGGGTCTCTTTTTGCGAATTGAGCGTAGACACTCGCGAGTGTCGATCCGGGCTTTCGGACACTCGTTTGGCGCACGCACGATCGAGATAGGAATCGATAGCCCCGCGCCTCGAGGCTGCAACGGCCAGCCTCGATAATTCCGCTCGCGCGCTCGGACTCTAACGCTGGAATATCATCGCGGTTCGCCAGCTGACGCAATCGCTTACGTAAGGATCCGATCTCGATTGGAACAATGTCCCTCCGTCATCGGGATCACCCGGCGAAGCACCGATATAAGCGGCGCTCGCGGCTCGTCACTCGCGCCAGCCGTTCTTTTGCCGTTGGCCCGAGAGTGAAAGCCAAGTTTTTCGTTGCAATCGTTTCCTTCGCGGGCGTATGCTGCACGCCCGTCATTCGAATCTCGAATGTCTATGGTAGACCGGCGCGAAAGTGTAATTGCAGCGAGACGCGGCTTCCCGAAATCACATTCGGAGGGCAATTGACAAACGCGCGCGTCCTCGTCGTCGCCACTGCAGTTTCTCAAGGATAATTAATTGCGTCACGAGGTGGCCCGGCCGAGAGAACGCTTTCGTCTCATTAGACGGACGTATTGCGATGCCTGGGAGCAGAGAAGCGCGCTCGATTTCAGAAATGTCCCGAGAAACGAGACGCGTCGAAACGCCCCCCTCCGCCCGAAAAAAAAAGTCAAAGCGCAGGCGAAAGTTCACGGCTGCGTGATCGCGTTTCGCCCCGAGAGAAAGAATGCCTCGGCCAGACGCTTCGTGCACTGTGCATTTTGGACCCTGCGCGGCTTTCACGCGCCGTTCTTATTTTCTATTCATTGGAATTTCCATCCAACATCTTTTCAATTATTCAGTCGTTCGCGAGTTTCTACTACGTTCACCAATCAAAGAGACAATACGTCTCGAGCGAATAAGAAACAATGTATCAACACCTACGCATGACGAAATAACCGGATCGAAACGAAATCGAGAGAATGTTAAGCATATAACGCTACAATGAACATTTGCATGCTTACTGTTGCGGTTATTACAAATCCATTCCATGGAATATGAGAGCCCGAAAAACTAAAATCATTACCTAATATCGTCACTGTAGATATCATTTCCGCAACGGTTTACGAAGTTGATATTGAAAATCTGCATTTTCAAGTCAATATACGCATCGGCAAAGTCGGCGAAAATATTTTATCGAGATGGGAGACGGTTTTTGTAACTCGCCAACTGTTGAGAAAAACAACAGTAATTGCTTAAAAAAAATTAATATCCGTCGTTGGGTAGCGACACAAGCGTCGAATATTTCAGGTTGTGTAACTATCGAATATGAATTCAAATTGCATAAACAGCGTGAAATGAGGGTATAACGAAAGAATCCGCTACTCGAGCGAACGCCCGCTTACGGAATAGCTCGTCTCTTTCTCTTTCTCTTTCTACTTCGTGTATGCGTTTTCTATGTTTCCTTTCCCTCGTTCGTTTGTACGTTTTATTGACGTCTTCATCCATTTATGTATCTGTTTCCTATAACGTTTAAATCTTTGTCCTTGTATTTTTGATAACTATACGTTACTTTTGCGTATTGTCGCGGTAAGCGCTTTGGCCCTAATAAATACTAATCCAGTCTTACTCTCCTTCTCACAAGCATCAGCTCGTGCGAAAATCTTGAGCAACTGCGGGCGCGATAATAACGCCCAAACCCCCTGACTGAATCATCGGGCTAATAAGGAAGACGAGAGTAGTTTCTGGGAATTACGTCAGTTTGGAAGTTGAATACTGCAAATATCTCTGTTCCATCAGAAAATCACTCAGAACCTGTATTGAAAAACGACGTCCGCAACCCCCTGTATGCGCACACAAGTATACACGGTCGGTCTGTGAATCAGCGTTCGCGAGTCGCTTAGCTGAGAGAAAGAGAGAGAGAGTCTGGTCTGGTGGGTTCTCGCTCAGGGTCAACCACTTTTGGTTTCGCTGTTTACACGCCAACACACTTACATCGCTCGGCTCGCCGCGGCGCGGCGCGGCTCGCTCGCTCTTGGACCCTTTGGACGCTCGTCAAATTTTTACGAGGCATCTCTTGCAGGATCTTTAGCGCTCCGCGGCAAACGATCGAGCACATGCTAGTTTCCGCGAACAGCAGCCAAAGCGCTCGGAGACCACCGCTAAGCCACGTGAGCCGGGGTCATGCGCTGCAGCGGCAGTAGCAACAGCAGCAGCAGCAGCAGAAGCAGCAGTATCCACCGTCCAGCGTGCGCGAGCACTGTACAAGTCGATCGAGATCGCGTGCTGCTCGTTTTTCTCCGCTGCAGGCTGCTGGCTGCGCGCAGGATCCCCGGGGTCCGTAAGCCAGCGAGCGAGCGGGGCGTGGAAAAAGGACGACAAAAAGCACTCGGCAAAACGAGCAAGAGCGACGCGCCGAGAGGGATCGAGAAAAGGAGCATAGCGAGGCTCACCGCGTCCTGGTCTCGTGCGTGCTGAGAGAGCGCCCGAGCGAACGATAGATCCGGCGAGCTTCTTCGCCGCTGACGTCACCCTTCTTCTTTTGTTTCTTCTTCTTTTGTTCGGTTCTACCAAGCGCGAATATTCCTCTTACTCCCCAGGCTTGCTCGGTTCGCTCTTTTACGGACGAAATAATTTCGACGTTTGACTGATTCGACGCGATTATTTACTCGTTTTGTCTGGTTGCAGATCGCGAGAACGCATCATGCCGTACGAGAGCACCGACGGCGGCACCGACAATCCGGCCTTCACCCACGACGAGGATAACTCTAGCGCCGGGCGCGGCTCCGAGAGTGCAGCCTGCAATTCTTCGGGAGACGAGAAGGTCGCGAACGAGAATGGCAATCACTCGTTCGTGTCGAAGCACTACGTCGAGCCACGTAAAAGCCCCGAAGCACATTTCAAAACGGAGACCAGGATCGAGGTGCCAGACGAGACCACCGATCTTGAAAAGCCAAAACAGAATGGTCATCAAAACGGCAATGGCAACAATAACGATGTCAGTTTTCTCAATACAACGGTGACCAGCGTTTCAAACAACGGTTAGTTATGTTTGGTCTTTACGTACGTGCAAAAACGCTCCTCCACCTCGCTACCGCTTTCCTAATCGCGCGCACATGCCAAGGAGCGGGAAAAAGTGCATTTTCACCTTGTCCGCGCGGTCGTATCTTGCGACACGCTCACTCGCGCGACCTTAATTGTCATCGTTTTCTATTCGATATCTCGTGTAGCGCACGACTCGATCAAGACCCTGAGCTCGTGAACTGTGATGAAAGCTACGTAGGCCAATCAAAATTAATCGGCCTGTCGTCTTTAATTTACGAGCAACGATGTCGACCACTTTCGCGCGCATATCGCTTATAATTAATTGTTGATTGCAGATGTTAACGACAAGAAAGAGCCGATTGAAGCCGTTAATCTCGAGCTTGTATCCATGAAACCGTACTCCGGCTCCAACGCTCATCAAACCAAGAATCAGGAGGCTTGCGAGGTGCCGGCCGATCCTTATGAAGAGTACTTTGTGCCGGTCAATGAACACAGGAAATTCATGAGGTAAACTGGGTTGCTATCAATTCGATCGACTTAAGGGGAGGTTGGTGAGTTCAGTGTTATTAGTGCGCCACTCCATAACTTAGGATTTCTGTGTTTCTTGGTTCCGCAATGCGAATTTTGGAATTTACCATGTCGCCCTTTCCAAATTCACTTTTCTTGTTTTAATCCAAAATTGAAAAAAAAAACCCACCTACAGAGGTATTTTGATTGGTTATTATGCCCCTCAAAAATTAGCAGAAGCCCCATCAGAGAGGTTGAAACCACCGTAGCAGGAGTCCGATTTGATTTGGGTCCGGGTGTCGGCCGTGAGGGACTCAGCCTGAGAGACCCGGCCGCCGGACTGGTTGACTATTCCCACTGGCTGACAGCCCTCAGGTACACACTGCCAATGACCGTGGGATGCTTTCTGTCTAAAAACAAGTCAACAGCATATCCGTTGCGCGGATACTGCTGTGGTCCAGGAATTCACACTAACTTATTATACGCTTCACGGGGCATCTTAGAGATTTATAGGCCAATCAACCCAATTTGTTAGTTTTTGCCACTCAGATCAGAATATAGATGCACGCGATCATCTTAGACTTTCAAATTAGTTGATAGCTCATTGAATCCTATAGTGGTTTTAAGATTCATCCAAATCAAACAAAGGGCACACCAGTAATGCGTTCACGAAGCCGGTTGCCAAGGCCAATGGCATAATATACAAACTTTAACACCATCACCATTTAGGTATAGGAAATAATAAAGCACCCTTGGTTTGTTAGGTTTCAATCGGTTTTAACAAAACTGAAGGAGCTTTTAATATGCAATCTAGCGACTGCCTGATTAAGGATACTGCACAGCTGTATAAATTGCTTTCAAATTATGAAGAAAATCTACCGTTGTTGAGCTACTTTTGCTAAGTTTATGTTTTTACTTTCAGAGGAGAGAAGCTGTATGTCACAAAGGATAAGAGGTCTACTAAATCATACTGGAGGAAGATAGTTTGTTGGGGTTGCGGCTTTCTTATTGTAGCAATAATTGCTATCATCGCCATATTAGCCGGGAGTATGTATTTGATCTATTGCATATGAATTTCTTAGAGATATGTTTGATTTAGCAACAACGTTCTTCGTTTAAGCTGGGGTCATATTGATGCAAGATGATACACATCCACTATTGAACAGTGACAAAACAAGTTCCAGGCAATTTAATGATGTACATTCTGCAGGAAGTCAAGAGTACATAAAGAATCCTCCGTCGAGTCCTCCACCTGCAACGTCAACTTTCCCACCATGGCCTACGACAGATGAATCACTTTATCGATATGTTCCTAAAGCACTGGATGGCGTTCTGAAGTTAGATGATTTAGACTGGAATAACGATATGAATAATCCTAAGTCAAGAGTATACAGGGAGGTTGTTGATGATTTAGAAAGGAATTTAGTTAAAATGTTAAGTTTGAACGACGTTATGCCTATAGTTAAAGTCCACTCGATATCCAAAGATGGAGAAGTCAAATTCAGAGTTAGTCAACCTGTATTTGAAAAGCTACAAGACAACCAAAATCACTTGGAAGACAAATTCCGACAGAACGGTAGTGCCATAGGCAAATATCACGTGAACCATCTACAAATACATTCGTTAGTTAATGATTGCTACTCTGGAAATATGAAGTGTAATGATAGTTGTGTTTATGACTATCTTGAAACTATTTTTATATGCATGTGTCCTACTGGGCAATCTTTCGATTCCAATAATAAAAAATGCATTGACAATATCGAATCAACACATACGCATTTTACAAAAGCTGAATCTGAAGATATTCGAGGCAGAAGCAGAATACCTGATGACGTGTATCATCCAGAATCACACGACTGGAAGGATTCAAATTTTGTTTCACTAGAACGTCAGCATGAACATACTTCATCAGAACCAACAAAACGTCCCGAGCCATCCTCTGAACCACAACCAGTAGCCGAACCCAAAGCTGAGCCTGAACCAATTGCAGAGCCGAAAACTGAATCAGAAACCTTCAGCAAAGTGCAGCCAGTTTCTGAGCCTAACAGTGAGTCAGTATCATCTGGCGAGCCACAACCGGCTGCAGAACCTAAAACTGAGCCAGAACCATCTGGAGAACCACAATCGGATGCTGAACCTAAAAGTGAGCCGGAACCAGTCAGCGAACCGCACCAAGCTGTTGAGCCGCAAAGTGAGCCAGAACCAACCAGCGAACCGCAGCCAGCTGCTGAACCTAAGAGTGAGCCCGAACCATCTGGCGAACCACAATCGGATGCTGAACCTAAAAGTGAGCCGGAACCAGTTAGCGAACCGCAGCCAGCTGTTGAGCCAGAACCAATCAGCGAATCACAGCCAGCTGCTGAACCTAAGATTGAGCCGGAACCATCTGGCGAACCACAGTCAGCAACTAAATCTAAAAGTGAACCAGAACCAACCGGCGAACCGCAGCCAGCTGCTGAATCTAAGATTGAGCCGGAACCATCTGGCGAACCACAATCGGATGCTGAACCTAAAAGTGAGCCGGAACCAGTTAGCGAACCGCAGCCAGCTGCTGAGCCAAAAAGCGAGCCAGAACCAACCAGCGAACCGCAGCCAGCTGCTGAACCTAAGAGTGAGCCGAAGCCTTCCAGCGAACCGCAGCTAGTTGTTGAATCTAACAGTAAGCTCAAACCACCTAGCGAATTAAAACCTTCTGCTGGAAGTGAACCGGAACCAATCAGCGAACCAAAGCCAGAAACCGAGCCTACGACGTTATCAGAAACAGCAGCAGAACCTAAAAGTGAACCGGAACCAACCAGCGAATCACAGCCAGCTGTTGAACCTACGCCGTCAAAAAAGCCTATAGTTGAGCCTGAGAGTGAACCGGAACCAGCCAGTGAACCACAGCCAGCAGCGGAGCCTATCACGCCAATCGAGCTAATGGCAGAAACGAAGAGTAAGCTAGAGCCAGCTAGTGACATTAAGAACAAATCGGAACCATCTGGCGAACCGCAGCCAATTGCTGAACATACGGCCTCAACGGAGCCTTTAACAGAACTCAATAGTGAACTAGATTTAAAAAGTGTTTTAAAAAACGAGCCAGAATCGTCTAGCGAGCCAATTCCATTTACAAATAAATCCGTCATGTCTAGTAGCATGCCTTCTGCAGTCACTGATCCCGCTATTTTACTGTCAACTGGAGGTACATTTGAAAATACATCACAATTTTCAGCTACTTCGAAAGAAATTGGTAATTTCTCAACGAAGCTTAGTGAAATTAACGCTACTGAAAACCATCAAGAAAGTCATGAAAATAGTGCAATAAACATTTTCTCTATGAGTCCAGAAGATACTACGATACCGAATGAGCCAGCTACAGTAATTGGATTAAATGAAGCAACTTCTCAAATGAACAGCGAAAATCAGTCTGAGATAGAGAAGAATAATGAAAGTGAAACTGACGTGGTTCTTGGCAAAGAATTTGTGAAAAAGGGTTCCCATTATAATACAAATGAGCAAGACTCATCGAATCCAGTTGAAGTACATGTTAAGGAATTCAGTGTCAGTGGTAAAATTGAACAAAATAATGATACAAATAATTATAGCAGTGTGAAAAATGAAGTGAGCCCCGAAGAACGGTATAATGAAATAACTGCAATAACAGATGATTTTGTTCCAAAAGGTTTTGGAAAAAATGATATCGAACTATCTAACGAAGAGAAAAAAATTCATAAGATCTATAAAGATAATAAAAATAACAATTACACAAAGTCAAAAGTTGATTCTGAATCAGCAGATAAACTATCGTTTAAGTCTTCTACAACGGCTCAAACTGTGGAAGTTATTGATAAACGCGTTGAAGATCCAAACATGACTTCTCAAATTCCAATTTTGCCAATTGAAATTCAGTCAGAAATGTCAACAACAGAAAATAGTGACAAAATGTATCCTAAGACAATATCTCAAGAGACTGAAAAAGAAATATCATCGACATCTTTGCCGACAAAAATTATCAACACGGAAGGAAAAACAACCGAACAAATTCCGATATTGCCAGAAGAATTACAAACGACTATGATAAATAGACAAGAACATCATACAGAAGCAACGTTAGCTGTTATTGAAACGGATAATAAATCTAATGGATTAGTTGCTGCCGGTTATAAAAAGGAAGAAATGAACAAAGAAGAGAATAACTCAGAGTTCAATAGAAATAATTCAACAAATTTGACAGGAATTGTAGATAAAGATTTGATTGAAAAAACTACTATTTATAATTTGCCAAGTGAATCTCCTGTAAAAGATATCATAAAACCAGTCTTCGAATCAATTTCAGATGATACGACACCGCAAAATTTTGAATACAAATATCTTCTTACTACCACTACAGAAAAGTCAGACACATCTAATGATTTTGAAGAGATGACAGAGGACCAATTACGTGTTATTCCTTTAGAAGAAAAAGATACGTATATGTTATCGCGAAAATCAGAAGAGTCAACTAAGATTAAAAAAGAAAAAGAATTGAATTTTAATATGCCAGCTGATAATGAAAATGGAAACAATGTAGATAGAAAGAGCAGTAGAACGGTAGATGATGATAACATTCCAAAACTCATATCGGGAAGTTCATCAGATGTTGATTCAAATGCAGGATTGAAAACTATTTTTATTTCGAACGACTTCAACGGCAGCAAATCAAAAGTAATAATTCCGTCAAGTGAAAAAAAAATTAACTCTACCGCTACAGTGATATACCCAAACTTTATTCCAGTTTCAGAAGAAATAGATGAAAGTGATTATCATTTCACAGAATCGACTCATTCACAACTTTATAATCGTCATAATATTGCTACAGATTTGCCAGAATTGCTGTCGAAAGATGTAAAAAATAATACTGATCAAGACGCAGACCAAGAGCGAGCCGTGAAAGAAACTGCAACCGAATTACTTCAAGCTGTCGAAAGTAGTACTAACAAAACACTTTTAGTAGAGAATTCAGTAACGAAAAATGAGATCGAAGGTAACAGTAGTAAAAATGTAGAAGAAACGACTACGGAAGACAATAAACTGATTGTCAGCTCTACGAGTGAGCCCAGTCAACCGGAATTTCCAGGGATTCCTGTAGCAATTGTAACTTCAGAAGAAGAAATACACAAGCAAATTTTTTTCTCAAAATGCAAAAGCGGTCAATTCCAATGTGTCAACGGAACCTCAAGAGACGGATCTTACTGCGTTGACCTCTCCTCCACGTGTGACTCGGAAAACGATTGTTCTGACGGATCAGACGAATTTGATTGTGAAAAAGAAGGTTGTCCAGGAAACTTCCAATGTGCGAGTGGTCAATGTCTGAAACGACATCTCGTTTGCAATGGGATTTCCGATTGCGACGACGGCACCGACGAACGGGAATGTTCGAATTGGAAGTGCCACTCTGACGAATTCCAGTGCCCTAAAGGTACGCACCGAATTCCTTTCCACCCATCTTTGACTTCAAGCCTTCAATTGGCAGGCTGATATTTGAAATTTTCCTTTACAGGAAGGTGCATTCCAGTTTTATGGCAATGTGATGGTCGGCCGGATTGCGAAAATCACGCCGACGAGTACTCGTGTTCGGAAAGCTGTGGCAACGACGAGTACCTGTGTCCTACGGAAAAATGGTGCATACCTCAAACTTGGCGTTGCAATGATGTAACTGAATGTGTGAATGGAGAAGATGAAAAGTTGTGTGAGTGTGCCGTGGACCAGGTCAAATGTGAAACTGGAGGCTGTATTCCTGCTGAACAATTCTGTGATGGAGTTGAAAACTGTCCTGATCGATCGGATGAATGGAGCTGCCTCAGCGGTTTCAACAGAAATTCATCCATCAGTACTGAAGTTGACAAAGAAAATAAAGAGAATGAATTCTCGACCAAGAGTAGTCCTATAATGATAAGGTAAACGTGATTTCTTTTCACGAGAATGTTGAAAAATTTACAAAGCGATTCATTTAATTTTCATGATCTCTACTTCAGGCAATCGAACGGAGAGCAAAGGTATATTTGTTCTGAGGGGTGGACAGATGCATTCAGCGATCAATACTGCAGAAGCTTAGGATTTGCCGCGGCAGAATCGACGCAGTTTACGGAAGTAGGAACTGACAAAAAACTCCTTCAACTGATGACGAAGGCCAATCCCAACTCATCGATCGTTCTGAACTTATCAAAAACAGATTCTTGCAATTCGAGTAAAGTTGTAGAAGTGTCTTGTCAAGAATTTTCATGTAGATCCCATGAGAGTGTCGGTCCCACGGCAAGATTAGTTGGAGGAACACCAACAACTGAAGGACAATGGTCCAGCGTGGCGCTACTAAAAGAACCAAAATATGGAACTTCATGCACGGCTAGTATCCTTAGTCCGATGCATGCTTTGGCAAGCTATTCTTGCATATATAGGTAAATATTTAATTCTGAATATATATAGGAGAAGTTCTCGGATTTCTAAAAACTAAAAAACGTTTTCGTTTCAGTAATAGACAAAGTGGCGGATGGCAGCTATTTGTTGGCGGAAATCTGTTGAAGCCAAACAAAGTCAAAAATATCGTGCCTTATCCTCAAGTCAAATATAATCAATTTTTGTATGACAATGACATTGTGCTCGTTGAACTGGCTGAACCTTTAGTATTTTCAAGGAACGTCAGTGCTGCATGCTTGCCAAATCAATCGTTCCAGGTTATTAAACAGATCTACTAGCTTCTAGAATTAATCTTAGTAAAATATATAATGAAAAAAAAAAATTTATTTTTTACAGCCTCCGCAGCTGTGTGTCACGGTTGGTTGGGGATTCCCTGTGAATGGAGAAATAGACTTGCAGCAATATCTCAAATTTTTACCGGTACCGACCTATAATTCAGAAGAATGTAATGCAACAAGCCATTATGCAGGTTTTATTACGAAAAATAATATTTGTGCCGGCTTTACCGACACAGATAAGGGGCCATGCTATGTAATTATTTTTTTTCATTCATTGATAATCATATGATCAACGCCACTGCGCATACGTTATGCTAAATTATTTGATTTTAGAATGACGAGGGAGCGCCATTAATGTGCGTCAGTGAAATTGGCAGGTGGGAAATTCAAGGTTTACTCAGCCATCATAGTAGATGTTCAAGAGGACATCCTTCAATATATTCAAGCCTGGCACCAGCTCTTTCCTGGTTAAGGAATTTGGTGCCAGCATTACAGGCACATTATTGAAACCAGAAACCATGAAAATATTGATCTACTTTTTGGAAAGCTATAAATCTTTGATAGTAAATTATTCCTTCGCATTTGCAAAGAGAAAGAAAATTATGGGATAATTTTGGATTGTTTTATAACAGTATACTACAAAATTAAAATCTTTCAATTCTCAAGTGCCAAAACTTTATTGTTATTGTTGATACTTTGAAAATCAAAAGAAAATCTTTGATTATATATAAAATGATTACTTTTAAATGATGTAGCAATTAGAAACATTGCAAAGTATTCTTATGCTTTGGCAAAAACTTGTAAATAATGTATAAAATTATAATAACTAGATTCAAGAGAATATATTTTATATTGATTGTCTATGCATTTAAAATCGTACTTAATTCTATAGCAAGAAAAATAAGCAGTTGCAAATTATATGAAAAATAATGTTTTAAAAAACAAGTTTTAATAATATAATATTGATATAGTACATGTAAATAATAATATTAGTCTTATCATAAAATAAATTGTTATATCAAAGTTATGTAAAATAAGATCTAATGTACATGTATAGTCATTATTATGATTGCAAGTATTTTATTACAAATGAAAATATAGTTATTTAAGTTATAAATAAAAATGTAGTTGTTTAAGTTAACTGCATTTAATTAAAAAATATTGTTGTAATAAACTCTTATTCTTATGTATAATATCGAGTTATTTAATCAATTGCTTTTTTTGGCTCAACAGCTTTTTCTAAAGCAGTTACTTTTGCATCCATATCAATTAATGTTTTAGAAATATTGGTGATGATATCATTATACCTAGAAATCATATTACGGGTATCACTATTCACAATTTCAGCTCGTTTGCCTAGTTCAATATACTTCAATGATAAATTATGTAGTTTTTCAGAGAGTTCTGGTAAATTCTTGAATGAATCACTTTCTAAAACTGGCGCAAGTTCTTTCAATTTAATGAGCTTTATAGCATTTTCTTTTATTTCAGCTTGCATTGCTTCAATATATTCTAATTTCACATCAGTTTGCACCTCTGTAGGTTCAAAATCTGATTCAATATAACTTTCAATTTCAGGTAGCCTTTGGATTAATGTATTGATTTTGTCTCTGCCAGACAAGGCAGATGATATTAGGGTATTTGCATGAGAAAGACTATCTATAACACTACTTTCAGGAACAGAGTCCATATTAACCTTTTCTTCCAAACCAAAAAGTTTCTTCTCCAATTCCGCAATCCTTTGTTCCAATACTTTTTCAACATTTTCACTATAAAATCAATAAACGTACACAAGATATTTTGTTTCACTAAAAAATTAATGTAGTTGTTGAGACTTACTTCATTTTTTAAGATTTTTGATTATTACTAACCAATAATAATCAATAAATATATTATATACTATTTTAAAAGTCGTATATTTTAAAAGTTCTGAATACAGTTGATTATAAAATAATTGAATCTTCAATGAATTCCATAATAACCATTTGCATCTTATATGTTTAATTTGGACTACTGATTATAGATTTATAGTGTCCATCTAGCAGCTGATCGACGCAGCTCAACCTGAAGTTCGTAGCAGAAAACTGTGTGTGGATTGTGTAATCGAATAAATAGCCAACATGGCGGAGAGCGGCAAATAAAAAATTTTTGCTCAATATAAGGAATTACTAATGATTCTTTTTAAGAAACAAATTGAAAATTCATTTGTTGTAATTGTTTGAAGGTTTGTAGGAAAATTTATTTCGAAATAAGCAAGACGAATACTTTTTTTAAATTTTGAGTAAGCGAGAAATCATCGAGTCATTAATACAATTCGAATATTTCTTGCGTTATGAATTTGAAAGTCTAAGGTGAATTGAATGTTATATTATTATTCTTATAAATTGTTCCAAAGAAGCATTGAAGAACTCTAAACTGAATTGTATATTATAGTGTGAAGCAAATATTTGAGAACTCAGTGAGAGTCGCAGAGAGCCGTAAAGAAACACTTTGGGGAACCATCCATAAAACTATAAACATGGGCCCCGACAGCTGCTGCAGCTGGGCAACGTCTACTTTTCAGATTTCTGAGACTTTAGCCCGAACATATTGTGGCAATGTGTTGTTGCCTGCACACCGTAATACGACGTTTCGGTAAATCTTACATATCTTAGCTGGCAGATATTTTTGTATTCTTTGCTGCTATTTCGCGAGAAGAAGAGAGCCAAGAAAGCCCATTGTGTTATATGAATAAAAGCGTCTTAGGTGAGGGAAAGAGTATGTAACAGAGCGAAGGGAAGAGAATGTAGTAAGTGTACACACTCGAAATACAACAGCAGCAGACAGTGTACTCGATCAGGAGAGTGCGTGCCATGCTGCTGGAGGGGAACAGAAACTGTATAGGTCATTTGCACTCTCTTTTCGGCACGTCCGCTTACGTTATACAGTGCTCACAATTTCGATATGAAATCGTAATCGTTTCAGCGAAACATGAATGAAAAATAATTTTCAAGGGTAATTTTCTTTAGATATACACTAGTAAAAACTAATTACAAGCACACGGATCTTAAAGCGAAATCAAAAGATTCAGTAGCTGTCGCGATATGAATTGGAGCTTACAAGCGTTCCTTTGAACTTAGGCTGAAATAAATTTGAAGAAAACATTCAAAACATTAAAGCTCAGGCGACGATGGAGAGGGGGGTGTTCGAGAGCATACAGAATTGAGCGTACAAGGGGCCGTGGCACGCACATTGCACGTACACTTTAAGCATAGTTCCTCTCTCTCTTTCTCCCCCCCCCCCTCTCACTCCACTGCTCTTGTCGTCGGCTCCCCATTGCGCTTGGCTCTCTCGAGTGCGTACTATACCGTCAGTCTGGCGACTGCTGCCAGTAATAACAGGGTGTACTGGTCTCTCTTATCACGGCGTCGTCTTTCTCTTTTGTCGCAAGTTTCAACAGCGGATTTAACTCTTAGTGTAGCTCAGCAGGGCATATATATATTATCATGGCCGACGGCGCGGAGGCAGCTTCGGCCTTATTAGAGGATCATCGGAGAAGTAGCGGCTGAGGATGACGGAGGATGCAGGACAGGAATGAGCTGCACGCGATGAGGGACTCATGTACGAGGAAGCTCAGGGCGATCGGTGGCGTCTGCGTGCTGCTTGCCATCGCCGGTATATTCTACGTCGGATTCTTTTGTCCGGATCATACGTGTGCCCTCAGCGGCCCTAAGGAAACAGCTAGGCTTGCGGAACCTCTTCTGTCGGGTGAGATTTTCTCGCGGCGGATGTGCTCCGTCAGTACAATTACGATTGGGTTACGCGAACAATATCTTATCCGCTGTTGTAAGCAGAAACTTACAAATTTTTCAATGATTGGACTAATTTTTCTCTTGCTGCTTTTTTCCTATCCTATCTTATTTTGCGATAAAAGCACATCATATAAACATTTATTTATTTTTACAATCAAGATTGTACCATATAGAACTGAGCAGTACTTAATTGTACCTATAAAATCCAAATTTGATTTTCAATTGGATATGTGAGGTGCAAAGCCAATACATTTGTTGTATGGTTATTGAAGTTTTTGTTGATTTGTAGGTAACTCTCTTGGCCTAGGATCTAATTCGCTTGAATTAGAGAAGAAGAATTTTTTACCCGTACATCCTGCTTTCAAACTACAGAGTATTCAAGGAAGTCTTGGTTATAATGATGTCTTTCTAAATGACTCCTTTCAATTTGATATCAATGCGAATGATGTCATGGTTTTTCTGCATATCCAGAAGACTGGTGGGTTTAGTTCTTTCTAATTGTGCTAAATTGATTGAAAGAATACCAATACTAATTTTAACGATACAGTCACCACTGTATCTATAGCTGTTAAGTTCAGAATTGTAAATATTTTTAACTTAAACAGTTTATACTCTCTATTCATAACAGTAAAACATTTACATGGCATATTTACAAAATGCACTGTTATATGCCAATCAAATATTTACATTACTTTTCCGATAAGATTAGTAATTTTTATGTATTATTTATTTAAGTAAATGTTCAAGCAACATTGTACCTATCTTTTTTTCTGACTTCAACAACAATATAGAAAAGAGTTACGTTCCATTTTTGTTGGTTTATTACTAAATTTGTAATTTAGTACTTATCTGTACAGATATTTTATGACCAATTTTTCAGAACATTTTGAACTTCTTGTTCTTGACAGTTTAAATTTAAAAGATTATAACTAATTGAATGTTTATTATTCCACAGGTGGCACTTTATTTGGTAAACATTTAGTTCGGGATCTTGATCTTCAAAGACCATGTTCATGTCAAAGGCGACGAAAGCGTTGCTTTTGTTTCCGTCCAAATCGAAATGAAAATTGGCTATTCTCGAGATACTCCACTGGATGGAAGTGTGGATTACATGCCGATTGGACAGAATTAACAAGTTGTGTTGATTCTGAGCTGAACAAAATTGAGGGAAATAACGTTAAACGAAGATATTTTTATGTAACTATCATTCGAAACCCCGTAGCGAGGTATCTGTCTGAATTTAGACATGTGCAAAGAGGAGCTACATGGAAGGGTGCTCGGCACTGGTGCGGAGGTATACAGGCGAACATACCGCAGTGTTACTTTAGCCCTAATTGGAAAGGAGTGACTCTAGAAGAGGTAAAACATGTTGCTAGTAGCATCCTATAATTCATTATAAATATTGATAACTAACAGTACACGAATTATTCCAGTTCATGGCTTGTCCCCACAATTTGGCAAACAATCGACAAACTAGAATGTTAGCAGACTTGTCTCTTGTTGGTTGTTACAACTCATCGCTTAATAATATAGACCATGATCGAATAATGTTAGCTAGTGCAAAACGTAATCTCAAGTATATGCCGTTCTTCATGCTCACAGAATATCAAAAGGTAAGATTTCTAGTATATTTGAAAATTTATATTATTTTGTTTATATAACTCGCGTTTTTATTTTCCCAAGCTCACAAGACGCACGTCCATTTAACTATTCCTTTTCAAGAAAGCACTACTTTTAAAATAAGCATTTAATATAAACATTTACGTAAACTCGTGATACCATATACACGCATAGTCTATGGTTTTTTTCGCTATATTGGCTTTCTCCCCTTCTTTGTATATTTATCTTGTTAGAGTTCACTACATCACGGTATGATCACGTGTATTTCTCAAGGCGTTTCAACTTAAATAAACAAGTTCCAATGTCTGATTTAGTATTTCATGTTATTTACAATACTCTTTAATCAAAGATCAAGAACAAGAGAGAAAAAAACCGAGAGATAGCGAATGAAGATTTGCGTGGAATCTCGTTTGCAATTATTAATTTTTTTTAAGAAAAAGTGTTGAAAAAGCTTGAATAATCAGCGTGACTGAATGTAAATATTAATCTGAAAATTCAAATTCTATTATCAGGTCGGACAATACTCATTCGAAGAAACCTTCGCAATGAGATTTGCTGTTCCATTTGAACAGCATAATGCAACATTAAGTGCTGCCACGATGGCAACTCTCACCCCCGAGCAACTAGATGCTGTTAGAAGGCTCAATAAGCTAGATATCGAACTGTACGAATTTGCAACCAATCTCGCATTTCAAAGGTTTCGTCGTTTGAGAGATCGTGATCCGTATTTCGTTCAACGTTTCCAGCATCTTGGGGAGCTACCATCAAGACAAAGTGTGACTGAATTTAATTGGGATTCAGTGATAGAGGACACAACGGATATTGATTAGCTTTCAAAAGCTAAGCACGAAACGTATGTTTGCTTTCTAACAAACGCAGAAATCGCAATTAAGGTATTACTTATGTGAAGTATTCACTTTTAAACTTTACTTTACAATCAAGTTTTACCCTTTTGTTTGCATGATCCAGTGCTGTACAGTTTGTTTTCTTGTTTCTGCTTTTAATGAAAGAACACTTCTTTTTCTTCCTGTTTAATTATCCTATATTTTTTTGCCGAAAATCTATGCGCCGACTCGGTCCACTCTGAAAAAATGTTCATTCTCATGAAATTTTTAGTAAAATATGCCAACAGCTTTATCACTGAAATCAAAGAAAGTTAATTATAAAAAACAGGCCCAATTTTCATTACTTACATTATGACTGTTGTGTAGACAAGTTAATAAGGATGACAGTTTTATAATTTGATAACTTGCAATATTTTCATCAAAGTTCTTCCATTTGTGCGCACACATGTTTGGTTTTAGATGAGTATTTTTTATGATTTTAAAATTTTTTTTATATCTTTTGAATGTTTCATAAATATTTATACTACTCTGAAGAGAAGCATATCTATACAAATTTTATATTAGCTTGTCTTCAATTAATACAGATGACTACCGTTATCTTTTAACATCTAGCAGTGCCATTCTTTTCATCTCTATTTTTTTCAAAAACATTATTACTGAATTTTTTCTTTTATAAATTAGTTAATGAAAGATTAGAAATTAAGACCCAACTTTCATATTTGTTCACATTGTAATATGTGATAGTGTAAATGAAAGTTAGAAAAGTGGAAAAATTGTGATATATATAAACTACTTTCAAGTACTTTATCTCCAAAGGTCTAACTGCTAATCAAAAAGCAGTAATTTAAGAGACAAAACAAATAATGTGACTCAATATTAATGTACATACACATGTCTTGATGGGCGACTTTTGAATAATTCTGCTCTTCCAAAATAAAATTTTACTGTCAAATCTGTTATAATTCATATTAACAGTTCGTATAAGTAGTACATCTATCTTTTTGTATCGACTAAATTTTAATATTCTGAGTGTGCATGTTAAAATGCATCATGGATCATAGATGCACTTGATTATTTTATTATGTGTATTTATAATAGGGGCGTACAAAGATCTCATAATTGTAAACATTATTGTACATATTAACGTTTAATAATAGGTATTTACCTAACTTTTTTCTTAAAAGTCATTACAGCTTCAATTTACTTCATGAGTTTTTTTAAAGAGTAGTCTGTATTTATATTTTCAGACTATAACATTTGTATATTCTTAAAATAACATGACTTCTAAAGCAACATAGAATTAATAATTATAAATTAATCAGAACTCTTATTTCATTGTTAAAGTAAAGATACGATCAAAATACAAAAAGTATTAATTATCTTAAGTGGATTATTGAAATTTGAGATTTTATATTTAAAATTTGCTTAATTTAAAAAAATATATTTTAGGAAAATGTAATAATCCTATGTGGAAGCTTTAAAATATTTAAAATATATAAGAAAAATAAATTTTTAAAAGCCTAAAACCTTACATAAAATTCAAGCTGTATTCAGCATAAGGAAAATAGTTAACTCTCAGCAATAAACGTTGATATGTGCAATAACTATAGGTTACCACAGTAGTTATTTCATACTTTGAGTACATAATTTACTGTTATGTAACTCGTCATTTATGGAAGATCATATAAAAACAGAATAATCAAATATGTCAATCAGGCGCATACATGTAATTTAATTTTTTGTTAAAAAAGTGTGATTTCACTTTTCATAAAAAAAAATAATGTAGCTTACTTATAAACGCTAATGTTATTAACAATTACTAGTAATTGAGCAATAATATTCTCAATACATTTATCTTTATTTAAAAATTCATTTTCTGAACTGGGGTGCAAATGAAATTACAATAATTTATTATTTCTCAACTTATAAATCATTTTCGTATTTGAAAATGTTGATATATTTTTTAAATGATTGATCATGTTCTTTAAACTGAAGGTCATCATCACTCAATGTTCAATGATATTTTATCCTATGTTAAAGATATTTATAATCTTAAGGACCAAAGATTTCTTACATTAATGTAAGCTGTATGAAAGTTTACACATACAATTATGACTGCAATGTTAAAACTTTTTTTATAAAATCATTAGCTTTTAAGTTAACTTACAAAATCACAAACCTTGTGAATTAGAATATTTCATCGGTTTAATGAAAGTAAATTGTATGTTGTGCATATAATATAAGTTGAACAAGTTTTAAACCTTTTTAATAGTGCCATAACGAAATCCAAGGTTTATTGAAAAATTAAAAAAAGACAACTGCAATGTCTAAAATTTTATAAAGTGTATCTATGTAAGTGTACTCGTAGGAAAAAATGTCCAAACAAAAGTATCCTTGTTACTTTTTATAAATAAAAGTTCGTATTTGTTAATATAATGTGTTACGGTGGTAAAATTTGTTAATTATATACAACAAAACCGTTTTTTCGACAGTGTGTTGCACTTTAGACTAGATGTCTATGCATTAGGGAATGTATAATATAAGAAAGTCAAAATATCAAATAAATTTTCAACGAACCCATGACATATGCCTAATAAAGCGAACAAAAGGTCTAATCCTTTTATATGTAGTTTAAATGATTGTAAATAATGTAATGAGTAGATTTAAGTATTGCTAAATTATTGGAAATAAAAAAAATTCATATTTAAATTGTATACACAAGTATATTTAAGATTCCAGTATACTGCTATTATAAAAATATATCATAATTGTAATACAATGCAGCTTGACAAAAAGCTTGCTCAATTAGTTATGTAAATATTAATAAATCTTGAGTGCCCTCAAGAAATTTCATTTAACATCCTGTGTTATCATTGTATTTTCATATTTTACTCTAGTAAAAATAATCTTTCATTTTACACGTTAGAGATATTTAGACAAATATTTTGTATACACACTGATTTTACATATGTTATGCAATAATACTTAAACTATAATAAGTTTACGTTTGCTATTTCATGTAATTGCTAAAAATTTGTTTATTACTATATCAACACTGCAATACTAAATGGAAAGGAACTTCATAAAGTCTTGGTACAACTTCAAAACAGTTCTGATGATGCAATCATTGAATAAGTTTAGCTCTTCTGTATTGATCATTGTTTGAGCTTAAACTAATGAATATTAATTGCATTTGGTGAACATACACAGATGATTAGTTAAGAGGAATGTGGCCTGAGAAAATGCACTTATATAATGCACTCATATATGTACACTAAAGTAAAGATTGTTCCAACATAATTTTTTCAAAACCCATTGGTGGATTGTGTGCGAAATTTTCTAAAATAAAATCTAGTATAGCTCCATCATCAACTAAAATAGTGATAAAACTGTTATGCTATTTTATCAGTCTAAATTTATATGTTTAATAACTCTTACACATTACCATAAAGTATAGGATAAGTTGTTCCCTTCACTCCCATGACTGGAGCTTCTATAGATTTTCCATTCAAATAAAAGTTTAATTCTATATGGTCGTAAGATACACCCTGTTATCAAAAACAATTAAAATGATTTTTATAATAATGAAATATAACAGTTACAAGAGACAGACTTACAATAATGTCTCCTTCTTGAGCTGGATCTTCAATTTTATGTAATTCTTGTTTATTATGTCTAATAATTCCATCGGAGTTTAAAGCCCAGCTTTCAACGTCCATTCCACCAATAGATCCCTCAAGATTGGTGGATCTTGTTGCAATGCCTACACCCCATATGCCTTCTTGTTGTATTTTTACTTCAAAGTAGCTTTTACTTTGTACTAAAGGAGCGTTACCCAGCACTCCACCTTTACCGCAGACTCTACTGTAATTTTTTACTACAACAACATTTTGCCCTAAAAATAAAAAATGTTAAATAAATAAATAATAAACAATAACTTGTTATTTAGTTTATGAAAGCTTAATTATCTTAACAGTAATAAAAATAATTATATTAACTAATGATTCAAATTGAATTTGATTAAAATGCATTTATTATTGAAAATATATGTTATTTTTACCCATATGATTTGGATCTAATGCAATAATATTTTCTTCTTTTTTTGGTTCATTGTGCACAGCAGAAAGGCTGAAATTTTCAAAACAATTCCGAAAACAAGCAAACATCTTGTTTTTCAAGTCTTGACACTCTTCGATTTCTTTTTCCAAATCATACTCCGTTCTAAATTTACAAAAATTTACTATCTTAAGTAGCACAAGATTCTAACCATCTTCAAAGTGGTCAAATTTATAAAAAAAATTTAGTCAACAATCACAGCAGTGTCTACAACTCGACTGATGAAGTTGTCTTGACAAGATTGCTTGCGGATGTATAGAAGTAATAATACGAATATATACTGTAGGTAGGAATAGTGGGAGTGCGGGACGTGCGTAATATAAGGAAAATGGCTTCCGCACACACTCACGCAATCCTGACAATCGATAATAAGCGGCAACCAATAATTCCGTCTTGTTAGAAACTTATGTTTTATTGATGAATAATTTTAACCAAAGTTGTGCGGAAATTATACTTTTTTAACGTAAGTATGCATATATTGAAATTTCTTTCTTATATATTCGTTTTATATTTTTAGTTTCATCTTTATCTGAATTTATTTTATCAAATCTTTATCAGCTTTTGATTTAGATAAAGTTACAAGTATTTTAAATAAAATTTGGGAGGATATATATACAGTAATAATACAAATTTATTAAGTGGGTTTTTTTTATTAATAGTAATATGTTAATGTAAAAATTTAGATTCTGCTTGGGTACAGCATCTGTAACAGAACAAAATGTTTATTTAATTTATATGGTAATCAATATTTAAAACTTATATTCATAGAAGCAGCTTAAAATAATTTTATTTTCTGCATATAAATGACTAAAAATAAATAAACTAATAAAGATAGAAGAGAGGTTCAGCTTATTTTGAAAAAGAATTCTGTTTGAATACTATTAATAATGTACTGATTTGATAGTTTTAGTAAAATATTTCATTACTTACAATTCTGATGCGGTGTCCCATAGCCTTAGCTGGTAAATTTCTCTTGAATTTGGCGCGCACTGATCCACTAGTACCATGAGGACGGGTAACTTTACCCCAGATAGCTCTGACCTTTGTTTTCTTAGTAGTGTTGCCGGGAACTGGGGTCTTGTTCTTAGCCTGCAAATATTAAGAAATTATCATATTTTATAACTCAATTTAATTTTTAAGCTGTCGCATACTAAGTTGCATTAAATTATAGATAAATTATAAAGAAATAAATATATAGAAAAGTAAACAATCTTGATTATCAATTGTCCAGTCATATGATCAGATTGACTGTGAATTAGTGAAGTTAGCATATAGATAGATGTTGATTGTTGATATATACAGATAAATGTCGTACAGCTATATAAATTTGAATAATCGCTTGGCATACCTTGTACACATACACGCATCGCTTGCCAATGTAGAAGTCAGAATCATTTTTTGTTCTGGCACCTTCAACTTTGAGAAGAGCTGTGTGTTCGTGCTGGTTGCGTAGACCTCTTTTATAACCAGTGAAGATAGCTTTAGCGTAAAGTCGACCGTGTCTCTTAAAGGGCCTTTTCTTTAAGGGAACAGCCTCTGTTGGTTTTTCCTTGGACTTCTTGTCCTTAGGAGTTTTAGACTTGTCTTTTTTCCCTTCACCTTTGTCCGTCATTTCAGTTTCTAAAAATACAATATGACAATAAAAGTTTCTTAATTATTTATACTTTCTTATAAAAATTAAGGAATATCTTTTAAAATTCCATTTGATTGAAGGTTATGTACGCATGTAAACAGGTTAAGATCAATATAGCGGTAAGTGTATATATGTGAAAAATTGCACAGAAATGTTCTAAGCATAACAATTATGATTTTGCACGTATAAGTAGCGTCTTAAACGATAAGTATCACAACAATGCATTGACTTTTTCAATCTGCAGATTCGATTTGATCAAGTATTGGAAGAACACATGAAACACAGGGTTCGCAATCCATAATAATCACAGTGTAGTTAACAAAATCACCACATGAAAATCTAAAGGAGTCATACAATAAAGACCAGTTTTTAATAGAACATTATATTTATAAATTTTTTCGCAATATATACACGTAATTTTATGAAAAATTATTACGTTACCCGATTTATGAAACGAACCTTACTTGTACCGCGGATGGAAAGAAGCAGAAAACAATGGGTCCCTCTGGTGCTGAATTGTGTCACTAAGCAAACCCACCGCTGCTAGCGCGCCAATAGTAATCGATAATGCCGAAAGCATGCCGGCTCGTCTTATCAGCCCGTAATAAGAAAATGCCTTGACTGAATTTACTGTTTTTTGGTAAATTATCGATGTCGAACGATCTGGAGAGGTGCATTTCTCCAAGATGACGCGCAAGTGAGTGTCGCCCACGAGTTTTCTCGAGTTGAAAGGTTAAGCGCGATCGTCAAGTTAATATTCACAGCGTTTCGCTCGAAAGCTCGATTGTGAAAAAGCACGCGCGGCGTAAACACTCATCCGCAGCGCGGAACGGCAAAGGGAAAGAAAAAGCCTGGCGCGTGCTCGTGCGAAAAATTGTCCGTCAACCGCTGGCGGTCAAATCGAAACAAAACGTCGCACAGGGAGAGACGTCAATCAAACGGCAAACGAAATTCCCGTACAATTGACGTGCGTTATAAATATATAAGCGCGCGCGCGCGTGTGTGTGTATATATATATATATATATATATATATATATATAGAGAGAGAGAGAGAGAGAGAGAGAGAGAGAGAGAGAGAGAGAGAGAGAGAGAGAGAGGGAGAGGTAGAACAAAAGAAAGAGCGCGCACGAATTTTTAGAGTGCCGGGCGGTGCGTCGTTAGAGCGCCAGATTTTCCGGTGCGCGGCGCTGCTAACGACGTTTCGTTGCGCCTGCCGCCCGAAAAATCGTTTCGCGTCAACTCTCGTTACTCTCCTGGGGATTCGCCCTTGGCTCTCCTCGTTACGATCTCAATATTCTATACATATAACGAGAAGACATTGTGCGCGCGTTCTGTCGCATTTTTTCAGTCGATAATTAAATATCGCGGAGCCCGGTGATTATTAATTTTTGTTCTTTTCATTGGTCACCTGGCTAAATTGACTTGTTCTCGCAGCATTGTCGCTGCGTTGTACGCAATGTGGAAAAAAAAAACAAATACGCAGGTACGCGCGCGCGCGACAAAACCACGGCTAATTGAAACAAACGTCGTTTGATGTGGCAGCGTGACATAAGCCATCAATATTTATTACTGCGTGTAATTTGCGCCGATTTATTCCAAGTAAATAGCATCATTCATATGGCAGCCAATCGCGAGGCATCAATATTAATTGGACAGTCAGTGATCCAGGCCTATTAGTCTTCATTGGCGCGGCGCGGCGCCGTACGGATGCAGATCGCCAGTGAAATAGCGTCGCGGGTTGATAATACGTCTCAGCGGCGAGCGATCGAGCTTTCAAGATTGGGAGAGCCGCAAGTAAACAAGCCTCGCGCATCCGGGCGAGAGGCTAATTGGTGCACGTCGAAGCAGCCATCGTCGACGTACAGCGGCCTCATCCATCTTCCACGAAGCAGCGGCAGCAGCGAGCGATATCCGCGTCGGCGTACATGACCGACGGCGACGTTACAAGCCGCGCGCCTCGTCGTCGTATTACGTTTTTCTCTGCCTGCGACGCCTTCGGAATGCTGCAGCTTACGCGCGTAGCTGCTACGTGACGAGTCGCGGCGCCGCCGCGAGACCAAGGCAATATTGAAAATTTGTTTTTGATGCCGCTCCAGCAATGCGTCTCCGCAATCTGCTTGCATATTTGTGCAGAAAATATTGAGAGTCGATTAGGTCGTGATTTCCATTCCAGAACTTTAATCCTCTTAGTCTACTCGAATTTCTTCGTAGCAACTTGCAATGTTTAGGGCTTTACAACTTTTTTCAGATTCAGAATATTCAGATAGCATGCGCACGTTTCAAAGTCGCGTCGTCATCCAAAATATTGTCTTCTAAAATAGCAGACATTCTGGTGTGTCGTATAATTCGGACTATTTTGTTAACGGTATTTCGTAAATATAATCATAGGCAATAATTGTTACAACCATGCTCAACGTATTGCAAGTCTATTTAACCGCTACATCGCAATTTTTATACTCATATGAGCAGTTCCGGCAAAAAATTCGCGAAAGTTTAAGAATATCCACATTGCGCGCATGTTTTACGATGGCCAAAATAAAATACCAAAAAGGATTACGTTCATCCCACGGCATGCTTGTGACACCGTTTCTCGTTCACGGGAGTGCTATAAATCACTCGACAAATCTATATTTGTTTAAAATTAATTTTGTAAAAGAACGAACGTGATCACATTGATCTTAAACATTTCAAAAGTCATATATTGGATTATTTTGTAATATTAATAAAATTGCAAAGCTGAGGTGTTGGAATGAGATTTGTGAGTTTTCAAAGCTGGACGTGCAGGAATCGAAGTTTCAATTAGAAAATGAAACGAGACACACCATTACCGACGGATTTTGCCTCGTAGAATTTGATTCTTCGTCGAGATGAACGTTATCTCTTTTGCTTTTGTTCTTTATTAAACTCTAAATTATGACGAGAAAAGCATAGAAACTTAGGTTTCCGTTGTTATTAATGTGTCAGTGCTTTCGCGTGATCTTAATAGTTTCATAGATGTGGCTGACGAGTCCAAATATCATATAGCTTTATCGCAGACGTATTTATTCGTCGTAACAAAGCCCGGCGCTCGTCTCGACGACTTGCTCCGCAGAGTACACGCGCGCGCCGTTTAGCGAGCTTCCTTGAAATGGCACTTCCGGGAGAAAAAAAAAACAATCGCAGGCGTTGCGCTGAATCGTCGCGCGTAAGCTCGGGAATAAACATTTAAACGTGTAAAGGCCGTCATATCCGGTTGAAAATGAAGTATAAAGCGTCGAAGAAAAAAAAGGAAAGAAAGAAGCAAGCCAGCGTCACATCGAGATACGTCTCGGGGGAGCGCCGTTTATTGGGGCGACGTGCTCCGCGGCAATTTTATTCAATGCAAAGTCGCATCCCCGTGACAGCCACTCCGCGAGATACCGGCGGCGCGGTAGGGCGAAGGAGGGGCGGGCACGCTGGATCTGCAATTGCGGCGCGGGTATATCTGCGCGAGTCCACATTATGCGCGCACGTAACCGAGTGGCTCAAGATGTCGCGGGACTCGGCGCTTTAAATGCCGGGGTGCCGCGCGTATTGTATTAATATCGCGCGCGCGGCGCACTCGGAAGGCGCGAGCTCGTTGCGCGTCTCTGCTCGCGACTTGATAAGAGCATTGTGCCGAAGTAGCTGTTGTCGCATTGATTTAATAAACGAATCCCATCGGCGAGGGGGGGGGGGTATCTTTCCCCTCGGCGCGCACTTTTTCATTAGTAGTTCGCGAGCCGCGCGCGAGGAAATTCATTTTCTGCTCGAAACTTCCGCTGCGCGCGTGGGAATGCCGAGGCGTCCTACTGCTTGAATTATTCAGACTATTCCGCGGTGCGCGCGCTCGCCTAGCCGGAGAAAGATGAAGCTGGGGTGGGGCAGGCGGCGAGGAAAGAGATTGCGAGCGATCGGTAAAAACGACGAGGTGAAAAAGGGAGCAGCTGCGGGCGAGGGTCGGAGTTGGCCAGCCGAGCTCGGTGGAATTGGAAGCGAGCCCCGATTATTAGCGTCCGCCGCGCGACACAGCTGCGGTCAATATTGAGTAGCTCTATTAACGGAGTTGTCAATATGTTTGCCGCTAGCCGCGCTGATTTTCTCTGATAATTAGCCGCGATTAAGCTGTAATTCGATTTTTCTATTTGGCCTCTCGGTTTAATAGTCCGCCGCGGGGCTCGCTATTTGCATTTGGCCCCGAACTAGCGTGTAGCGCCGGTACACCTTGCGCGCGTGCTGTATATACGACGATTAACCGCTGCGCGCGTGCATGCGATGCAGCATGCCGCGTAAACGCCGAGTGCTCGCATGTCAATGAGACGACGAGCGCTAGGGCAAACACACGCGATATATGTGTATTATTATTTCGATTTCCATCCCAGCAATTTCGTCGCAACGAGCAGGCTCTCTACGTTGCAAGCTGCTCGATTAGCGAGATTAAAAGTGTAGATTCGAGATCGTTCGAGACAATCGCCATGGAGCTTGTGTCCGCGTGTACTACGCTCGATCTGCCACCTGCGTGCTATATGGAATATTCGCGTGCTCGCTTGTCGTGCAAATGAATTTCGGAGCTGCGTGTCGCTTTTACGTACCAACCTCACGTCGAGCGAGCTCTGCGTGAAGCTTCGTGACACCGTAGAAAATAGAACATGGATAAAATTAAAACATTCGCTCTCCAGTCGACTGCTACTACCCGACTAATTCGCTTAATTTCTCTCTCTCCCTCTCTCTTCATACTCTTGGCAGTAGATACTTCAGTTATACAGCACTTCTGGATTTTCGGCACAAAGAGGTGTTTTATTACAGGCGTCTGTATGAGATACGCGTTGGACCTGGGGGAACGACTTTTCAAATTATTCCTCAATATATTATCATTTTAACGATGCATTCCAATTTTATTTCGCCCGATTGAGTCAGCAGTAACTATATTATTAAAATTGCACGATTTTCGAAAAGGTTTTCGGTGTAACGAAGAGAACTCGTTTGAAATGCACTCGGCAAAACGAGTAACTTGATGAGCAACAAGGGTATGGCCGTCGGTTTAGCGTCGAGCAATGCTTAAACAGAGACGAGCGACGCATATATACAGTTGGACGATGGCGGAAGTTGGACTTTCGATTTGAGAGTAGCGCCGCGTCAGAGGCAATTGATACGAGTGCGAGGTGCAGGTGCAAGATGCGCACGGAAAACTGAAAATAAAATCGGTTGGGAAAAGGTCGCTTATAGATTTTACGCGAAATACCTTTGCCAGGCATAAATATGTAGCGCAGCAGACGACTCTTGCGCTCGCTCGTGCGCTCGCGGTTGCCCGATACATACTTTATACATAGCGGAGCGCAGGATTTATGATGGCATTCGAGCAGATTTCCGCGGTGGATTTTCACCGAGCGACTCGTATATTGCAGTTTATACGTGCGCCTCCATGTATATCAGTCCGTTATGACTCGCGGCGCCTAAATTTCCTTGCCATCCAGCGTTTCTTACGACCGAATTACAGCTCCCCCACTCTGCTCTGTATACCAGGGAAAACACTCGACTAGCCGCGGCGATCATCAAATCTTGATCGTTTTTGCTCTTCTTCCGCGCGCGAACCCAGCGCGTCGCTGGTTTTTTTTTTGCGAATTATTTACGATGGCTCTCATGAATATGTTAATGAGCGCAGTCATTACTTTATGCGGCGGCTGCAGCCGCAGCGCGATGCACTCGGGACAATTTTTATTCGCGGATGAATAATTAATTTCGGATGTTTGCGTTATCTCGTGGCGTTTTCTTTTTTATTTTTTCCTGGCAAACCGAGGCGCACGTTTGCTTTGGAGAATATTGCCTTGCCGCCTCAGCGAATTATTCTGGATATTTATGCTTTTGAATGTTTGCATGTGACTCCGCCGCGATTGGCTTATCGGACAACCGCACGGGCATTTTGTTTGCCAATGCTTTTGAATTTCCAAGCCGGAAAAACGCAGGGCCGACGCGCGCGCGTCGGCCCTGCGTTCGCATAATTTTTACTCGGCTCGAGCGGCGCACATATCGCGAAGTTCACTCGTATTTTGGAGGATGACTTTACGCAGGTGCGTTCGTGAAATGCAAATTATCGTTCGTCAATCTGTTCTTCGCTACGCTCCGTTGTCCTCCTGGAAAGTGTTGGCGAAATGACACGTTGCCGTTGGCTTGAGCTCGCGCGCATGCCGTGGCGCAGCGGGTCAGGTCGCACGCTTACTTTACTACTTGTTTCGGTTTGGGGGAGAGCCGGCGAGCTCCGCGCCGATAGATCGAATGCTCGCTCACTCCGCTGAATTCACAATTCACGGGGGTGGTTCGGGGGGATGATCACGGCACCTTGTTTCCGAAGCTCGCGTCGCTTTCATCAGCGGGATCGCGCGCTGGTTGGCCGGGCTCGTCGCGCAAATGATCATAAATCCATGACAATGAGATCCAATCGGGGGTATATTGACTCTCTCGGGCGAGCGCGACAAGACAGCTCCGATCCTCGTCGCGGCAGCAGCTATCGAAGAAGCGGCGGAGGTCGGGAGCAGCCTTGAGGAGAGATGGGAAGCCGAGACGATTAACTTTCTCCGCGAGCAGTGCCGGATGAAAACTCGCGCGCGGGATGAATTTTAGCCCCGGAGCCGCCCCCCCGATTGCCTCGCCTCGCCTCGGCCCACGGTTGCGGGGGGCCCGGCCGGCGATCAGTACCCGTCGCTCCCTTGCTCCGGCTTCCCTTCTGCCGATGAATATGCGCGCGCGAAAGAGAAGCCCGGCTCGCTCGCGCGCGCCGGCGGCCGATCGATGAGCACGCACAGTCGCGCTCGGAGCGAGTCGACGTAAGGCGTAGCTCTCGCGCGGCTGCAATTTGCGCCTCGGCGCGACGCGAGCTCTACTTCTCCACGTATCTTATTATGTTTGTTTCCGGCCAAGTAGCGGCCCGCTTCTTGGCACGCTCCACTCGCTCGGCCTCTCGTCCACGCTCTTGACATCTGAATTGTTGTTGCCGAGCCAGAGTGAGCTCGCGCCTTCCTCGCGCGCGAATGCTTTATCTACTTATGCGCAGTCTCGAGCGACGAGTGCACCTCCGTACGTAGCGCGAGCGTCTTGGTTTTTTTCGGGTTTCCTTTTTTCCTTTCTTTCTCTCGTCTTCGCCTCTCGCTGCGGAGCGGCGCGAATCAAATTTTCACGAAGACCGACGCGCACGCGTTGCCTTTTGCCCGCGACTACTCCGGCTCGCAGCTGGCTTCCGTTGCTTGCTCGAGTGCGCGCGCTGGAGCGGAGCTCTCGGCTTATCAGGTTTTCCTTATGGTGCTGCCGGACAAAAAATCCAGCTGCCCCGCGACTCCTCCGCATCTATGCATCGCTGATAAATACGGAGATTCGACGGGCTGCGCTCCTCTCCTCGCCGCGTGCGCGCTTTCAATTTGGCGCTCAGCTATTTTTCATACATTTTAGAGGCGCTCCCCGGAGCGCTTCAAGCTCGGCCGTGCGTACTCGAATTTCGCCGTGAGATGGGAATTTCGGCGGCGTCGCTCGTGCGACTTTAGCCAAGCGAGGTCTGCCGCCGCCAGATCAGCAATGGAAAATAAACAATGGCGCGGAACGCAATCTACAAGTAGATTTGGCCGCGACTATCCATTAAAGCGAACAGCGCGAGGTCTCACTTACTTGAGAGCGGCTCGATCGCTCGGCTGCTCCCTCGCCTCTGTTATTTTTCAATCGGCCCCTGCGGCCGCGCGCTCGCGCGCTCGCGCCTGACCATTCGTACACGTTCGATTCTATTTGCTCGCGCGCGCGCGCGCGCGCCTCGGCTTGAATTTCATTAGGGGCAACAATTTATATCCGCGGGCTGCGAGTAGAACACATCAATAAGCGCAAAGTTCATTTCGCCCAAACGCAATTTTTCACCGGCGACCCGGCTGCACGGAGAAGACAAAAGGAGGAAAAGACAGAGAAAGAAATCGTCTTAATAATGATCCCTGGGCCTCACTGCTTCTCTCCACGGATACGTATTTTTAAAGTAAACAGCGCGGAAGCGAACGAGATTCCACTATTGAGCTTAATTCCTCTTTACAATGCCTCGCTCTTAGCTTCGCGGCGATATCGACGCGAGCGCGAGCGCGCGTACGGAATAGGACTCGACAATCGGAAATGGAGTTACACCGCTTCCTCTTTCTTGTTTTCCTTTTTCACCTTTGTCGTCAGTCGACAACTTATTAATCCCAGGGCAGCCTCTCGCTCGCGAGAAATCGATGGTAAGTCGGTTAGCGCGAACGTTTACTCATGCAGTAGTTTGGTCTGGTAATTAAAAGTGGAGTATCGATTGATTGGACCTCGGCAGCGCCGGCGCGTACTTTCAATTACTTTGTCCGGCAAGTTTAAATTGCAAATCGAAATTTTGAGCAAACTTGGCCGCAACGACGCAATTAACATAAGTCGGCTGGGGCGGCGCGGCCGATCGCGAGAGAGAAGCGAGCGAGCAGTCGTCGGCGAGCGTGCGAATGACGAAAAAAGAAGGGGGAAATTGGATGTGCCCGGGGCGCCTGTCAAGCGAGTGATAATCAAAGCTGCCGTAATTAATAGCCTCCACGCCGAGGTTATCGAGCAGGCATCGCAGTCTCGGGCCCGTGCGATCGACTTTTTCTCGCGCGCCTGGCCGTTCTGGCCGTCGAGTAACTAGCCTCGTCTTTGATATTTGCCCCGCCGGTTTGACGGGAGCATTTACCCCGGCCTGGCGCGAGCCGGCTTTCAATCTTCTTATTTGCCCAGCGAGCATCTTTGGCTTTCTCTTTTTTCCCCAGCGCCCGAGTTCTCGCTCTTTCAGCCTTGATTATACGCCTCCGTAATGTTCATTTATAGCGCGTTCGACCGTGAGCGCGCGCTCGCTTCTCTTTTTCTCCCTTTTTACTTGCCTTTCTAGCGGAGGGAATTCTCGCGCGCGGGTAAAATGTCAAAGAAAACACGCCGCGCGCCAAGAGCGCGATACTTCGTTTTTCACAGCTCTTCGCGCAGTAAAATGAGGACGCATTGTTGCGCGAAATGGTTTAATCTGCATTTTCACTAGCAGCAGTCGCGCGCGAGCGCCTTCGTCCTGACATGTCAAAATTAAACTCGTAATTGAATGCGCCAGAAATTTCATGGAAAATGATTTAAAACTCTATTAAGGCTGCTCGCGCGCGACTGTATTTCCCCCATCGGAAATACAGTCCGCTCTGTCGGAGTCGGAGCCTTGCCTTTGATCGCGACTCGGAGGTGCTTCATTCATAATCACGAATATCCGTCGTTCCGATTAGGCTACGCTTCGGCGGCTAATGTCAATCCACGCCAACGACATCAGAAATATTTCGCGGCTTGGCTGCCGCGAGTTCCACCGCCCGACGTTCTTTTCCCGTGCATGCAAAATCCGACTCCGCTGTGCTATATAGCTGCGCGCTCCGGATATTTTCGGCGAACCGTGTAGAGGAATTTCGAGTCGGACGTACATAGATCCGAGAATAGATATGGTTCTGCACCTCCGACTTTGTGCCCGGCCTGCCTCTATCGAGTTTGCGCGTTATTACGCCCACGGCCAAGTTTACCCCCTGTGCATGCGTGCTCTCTCGCTTTTTTGCGCCGAAAGTACATTTCTGTTTGCGTACAATCAGCCGGAAGCCGCTCTTTCCTAATGAACAAATAGATATACTATACGCGGAACGAATCGTCGATACGCGTTATCAATCCGTATAATTTCACCTTCGTACTCGCACACATTACTTGCTCGTTTACAATGTAAATTTATGGAAGATACATCGATAACAAAAAAAAAAAAAAAAGAAAAGAGAACGAGTTGGCGCCGTTCGGATGTGCGAAATTTGGTCGCTACGCAATTTCAATTGTCTTCGATATTATTTCGCGCGACACGCCGCGTACTCCCGTGTTCGCGGATGAAATCGCGCGGCGCGTGAAATAATCAAATTGAAATGTCAAGAAGGGCGGAAAGTTTGGAATGAAAACAGTCGCGAGGCGAAGTTGCGTGACGAGCGAAGGAAGGAAGGAAGGAAGGAAGGATGGAAGGAAGGAAGGATCGATCGTTGGATGGTCGAACGACGAATGCGGAAATAAAACGGCAGCTGCGCGCAAAGACGTACGACGGTGCGGGACGCGGCGCGGCTAGCATGTCCGAGGGGGGTAGCGAGACAAAGTGGATCGAGTGGCGCACGAGAATTGTCCGAGCTTTGATCTCTCGCGAGTCGAGTGGATAATTGGGTTAGCAGTGGCAGCGACGGCAGCAGCCTGCATATGTATGTCGTAAAACTTGCCAGGGAGCAATATGTATCCTACGCGTAAGGGTGCATTTGTCTTGCTACGCGGCAATGTGCGCGAGGGATGGCGATGGATGGAGCTTCGTCTGGAGTGAGAATCGCTCGGCGGCGGTGGCGGGCCAAGCGAAGGGCGCCGAGAGCGCACGGCCGCAGACGGATGTACGGCCAGGACTTTGGTTTTATATTGGAACTTTGACAGCTCGCGAGCAGCGTTAGGAGAAAAGTTCGTTAGGGGTGAATTTATCAGATGGAAGGTTGCGTCGGTGACAAATAGGGATGGCGCGCACGCGCGTGTGTCGGCGTGGCCGCATAACGCCGGAGCCGATAAGGCGGAAAGTTGCCGTTGCGAGCTTGCAAAAACGGATGGTCCGGGGGTGGGGGGATAGAGCCCCGCAAGCTGTGACTAATGCGCGTTTTACCTAGAAATTTTCGGCTGACGCTAACTTTGCCTCTCGGACGCAAGTGCTAACTCTCCCTCTCGCGCAAATTCATTATTCTCGCGGACACATACATACGCAAATTGTTATCTCCCCCGTTGCGCACTCTCAAGGAAAAACATTTTGTTTATACGGCAAAGCTCGCAATAGTGCCACACCTGATAACGTTCGACCGAGCGCGCCTCCCACGAATTTATCGAGCTACGACTTATCATCTTTGATTTATCTTATTGGCTTTGGAAGAAATTGAAACTTTTCGCGTAACCGAGTCAACGTTAAAAACCCTCCAAAGTTCTTACACTTATTCGGCATTTGCTAGTTCAACTAGAAAGTTGCTCCATATTGATCGATAGTCGACTGTTTGCTTCAAATTTATCTATACTACTTCAGTTATTAGGTCTACGTCTCTGCGCGGCTACGCAACATCGATAAATAAAGCTACCTGAACGAAAAAGACAAGCCGAGGCGCTGTTGAGCTCGCCGCACGAGCAACTTTCCGTCTTCCTTTGCAGTCGTTTGGAATGACCTCTGACGTATAAAAAGTTTGGCGATAAAAGAAAGTTCGGAACGAGAGAGGCCTGGCGAGCGCGGTTCTTCAAAGAAATAATTGTTAAGGCGCGCGGCAGCTGCAAGGAAGCGGCGCCGCGAAGAAAGTAGAGTCCAGTCGGGGGGCGCGAGCTCGCGGCGTAGGTAGAGGCGGCCGCGAAAAGGCGGACGGGGCGACGACGGGCGACGCGCTGGCAGCTGGAAATTTAGCACTTCGGGCGCTCCGCAGACGGCTAACGAATAGCGCCCGACAATGATTGATTACAGGCCGTAGCCGCGCAGCCCGCCATGCTAATCGCGCCAGACGAAACGACTCGCGCCCGCTGTGTATTTAGCGCGAGCGCCCACGCGCGATCTCGGTGCGCTGCCTTGCTCGCGAGCTCCTGATTGGTCGGCTGCCTCTCTCGACCGTTCCCGCTTGTTTCTCGTCCCTTTTCCTCCTCTTCGGCAGAATTCCTTGCCGCGAACCACACAGCCTTCCAGCCCACAGGCCGCCGACAGTTGCGTAGAGCCGGATTTTACGCGGATCAGCAGCCCCAACTTTGGCTGTCGACGATTCACCACGTAATTTGATGTCGCGGCTATGGTTATAAGCTCAAGGAGCTTGATGCCTGCTGGGAAGCGAGCTTACATTTCATCGGGCCACGGCTGCGCTCCACACTGGGGAATTTCGAGCGTTGCTTTATGGGAAACTCAGCGGAAGCTCAATCACCTGCTTCGCCTCTGTTTATTTGCTGTCGATAGCCATTCGGTTCGTTGGTCTATCGCTTTATTACTAGCTTCGCGATGGCTTTCTATGCCCGATAAAACGAGTTTCCGCGTCAAATCGATTTTCTTCGCATTTCGCAGTACACTTTTTTCACTTTTCTCTCGCTCGTGCATTCGTACGATGACGATAGAACGAAAGCTCCTCGGCCGGCGAACAACTGTCATCGTCATGGATACTAGTTGGCTTTAATTCGCATATGCAAGCAAACGAAAACGAGATACAGCGCTAATGAAAGAGCCGCCGGAGCCTTGCGAAAGAAAGAAAAAAAGTGAACGAGGGAATTTTTCGATATTGTAAAATGCATTTGATTACTCCAACTTGGCCGCACGACGGTAAGAGCAGAAAAAAAAAGCAAAAGGGCTCCAACGAAAATTGAAGAAGCCGTCATAATAACAGAGCTGGGCGCGCTTTCAAATCAAGAAAATACTTTTTTAACGACTTTCGCCTCTTTCCTGGTATTCCGGCTGCAGTCTAGTCTCAAATCGAGCTTCGGCTAGCTTAGCCACTGCTCTCAAGACTACAACGGACAGCAACAGTCCGACTCCTCGAATTAACTTCTCGCGGTGGCGGCTGGTGCAGTTTAATCGCAAAAAGAAATGGGGGGAAAATAAAGGAGAGCGAGAGAGAAAGAAAGCAAAATCCGGGCAGCCAGCCAAGTCTCGTCCGTCCTACGGCGAGGGGGGCGGGGGAGGGCTGGAAAGGCGATGTATTACCCGAGATTATCGTGTGAAACGGAAAATCGAGTTTACGTGTATCGTTCGATGATCTTCCTCTGCCAGGAGATTTATCTGGAGCGAAACCTACTTTTTAGTGGCTTGTTTCGTTTGGCTTACAGCGTCGTAAACACGTTACCCGGCCCCGAGCAACTCATCAGCCGTATCCCGGGAAAATGAAAAATAAAATGAAAGGCGGGGCACGCAGTGGCGGCAACGCTTACCGTATGGCCTATTTTCCTCGATCGCGCGCGTTGTCGCCCAAGTGGGATCTCTCGGGCGCTCCGCGTATACGCGCGAATCAAATTGGCGCGCCGAGAAAACTTCGCAGGCACTCGCCCTTTCGCCACCGCAATTACGCGAAATAATTGGCGGCTGTCACGTTTTTATAGCTCCACGGCGCGGCAATGTTCGCTGAAAGCCGATACGCGCGCGAGCATTACTCTGCCTTTACGCGAAGCCCGTGAACAAACGACCACCACGCTGTGTCCCTAAAAAAAACAATCCGCACATTTTTAGGGTAATTTACTTTAACGGGAAAGACTGTATTAAGGTCGGTCGCGCGCTACTGAATTTTAACCCTCTTGTCCGTCCTCCTGATAATTGTGTACTTTGCTTGATTTTTCCACTACATTATCGTCGACCGTCACACAAATTACGGGATTTCTCAACGTTCCCCTCGAGTCTACCAGTCGTTTAGATTTCTGTGCATGCCGTCAATCTAGAGGATCTAGTTCTCAGATTTACAAAGAAACACTGATATGTCGAGAACTGACCCATCAAGAACCGAAGCAATCTTACATTTTCAAGAAAAAAGTTGCAGTAGGTGTAACACTTAATTTAGGGAATATGAATTAATTGAAAAAAAGTTGGAGACCCAAAGCACTCGCTGAATATTTAGAAACTCTCCTTGCCTCGCTGAAAGTTTCCGACCTTGGTCAACTCTCTGCGTGAGAAAAAAAATGACACATCAGTCATTCGTTTAAACATACGACATGTTTACGAGCTGGACTAAGTAAATAATTCATAGTGCGCGCTCTTTATGAAAATAAGACGCAACATAACAAGAAATTCATCCTCTTTTGTCGTATGATATTATAACAGAGAGCGAGGGGAGGGGGAGATGGAAAGCGCGTTTACGCTCGCTTGGTCTGCATTAGCATACAAAGCGCTGCAATCAGTTGAGTCGATCGCCAGGCAACGAAAACAGTGTGCCCGGTAAATTCGCATTATCATCGAATTCGTCCGGCCAACCGATAGGACGTCGATATCTCTGCGAGCAAGCAAGCTAGCTAGAGAATTCCTTTGGGGGAGCTTGCTTGTCCGCGTGTGCGCGACTCTCGAAACAATCGGAAGCTAGACTGGCTTTCTTGATCCCCGTATTAAGATGTATACGTTGCCGGCTCCCGCGATTGGCCGTTCGTTTTACGATCGGCCGTTCGCTTATGCATACACGTACCAGCTCCACATTGAAAACAGTCGCAGCTATTGCCGCGCGCGTACACGCGCGCAGCTGCGACGTGCGCGAATAATTCATGCAAATGTAGCTAACACGAACATTTTTCATCTCTGCGCCCCAATTATATTTCGCCGACATCAACGATATTTTATAATATATCCCGCTTTATACGCGTATATCTGACGCTGTATCTCACTGTATCAGTTGTATGCGCGGCAGAGAGAAAACTGCTATCGATGACGCGTACACACGCTAGCTACGTGACGTGAAAGTTAAGCGCGGGGAGAAAAAAAACTCCAGGCAAAAACGACGCGCAGACTCGCCGAGCTCGCTTGTTTTCTTTTTTCTTCTTTTTTATTTTTTTATTTTTTCTTCTTTTCTTTTTGAGAGCGACTGGATCGATTTCTAGAAATGTTCACATATTCTTTTTAGCGAATCTCCGCGGGATTGAGAGACATTTTTTTGCTTCTTTTCTTTGTACGTTACTGCGTTTCGCTTTGACTTCTAGGTATTTCGATATTCAGAAGAGTCGGTATTTTTGTCGAGGTAATCTGATATTACCCTTCGCGTTACAAGCTTCACAGAACAGTTTAATTGATTTTGGAGTGATGATCAAATTATTCATAAAAGATAAAGAAGAAAATAACAATTTTAATTAATTTTTCAAAGAAAATAATTATAATTATAATTTTTATTTTTTTTTATTCGTTATTTGCTTCATTTAATACGAGAAGTCTTTTCACGTTGAAATGACTAATTGAGTATTATATTTGACCGTCGTCTCTTCTTTAACTAAGTTGAATGGAAAAGAGCTTGAGCTTATTTATGAAGTAAATTACCATTAAATAACGTATTCGTATCCATCATTCAAAAGGTTAATTATAATGATTTATTTATTTTAGGTAAGGAAATAAAAAAAAAGATATGATTACGTAAACTCCATTATGTCATTTGAAATATAGTTATTGTTTTATATAGATTTTAAGCACTTAAACTTTCACTATTAGTATGAAATGGTAATTTAATGTGTTTAAAAAAGATTGAACTCTATCATCCGATAAGAGAACCACTTTATCAAAACCTTAATATTTCAGACTGATAAGTATTCAGTCTGTTATCAAGAACACTACGAAATAAACTGAATATAGGGTAATACAGAGTCAACAATAGTTCAAGCGCTGTTTCACTAAATCTGTTCTTTAACTGAATGATAAAGTTTAACACCTGTACTCGATTCATTCATTGCAGCTCTTAAGTTATGGTTTTTTCCGAAAAGAAAAATCTGTAACTTTGGAACTTTAGTACCTATAGATATTTATGAGATAAAAGTATCTTTGAAAGAATGAAAAAAAACACAAGGTAATTTACTGTATTGCAGCAGTAGGTTAGTGGAACGAGTTTGCTACGCTTCTGCGAAAGTTCGAGCTTTCGAGCATGCCTTGAGTTCTCCAAGTTTTCAAACTTGTGCAAAAAAAAACCAAGCAATCGAGCAAATCGAATGATTCGAATTCGAATATTGACTGGCTTATTAGGAATCGAAAAAGGCGATTCATTACCATATACGTAGAGTTAATTTGAAGTTGATTAAAAAGCGCCCGATAGTTCATAAACTGGACAAGGTACGAATTTGAGCTAAAGAGCTGGAAGTCGAGACGAGCTCTTAGAATTAAGTCTAATGTGTTTAGCGATCACTTACGTAAGCAAGTGCGGAGGAAAAAAGCTCGACGAATCCGATGAGTTCCGGAACAGCGAGTACATACAACAAGTAGTGCAAACTCGTTTGACGACTGGAAGTTCTTGGGGACAAATGAAATGAAAGTAAGTGCGAATCTGGGCGCAAAGTGCACTAGAGGCAGAGCTTGCGCGCGTCACAGAAGAAGCTGTAGTCGAAGCGGAGGTAGGTAGACAAAGAGAGAAGAAGAGAGCTCGCGACAAAGGATATTGACCGGCTTTAGAGAGGGGAGGGGGGGGGGGGCGACTAGAGCCTTGCTCCGCGCGCAACTCGAAGATTAGGTTTAAAGGATTTGCGAATCTTGCATACACTCGCTTATCCAATTACCGGGAGCACGGCGTCAAAGCCGAGCTTCTTGCTTGGCTCCCGAGGCGCTACCTACACAGAGGTGCGGCGCTCGCTTAACCAGCCCAAATCGTTAAGCGGCGATTTATTGCAATTATACCGAGGTGATCGGTCGACCGGTCGATCGTCGGCGAAACAACACCGTCGATGTTGACACGGCGACAGCAGCCCAATTTAGTGAATTTCGTTTTTTAACAACGCAAGCATAATTGAATCGTTCGCTGAGATTGAGAGTGGCTCGCGCGTTACGCGCTTGCTTCTACGGATTGAAAGTTGGCACGCTGGCGCTGCATCCTTACCGTAACCTTATACCGGACTCTCGTTCGAAGAGCCGCGGAGCACCTCTTCCCCGGTCGCGTTGCTCACGGCAGGGCCAGCGTAACTTTTTCCATTTCCACGCGATCGTTCGGGAGTGTTCGCCTACCGCGCGCCAGCGTTAGTCACTTGCTTCGGAAGCCTTTTTGCGGACTGCTCGAAACAGCGACGGTCCGTAAATCCCGCAACTCTGCGGCTAATTAGTTCCGACGCCCTTAAAATTGACTTGCTCTGGTAACGTGCTAATTTAAGTCTTAAGAGATTAAGCGAGTAATAACGCGGACTCTGGAGGAGAAAAAAGCCGAGCGAGAGAGCAAAGGGCTATAACCGGAACAAGAGAGAGAGAGAGAGAGAGAGAGAGAGAGGTGGAAAGAAAGGGAGCCTTTGTGCCTCGCGTAACTCGAGATTAGCAATTACGTCTTCGAGAGTTAATGCAACCGACGAGAGCCGCCTCGCGAGCTTCCGATCCTCTATTAAGACGATCCTCTCGTCTCCTCGGCAGCCGTTGGCGGGCGGGCAACATTCGATGGAGCTCGCGCGGCAGGTGGTGTCGTCGTGCCGCCCGAACCGACTGGGATTCGTACTTCGGACCGTGGCTGCTGTAACGCGGGAGCTCGGCAGCTCCGCCGGAGTGGAATGGATATCCGGCTGGCGCTGTCGGCCGCACTGGCGCGCATCTGTTTCGCCTTCGCCTCTTGCTGCTTGCCTGCTGCGTGTGCGATGCTTAATCGAGCTGACGCTGTTGCACTGCAGCCAGCGCGGTTGCACTTGCGATTCCTCGCCAAGCCTCGCGCACATCAAGATATGCGCGTGCCACCTCTTTTCGAAACTCCCAGTCAGAGTCTAGCGAAGGCATACCCGTGCTGCTTAATGCAAAAATCCGTTAATTTTAACGATGGTATTAAAAAGAACCACGTTATTTCAATTCAAATGATCCCTACATTGATGTATTCAAGCGAGCGTCACCGATCAAAATTTTAATGTCACAGGTTCTTCCCTTCTCTTTCTATTTTCGTTCAGCCGGAGATTATGAAATTTTAATCCCTTTTCATTTAACTCTAGTGAGCGTACAAAGTTATCGTAGTACTTTATAGAAAATTGAATATTCTCTTGATCGTGCTTTATTTAAGTGGCTCTGTGGAACGAGAAAAAGGGTAACTAACGTATTTTTGGGCTAATTATAAACGTGTTTTTCTTGGAGCATGAAGCATAATTGTTGAACAAGCTACTCGCGTTAATAATAAGTAAGTGGATGCTTAAAATTTAGTGAATTTCATACAGACATAATTAAGTTGTACATACGAACATTGGAGTTTAAAAACAAGGCTAGCGTGAGCGAGGTAGGGGAGTATATGCAAAGATGACGTGCGCGCGCATATATACGTATGTAAATCCAGGTACGGTATACTCGGGGTAGAATGCTTTTAAAAGGCTAAAGTTATTAAAAAGTGGATCGAAGTAGCGTTGGCCGAGGGCGAATTTATCGGCTGAACGCATTAAAGCGCGGAGGTTTTTTCTTGGCAAGAGACTTAATAATCCCTTTCCATTTAATCCCATCCTGAGAGAGCGAGAGAGAGTTGCAGCTCTCAGCAGCTGCAGCAGGCGGCCGCCGCTCATAATGCCTGCCATTTCTTCGAAACATTGGCAAGTGCACTTCGCTTCCCCAAAGAAGCTTTGCTCGCGTATTCGGGCAAACATCGTTGTTACGGGAGATCAAACTCCTAGTTGCTCGTTACGGTTGTGCCTCGGCAGATTTTACGTTTTAGCGACGCTCGGTCTGTCTCTCTCACTGCCACGACTGCGCCGGTCACCAAGCGGAATTGACGATTTTTATTGCAGCACGTGCCTGATTCAATTCCGATTCTTCGCCGGCGTGGATAGAGGGCGGCCAACGTCGAAAAATATTTGATGCCGGTTTTATGACGCGGAGGGCTTCTGCCGCTGAGATACCGTGCGAATCGTTGCAATAATGCTGCGATTTATCGCAGCTCTGCTCGCGAAAGCTTAAGGAAAATCGACCTCTCGAGTTATGTGAACGGCACTGCGAGAAGCCCGGCTCGCGATTGATGTCCAAGGTCCTCGCCATTCTTCGCTGGCCCTCGGTCCGAGAAGTCTTGCCGGGAGGCATTCCGCGCGAATTTCCGGCTTTTCTTTCCCAAATTCCAACGCCATCGCGCTACTGATCTCGCGCGTGAAGCTCGAATCTGTTGCTGAAAGCTCCAAAGCTCTCTGGCACTACGATATTTTCGATGTAAGATATGCCTCTCGGCTTCGCTTTTCCTTGGGGAACACAATGGGGATATATGTACACTGCTGTGCATAACGTACCTCTTTCCGTGCTTTCCACGCTGCAGTCACTTAAGCATTTATTCAATTATTCATCCTGGAATGCATGTGTGGATTCCCTGATGCCGTCGTTCCCCCAAAGCTAGTTGCTTTTGGCAAATAATAATCTCAAGTTTTCGTTCCCTCTTCAAAGACAAAAATGGCGTTCTGGAACAAAGCGGTCTCCGAAGGACGTGTAGATTTCTTATTATCAGCTAACGATTGACGTGTAAAAGTTGAGCAAACACTGAACGTCGGATCGATAGGCGGGAGGACGAAAAGTAAAAAATAGCGAGGCGGAATATCTATCGCGTTTGTTTTCTGTAGTTGCGGTGAAGAGACAGAGAGAGAGAGAGAGAGAAGGCGTCGCGGCGATAAACGCTTTGTTCGCCGATGAATAACGAGACTGAGCGCGTGCGTAGAGATTGGCATTGATGTAGGCGCAGAACAGAGGTGGGCAGGAAACGTCGACGAATTGTCTCGTCCTTACGCTTGGTCTGACAGCCCGATAAGCCACTGCACACCTCGTGTGTTCAACAATCGGCGCTTGTGTTATGTTTGCTCAGTCGGCTCGCGCTCGTCCGCGGAGAAATCGCGCGTGCCCGCGCCCCGACGCTTCCGTTTCTCGTTCGTCACTCGTCGGCCCGCACACTGTGTTCGCCCTTCCTGAAAGTAGGATGCACCTCTGTCGGACATTGCCGCTCAATTGGCCGCGATCACCGCGGATCTGCTCTTCTACGCTGATTTTCTAGAAGCCTCGAATAAACGAGCAATTAATCGGCCTGAAAATCGACCAGGGAGAAACGCGCGACACAGCGTGAAAGAGATAAAAAAAGCTTGCAGTGGGTAACGCACGAGAGTGGCAGTCTATTGCGACGGACAGCGAAGAGCAGAGAGAGAGAGAGAGAGAGAGAGAGAGAGAGAGATAATCAAGCGCCTGTGTCGAGATAATGTTTGTCCAGCTTGGACGCGTCGGCAACACGCTTGTTCTGCGACAGATTAACGCGATCGTTGCGGCTGAAGGACTTGTTGGGGCAGCAACAGCGGAGAGCACACGGGCGCGCGCACATTTCACGCGCGAGAGCGAGCGAGAGATCTTGTCATAAACCGCGCGCTTTTATACGAGAGCGAGCGGCCTTGTAATCTTGATCGTAATTATCGGTCGCGCGCCAATTGCACAGTCGCATTGCCGATGTGCTCTGACACGTTGCGCTCCAAATGCACGCCTGCCGCTGTCGCTGGATCGTTCTGTTTATTGCCCTCGCTTCTCGCTGCCTTTGTTTTATCCCTTAATTTTTCCGGATATAATCCACGCGTAACGTCCAGTTCTTTCTCAGCTAAGTCGTAAATATTTATTCGATTCTTCGCGCGGACCGAGGTAAATAGCTTTTGATCCACTCGCGTCGTCCCCGATAATCCAAACATTCGCGCAAATTCAGCGACGTTGCTGTATTTACGTTGCAATTAATTTTATGTCAGATGGAAGAGCAGATAGACAGCAGCAGAGCATGTGTATTCTGAAAGCGAAGCCGAGTGTTGTAGCGGCAATATTGTGGAAATGAAAGGAAAATATGTTCGGCCGGTTCAGCGAGGACGCAAGTTAATGAAACCTGACGCGCGGAGCGGATTTTTCGAAGCATAGTGCCCCTCTCGGACATGCGATCGAACAATTAATAGAATGCACAACTTAATCGAAGCAATTACTTTTCATTATCGCGCATACGGCATGTCGGCAAATGAGTTATCGAGCGCGCGAACGCGTTCTATTTCGAGGAAGGGAACGAGACGGACAATGACAACTTATCAGGTATTTGATTTGCGCGCTTTAAAAGAGCGCGTATAATTGTATTACACCGCATCAGGAAATTAATTTTCATTAGCCATTATTAAAAAATGTTTTATCGCGAGAGCAGAGCGCGCAGATTTATCATGCAAATGTTCAAGGCGTTAAATTACTCGTTCGCACGAGATTTATCATTTATAATGGATTGCCCGTGTCAGTGAGTAGCGCTCTGAATGTCGGACAACGGCGCCACCAAAGCTGCTTAGCGTCTCTCTCTCTCTCTCTCTCTCTCGTGTGTTAAATTTGCCTCATTAACCCCAGTCTGCTTTTCTCTCTATTCATCAGGGCTTCCTGTTTTCCTCTCGAATACTCGATCGGGTTTGCGCCAACGCGAACGGAGCCATTCCAAAGAAGAAGCAAAAAAAAATGACGCGGCTGACAGTAATCCCCGAAGCGATATATCAGTGTTCAAGACTCGTCGTAATAATGCATAATGCTAATTGCCGCCGGTAATGCATCTCTCCAGTGCCCGAGCAAACTTGGCTGTCGCTCGTGTTACCTGCGTGCGAGAGAGATAGAGAGAGAGAGAGAGAGAGAGAGAGAGAGAGAGAGAGGAAGAGCAGCCAGAGGCGATGCTTGAATATCCGAGATGCTTCAAACGACTGAATTTGTACGTAGTCCGCAGCAGCCTGTGGCGTCGGTGGACTCGGTGCAGCCCGCGCTCGGCTACATCAGATTTTCATCGTCGGACATGCCTCTCTCCCAGCCGTGGTATGTCGCCCGGTGGTATTAGGCGAAAAACGTCAAGAATCGCTTTATTAGTAAGAACTAAGCTTACGAACGTTTGCTCCAGCTACTTCGTAGTCACAGAGGAGGCAGGAAGACGAACGCTCGGCGAGCGATTTCTCGAAAACGCACGCGTCCGTTCCGACGCAACACTCGCAGTACTGGGCAGCGTCGAGTCACAAAGACGGCCAAGATGGGCGCTCGTCGACGAAGACAGAGAGAACGTGCTTTTGGAAAATGTAATAAAATGCCGTGCCGAGGCAAAAGTCGAGGCCATATCTGGAAGCTTTCAGTCTTGGCAAGACCGTCTTAATCCCCTTTGTGGGAGCGTAACTTGATAATCCGGCACCAGTGCTAGCCGTTGTTTTCTACGGCTCTGGCCGCGCGCGCCTGTTTACCCCGGCGATGATCCGTCTTTCGTTATAGCGCGCGACCGAGGCGGAGCGAGTCAATGGGAATTCTCGCGCGCAACTCGCGCGAGACGCCGAGCCGAAGTTGCAGGAGTAAGCCGATAATGAGTATATCGCGAGAACGTTAACTCGGAGGAGCCGAGCAGGCGAACTTGGCGCGCGGGGTCCGAAACTTCGTAGCGCCGCGGTCTATCAAACTGAGCGATTGAGCGCCGCGGCACGAAGGATAATTATGATTGGCCGGCAGCGGGCGTGCGCCGCTATAGACGGCGATTCGCCCTCGTAATTGCCGAAAGTGCTCCGGGGACGGTTGCGCGCCGTGCGCTCCTGCGACCGAGTGCAAACGCCGAGCTTTCGCGCGCCACCGACATTCGCCGATCGTTCAAGCCAGCTTCGAGCAATCGCCGTCTCGGTCGATCATCGCGAACGCGCCACGAGCACTGCGCGCACGTCGGCCCTCTGAACGCGACTCACTGAACGCGATCGTCGCCTGGCAAATGCGCGAAACGCCACGTTTTCGCTCTCGGGTACGCGCTCCGCGAGACGCACGTAGTTTCATCAACTACGCAACAGCTTCGAGCGCTTGAATGCCGGGGCGCTAAACTAATTTAGTGCCCTCGGCAGCTTCGCAGCGATTTGCTATTGGCTTTCGTTCGTCGTCTAGTTTTTCCGTAGTTCGTTCCTCGCGGTGGCGTAGCCCCGACACTTTCACCCGTACAGAAGCACAGAGGCACGGACGCTCGAGGACGTCTGCTGCGTACGCAGTGCGCGCAGCTGTTGCAGGACGAGGGAGAACGCGCGCAGAGCGAACTGGCGCAGGAATTGTCAACGATATTTCACGCTATCGATGAACGCGCGTATCAGCCATAAACTGACTCTCCTCGGCCCGTGGATGAGCTTATTGCCTTAGTTCTATCCATCTATCGTAGCGGCCCGTTTCGCTGTTTTGAATTGAGCGTCGGCGATGATTACCTTGAGGCATTTGTTGCAGGACGAGAATCGATCTGCGCATTCCGGTAAAAGCAAAATGGTCGCATCGGCCGAACAAGCACACGGCAGCGGCTCGTAATAAAAGACGAGTTACGAGAAGCAATGTACCAGCGCCAACCGATTGTTCGCGGGCGCGTTAAAGGGCGTACTGCGTCGCCCCGTGCCCCTCCCTCGTCCGTTCGCCGTTGCAGTCGCGAATCGAGTTCGGTCAGTGCACGCGTATTTACGAAAACAAGCGCCCTCGATGCCTTTCCTACTCTCCATTATGAATTATCGAGAGTAGGTCGCCGACATTTATTATTCCGAGCTTTGCAAGTAGAAAACGAAACAATGGCTCGAGAGGAATAAGGCTGCAAAGGCTCGAATCGGCATTCGACCTTTTAATGAGATAGTCCGCGAAATTCCGTGCTCGCCGTGTGGCCCCGAGGCGCACCGCAGCGCTCATTACCACTGACGTTTTGCCGCCGATATTCATAATTAAACACCTCTCCCCTCCCCCACTGCGTTAGCTGGCTTTTTTCTATTCTTTTGATTACCACTGCGGCGAGAAGCTGCTTTCCTCGAGGCCTCCGCACTGGGCCTTTCTGGCTGCGAATCGATGTGCTTAAATATTCAGCTCTGCGAGTTCAGCTCGCGAACGAATATAATTGCTGAACCGAGTAACGCGCTGTAACGCGCAATGTTCCGTTATCTCAGGAATGTAAGCTTCTGCGCGTACCTATGTAAATGCTCCGAGCGCTGATTTATGCGGTTTTCCAATTGAGAAATGTTCGAATGGAGTTTTGAGTCGCAGCATTGGGCATCGAAACTATGTCTCTGACACTGCGAAGGCTGACTAACGAATAGTTTTGAAAGTTGAACGAACGAGCAGACGCTGCCGAAGCCACGTTCGAAAACGAACACTACACTCTGACGAAAGTTGAAGCGTCGCGAGACACTGTACTGCGCGGCTGAGCGCGCCCAAGCGCCTTTCGCAGGCACCTGCTGCTGGTGATAGACAGAGAGTGGCAGAGCCAAAGAGAGCGAGAGAGAGAGCGCTAATTATTTATCAAATTACGCAATCAATTAGCCGAAGATCGCTCAGCTTCGATAGCCAGGTACTTGGCGTTTAATTAAAGCTCCATGGCGCTCTCTTGCAGCGCAAAAGTTCGCGTCAGCGTAGTATTTCGCCGGGAGAAATTTATACGGACGGTGGCAACGATGTCACGCGCGGCAAACACGCCCACCTACGAACAAATTGCAGCGGCCGTCCGCCTGTAGTGCCGTCGCCAAATTTAGGATATGTATGCGCGCGACACTTTAGCTTTCGCACTGACCTCCATCGCCCTCCCACTCGCACATTTGCACACTCTCTCTCTCTCTCTCTCTCTTTATTTATAATCTTATCAGGACTTCATCTTCTCGCGCCCCGATTATTTATTCTGCCCTAGCCGGTCTGGCTGACGGGGCATTCAAGAGATTCGACTGAAAAGCGAGTTACACGTCGAGCAGCGCGTTCGCAGGTGGATTTCGCTGCAGCGAGCCGACGGCACGTCGGTATTGGCTGAAGGCCACGAGCTTCACCACTGGCAGGATCTTCGATTTCATTGTATTATTGCAAATGAGATGAGATAAAGTTGGTCTGTTTCAGGAATAGATGAAGCCAGAGAGCTGCCGACTATGTTGAACGCTTGTAGCCCCACGAGAATCTTAAGTAAAAAGTCAAACCAGTTTTCAAACTTGAATTTACCTTCTTTCAAATCCCTTTTAAGTTTCTTCCCAGATTATCCTATCAAATAGGTGAATGGTGCCTGTCAACTTTGCTAACACTTTAGCCTTTCAGTCAGATTTTTGCCTCTTTCATATCTCTTCTTTTTTCTCCGTTCAGACATTTTTTACTTGATCGACTTGCGAATAGTTTTATTGAATTTTTAGATATAGTTTTCCATCTCCTTTTTTAACATCCGCGTGGGAACGTGGTTTGAAAAATCAAGAGCTGCTAAAAATTTTAAGCTCGAGTATATTTATTGCACGCGTGCGACCTTTCAAATACATTCGACATGTCGAATGTCAATTTTTTAATAGAGGGATATAACGATTTCCACGTTTTTCTTTCGTTTCGCCGGCAAAAGAGATAAAACAGTTGAACTGTCAACTGAATTGCAATATATACTTTTATAATAGTTTACATTTTTACATTCTCGCCCAAATTTTAACTACCAATAAAATAAAAATTCGATCGTTAAGAATAAAAATTCTATACAGTGGTCGACACTTTGACGTTTACAGCGTGCAACTAAAAGCAAATACACGCCGAAAAAAAAATAACTCGACGGCTAGAAAGCGTAGCCGCATTAAATTTCGCTGTAAACCGAAAGAAAAAAAAAAGGAATTTCAAACGTAACGATATTCACTCTAATTTTTCGAGTTAGCAGCGCAATTCAAGGTAAAGCCAGCTGGCGGCCGAAAAGGGGCGGAGAGAGAGTGCTTACCTCAAAAAGATTAAGCGGGGGAAAAAAGAAAAGGGAAATTCGGTGACAAGATATACAGCAGTATCCGAGAAACGGAGAAGGGAGGCGGTAGGGGTCGCGGGCGCACGCCTCAAGGGAATTAGCGACAGCACATTATAAAGTCGTAATTAGCCAGTCTCCGCGTTTTATTAAGCTGCTTCTTTTTCTGTAGCCCTGTTACCCACCTCGCGCTCGCGACGAGAGCGCAGGCGAGCAAGTGAAAGAGGGAAAAACGCCAAGTCATTAGGGAAGCCAGTGACAGAGGCAGTAGCGCAGCGTATGAATTTTGATGGAGACACGGCCACCTCTCGAATAGAGGAGGGAGGCGAGCGAGGAGCGCAACTTACGACAGTCACTCGACTCGATGGCCTGACTTTTTGGCCAACGAGAGTAGCGCGATTTTCACGGGAATTATATCCCTTTCCTCTCGGCCCTCGACTCGACGGCTCCCTCCGCGCCTTGTCGTTCACGCTAGCGCTATTTATCGTCAAATTTCCCGTAAGCTCCGGTATCGTGTCCAGTTCACGACGACCGCAGCGGATAGATTCAATAGCCAGAGTAGCATTAGCAAGTCTGAGAGGAGCGAAATTGGAAGTAGCTCGCGAAACTAAACGAATCTCGGCGTGGCAAAACAAGCTCGCCGACTGGATCGACTAAAGCGCCGCGCGTAGCCAACGTATCGTCTATTACCCGGGCGAAAGCATCCCGCTCCCACAGTCGCTGGCGCTGGAAGAGATTAAGCGGACCACGGCAGTTGGAGAAGCACGGAAAAGCGCGCGTACCGAGTTGTCGTTGCTGCCGCTACTCCGCAGTCTCGGTCGGTCGCGCGCGCGCGCCACTCGCTAAACGTGTTTGGGCGAGCCGAGCCTGCGCCCGCACAGTGCAGGCGTACACAGGGATCCGCGAAGCGGCGCCGGTATGGCGACACTTCATTAGCCGTAATCTGCTTGTCGCGGCGCGACCGGGCGCGAGAAAAAGCGTCCACGCGTCCACTGGCTCTTCGCTCTGTCCGATCAGCAGTGCGCCCCGCTAATCCGCCCAACGGTCTACTGTCACAGCTGCAAGCTGCTTACCCCTGCCAATTCAATACGCCAGCTGGCTTCTTCCGAAGCTTGGCGGGTTCAATCACTCCCAGTCTCGCCGAGCTTACGTCTCCCTTTTTCATCGTCGGAAAATGAGCGCGGCGCGACCGAGCGACGGACTTGCAGCCCGGCCAACGAGGGAGGTCGCGCTGAGCTTGATTGCACACACGCGGTTACAGAAAAGTTAGATGCTACGGTGTATCGGCGTTCGATTACCGCATCAGCTCTCGACCAATGCACGTGGACTATGCGCGTATAGACGGCAGCCGGCAGCCACCGCGGGGGGGAGTGTAGCGCGCAACGAAGGTGACAAACAACAAGGTGGTTGGCAAACTTTTCCTTATCCTCGTCGCTCTGGCTCTCCGAAGAGATGTTTGCGCGCGTATCCGTCTCTGCTTTCGAACTTATATTGCGTAATTTATTTCTGGCCCGCGGGCGATTTATCAGCGGTGGCCATCTCTCGACGGGCGCAAAAACCTGATTAGGAGCGAGCGAGCGAGCGAGCGAGAAAAACGACGGGGCGACGTGTCGCACGCACGTTGCCGGCCTTGCAGCTGCCGCGTCTCTCTGACAAACTAGGCGCGCTTCCTTCCGAATGAGAGAAATGCGAGCGAACGAACCCGAGAGAAATATCACTTGCAGCCCCAAACAGAGGGAAAAAGCTAGGCATTCCTTTCCACCTCTCCGCTGCTCTCTCTCGTTATTTTCCTCGAGTATCTTCTTCCCTCCGTCTCGCCCTCCCTCTGTCTCACTCTCTCTCTCTCTCTCTCTCTCTCTCTTCCTCTCTCTCTCTGTCGCGTGTGTACTGCTTGCTTTATTTCTATAGACAAGAGCGCACAAGAGACAACGATGTCTTCGGAAATCGCACACTGTCTTCTGCTCTTTTGCCGAGTCTGCGTCCTCTCAGTTTTTCAAATTGTTCGACATTTTAGAAAGCTTGTTATCCTCCTACAACATTACAACGGCAAATCCAGCTTTCCGCTTGACTGCCGCCTTCATTCTCTATCTCTGAGCACGCTCATGCAAATTATGCATTAGCTTTGTCAACAAAGACCGATATATTTCCATTAGCTTTTCAACTCGAGTGTTGCGTGAAAAATGATAGCAGGCAAAACTTTGAATGTGGAATTAATCGCGAATCAGCGATAAGTTGTCACGAGCGGAGGTATGGCTGAAAAGTGAAAGATGAGGGTAGATACAAAGCGGCGCAAAACGCGCTTTGCAATAGCTGCGCTCGAAAGGAGAAGGCTCGATCAATTATACCACGTTTCCACACGGCCACTGTGCTGATGAATAATACGGGAGGCAAGAATCGCAGGTATTCGTATAGAGCGAGATGAGTGAAGCTAATTCCATAAGCAGCGACAAGAAAGGTCGCTCGGTCGACCGGCTGACCGCGAATTTTTAGCGCGAAATATCATCAGCGAAAAGAGCTCGGGGAGAGGGAACATTCCCGACAACTGACAAGAAAAAGCGAGCCTTTGTAAAAATGAGAATGAAATCCCATTTATTCGAGCGCTCAGGGAAACGTGGGGATTTTACTTAGTTGCAGCGGCACCTTTGTCTTGGCCCCGTTCTCGCGTAAAAATTTATTTTTCGCGTCCAAACGAGATTCCCTGCAAGATTCTTACGCACACGCGCCAGACAGGTGAACCGAGGAACATTAACTGTTTCCCTACTGAGCGCTTAAAACGCCAGGTGCGCTCAATGACAAAGCAGCTGGCCTAAAAGGCAACGGGGACACGAGACAAATACATTTTTTTTGCCCTTACCCGCTCCAGGCTATTTGCGCAGCCAAGCTCGTGGGATATCTTGGCCAGATAGCGAAAATAGGAGACGGAGGAAGAAGAGAGAAAGAGCAAGAAGATGGGCTGCCGCCGCCGCCGCCGCCGCCGCCGCCACCGCTGCCGCCACTGCCGCTGCTGCTGCTGCTGCTGGGCGACGAGCTAGAAAAAACACGAGCGTGCTGGTTTTAGAGAGAAGAAGAGGAATAGGAGCGAGACTAAAAATGACGCGATTTCTTATCGCCTCTTCCGAGCTGCTTAAACTTGCATTCGTTGCTGTGTGTATCTCGCGGGGATTGCCAGACTAGGTCGGCCAACTTTCGGTGTTTTGACTCGACGTTCACTCTTGTAAATGCCGTGCACACAGCATTATCGTTTTATTTTCGTAACTTTTCCTTCGACTGCTCGAAGGACACGCGTGTCCAGTGATTAATAAAAATTTCAGATCGTCGAGGTATCAATGCTTGACAAAGCGAGACTCGGACTCGTGATCAGGCGAGAACGTTGCGTAAAAGTAGACCGCGGCCACAAAAGTGGCGTTACACGGAAAATCAAAGAAAGCCAATGAGAGTAAAAGATGGCTACTGAAAGCGGCGGATACGACTGGCGCGCGTCTCGGAATGAGGGATCGCGAGGGCAGTAAAAGTCGATTGCGCGTGGTAAAAGTCAACAGCGAGCGTAAAATCGACGGCCGGCGCTTGGGTATCGGTGCGCATTAGAAGCGAGTCGACGGCCATTAAGCGAGGACAATTTGCCGCGGCGGCTGAAATATTGAAAACGCGTAGGTGAGCCCGCGGCGATCGGGAGGCGATCGGGCGGCGCGCGCAAGAGCGGCGCATGCCATTAGGCGCGCGCCGCGGCGCCCGGTTCAATTTCCGCGGCGGCGTAAATCGCGCTCAAGCAGCGTATGCGCATAAATCGCTTGGGCGAAAGAAGCGCGCCGCGCGCTCGGTTTACGCGACTTTAACGAAGTGTGACGTACGACGCGGCCGTTAATGCCGGCGCTTAAAGTCTTATCTCTCGTTCGCTCGTCCGTTCGTGCGCGAGAGCGCGCGCATTTTATTGCTCCAGCCAGACCCATCCGCCGCTACACTATCGCCGCTGCCTATTGATAAGGCCAACCTCGTTTCTTGCTAATTCCTGCCTTTCTTTGAATCAAGACAGCTTTATGAGGCGGAAGCTCGACTTTACATTTCGTGCAAACTTTAGGAGAATGCCCGTTGCGCGACTTTATTCGCGCGCGCGTGCTCCATTCACCGAATCTCTTGATTTTCCGCAGTCGAAGTGAGGAACGGAGAAACGGTCAGAAGGCTCGCGCAATATTCGCGTCGCACGTGCGCGACGGACGCTTTGTTTCCAAGAGTAACGGACCTAATTTCGCACTCGAAAACTATTGAGCGAACGCAAGTGCCAATTTTATCGAATGCGTAGTTTCTTTTCTTCGCTCTCGTTTTTTCGCTCTTCTATCCTCTTCCTCGACAAGCGTTACCCCATTTTTTGACACGACTTTCTCGAGCTACACGATGCCGAGGAACAATGAGAGCCCATTTCTCCGTTCCAATTCTTTTTCCTCGCTCGCGCCAACGGAGATATTGGATACTTTTTTTTTGTTCAACGACTTTGCCAGCATCTTGCACTTCGCCGGCGCACGGTCGCGCGCGCCGCCGTATGAGTAGGAGAATGAATATTCAAGAAGCATAACTGCCGAAAACTAATCTGCCGAGTACTTACGCACTTCACCTCGACAAGACGCGTCATTGTTATCGAAGTCGCGCTCGAGTCCATTACGCAAATGCACATTCGCGGAATAATTAGCTTGAACGAAAAGTGACGAGACGCCGTACGCTCTCTCGCTCGCGATGCTGACTTAAGGGCCATGCCAGGCAAACGCTGATTCGCGGCGCCGTGAGCACTTTGATGTCTTTGCCCCCTTCCTCCCTGCGTATTTTGCGCGAATAATTAACGCGCAGTTACCGAGATGATTCTTTCAACACGCGATGTTGAATAATCTCGTTGCCTTTGAAAGTAATTTGAATGCACTAAGAAAATGACGAAACTAGTCGAGTGCGGATGATGCATCGCTAAGAGTGAGATTCCGTGAAAATTAATTGAAGGACCTCGCAATTGCAATTCAAATTGCACGAATGAAAGAATGAAAGTGATTTCCTGCTCAACCTCAGAGCTCCTCGTCGAATCTTGTAATCTAGCTCTTCTTGTTTTTCGAAAGCCAAGCGAGAGTAGGAAAGAGGGACGGGCACACCTCAATCTCGAGGAAACACGTAGCGCATAATTTGATTCGTCGCCTCGCAATTAGCGCGAAAGCACCGACTGACGAAGTCTTAATATCGTGATAACGATAGCAAACGAAATAAAAATCGAAGTCTTTACGTTGGCGTGACGGTTCGTTACGCTATGGAAATTTTTCAGGCTATTCCCCAGGCTCGAGGTCGCTGCATTTGCACGTAGATCGACTCCGATATACTCAACGATTTATACAATTTTTTATGTTTATCAAACAATATCGATAAAACCAGTGTAGCGGAGAGAAAGAGAGGGGGGGGGGGAGCGAATGGATTGAATCGTAGCAATCTCACGAGATCTACTTGGTTTAAGTGAAACAAAGTATGCTTGGTCAGGCATTCGATTCCAGAGGATCGCGAGAAGTTGATGCATGTAAAACAGAGTCTGCATTTCTGAGTAAAAACTGCAATTTCCGGAAAGCGTAACATCAGCGAGATTCGGCCTCGTTATAACTAATTGCAAGCCGGTGAGCTTTCCTTCTGGCGACGAGCACGCGCATATAATCTTGGAATCCGTCTAGCAAGCAAAACGTAATCCCTCAAACGTAGCCGGATCTGCTTTTAATTCGCTCGGAGAGGGAGCGAGGCGGATAGGAACTGCAGAGTCCAGGCGCGTTTGCTCCAACAATGCGTCTCGCAGAGAATTACATGTCGCAGAGCGCCAAGCGCCGAGTATGTGTGTAGGCGTCGATATAGCAAGGTGTTGTGTCCGTTTCGGGACAATGGACCTCTTCGAGTCGGCTGAATGCCGTGTTTGCACAACAACTTGGCGCTTGGCGAAGCCGAACGCGCCCGATTATTTCGTCGGGACCGCGCGGCGACATTATCTCTCAAGCTGCTTTGTCTAATTTGCACGCCATATGCGAATGCCCATCATTTTCACGACAATGCACTGGCTGTTTCCACGCTTCGATTTTCGCCGGCTGCAGACTCTGGGCCACTCCCGTCTCCGTACGTCTTCTCGGTCACAACTCGTCGTGGATCTGTTCGATTCTTCGCTGATTCGATTCCAACCAGTTTCCATCTGCCCCTTCGTTTGCTTCTACTATAGTCATAGCGACACCGACGACGACTCAAATATTCATTCGACGCGTATCGATGCTGCTCGTTCGAACATTATTGATAGACATTGAACATTTATTAGAATTGCCAGAAATCTTACTGGCGGGCGGTTACGCTCAAAGCTCGCAGCAGCAAGTTTCGTTTTTCCCCGACATACTCCAGCCAACAACTGAATTCGCTAGGTTTTGTCTGGAAACTCACTCATGAAACTAATTTCGCCAGCGAATTGTCTCCTCTCTCACTGTCAACGCAAATATTGTTTTACACTTTGATTTCAAGTAGCGTGAGCTCGCGGGTTTAATCAGGCGCAAGTTACGATCGAATCAACTGTATCAAGATTCCAAGTAGTACAACTGCACGTAAAGTCAGCCGTATACGCTTGTCGTGTATTGCCTCCGCCTCCCTTGTGTCTGTAGTCGCCTGTGTATACACAAGGTACGCAACTACGCGTCATCATAGTCATCGTCCTATCAAAGCACACACAGAGTGAGAGGGATAGAGAGAGAGAGAGAGAGAGAGAGAGAGAGAGAGAGAGGAGGGGGACGGACGTTGCCACGGTGCAGGCGCCGGCGACGGCTCATCTGCATACGCTTTGACTTTTAAATGGTGCACCAGACAAAGTAAAGATGCGCGCTAGCCTAAGGCTATGTATAGATTTTTTTTTGTTGTTGCCAGGAGAGATGAGAAAAACGAGACATTGCGAATCGATCGCCAGACGAGCCAAGGCTACCGACTTCTCCATTCGCATCGATTTTTATAAAAATACGCCGCACCAGTTTCCATTTTATTTTGTGCTAGTGTCTTTTGTAGCTTGTATAGTTCTTAGTTCCGTGCGCGACGAGTGTGTGTCCTTCCCTACAATGGGATTGCCACCGGACGGCGCGCTTAGAACGAAGTACCCGGAAATCGATGTTTTTTCAATGCACACCCTTCTACCACTTTCTATTACTTTTTTTACTGGAGCGTATTATTCGCTTTCTTGCAATGCTCACTCATGCTGTCGTTTTTGAACCTCAATTTTTTTATTGCTTTCTGTATAAAGGGGAATCAAATTGCTAAAGGAACGTTCGCGTTTCCCAAGCAGAGAAAAATCTCTTCGGGGTAACGCGCGAATCACTTCTGCGATGTTTCGAAACGAACTTATACAATCTCTCACCGAACACCTTGCTAAAGAATAGTTATTCCATATGCTAATGATACAACAAAATATTCTCACAACTAAATGACCATTATGAAATAATTTGTGCACAGCTAGATTGTTATATGTAAATCAACACGACTCAAAGATTGTAAGATGTCATAAATCAAAATTAATACGAAAGCATGCTTGAAATTTAAAAAGACCATGTGGTCCTTTAGGAAGAATTTCGAGCTATACCTTTGAATATTAATAAAGAATCCTTTTTATTTATCAAGAGCTACGGTGTAGTTCTGAAATGATACCACATGCATAAGTCGAAATCGAAGCAAACATCCTGTAACACTTGCTCGAAATTGTCATTCAAGTTTGATAAGATAAGCTCGTGGAGCTGGAAAAAATTTGTATAAATACGCAAGCTTTGAAAGCGATTACTGGCGTCGTATCTTGAGCGTAAACTGGTAAAGGCAATTTGCCAGAGTCGCTACTTGACGCTTGGTAATGAACTCTTTGCACATTAGAGAGCGCGCGCGCTACCGGCAGTCAGATAGGCGTGCGTGCAATTTTTGAGCATGGCGCACCACAGCTGATCAAAGAGCAATAGAAGCGGGAAACTCGTCGGCCGCAATTGCGTTTGCCTCGAGCAAATATGCACTGAGCACCAGTCCGCGGCGCATCTCGCGAGGCAAGTTCAGCTTACCGGGAATTATCGTAGACGAAAATGCATCGAGTCCTTTTTATCGCGCGCCGCGCGCATTGTAGCCCTGTCGAGCGGAATCAAAGTCTAAGGGGCTCTTTGCGATTTATCGTTAGCCGCGCGCACCGCGCCGCCTTCCCGCGAGATTCAATACGAACGGGAGCCGCGCCGAGCTTGCGACAGGATGTTCTGGACGAAACTCAATCCAAGTCATAAACTCAAAATGGTGATGGAGCTTCAATAATTGCAACAAATAGAGCCCGAGGTGCGAACAATGCGAACTTTTAGGGGAAGCCATCAGTCGGCAGTTGTCGATCCGCACCTTAGCAGGAATACATCGATGAATCCACTATCTCTCTCTCTCTCTCTCTCTATGTCTCTCCAGCCCGTGGCCCCTTTGCCTCCCCCTCCCACTCTCTCGATCTGTCGCTCTCGGTGTGGCGGCGGCGAACTACCAGCGAATTCAATTCCATTCATTAGTAGCTTCGCTAACTTTGAGGACACAGTTGCTGCAATCTCGGAAAACTCCCTAGTAGTTGTTAACTCGCACTCGTACAATTGGCCTGACACTTAACGTCTCGCCTACTTTTTATTTTCAGACTGCAAATTGAAATGCAAATTGGACGGGCTTTCGTGCCGTTTGGATTTCTGCAAGCACAGCCAAGCTAATAAGGACCTATATATATCGACCCCCCAAGTGCTGCATTTAAAGGAGCGGGCTTTGCGTGCATTCGATACTATATAAAATTTGACTCCACTCCCGAACGAAAATTGAGAGACTGAACTCCAGTCGAATGAAGTTGCACGAGGCGCTATGAAAGTTTCGCCGATGCACACTTTGAACGAATCACATTCTAACTCCATCCCTCTGTCAGCCGTGCTTTCTACCGATTCTGAAATTGCCCCTGCAAAGATACGAAAATTCGTTTCATTTATATTTGCAGAGTGGCTTTCAGAAAACTAACATCTACTTAATTGTAAGAAAAATCCCTACTGCTAATAAGACATTTTAATCTTATTGTCTATAAAAAGGTTTGTTTTTCATATAATTTTAAATTTTAACGCCAAACACAGTACTTCACTTATTTAAGTAATAAATTTTTTTTTTAATTAATTTTATAACTTTCTTCTTGGGTATTAATTTCGACGTGCCTTAATTTCCATACGTGATTACTCTAGCATACTTTATTCACAAAAAAAGTGTTGTATTATGAAGTAACGGTATATGTTTGGATAATTACTGTTAAGTATGGTGGCTGCATAAAAATAATATTGCGCAATATACATTAATTCTGGAATTGTAACACCTGACACAAGGCAAATTACTCGTATATAGTTTATAACATATATATATTGATTTACCCTTTAGTTGAGAGTTACTATCATTCTGTCAAATTGCTGCATTAAATAAGCTTATATTATACATCCATTATACGTACTACAACCGCAGACCGTTTTGATATGTCGGAAGTTTAACATAAGCTTTTAAAAGTTTATTGAATACATAACAATATATATATGACATTTTCATGGGTGTAATAAAAATTCTTTGGGTAACAGCTATTAAATGTTTTTACAATCAATGAATAGTAGTTTTAACATTTGTAAAATATTAAAAATAAATATGTTTTGAACAAGTACCTACTGTATACCTGATACTTTTAAATTACCATAGACAAGTAAATTTTCACAAAACCAATGAAAATAACTTCGTTGTGCTTAGAAAAATGAGGAAAGCGTTGACATTGATAAAAGTCAACTGCATGTAACGCAAGTTAACTGTCAGTCAAAAGGAACAATGAGGTCGACATTGGTATCCTTGATATCGAAAAAAAATCTTAATGCTAAGTATATAAAATAAAATATTTTAAAAAACATTTACTAACAATTGAATAATTCTACTAATTTAAAAAAAAAGTGATTGTATATTCAACTTTATCCCAATAAAGATTAATAATAATAAAATTAGGTTAATCAATGAATAATTTAGTTTATTTTCAATGGGATTATAGATTGAAACTAGTTTCAACCTCTAAATAAATTACTGAAGCTAAATTTGCTTCTACGTCGCTCGTCAAAAAGAAAGACCTCGTATCGAGTACAAACATTCGCGCAGTGATCAAAGCAGCATCGGTCTTTAAGAGAGTACAAGTTCGATCTCTTAATTTACGCTTGGACGTAGTGAAACTCGATAACGATCGTAACTCGGCGCTCGTTCGTCTTGGCGGTTACAGCCGCGGTGGCAACTTCCCTTTCAGGAAATTGCAAATATCGTAATTTTACCTTTGGCTCGATGGTAGCGCCGATGTAGTTACAAAAGACAAATTTGTCCGGCCCGTTATAGCACGAGCGAGAAGACAGAAGCGAGGGAAAGATTGCTCTAACGATCTCTCCCCCCCCCCCATTCATCCCTCTCTAGCGCGAGCTTTCTCTGGCTATGTTGATTTTGGAACTTATCTGCATGCTTCGCTGGCGCGTATGAATATTTGCGCGCTGTTTAAATCGCCAGTCTATCATTTGCTCTCGACGCAGCCAGTATTCTAGGCTTTTATTATTTTGTACTGTTCACAAAGAAAAAAATGGCCATTATCGCCCATTCGAGTGAAGATTATTTATATCCCACGTAGTTTTGTGCGACCGACCATTAAATTTCAAATAGCTTTCAGCAGTGCAAAAATTACGTGGATCGTTATGTGTAAATTGAATCTATCTTATAACTAGTATCCGGATTATCTTTGTGATACTTTGTCCGCGGAAAATCGAAGAAAACAGTATTCAATTATTCGGAGGGTAAATTTGTTAGGTCGGTTGGAGAAACGCTTTCGTAATATTGCCATCGCCAAATTGCTGCCGTGAGTATTTGATATTCCGTTTGCTATCGAACTTACTTTAACAAGTCTCGTGGAAGCAAATAAAGCGAAAACCCTTTTGGCTCGCTATCATAAAATAGAAGCATTGGGTCTTGGAGATGACGAATGAACGGTAGCTGGTTGGGCTACTGGTCCCGCAGCGCACACAATGGCCGCGCGCGCCGAGCGTAAATGTTGGGAAAATACGCCGAGTCATGGCGAGCGCGCGAAATTCGCTGCCGTTGAATTTCATGCGCGATAGCCGAGATACAAAGAGCAGAGCACCGTCACGCCGTTATCAAGCCGCAGAAATCATGCGCGTCGACAAATCACGCCAAGAAGCTTCGCGCTCTAATGAATTCCGCAAAATCGAGTATAGCCGTCGGGCGGGAAATCTCCGGTCGGCCGTCTAATCAGCTGAAACGAGAGGAGAGACGAGAGCGAGCTGCGCGCGGCCGGGAACAATAAAAGGCCAAGATAAAAGAGCGAAGCAAGGTAACTCGTCAAAAATCCGTTAGGTCGCCTTTTCATTTCCTCCGGCGCGTAGATAAAACATCAAGCATGGCGCTAGTCGGCAAGGAAGTTTGAATGAAAAATGCAATGAAGAAATTCACCGGTGGGAGATAGATCGAAGTCCATTAATAGGTAATTCAGCGACGGCAGAGTGCGCGTTCCCTTCCAAGAGCGGAGCGCGGCGCGGGGCGCAGGCAGGGGGGCGAGCAGATCCTCTAATGAAGCGGAACTTCGTTAATCTTCAGGAGAAAGCTTTCAGGCTGATGAGCCGGCAAAACTAAATCTCAATCTATCTAGCGGCATTGATGTTTATTATGCCGAAAAACGACGGCACCTACACGTGTTCGCGCTCGCGCGCCAACTCGCCTAACTGCAGTTCTCCCGGAATTGCCCAAGTTCTTAATCTCAATTACAGCGCGGCGGGTAGCAGCAGCAGCAGCAGCAGCAGCAGCAGCGGCGGCGGCGGCAGTAGTTGCAGCTGCGGCGCTGCACCAGCCGCTGCGTTTGTTTCGCGCTGAGCAACCGCCGTGCCTTTCAAAGGGACACCTCGCAATTACCGCTGCCGCGAAATTAGACGCGCGTTTCCGCCTTTGACGGGCGTCATTTCGGGATCCACCGCCCGGCGTCGATGTAAGTCATTCGTGATTAAACTAGCGACAGGCCTGCTCAGCCCTTCCCGCCCAATTTTTCGTTGCAGACTCCCCGGCCGATTTTACCGCTTGTAGTCCCGAGTCGTCGCTGATCACGCCGTTTCCTTCACTTTGTTCGCCAACGAAGACTTGACGCGCGACGCAACAAGACGTATTCTCGGGACACTGGATACGTCACAGTTTCGAACGGGTGCTCTCAATGCGTGCACTCTGGAAACTGTTGGAAGACAGTTTTATGGATTCTTGGCGCTGTCATTCTCGGAACCCGGGGTTCACCGAATACGAGCACTAAAAGAATCAACCGAATGTGCGTATTTCTGTTTCCGCGTGCAGCTGGCATGCATACGATTTTTCTTTGTAATTTTCTTTAGCACGAGAGCACATAGCTACGACTACCTCTCCAAATATTGCAATTTCAGCGAATAAAAGTTGCGAAAGAGAATGGCATGTTCCGTCGAATCGAGACATGCCATCGCGAGCGAACGGCTAATGATGAATATGCTTCGCTCGTTTGCTAAAAACTGCGCGAGATTCTTCGGCGGATTAATGCAATGAAACACGCGTACGCGGTCGGCTAGCGGCTCGCTCGCGCGACGAGCCGCTAGCTGTCGGGGAGGAGCTCCGGTCGAAATCGGCGTTGGTAGGAGTCGTCAACAGGTCGTTCGGCTGGCACGGCGACAAATGGAAGCCGTGCGGGCCGCTGCGAGGGGTAGACCGAGCGCGGGCGAGCTGACAGCGTGAAAAAAGGGGGTCAGGGGTCGCATAAACAGCGACGTCCATTGAAGGCTCGGCAGCGATCCAGTGTGGCGAGAGGCCGCGAGAGCAGGGCAGGAGCCGGCTCCGCTGTCGCGGATCGATCCGCGCGGGCGCAGAGCGGAGGCCGCGCGCGGAGCCAAGCGATCGGCGGCGGCGGCGAGTCGAGCTTCGCTCGGGAGGCTGCGCTGCCGCGGCTCCTCGCTGCTCCTCGCGCCAGTCGTGCCAGCGCTGTCGCTCGGCTAGCTTCCGCCTCGCGCGCACCGCCTCGTAGCTGCGTCGATCTTCCTGCCCGCTGATCTCGCTGTGTTGTCACGTGCCCCTGTGTCTAGCTTCAGTGCAGTGCGATAGCCCCGGAGTCCCGTTCGTCGCGCTCGCTCGCAGCAGTCCTCGTTGTCGTTGCGGATCGAAGGTACGTCTGATGAACCCAGCGACAAGCTTGGGAGGAAAGCGCATCGAGTTTAAAGGACCGGGGCACTGCTTCAGTCGGAACTCACCGGCGTAGGAGAGTCCTGGACTAATTAAGCCGGCGAAACTTGCCAGATAGAGCTCTCGCCCCCCCCCCCCTATCTCGTGGAGCGCGGCTTACGCATATACTCGGCGCGCAATACACGCAGCAGCAGAGCGCGCGCCAGTTATAAAGCTGCGCGCTCTCGCGAGTTTTAATCTCCAGCAGGAAATACGGGACCGGCTGTTTCGCCCCACCCCTAGATTTGCATTTCTGCCGGGGATTCCGCTACTCGCCAAGATGTATTATGCTAATTTTTCACCTTTCCGCGCGAGAACGCTGTCCGCCCGAGTAGCCTCATGGTATCATGTGTATTCGCTCGAGAGGAGGGGGGTCATTGCTCTCACGCGGAACGCGAACAACCACTCGACTGCCATTCCAAACGCGTTTGCCAGCCCTTCGACTCCAAGATTTCGATAATTTTACACCTCGTCGCGTTCGTTTGCTTTCCATTTGCAGCTTCTTTTTAGTGAGTGCGGATTACAACTGAGATCTCGCCGCTCGGCGTCATTTAACTTTCAAATGAGAGAGCAAGCAATGGCACCTCCGAGAAAATATCACGGCGGATCGCGAATTCAGTTCGAGTACTGGCGTAAGCGACTCCGGCGGCACGAAACAATGTCTGGTCGAAAAGGAATACATGATGAATCCGACCCAACGGACGATATGAATGAAGCACGCGGCAAAAGGAAAAGCAAAAGGCCGAGAGCAATGGGGTAAAAGAGAGCCGTCGCAAACATACGTAGAAGCACCTTATTGCCATCTATTGCGCTGCTGGGCTGCTACAAAGGGGCCAACAAAAAGGCTCACTCCCTAGTTGGCAAAAAGACGACAGTCGGCGTCTCTGCATAAACGTACGGGCTTCGGACTTTCCGCCGGTCCGCCCCTCGCCCGCGTTCTCGCGCACACGTCTGACCAAAAACGCCTCGTACTACTACGCCTGCATGACGAATGCGTCTGCAAACGAGTTTGCAAACTCGCGACTGCCGGTGAAAAATCGGTTGGAAAACTGACCCCTTCCTCCTCCATTTCTCTGCTCGCTCGCCACAGCCGATCAACAGGGAGCTTCTCATTCGGCTTCAATGCACGCTGCCTTACAAAGTAGAAGGAGCCACCGCATTCTCGATAACTCGGCCGATTGAAAATTGCCTCTTCGACAAATCGATTGATATTGCACGAGGCACGAGCTTTTAGCGACGCGAGCGAATGTTGGCCTTAATCAAACGAGCCGAAAAGAAACACGAGTGTCGGAGTCGTTTTAAGCATGCACTCATGACAGACATCGTAATTGAATCTGCACACACGCGCCCGGAGAGCAGATACTCGAATGTATACGCCGAGGTATGCGCGCGCTCTCCAGAGAAATTCTTTCATCATATCTGGAGCAAGAAGAATAGCCGCGCCTTGATAAAAAGGCCCTCGAATCGTGGCACGCACTCTCTCTCTCTGTCTTCTTCTCTCCCTCCGATTTTTCCATTGTCTCGCTTTGTCAAAGCTTTGTGTCGTCAGGAGAGAGAGAGAGAGAGAGAGAGAGAGAGAGCGAGAGAGAGAGGGGAGGCTGCTGCTGCACACTTGGCCTCGCGACAAAAGGATTAAAAATTACACGTCCGTCTGAATGCGCATAATGCCACACGGCTTATCTTGGCGCAAGCACGCTCTTTTTTTTCTTTCTTTTTTTTGTCTCTTCCGTCTTTTTTTCGCGCCACTCCAGTCTTCTATTGTCTTTCGCCTTGGTGGCGAATACTTGAACTGCCGCTTTCGCGCCTCTTCCGATGAGACATACCAAGCTTGTTGTGCTACATAGAAGGTACTTGTTGATGCGATAATACATTCTGCGCGCGTGAGTCGAGTCGAGGAGAGTGTTTTATTTAACGCCATCAATTAGCGGGAGGTCGTGTTGTGCGATGTAAAGCGACATTTGATTTACAATAACGAGCAACCTTAAATGACCATTTGACGTTATTAGCACGACTAATTGACATATTTGTTTAATATTTATTTATTAAGACTTCAGGGCAATTGTACTCGTTGTATGCCATGTCGACTACGCATGTGATTGAAGTGTGCTGTTAATCGGAAGCTGCAATGTCAATACTGTTATACACACACATACGTATATATGCATATATATATATATGTATATTTAACAATTAACATCACCATAGTGGAACACGCGTGTATATCAAAACGGCAATTTCGTTGCGTAAATACTTAAGGTTCATTGCGTGCGAGTGTATAGAATGTCAGGCATCAGCCGACGCGAATTCCGAGAATTCTAGCACGTCGCCCTCCCGCGCGGCAAAAACTAGCAGTCGAATGCGCGCGCGACAAGAAACCTATCCTCCTCCTCGCGTATATCAAGCGAGCTCCGTATTCTCTCTCGCGCTACCAGAAAAAACAGAGAAGACGAGGGCGAGAGAGAGAGAGAGAGAGAGAGAGGGAGAGAGAGATAGAAGCAAGCTGGAGAAGATTAGAAAAACTTGCCGAGAGATCGATGGCGGCAAAAGTCTTCTTGCCCTAAATCTAGCGCAAAAATTAAATAAAATGCATTCGCTATTTTTGCGCGTGAGTATTAAATCTCGCTTGTCGATATACCGGAAATATCGAGCTTCGAATGAGAATGGTGCAGCACGTGGATGAACTATTGTGGAATGACCGGTCGCTTTTGTTTGGTGTCTCTCGCGGCTCTCTTTTTCTCCCTGTTCTTTCGCTGTACGCTCCTGCTGCTAGTTTTTTCAGCCGAGCTTCGATATCGATTTGGTGCGAGGGCCCGAATAGTGGCTTGTTTCTACACTCGTCGCTGAGGCTTACCGAAATTTCACGATATACTACACGAGGATAATGACTTTATTTTACGCGCTATCAAATTTTCATACGCCCGCACGTAATTGCCTTTTCGTGCGCTCTCCCATCATGCGAGCATAATAGTTATAACTCTCGGCCTTTCGTCGAGCCGAGCGAGCGTGCGTCGCGCGCGATTATTGGCCGACGATTCGGCTATTGTAGCGGAACATCGAACAAAGAGGAATAATTCGGACGCGCCTCTAAATAAAGAATGCAACAAATGCGTTTGCCAAGCACGCGTAGTGGTGGCTGAGCGTTGCAGCTCATAAATTAATGACATCGATCTCGCCGGGCGAGTAGTGCATCGCGACTGCGGACCGCGAAGCATCTCTCCGATATACGAGCGCGCCGCTCAAAGACTTGGAGAGCAGCGTCACACGGGCAAATGCGTATTGTGCAAATAAATTGAATGTCAAATGACGATTATGGGACAGCAATCGGGCTTTCGGCTGGCGATGGCCGGAGCGGCACAGGTTGCCGTCGAGGCCGACCGCAACAATGGGTCGCGCAAACCCGTGTTCCAGCTGTGCTGCAGCTACACGGCAAACGGCCATCGTTACATTATCGTTCTTTCTCTCTGCTCGTTCGCTCGACGCCGATAGAGCCATTGATTGCTCGCCAGGTCCGTCGATTTTTTCTTTTTTCCTTTCGTTAGTCGTCGCTGCGGCCAGCGCAGGCCAGTGCGCCAGGATACCCGACCAGGTGCATGCGTACGGGCGTGCGTGCCGCCTAACGAGCTCCCCTTCCCGTCGCTCGACTCCGGCCATTTTTCAAGTTCCACGGAGAGCGCGCATCAATCTGCCTCTCATACCTTATACACACGGCAATCTCGGGACCAGCTGCAGCTCCTTTTGTCGGCCGACGGGGTTCCGGCTGCCGAGGATTTATAGCCTCGGGCTGCGTAGTGCCGCGACCGACAGCTTTTTCCTGATTTTTCACCTGGAAAACTCGCGAATAATTAGCATAATGAATTACGCCGCTGCCGCATCGGCTTGACCTTGTTTCTCTCTCTCTCTCTCTCTCTCTCTCTTCCGCACGCTACGTCGATTTTTAAAGGATTAGCACGCCAGCGTGCTGCTGCCGTTTTTCTCTTTCTGTCCGCGGCTGTTGTTGCTCAAGAGGCTAACGCCGCTGCTGAATAGCTCGCTGACATTCAAATTCAGCTTGCGCGCCGACGATCTTCCTTGACGAAATTTTTTTTCTTCTCACCGAGTTATTCGAGTTTGTTTGCACGTGAAACGGAGCACAAAGTTTGTTAACCCACTTTTTTTAGAGAAGAGTGAGAGAGAGAGAGAGAGAGAAAGAGAGAGAGAGAGAGAGAGAGAAGAGAAGAGAAGAGAGTTTACGAGTGGATTGTTCCATTCGCCTTGACTAAAAATATAAAATAACTATGGTTACGAGCTGCAACGGCGCTGGAGTGGAAAAGCTGGTAAATAAACGTTTTCATTACGAAATCGTCATTGCGATGAAGACTCCAACAGTAGCAGCACGAGTCATAATGCACGAATAGACGCACACGCAACTTGAATCGCGCTCGAATATCCGGCGAGCTTTTCCGACGAATAAAGGAAAGGTAAAAGGCGCGCGACAAATTCAGGATTCCGCGGGCAACGCAGCGGCGTCGTGACGTGAAATTTGCGTCGGGCGACGGATAGACAGCGGCACGTCGTAGGCGATCAGCTTGACGAAAAAGAAGATGCGAAGCGACACCGGCAACCAGATTACCGCGCGGTGCCGCTTCGAAAATATTGTTTGCATCTTAATCGCGACGGCAGGCGGCGCATCAACCGTCCTTTTCCCCTGGCGCGTACTCGGTCGCGCTCTCGCGAGCTACAGCTCCGCTCGGCAAGAAGGAGAACGGAAGAATCGCCTGGTGGCCGTGCGCCTCGGCGGGGCGGATCGATTCGCGTGTATTGATTTTGGCGTGCTTAGGCGACGTTTGTTCGCCCGGTCGAATCGCGAGGCTCGTCAAACTTTCTGCTCGATTAAACTAATATGCCGGCTGTTGTCGCAGAGTCGAAATATCCGCGCGTCGACTCCGGCGCTATGGGGAAAACGTTTCAATCTCGAATTAGCGTCTGGGAATATCCGGGCGACCAAGCCGCGCTGCCGCTGTCGCCGCGCCACTCTCCTTCGAGGCGCAGGCTTTCAATTACCGCGCGATTTCCTAGCTCCCGCCTCCCTGTTTCTACTGTAATTTCTCGTTCCGGGACAAAAATGGCCTAGGAAATAATTGGACGTCCCACGGCGGATTTCGCTGAGGGCGAATAATAAACGGCTTGGCATTTTTGTTGTGAAATAGCCTCTGGGGTGTTATTGCCTTGATGTTGACGCGCAAGGATGTATAGACAGGGAGAGAGACATATGCTTTTTTCAGCGCCAACCTGGATACATCGTTATTTTTTTGCTGCTCGGGGCTTCCTGCGAATCGTTCCGCATCTATCGGCATATTATTATTTTCGACGCTACCTTCTTGAAAAGATCAATGGGCACATCGTTCACTATACACTTTATTTGCCTGGTATTTTCATCATGTCTACACGTGCTCGTATGTAAAACTATGTTTATCTCAACTGTATTATCCTTGCCGCAGCGTATATAGACAGGAACAAAGTTATTCGCGCTAGACTTGTAAACTTCAGCATATAGCATGCCGGAATTTATGCAGTGCGTGTAACAGTGCCGTAAAAAATGAAAGATCGTTTTCGAAAATTTTTTTCACGGCAGACTTGGAAATACTCAAATCGAGTTCTAGTTTCGTTCGCATAGCCGCGAGGAAAAGAAATAACATCATTACCTCGGCATTTAACGGTGAAACTCGGTCGATATATCGAGAGAACGAGCGCTCGATCCTCTCGTCGTCGCGTCGAGTAACGCGATGCGCAACAAAAGTAGAATTGGCCGCGTGCAAGCTAGAGCAACGGAGAACGAGACGAGCGCGAAGAAAAATATTTTCGTAGAAGGATTGTCGCGCGCGTGCGAGCCCGTAACCGGCGAATTTAATAATCCGCCATAACGAGAAAACCGCGAGAAAGCCGGCTGTTAGTACGTAAAATTCAGTGTTATTTTACGAGGCTCCGGGGCTGCACACGGCGCGACCGATCGTCATCATCGCACAGCCGTGCGCGCGTTATCTTTACAGTTATCGTTGCTCTTGCCAAGGGCGATCAAATCGCGCGAGCCGCGAAAAAAAAAAACCGCGCTCTCTCCTCCTCTCCGACCCCGCCAGGGCACTCGCATTTTCCCCTTTGCCACTTGATGGCGTCAAGATTAATGTGCTCTTGTGCGCTGTTTATCCGCCTCGGTCTCTTTGCCGCACTCCCCATGCCCGATCTCACCTACGTAACGTCTTCGGGCAGAAGTTTATGCCACGCGCGTAACCTTGTCTCCAATGACGATCTTTTTATCCGTTAACCGGTGGAAACCATCGTAGCAACGAATGCTTCTTCGTTTCGTCGTTACATCTGCTCTCATACGTAACAGTTCGTCAATGACGCCTTTTTTATCCAAATGAAACAGAGAAAAAGAAAGCATAAACGACGGAAAATCACCAGTATATTTTTCCGGACGATGAAAAAAAACGAAATAAAAAGCTATTCCACAGCTTGTTCACATTGATGCGAAAAGGCGCAGATATCATGGCCCGATCTCACTTAAAAAGAAAAAAAAAAAAAAACAAGGTGAGCGCAGCAATACGCATCGCGCTTTTTTTCATCAGCCAAAAAATCGGACGGCCAATCTCGCCTCGCCGATAAAAAGCCCTCGATAAATGGGGCCGCGCCCGTGCATCCCGAACTTTTTGATTTTCGTTTTTTCCCTTTTCTTTTTCAAATTACGCGGGCGCGCGAGAGCCTCGCGCTGGCACTCGTCGAAAGCTTTCGCACTTGGAGCTTAGCGCTTGGTCGCGCTCGCGAGCAAGCCGCTCTCACGCGTATAATTCTCGCAGCCAGCGCCGCAGCGTCTGCGTTACGCGAATCCACATCGCGGCTCCCTGATTTATTCGCTACCGCGTAGATTATGCGGCTGTCGATATTTTGGCCTCTCTCTCTCTCTCCCTCTCTCTTTCTCTAGGCCGCGTGCGGGCTTTATCGGTTTTAATTTTTGGCTTTCTCCATTTATGGCTTTTTATAGCAATGCGTGTATAGCGAAACGTATTGCCACTTCGTTTCGTTTTTGCCATTTTTTATTTTCTCAATTACGCGATGGACCATTGCACGCTTGTCAGATCCAACTATTTTCGTTTGTCGATCGTTGACCTCGCGCCTCGTCGACTCAACGGTCATTTTGTTGACCAGAAAGGCATAAAGATCGCAGCGAGAGGGGCTGCGACGAGATGTGGTTATCATAAGTCTCGCGGAATATCCAGGCGTCACCTCTCAAGCCTTGGCAGTCAAATTATGTGGTCTTCTCGCGCGCTAAAAGTTGGAAGCGAGGGATGGTCTGCGGATCGCTGGCGGTTAATTTTTCCGCGGATGCCACACCCTCGTCAAGCGTTCTCCGAAGCTCTCCAATCAGCGCACTCTTGCCGCGAATCGATTGCCGCGTCGCGAGCACGTCCAACTGTCACGCGTCGTTCGTTTGCCTAAGGCCGCACAGCCCGGAGACTCGAGCAAGCGAGTAAGAGAGAGAAAGAAAGAGAGAGAGATCCCGTCGTTGCGCTCAATAAATCTTTTTCTCTTACTTGAAGCTCCACGGCAAGCGAGGCTATGTACGTGGAGGAAGCGAGTTCTACAGGTGTATATCGATCCTCGCGACTCTCGCTCTCCCTGCCGCGATCGCTCGGATATATCATCAATCTAGGCGAACGAATGGCCATCGGCGACAGTTACTAATCTAACCGCCACTCGCCTTTGCTCCTTATATCGTGCGTCCTTCAATTCCGTTTCGTATATTTTTCGGCAGCCACGCGACATTGACAAATCGCCGCTCGAGTACTGTTTTTCCGACGCGTAATCAGGCCACGTCACTCGGTCTTCTTACGCAACCCACTCCTCCTTTTTTTCTTCCTCGAATCATGCAACTATTCAATGGAGCTTCAAGGCTGTCAGGCTTGCGGGATATCTGTACGCCCTCGCGACGTTTCACTTTTCGATATTTCGTGCTAATGTCAGTATCAGTAATGCTTCCTCTGATTTATGGCTGCTCGTTCTTTTCTTCTTTGGTTTCTCGTTTGTCATGGTTTCAGTTCGTCAGCGCCGCGATTTTTCGCGTTACAGGGCATCGATTGAAATTTAAATAACGTTTATTTTTCACTCCGAATTAATGATTTGTAGGGCCGACGACGTACGCTCCGGACGGTCGACCATTCATTTTCATTCCTCGATGCTCCTCCACGCAATGACACACCCCAAGCGGCAACCAACGATCATTGTGTATTTTAAATGCCAGGCAACGATTTCAAGCGCCAAAGAGCACTCGGGCCCGCAACGAAAATCGATCAAGCTATGGGCTTGGCTATTTATCAAAACTCCATTTCATTCGTCAAAGCTGATCCTAGCCTGTGCAGAACTCTGTTGGACGTTTAATTAAAAGCCCGCTCGTCCGACTGTGTATTCGACCCGGAAAAAACAAATTCCGGATACAACAACCGTCGACCGAGCAACAAATGAGATAAATAATATTTATCGGAAACGCCGCGACGGGTAAACAGAATCCGATGAGCTATCGCGTTGGTTTCCCCGAGTCGGCCGTTCGATCCAGTCTGATGATCGGCGGGACGCCTTGGTTTCGAAGCGCCAAGGGCCACCCGGCGGCATTTAAATGTTGCAGCGTCAATTTGTCGGGGCGCGCGAGAAAGGGAGCTCGCGAGGAACGTGGGCTCGTAAAAAATTTACTCGGCGATTACCCGGCGCGGCGCCGAGCCACGTGGCTCGTTCAATATTGAGCCGCCGATTTTAACGAGCTGGTAGATCGCGTGCCTCGTCGCCGCTATTATGCAAATGAAGAATTTCGCGCGGCGCGCATTACGCATGCATTATTCCTTCGGCGAGCCAATCTAAATATGCAGCCGCCCGACGCTCTTTCGGGCTTTCTTTTAGCTCGCGGCCGCGCAAAGGTTAACTGACTTTGCCGTCGAAAATTCCTTTTCCCTTTGCTCCGAGGTTCCTTTGCGCGAAGGTGCGCTTTAATTGCGTCCGTGTTGAGATATTAAAAGAAAAATTCGCCAGGTCACTCTCATCCGAAGGGCTCCGCGTGTTCACCGGACTAAAATCTACTCGAGCTCACCCCCCCCCCCCCCCTATGCCTGTCTGCTTCGCCCATTTCAAATCACAAAAATGAGCACTCGCACAGTATGCTGTAATCGATATCAGACCACTGTTACGCTTACATCATGTTCAATTCCAATGGAATCGATAGAGCAATCAGTGAGCGTCAATAATAGTGACGCAGGTACGTTATGCATTTATCGTAAAACAAATAGACCTATTCGGATAGTATTGATTTAGCTTTCCATGTGGATGTTTTGTGGGATGACGTTATAAGCCAATAGTAGGGAATAAGCATCACTGATAAAATGCAAGGTTCATTTAGCATTTCGGGGAGTAACCACTCTCGAGTATTTTCCAATTTTCGTAGCTCGGATCTTGAAGACGGTATCGCGGGGGCAAACGACCCAGTCCATAAAAGAAATGATCGTCGGATATGCGCGGTCTCGGCTCAAACGTATCGGATCCTCGTAAAATGCAGCGAGCGATTTCGTCGGGCGAAGCTCGCCTAAGTGTTTATCGTCCAGCCAAGTGTGATGGCATTCGACGAGCCGAGAGGTGGCATCGGCGCAACTGCAGCCTCTTCTCGTGCGTCGCCGTCGGACGGCACACGTGGGCTCAACCGTAGGCAGCTCGACTAGCGGAAAGCCGCAGGAATGCGGATTGCAGTCGGAGAACGTGCCGAGGCTGCCTCGAATCTCGGAAACGGAACAGCCTACGCGAACTTTCTCAATTGGCGCCGCGCGGCTCCCGCGGCTCCCAGTCGTGCTTTCGGAAATCCATTAGTCTGCCGAGAAAAGCCACAGCCATCAAACTCTTTCGACCTCCTCGGGCCGCGACTGCGCGAGCACAGTTATCGTAAGAGCCGCTCAAACTTTCGAGGATAATTGCCCGAGGCGGCCAACCGTCTTGCCTCCCATCTTCCACTCCGTCTGTCGAGTTTTTGATTCGAAAAGCATGTAGCGCGCCCCGTCTCCACAGACACGCAGCCGCGCGCGAATATCGTGACAAAGGACGCCTCGTCCCCGGCAACGACGACGAGCTGCTTTTATCTCGACGCCTGGCGACACCTAACCGATCACCGGCGGCCAAACATCGTTAAGCTCGCCGACTAAAGCTTCCTTCAGAGATGCCCTCTCGATAAGGCCGTCGAGAAAGCACCTTGTCAACTTTTCCGCACCGACTGCATAATGCAATAACTCCATTCGCCGGCTAAAGATTGCGCCCGCATTACCATCCAGCTGACGGTGCCCTGGACATAATTAATATCAGTTTGGGATTAACTATTTCGACAAATTTATTCCGATATCAAACTTTTATCCGTTCGCTCTTCTTGCCGCCCGCAGAGCGATGGATTTTTTTTTCTCCCCGACTTTCACAATAATCTCTGGAATATTTAATATTTGCAGTTTTCCCAGTGTTATGAGCTTTACATAAAAATGGATAAATTCGACTGCAGCAGAGTTCATAATAGTAATTGAAATTTATTCTCATTCCAGTTTTTTTACACAGATAATTTCATTTTATTAATTATTTGTATATATCGTTAGTTCGAGCGTCCATTTTTCAATGGCTTTGGTATACAATCAGCAATTGTATCCGTTATCAAATTTATATACGGTAACTGGTCGACAGAACCATTTCAACAAGGCCGTATTTAACAGCAACGGTACTATTAACTTATTCAAGTATTTCACGATAAATTGAAAGTATTTAATTTTCGTCAAAATCAATAGCAGCATTTTATGTGTGTGTGTGTGCGCGCGCGCATGCGTGTGATAACCGTTCAAGCACATTGTTATATTTCACTCTCCGAAGAGTATTTACTTTTGTATGAGATACAAAGTATTATAATTTTGTAAGACATTATCAAACTACTAAGGTATAATATACCATCGCAAACGGAATATTTTATTTATTTTCATCTATTTTATCATAATGTGAGTTTGTACTCGAAATGTCCTGGTTTTAGTTCAACGCGTTTCTAGACATTAAATTTCAACTCACGGAGATCGAGAGTTACATAATTTTATTTACTTGTTCTATTTGATTCCATTATCATTTTCTGTTCTGAATTATAGACCTGTAATTTTTATTATTCTTTTATATTAGCAAATATATTTCTACATATTAAGAAGATTCTATAGCTCATTGCCTTCCAAAAAGTAACTAAAAAATGTTTGCTATTCTAACTAAAATAAATTATAAAAAGTAAGAAAGACTACTTTGCATTGACGTTTCTATATTTCTTCCACGTTTTTTTTAAAGTTTTGTTTTATCGAAAACGTAAGGCTTTGTATAAGTATATTCATAAAATTCTTACACGCATAAGAACATTTTGAATTTAGGTTTGAAAAATTTAGTTTAATGAACTTATAAAATGGATCTAATAAAAAGTAAGAAAAATAACGATAACCTAAAGTTTTGTTTGATTGCAAAAAATATGCGAGCAAAGTTGCAGCATTCTAGATCTAAAAATTTCAAACTTTTTGCTACAAACCTGCTTCAAAGTAAAATATGTAAGTTGAAAAAAAAATTCTTTGGAATGATTTAAGAATTTATCAGATTGCGGATTTTCGTCGGTCTCAAACAGCTTTCGCGGTCGAAATAATTTACTGAAATTAATCGAATAATCAGAAACGCAATAAGCGAAAAATCCGGAATAAAGAAAGCACGCAAGCATTCGGTTTCGCAGAAAAATGCAGAGCAGTCGCCTAATGGAAAAAAATCTGAGCGTAGCTCAGTTAGATACGGGTGTGAGCGCGCGTGCGTGTGCGCGTCGTCTCCTTGCATTAAGCGTCCCTAGGCGAAATCTGGATATTACAGCCGGTTACGGTTATGCCTCGCAATTTTCCCGGCCTAATTTCTCCTCGGGGATACTCTCTAGCGTCGTTGTCGTCGTCTTCTCCGTCGCCGTCGTCGGCCTCGTCGGTGTCGTCGTCTCTCCTATCTTCCGACGACGCCTTGCGCGAAATTTAAAAAGTTGTCGAGGAGGAAAATTTATCGCCAGTCTATGGATCGATCTACCGGCAGCTTGCGAACGAACATCCGAAGAACAATAAAATGCATCGCAGCGGCCCCGTCCAACGATAGTTACCAATTTTTATGCGCAACTCGCTTCGCCTACGCGCTCGTCGTTAATTACTTTGCTGCGCCCGGGCAAACGTACGACTTTGTTTGCGCTAGCACTAAACTCCCTTTCCGTTCGATTTGCCCGAAAACTTCCGCCGTGAAAATCCGATTGTGCAACTTGGAATCCTTGGAAGAGCCAGGAAAAAGGAAAGGGTCAAGAAAAACGTGCGCTCCCCGACTTAACTTTGTATCGCAAATTGAATTCGCGTCCGTCGAGTTCGCTCCTGCGATTCTATTATTTCGATTTTTCCTCTCTCCCTGGGCGCTACTTTGGCGACTAATTAAACTCGGCCCGCGCACGCGATCGGAGTCGCGCTCGACTCGTAGCCACGGCTAGAAGCCCGCGACGACAGCCGAAAAAATTGCGACACCTCGACGCCGTGAAGTACGCAATGCGTTCGCCGTGCGTGCGTGCGCGCCGAGTGCTTTTATCCCTCTGTGCGCTTCCGGATAAAGGGCTCATTAGCTCGGCGAAACGATAGTTCGACGCTGAGAAAATAGCGGGGCCCGTAGAAGCCGTGTGTACGTGACCGAGGCAACATGAGGCTCGGCGGAACGTGACGGAATCGAATCGATCGGAGCACGGTCGCCTTGCAAAATTAGTGCGCGGCGCTCGGCGTCGCATTAGAAAACTTGGGCCAAGTCAGTGTCGGCTTCTTTGGTCCTCCGCTGCTTGTCGAGTTTGCGGCTCTTGGACTGCTGCCCTCGAGGTTACGTGGCGATGCATTCCTGAGCGTTGCAGCGTCGGAAGTTCGTCAACCGGCTGCAGCCCCGACGCCAGTGTGAGTAACAACAGCTGCGGCTGCTCGTACCTCGAACGTCCTTTCTCCGATGGGTTCGCGTTCCGCGCTAATGAATTTTCTTCGCTAGCCACGTAGCCACGCAGCCCCTTCGACATTCAATAGTGCAAGTGTAAATTGGTGCGTTTTCGCGGGACCTGTGGTTAAACTCCAGGTTCTTGGATATATCGCTCGCCGAAATTACGGGCCAAAAGTAATTGCGAAGGAGCAAACCCGGCGACGCGCAGTGTGGCGTGGTTTGATCATCGCGAAAGCTGCGCAATGTCTCGGAGCGGGCACTCGAAAGTCGTCCCGTCGCCAAGGCAAAAATCGCTGTAGCGACGTTTCGGAAATTCGCGAGAAAGCGCCAGAGACAAGCTTCGAAGCTTGGCAATAACACACACACACACACACACACACACACACACAATGCGGTCGACAATTCGGAGGGACAACGAAGCGCGGCTGCGTGGCGGCGCCGAGCGAAAAGAGCGCCTGCTTCCGCGAAGAGTCGGGCCGACAGAGCGATGAGCGCGCCGGCGTATCGCGGCAATTAGAGCGCACAGCGAGCTTATCGTAATTGAATCCGGCGCAGAGCGTCATTTGTAACCGTGACGTGACTCGCGGCGAGGCCGAATCGCGCTTTGCACTGTCATTCATTTTGCAAAATTCCGAAGAGGCGGGGCTGCGCGATTGGCTGGCCAGGCCGAGTGCAGCTCGTAAGCGCGTAAACTTACTCGGTGCCCAAACGTCATGCGGCTAGCTCGATTCGCGACCAGTCCTGGCGCTCGGAATTGCGAATAAAAATGGATTAGCGGCGCGTGGAAATTGTACTAACCAGGATTTCCGTTTGACAAGGGTCAAAGGCTTGCCTTTCTCATTAGGCCTGCAACCTTACCACTCTGTCGTTCCGCGTTTGTTTACCTGTTTAATCGAATTTCCGAATTACGCGCTACAAAAGGCCCCGTGGATGTCGATACGCGCAAGCTCAACTTGGCTTTCGGATGATACTATTGGACACTGATTTTTCCGCGAAGCACATTTCCAGAACCAATTTTTTCCCCCCTTTCGATCTCGACATTACATCCAATATGTAACGGCAGGAGTTGAATGTAAGTTGCATTCTAGCCAATCGAATCGAAACCAGAACTTTGGAAACTGCTGATACGCAAAACGCTTGCAAGTTAGCTTTGAAATGTCTGCTTGGTTGGGCGAGCAAGTTTTTTCCATTACAAGATGATCTTTTTTTTTCTTTTTTCTAATGCTCTGTACGTAAATCTCGAGTGAGAAGTTTCATCGTACATCGGCTCAAGTTTCTCCGGCGAACAAGCGCAACAATGTCGAGCATTGTAGAGAACTTATTAAAGTGTAGTAGAGCGACTCTTTTGCAGCCTCACTTTCCCGGCACGTACATCCCGAGGAGAACACTTGAGTGTCTGATCAGCCGAAGCGAAAAAAGCAAGAATCGATCGGGGCTCCGGTTGCGCCCGTCTACTTAGTAAAATTCCCGGTCCACTCGGGCAAACTTCTCTCTCTCTCTCTCTCTCTCTCTCTCTCTCTCTCTCTCTCTCTCTCTCTCCTCCTGCACAACAAACTTTCACCACGTACTCCGCAGAAGCCGGAAAAAGAGGAAAGCACGTCGCCAGTCAAATCTCATTTGGCAGGTCGCAACAAAACATCACTGCGTTACGTGCTCTGGCCTCGCGCGAAAAACAACCGACGGCGGTGGTAGCAGCAGCGGCTCTTTTGAGCAGCGCGCGAGGCCTTCCTGTCTCGAAGTCGAGCGTTCGCGGCCTGAGAAATAAAGCGGTGAACCGGCTGGAAAACAATCGGGCGGAATTAAAAGCCGGCACGCGTCTTTGAATTGTAAAGGTGGAGCTCTCTTTCTATCTCTCTCTCTCGTCAAGTATATGCATAGACGCGGCTGTCGGGAGAAGATGGGTAGGGGGGAGAGCTTTTACGGTAGGAAACTTTACGAGGTAACATAGCTAGGCCCGAGGATTTGTATTTTTATGATTCGATGGAGGCGTGCGCGCAGCGCCCAGCGCGATTGTAAAAAAGCCAGGGGCTCTTTGGGGGATAACGCTCCGCTCGGTTTTATTAGCATGTGCTTTTGTTTTTAACGGCCCCGCAGCTGAGCCAAGCAACCAATTCATTATTCGGTTGTTTGTTTATGTTTCGCCGATGAATGATTGAACTTTGACCTCGTGGTGCGCCACTCGCCCGAGAATAGCGCGACGAAACGAGAGGACGGGGCAGCGAGCTTTTCTTGCCTCGCGACATCGAGCCAGGGATCAGAACTCAATTACTGATCGACAAGTAAACCTGCTCTCGTGTGAAGCAGCAAAGCTAGTGGAGCCCGATCGGAGGTAGTCATCAACTAGAGCACGGTGTCGCTCGCGAGAACGTCAACGTCGCTGGTTTTTGCAAAAGACACGAATGAGCGCAATCCCCCGGCAGTGTACCCGAGCAAAGTTTGGCTGTTCATGATCAAAGACTGCTAATTCTAATGGAACGCGGAGAAGTTTACATCGAATTTGTGAGGCTTAACAATATTAAAAGACGCTTGGTTTTCGAGGGCGAGCAGCGCGATAGTTAATATCGAGGTTCAAATGCACGTTTGGTAACTGGCGTTGGTGCAGGGCATATTTTTGTTGGCGCTCGGACGTATTACGATGATTGGCAAGTGGTAGGCCCGCGTAACAACAGAGTAACGTCACGGCTAATGGAACAAGGCGAAATTCGCGACGGCGTTTAAGGATTATGCGAGTGCGTGTCTGCGCGCTAGAACGTCACCGTTGGGAATACATTAGCGTACTTCTCGTAGTCACTTTCCAGTTGAACAGCTAGACAATCGGGGAGAGTTAGTCGGCGGACTATTATAAATCAAGTGTCACGCTCTAGCGCCCACTCTGTCTCTCGGCCTCTTTCGCCCGCCGCCAGTCAGTCATCAATCGTGATTTATCTGCACAGATGAGAATTCACGAGCGTACTTTATGCTCGCGAGCTCGAAAGCCAATTCCCTATTCGCTACTCCACTTCGTTTTACATGTGCATACGTTATCCGCGAGTGCGCTCCCAGTGTGCGGATTTTTCCTTCGGCCGCTGCCGCATGATCATACGCCTGAGTATTATATTGCCGAGCGCAAGACCGACCATCAAGCGTTAAACCAATAACAAACGAACAAAGTACATTTTGAAAGTATAAGCCTCTGTGCAATCATTCCGCGCCAAAGTTTGACTTTCAAATTATGAAGTTGCCTTGAAGTTTCTAACAATGAGGCTGCGTTTGATAAGAAAGTTGGCCGCGGAACGTTGAAATCGCCCTTTTTATCGAAAATACTCGAGTAGCCTCGTTCTCGAAACTGTTGCCGTTCGCGCATTTTGAATAACAAATTTAATCGATACCCACACTAGGAGGGCTCGTGCGGCGACAGCGGCGGCACTCGAGCAGAGTCGATTCCCGCAAGCTATTTCCTTGATCCTCTCCCTCTCCCTCTTATCCGCGAGTTTCATAGGTAATCCTTCGCCAAGCGCGTTTATCAGACGATCTTGCGGGGTTGGGGGAGAGGGGGCCCCAGTAGTGGCTCAATTAGCCGTTCGAGTGGACCAAAAAGAAATGCGAGCGCGGCCGGTTGGCCGCAGTCGCCGTAAAGTAGTTCAACAAGTGCAGCTCCAAACTGCGTCGGGCAGCAAAACAAATACAAAGGCCAGCTCGGTTAACCAGTGCTTGCGCTGCGATATAATCAGTATCGACGAGCTATATACGCTCGCTGGCGGTCGTGCGCCGCATTAGCATATCTTTGGGGGGAGTGAGCCAATTACGCCGACACTTAATTACGAAGCCTGCTCTTTGATGATCCACGCGCACGCGCACATTTGTCAAGTGATCTCTGCGCGATGATTATGTTAATCGCTGCAGGCATGCAGTTTGACATAGATAAGTACTCATCAAAAACCAGCCTACCTCGTTTCTCAAGTCATTTCACCATTGTAGACTGCAGCTCAAATAAAACGTTTTGCCGATGGAAATCGCTTTCCGGAAACAGGTCTCCTTTCAAATAAAAATAACAAACTTGGTTTTCCCAAGGTTGGTCCCGAAAAACGAGCAATTAAGAGAACGAACAATTCCATTTGCTTTTTACATGGCTGCACTGACAAAACAAAACAAAAAGAAAAACGAGGCAAGCTACCAAGACAAACAGTTTGATCGCCAGCTCTAAAAAAAAATTTGATTCTCCGCGGGTAATGAAGTCGGTGCATGGCAGCGCATGTCCCCTGACGTATGGATTTTCCAGAGCGTCCAGGCACACACTCATACGCTAGTATATAGAGAGTACCGCAGGCTCCCCGGGGGTCAAGCATGCAAAACCCATCGGCACGTGAGTCGCCTGCAGATAGTAGCGACGATCTACTTAGGGATCCTGGCTTCTTCTCGCTCATTTTTTTTCTCTTTCCTAAAGCTTATCGACCAAGGATATTGATGCAGTTCGCCGACGAATTATGAAGTTCTTTGCATATCAGCCACCCACTTTGGTGAGCTTTAGCTCTACGCTTCCATATTTATCAAGAGTTAAACGTTGAACGAGCGTGCTGTATCCATTTACTTCTGAGCGTGTAATCTACAGCGAACTAGGCGGATCGCGGCACGAGCACGAAAGTAATACGTTATAGCTTGTGCTAATAAACGATTAACGTCAATCCGAGTCAAGAGAGAATGTTCGAAAAATAAAAGGGGCTCTGCGTGGCGAAACTCAGAAATGGACAGAGAACATTGATTGCGTGATGGCGGGCGACATTTACGTCAGTCAGCGAGACGACAGGAATTATCGGCGATGATCGGGCTAATGAAAAAGAAGATAAAATGCATTTTGGTGCTCGTCAATTTCACGACCGAGATAGTCCTATAAATTACTAAACTCCGTGGTGTGTTGCGCGCGGCGCGAAGTGCGCAATGAAAATTTATACCAGCGTGAAAAAATTAATTTTATTTGGCCACGCGCGCGAATTTATCTCGGGCTAACGCGCGTTAAATTCACTCTCTGTGTGCTTTTTGGTTTGCTGTTTTTTTTTTTTTTTTTTTTTTTTTTTCCTTTTCAAAGTGCATCTCTGATGCTCGCGCACCATGGTACTTCATTTTTTATTTTGCTCGAGGAAAATATGCATTATAATTGCGAGCGTTATTCGCGAAATGTGCCTTTTGTCCATGCAAATGTTTGAGCAAATGTTTATTACGGTGTATAATTGAATTAGCCAGATGAATAGTTCGGTTGTGCCTGCGGGCGTGAAAGAATACAGCATTTGGAGGGGGCGAGGATCGGATAAAAAGAGCAAGGAGCGGAGATAGTTAACGCTAACACAACTCGGTAAATCGAAGCTTGCATTTATGCAGTTGGCGAGTGTCGCACGTACGCGCGTAACAAGGCCCCGTGTAATCCGCTTAATTCTCGATAAGCCGCCACCTAATCTTGATTGCATTCTCGCAGCTTCCGAGCGCTCGGGCTTTCGCGCTATTATCGAGCTCGAAAAAACGGCCAGACGTATAGCTCGTTGGCTGTACGGCCTCTCGCTTTCACGAGCCAGCGCAACACGCAGATCGACGCTCCGCAATTCCTTCGCTTGCTTTCTTTGTCTGCTCTGCTTCGTTTGCCGCGCTCCCTCGGCTTACTTAATTCTCCGCAGTGTCCAGTAGATGCAGGGCTCTCGATGCGCTCACGGCTCATCGCTGTCCGTGACCGAAAGATCCATTGAATTTTCCTCGTTTAAATTGGTCCAATTGTAAATGTCGCGCAGCAAAAACATTCCAACGAAATAACGAGTTGGCAGTGCAATGGTGATTCTTGAAAAATTACGAGGCGGAAACACGAGTACGTTATTAAAGGAGTCGGAAATAAAAAACGAAGTAAATAAGAAGTTTGTCGAAGCAACGATACTCGAGTGCAGCGCAGCTCGGCCTTCGTTATATTTTTCCAAGAACAAAGTGTAATGTAGAGGCGAGGTAGCCGCGCGAAGGGAAGCAATTTATTCTGTATTTTTATCGGGCTCGAGTTGAAGTCCCGCGTCGCTCCGAAAACGGGTGCGCGCGCGCGCTCGGCTTTAATGGCTACCGGTCACTCGAAAAAGCTTTTTTCGATCGATCGCCACGAGCACACCACACACGCACATACACACACACAATTACGCCGACGCACACGATATAAGGTCGCGCGGCAACGTTAACCGCGATAAATCCTTCGGAAAACGGCACGTATACACAGCAACACTCGTGCGGGCAGCGAGGCGCGAAAGGAAAAACTCGGCGGTAGTGCTGGCTGCACTTTTCGCGTGTACGAGTTCTCTCCCGCCCTCGCTCTCGGCTTCCGGGTCACGCGCAACGCCTGCCCACCCCTGCGCGCTGCCAAGTTTTTCAACGCGGACTTTCAGTCACGGCTTGGCGAGCTCCGTGCGGCTGTGTATGCGTGCGCACGCCGCCGCCGCCGGCCAGAAGTAAAACTAAGCAACCCCCTCCCCCCCTCCCTATTCCGCGCGCTTGCACGCCACTGTCGCATCGGAATACGCTTAGCGAATCTTGAGCAGCACTGCAATTTTTTCCGCACCCGCGACGCGCAGCTATTTCTCCCGGCAACTACGTCTTCGCGACAAGACAACTTGGCTCAACGACTCGTAATCCATTGTGCGTTGAACGAGCTTTGCGCCGCTTATTTGGATTCGTCTATCTAGAATAGTTTTGTCGCAGAACGCCACAACTAAGTCAGGTTATTCAGTTAATTGTATGTTCGTAATGAACGTTCCCAGCGGTAGTTGTTTTGGTGTCGCGTGAAATATGAAATATTTGCTCGATTGTAGATGTGGCACAGAGTTGAATGTTCGCTGAAACCTGATGAATAAGGCAACTTTTCAATACGCCGAATAACAGCAGCGCTCGGTTGATTACATTCGACTGAAACACGATATGAAACCTTCCTTTTTACATGGACTTCTTGAGTGCTGCGCGAACCCCGCTGGCAAATCAACTTTCGCGTGCTCCTCTCCAAACGTCCACTGGAACATCTCAAGCGAAGAATCAATTGGGCAAAGGTAGCTGTTATTATTGCAATAGCACTGGGTACCGAGGACGCGCTACAATAATTACATACAATCTGGGATAGCGCGTGTAGATCAAACATTCAGTGGCGCAAATCCTCTTATAAATTCAAAGCGGCCGTCGCCTGGGCCACGGCGACAAGCGGGCTTCCGGCAAAAAGCATTGTCCTTGGAAGCTCGAAGCCCATATTCCGAGTAGCGAGCATGTCAGTCTATCCGTTTTACGAGGCCTCATAACTCGCACCGAGAGTGGCAAAAAAGCTGCTCTCTCGGTCGCGCGCAGCCGCCTAATCCGCGCTTTAGCAGCTCTCTCGCTCGACATCTGCCAGCACTCGCACTCGCGCAGGCTCGCGCGTCCGTAAAACGCGTCGCCAAATTCCGGCCTCGCCGGAGCGTGGAGGGGCCGACGGCGTGCATTGCGGTTACGCGCTCGCCAGCCTAATACCGCAGCCTCGGCCGCATATATATGAGCGGCGGTGAAGCGCCGTTTCCATCATACGCGCGCTGCCGATGTTTACTATTAATTAACGGTCTTTTAATCGAGGATGCGGCGCCACATCGCGACAAATTGGATCGGCTTAACGCCCCGCCCGCCCGACGCGCTTCATTTATCGTCCTCGCGCCTCCTCCACAAGTATCCACGAGCTTTGCCCGAGCGCGATATTTGGCCGGCGATGCGCCTCTCGTCTTGGCGATCGATCGGCCCGACCCGGCTATTTGCACTTTTTGCCCCGGCAGCCATTTAACGAGCGTTTCGCCGACGATGAAAGGAATTATACGCGCTTCGGTCAATTCGATTTGCAATCAATTATCCGCGATTTGACGCGCATGGTACTTTTTCATTTCCCGGCACTGCGTCAGGAGTCAACAATTGAGCCCGAGTTACACGATCCGTAAACCGAATTGGACCTCGCGTTTTCGGGCTTTTTGTTATCCAATTGATCATTATTAGCGTGAGATTCGAGCCGAAATACAGACGTGCTTATCGTTTAGCATTCGCTCGACCACACCGTAAGCAAGTTATTCGAGCAACTACGTGGACGCATGTAAATCTCATTATTGGATCGCCGATCAGAAAATCCGGTTTTTATCGTAAAATGCCCGAACGCTCGAGCTACTCTTTGTACAGAGTTTTCAGCAAAATCTGGCTGCAAGTATCTTTCCGATATTATAACATCGCGCACAGAGCGGTTTCCAGGGCACTTTCGTGCGCTGGGTAATTCCGTGGCAATATTACATCTCATCGGCGCAAGCGTCACGGCGTCAACGCGACCAAAAGGATATAAAGCAAGCGAAGGAAAAAGGGAAAAGTTTGGTCTCTCTCGCGAGAGGACAGTTTAATCCGGTGCACCTGCGTCGGCCTCGCGGGGCCGCAAGACCATGACGGCTAATCTTAGCGAATTTGCGATTCAAATGGACCCGATACGAGATAAATTATGAAGCGCGACTCTTCAACCGGTCGCTGGGACGGGCGACTAACACATCGGCAAGCGTCGTTGTAGAAGCCCGTCGATGTAACTAGAATGCGCCAGTCGGAGCAACTCGAAAATTAATCCGGTTAGGAGGTGAAGCGAGTCTCGCATTATACATATGTGGCGGAGTTTGCGGGAGCCTCCCAAGGGACGCCGTTGGCCCTCTCGCAATTTATGCGTAAACACGCGCGCGATCAAATAGCTGCGGCCCCACCCGCTACGCGTCGTCCTTCTCCGGCTGGCTGCTGGCATACTGCTGCTGTCGCACCAGCTCTATAATGCCAAATCGTCTTTGCTCGAGCACGGCCGAGCTTACGCTGCAAATGCGGCTGCTGCTGCTGCTATTGTCTTCGCTACGCTTCATTCTCTCTCGGCCTCGCGATCAAGACCGTACGCTCAACGAGTACGAACAGACTGGCTACGGTAAGGAGCTTTCGATGACAATCGGGTTAATTAATTATATCGGAAGAAGGCGCGGCTCTGGGACGCGATGCGGATCGCGTTTTCGCTGCTCTCGCTCGGCCAACGAGTGACGCGCGCCTAACGGCCGTTGCCAAAACTTGTCTTTCGCAAAGCCACGCAACAGCTAATTATGCTGCGAACGGCACAGCCACGCTTTGTGCGACTCCGGTTTCGCGCCCTTTTTCCCCTTTCCCCGCGGCTCCGGGCTCGAATAACTGCCAATCAAAATTGGACGCTTTGACGGCTCGAAAATACCGAGCGCGTGGCCAAACGCCGAGAAATTAGCGCGGCCGATAATCAAGCCCGGCGCGGCTTGATTATCGGCTTGGAGCCGAAAGAATCCAATTCCGAATTTCAAGACAAATAGGAAAATTCCAGGACTGATGGCGATTAATTAAATCCGTGCACTTACTCGGTCTCTCGCAAGACACGTTGAAATCCTGGAAATCTCGCATCCGCCTCCTCCGCGATTCTCTCTGGCTCGTGCACGCGCGCTGCTCTCTCGCGTAAATTACAGCACCGGCTCTTGAGAGGAGAAAGAGATCTGGGAATTCGCTGACGCGCTCCTGGACAAAAAAAGGAAAATACAAGCTGGAGTCCGAAATGGAGCTGTAAAAGCATACGAATTTGGCTGTATCTCTCTCTCACCCCGACCCCCTCTTCCTGACTCGGGACAATATTTTCCGTGCGTGTTTTCACGGAGACTGATTTGCTTTGACGGCTTTACCCTGGAACAGCACACGGCATTATGTCGAGTAGCTACTTCAAAGGTAAGAAAGCTCCGTCCGAGGGTTCGGCTTTGCTTTCATAAGGCACTCTTTTCATTATAGTCGTGATAGTAAAAGGATTCGTTCGCCGATGCGTAAGCCAAATAAACTCCCATAGATTCGCGCGTAATTCCCGAGAATAAGAAAATTGCTAATTACGCGCCTGGCAGACAATTGGAAATTTGCGCGCGCGATTACACCTGACGGGCGAGAAAATGAATTCGTTCGGCTCTTCTCGCTGCGCTGCCGCAACTTAATTGGACGAGAATATGAATGGTCGCATTCTCTCGTTTGTTTTTCCGGCCGATGAATTGGTATTCGTGAACTGTTAGAGCCGCTCGCAAACCTGGCGAAAGAGACAATGCGAAAAATCTTTAATAAAAAAGAGCAAATAAAGAAAATACAAAACATCCGGATAAAGGCCATGGGTAAAACTGGGAAAGCGAGCGAGGAGTATACATGAATTTTCCAGTCAGCTAATGCAGCTTTCAGTGATATCCACGAGCGCGCGCAGCTCTTTTCAAGTAAAAATTGAAGCGCACGTGTAAGCCGTCTTACCGACGAAATGGCCCCGGCTCTGCCTACTTTTTATCTCTCTCTCTCTCTCTCTCTCTCTCTCTCTCTCTCTCTCTCTCTCTCTCTCTCTCTCTCTCTCCCTGCCTCGACTAATAAGATCGAGATAATCGCTAACGCTGTAGGACAAAGGGATTTTCGGCCATTTGTGAAATGAGAGCGTACGGAATGAAAGCACACCGATCTTGCTTTGCGCGCGCCTCGCCGAAACTACGCTTTATTCTCTTTAGAGCGGAATGAAAAATCGAGGCATGCATTAATGATTAGCTGCGAACCGTTGGGAAATCAAACGCACATGAGTTTGTTGAACGTCAAAAGAAAGAGAGAGAGAGAGCGAGAGAGGGAGTGAGGGATGGTGGGAGGCGAGCTGACAGCTGAAGGGATAAAATAATTCAATGTCATTTGCAAGCCAATCCCTTTCAGACTCCTCAGTTTTTGCGCTGCCACTGAGCTTTCAGTATGAGAGAGCTTGAGAGATTAATTTTTATACTTTTCCGTTCTCGTATCTGGAATCGCATCAATTACACACGTCACAGGCATAACAACTACAAGCTCACGTACCGCTGGCTATTTTTCTGTTGCAGGTGAGCGTAAATTGGGCGTCGGCATTATTCGATGCTTTGCTGCTTTTACGAGTGAGTTTATTCGATAGAATGGAATCAATGGGCTTTTGTTGCTTCTCGCTGGGAAACCTGTCAATGCTAACTGCGACTACACGTTTGCAGACACACTTGCACAGTAGCGTCGAAATGCGCTCAATTTCACTGAAATGAGTGATCGGTTTAGCCGGAGCTCGTGGGATGCTGTATTGCAATTATAAATCTAATCAGATTACAGAAGCAGCGAGCTTAGCGGGCTTCGTTCCGCATTTGCGCAGCTCGCTGATGCTCTCGCCTGCGTCGCAATCAATTAGTCGGCGAACACAAGTCTCCGAAAACAAAATGCGCAAGCACTCGGCTGCGGAGAAAAGAGGAGGGGAGGGGGGAGGATATGACATCCGCGTCGATGAAATTGAGCTGGTCCAATCGGAACAGCGCCATTGGAATAAGAGCAACTCGCGAGCTTTCATAACTAGCTAGGAGTGCTTTAGCAAACTCTCCCCGCCAATTTGAAAAGAGGCTTCTTCTTTGCATTTCACTGCAAAACCCCGTTGATTATAAAGTTTGCACAAAGGAGCCTAATAACAAGCGCTCAACTGCCGCTTAGAGCCGGCCGGAAAAGAGTGAGGTTATTTAACGAATTTGGCTCCGTGTCGCGCACGAGCGATACCTCTCAGCCACCGCGAGTTAGAGAGAAAGAGAGAGAGAGAAAGAGAGAGAGAGAGAGAGAGAGAGAGAGAGAATGAGCGGCGACTTTACGACATAATTAAAATCTCCTTTTCGCGCTAGTCGTATCTCTCGCTCGCGTTCACGTCAAGCTTGCCCAGACTTTATGAATTACTCCATAACTCCTTAAGTATCTCACAAATAACTTTCTTAATTATTCCTACGTGATAGCTCTTCGCCCTCGTTCTCTCGTCGTCCCGCACTCTCTAGCATAATACACTGATTTATCTGGCTGTTTATCTCTCCTGCTGGACTCTACTTCGCGCGGAGGAAGCACCTTCTTATCTCGCGCTTTTGCCAGATATTGCACACCTGTATACCATCGGGCTGCATATACGCGAAACGAGCGACGCGGCCTCGGAAATTCATTTATCAGAGCACGGTCGTCTTTTGTTGCCGCCTCGTAAATTCTCATGGAACCCGAGGAAAAAACCGAAGTGAAAATAAACAATAAAAGTTTAATGAATAATAGGGCTCGAGTTGCTCGCAAAGTGTAAAGCACCTTTAAGTAGTACACTCTCAGTTTGGTCATACAACTTGAACTTTCTTTTATTTTAATGAAACTTTATCCTATAGTTAGGTACTTTGGTACTTTGCGAGCTTTTATTTGGCGCAGAGGGAACAATTTCATTTAAATTTCCGTATCGCGTCGGGCAGTTGTTTTTCTTTGGATTTTAAGCCATCGCGTATGCTTTGGCGATTGAGCGCGCGCGTTCATTGATCCAACTAATTAGATTTTCAGCGGATCAATTATTCAAACAATGGCCAGAGCATTCGGAATATAAATCGAGCTGCGCGAAAATTGAAGGCGAGTCACCGATAAATAAGAGGATCGATAGCGGGGGAAAGTTGACTAAGCACGTGGTTCAAGTAGTACAAGCTCAATTTGGTAGGACAGCGGTCCCAGCAGTATTCAAGTGAAACTCAACCGACAGCGGCCGCACGATCAACTCGGCGAGCGCGAGTTCCAAATCAATTACACCCGGCGTGTCCCGCGAGACGAGTATAGGGGAGCGTACAGCACACACGACAGAAACAGCGAAGCGCTGATAGGTGAGTTACTCGCACAGCTCAAAATAAAGCGCGTAAGATGGGGCTCGAATTCGGCTGCAGCAAGGAAGAGGTAGGGCGAGAGGCTCCGCGGCCATTTCGCGAGGGCAGCGATTTATTGACCGCGTGCTTGCGCCTACGCCCGACCAACCTTCGCTCCCTCTGCGCGAGACGTTGCACTCGCCCCCCCCGGCACTCTCGAGACGCCTGAAGAGCTTCCGTTGGCGAGTAATTGTCACCGCTTGTATTTTTCATGAGACCGAGCTGCAGATTTGTGGGCTTTTTATACGATAAGACGCGGGGGATAAGGGGCCGCGGCAGCTTTTAAAACATTGCTCGATTTGTAGGACCCCCACCTTCCTTTCGTCCGCGACTAGTGTCCGGATTACTACCTGCGAGAGTGGCATGCGCTCTCTCTTCTCTGAGAGCACAGGATAAGATTTATACAATGCCCCGGCTTTGCACAGTGTCACCTTTCACGACAAATATCCTGCCTTAGCCTTTTCTCCGAGAGACGTTGCTCGCGCTCACTTCGAAAACAAAAACAAGTTTCCTACCCGAAAGTACATTCGATTGAATTCGCAAATTGCTTTATTATACGTGGCCCGGAAAGATATTGAACGACAAGCGGGTGTCTTGCTGATATTGGTCCTGGTAACGAAGTGATATGTTTCTTCGGGCACGTGTGCCGCGCCGTAAAACATTTTCGCCAAGCTACGCGCGCTACGTCGAGAGTTTTTGTTTTTCAAAGCAAACAAGCCTGTAAAATAATTATCCCTTCGGAGGAAAATCGTTGGAAAGGGGAGGGGGCGGTGGTGAACTGGAGTGTTGCGGTTGCAGGATTAACGATAGTTCTCATGCGGTGCATTCAGGCAGCGAAACTCGGAAGTTAAAACTTGTTGTAAATTATTAACAGGCTTTCGGGTCGTTTTAAAACAATAGGAAACAGCATTAAAGACCGTGGCTGGATTTCGGCGCTGACTCTTCAGCCTCGCCCCTCCTGCTGTCGGCTGGCAATAATGAATTAGCCAAACGAGCTCGACTGCACTGCCGCTGCTTCTGGCGCTGCTCGGTTGGATTATCAAAATTCAGGTCGGCGAATGGAAGCGTACATACTGCAGGTGGACCGGCTAGCTGCATGCGGCACGGCGGGGGGGGGGCGACTGGGCGGAAGGGGCCGTTAACCGCGGCGCTTCCTCGCGTGCGGCTTTAATCACCGGAGACGTCGTTAAATACAAATTAGCTCGCGTGCTCGGCCCATCGACCTCTTGCCCCCCCACCTCCTCGGCTCTTTTGCCTAGCCAAACTTTCCGAGCTTACGCGTCGACGCGAAAAATCCGAACGGTTCTGTTCTGATATAGCGCGAGGCCAACGAAAAGCGCAGATGCCTCAGCTAGCTCGTTTAATTCTCCTTTATCGCTCGAGTATGTGCTAATGCCTCTTTACTCATAAGCTCCGCCGAGAGCTCGGGCGATAACTGAGAGATGGCGGCAATTCGATGAACGACTTTAAGAGCGTTGGCGCCTGCTTGACGCACATAATAGGATGTAATGAAGAAGATTTGACGAGTTCGCGAGTGTCAGTCCAGCGAAGCAGTTGCACTTATAACGAGGGCGATCGATATAGGTATATATATATATATATATATATATCAAGGAGGACGTATGCGGCGCGCTCAATGTGAAGCTTTTCAAGCTATTTTTAATGACGTTCGCTTTGCTCACTCGACGTTTATTCTTTATAAAGAGGAGCTCATTTTCGCCTTTCAATCGGGAATAGCGAATCAATAAACTAACGAAGCTGCTCGTTTTCTCGCGAGTCGCGCGATCGTGCCTTCCGCGGAATGAAATATTCTCGAAATGTCTTAAGCCGTTTAATTGTAATTGAGCTCGCTTTTCTTTCTTATCGAATGACCATATAGCCTGAAAAATATTCGTTATCGCGAAGAATAAGTAACAGCATGTTCAAACAATTATTTGCCGAGGCGTTTGACTTTAATAGGGATAATCGCACGGATAATATGAGAGATAAAGTAACGAGCATCAATCTGGCATCAACTCGTGAGCTTTAGCTACGAGCTCCCGAGTATAGAAGCCTTGAAAAAATAAATCTCGACGGGAAAGCCGCAACCACAACAGAAAATCCGGACTGCGGGAGGGTAGAGCGACGCACTCGGCTGCTCGGGGCCATTAATTAAGGCCTCTAACCGGTACTTTAACTGGCAACTGCTCGCCGTTAGAGGTGGGAGGAGGATGGTGTGGAAGCGGAGGGGGGAGAACGGCTATAGCTGCTTTATTTTATTCGGTTCACCTGGCCAACGAGGCCAAACGAAATGCTCCTCCGAGCGGCCCTCGCAAGGGCTAACAGTGGAGAAGAGAAGAGAAAAGACAACCGCAGACCGTAAATACGCCCGAAAACACGGGCGCGCGCGTGCGGGGCGCTTTCTCTTGGCGTGCAGCGCGCGAGCCCCGGGCTCGGCGCTGAAAGCATCTCGGAATAATGTTGGCCGATCGCCCGTAATGACTTCGGTTTATTCCCCCGGACGAAGCGCCATCAACCGACTACGGAGCCCGGCTTTGCCGATCGTTTCGTTAGCGCGCCGCGCTCGCGCTGTTAACAAGACAAAAAGTACAGTTGCACCGGCTTCTTAAATCATAGCGAGCGAGCGCGCCCATTAAAGCTCCATACGAGGCGGCACTCGATAAATACTCGCCCTCCGCGTACGGATTAGAGCGGAAAAAAGCTGCGCGGCGTCGTTACGATAAATCCAGTTGAGAGAAAAGAGAGGGAGAGAAAGAGAGAAGCGAACAATATGCTGCGCGCCAGCCGAGAAATTGGATTCGCTGGTGAGCTACTCGCGGCTCGAATCGAACACGCAATCTTTGAGCGCTCGATCGATGAGGCTTTGCACTAATTACGCGGAGACGCGCGGCGAGCTAACTGCGAGATTAAAGCGTGTAGGCGTACGGGAGAAGCCGCTCGCGGCTCGGCGGGGGATTCGCCCAATAAAGCCCGAACCGCCCTCGTCGCCGCGACTCTGCTAGCGCTCGAGGCCTTACCGCGGACGGTCCGTAGGCGAGCAGTCGATGGTCTCCGCGACTTGTCAGTTGTCTAGTGCCAATACGCCGGCTGCCTCTCTGCTTTTATGACCGGCGCGGACTTGCCCCTTCGAGTTAGTTAGTTTCTCGACTGCTCGTGACGAGAGATCCAGAAGAGAGAGAAATTGTTCGAGATGTTTTGCCAAGGCAACTTGATATTGATTGCGTTGCGCGTTGCCTTGCCGCGCGCTCAAGTAGTTTCGCTGGAATTTCGCGTTTGTTCGTCGCGTAAAAACCAGTGCTCGGTTGGCGCCGCGCACCACGTGTGTGCCGGGCGGCCTCGCAATTCACGCTTTACCCGACCAGTTAAAAGTTACGATTGCCTGAAAATTTAACGTATCATTAAAACGCAGTTTGCGCCGACTTCAATTTTAGTACTTCGCTATTCACATCAGAGATGCGACGGAATTCTAAACGTAAATTATGAACGCGATGAAATCAATTTACCAAACTGCTGGAAAATATAATTACGAGCACAGTTTTTCAGCTGAAAAAATGAACATCTTTTGGCGGGATGTCGTCTCTACTCATTACGAAGCATTTGACTCGTTTTCGAGAAATGAAGTTCCGTAGCAGCTAGAAAAACGCAAAGTAACTGTGATCGCCGAGAAAGCAAATAATCACAGCGCTCAATACAGACAGTTGATGAAATTAGTATATCTTGTCCCATCGGCCGCAGTACACTCAATAGAAAGACGAGAGAGGGACAGAGAGAGAGAGAGAGAGAGAGAGAGAGAGAGAGAGAGAGAGAGAGAGAGAGAAAACGACAGAGACAGACAGACAGAGCGAAAGTACAAGGATCCGCTAGAAAGACAGTGAAAAAGAAGCCACTTAGCCGCGTCTAAAAGGGCCAATCCATAAAGAATCGCGCTCCTTTGCTAAAGAAACGGCAGTGATGCATAATAGAGTGGCTCCGGTGCGATGAGTAATGTATCACACCTGGAGAGCTCAATTTCTCAGAACAAGTTACAAATCGCATCGCGTGCGCAAATAAGCACTGCTGGGTCGACACATCTAGCACAAAGGGCGCGCGCGCGCGCGCAGGTCGCTCGCCTCGCCTTATCTGTTCCTTCAGCGCGCAGCTTGTAGCGCGGGCTTGCGGCGCACAATGCGGCGTCCGTGTATCGAGTGGCCACGAGTTGGCCCAAATGGAGCTCCGCCGGCGCCCGCCGCGTACAACGTCTTTTGTGCCCGCGCCCACGGGAGATCATGTCGGCGAGCTGCCGCCTCGGCGACTTCATCAATTTCGAATGAAGCTCTTCCGTGCCTCTCGGTCCGCTGCAGTTTCGAGTCATTTTCAATTTGAGCGCGCGTCGAGTCCGCAGCTGGCGCATCGCGCTACGCGTCGATCGAGAAACTTGACGCCGCCGTTGCGCGACAGCCTTTGATGAATTTGTATGCTTCGAAAGGAAGTTGAAGTTCGACGTTGCCTAGCTATATGAAATATACCGATACGAAAAATACCGATCGCGACTCTCAACCGGCGTGCATCGGCTGAATAGCCTTTGCTCGATGAAAAGCCGACTGCATTGGTACACCCATCAAAGAGCATGTGTCGCATGATTGCGAATACACCTGATAGCACGCATTGCATCACGGCGTTGAAAGGCGCAGGAGGTAAGAGTCAAGGCTCTCTCTCTCTCTCTCCCTCGCCGTCTCAGCGGAGAATTTCGCACAAAAGCCCCCTGGCGAAAAGTAGCCAGCTCAAAGTAGGTTCTGCGAGCTGTGCGCTTTCACTTAGATAAAATATCCCGTTGGCCAGGTCCTGCCCGCAGCTGCCTGCCGATAACAGCTCTCCCCGAAGGATTTGCCTCTCGCGCGGGCTCTCCCACGGCAAAGCCCCGCTACGCTGCCACCGTGTACCTACCTAGCGCGCGTCCTCGACAAGTGAGGTCTCGTCGCGGATGTTTGCTCTTGGATAAATCTCTCGTACTTTGGTACTTTGGCGGGACTTTCGCAAATAGCCGTAAATCAAAGCGAACGGCGGACCCTCGCGCGTCTCCTCGCCCATTCTGTCACTTCGACGATCACGCGAGTGGCTGACTTTTCATATCGATCTGTCTCGCGCCGAGGCGGCGCGCCGGCCCGCCAGCGCGGCTTACGCCTCCGAGCGTCTTCGGCAAACTACCAGCCAAAGCACGCCGTGCACTCCCGCCGTCCCTCCTCCTTCCCGCGGCCGACAACCTCGAGCAAGCTTATTGAATCTGCCACGGCGAGCCGAGCCAAATCTGCTTCAGTCTCGCCTTCTGGATTTCCAGATTCGAGTCGGCTGTTTGCGCTTGCTCGCTTTCTCCTCGGCGCATGGTTTTTGCCTCTTTCCTCGGCCTCTTTCGCCGCTCCTCATTGATATGTTTATCGACTGAATTTGCCGAGACGGATATACCGGACATTCCGCGAGCGAGACGACTTGTACGAGTACAGCTCGCCTTGTAGCGCTCGCTAGAATTGCAAAATGATCTTCCGGAGGAGCAATTAAAAGTTTTAGTTGCGTCAGTTGAGTTGAGTGCGCGCAACGAGGCGCGAACGATCGCAATGAATAAGAGCGACTAGCAAGTAAACAAGACGAATCGAGAAGTCGATACATCTGGCAAGACAAAGTTGCAATTCCGAGAAAAGATGAGTCGAGAGCCGCGCGGGAGAACCGGGTAAAATAATGAGCGAGGTACGCTTTCATCGGAGGGCGAAGGTATGAATGGGCGTACTAACGAAAGTCAGTAGCGAGCGCCTCGAGTATATAACAAGGCCCGCAATGGGCAACGAAGCGCGGGGCTGGCATTTTATATCGAGCCAGCGGCGAGAGCTCGCGGCCAAACGTAATTTACGTATGGGCTGCGCGGTACAGTCCCAGTGTCCGAGTGATACACTTCCGTGGGGGCTGCAGTGGCGCGCGCGACGCCGCCAGAGAGGCAGCAGTGCGTTGACTCGGCGCGCGCGTTCCACTTTCTTTCTGTCGGACAAGAATCCAATAACCGATAACGAATCGGCCTTTTTCGATAAATGCGCTCTCTCTGGCTCGCTCCCCGCGGACGAGCAGTGATAACAAGAGGGAAAAGGCACGTCTTCTTTGCTTTTCTGCCTTAATTCCCTTTTTTCTTTCATCCCCTTTCATCCTCTTTCTTCCGCTGCTTTGTTCTCCGTTGTAAATATAAAAGGGATCTAATGTTACCGTTCGCGTGATTTTCGTTTTTGGCCCCTTTTTTCGTCTTTTCCCTCGCTCCTCGCTCTCTTTTTCCGCGGGACGGAATGCGCGACTTGCCGGATATTGATTTTTCAGTCGTACTTTTGTTGCGTGCAGCCTTGTCAAATCCTCAGATTGGATAAACAAAAAGTAAGAATAAGAAAGCCCGAGCAGCTCGAGACAACGTCACGCACCAATCATTGTCGATCGCGCGCATCAGGCTCACCTCTACGACGGCATTCTTTTCGGGCAGGCTTTCCTCCGAAACGGCGAAGCAGCGTGCCAAGCAAAATGCCAGATGATAACCGCTCCACGTACATCGCTGGAGAGCGGTATTTCCTCATCTAGTCGCATAGATGTTGCGATAGGATACAGCCCTATTGGCAGTTTTCACAGGGCCAGCCGGCGGATATACATGCGCGGGGCACGAGTAGTGCGGCTCCGAGTTCGGTCGGCCATACGCCGAGGGATTGTTGGCTTATTAGTTTTCGTGGTCACCGAGCTCTTCGAGATCCAATGCGATCGCTCGGCAGCGATCTAGCCGCGGCCAAATTACCGCGGGCTGCTCATCGCCGTCGGCTATAAAGTGGAGAGTCCGCCGCGAGGGGAAAGAGCAGCGTCCGGCCGACGTAAGAACGGCGCGGGTTACACGTGACATTGGCTTTACGAGTGGCCGTAAAGATCGGCACTCCCGTGGTAAGCTTGGTGCGCGCGTCAGCGTATATTTCACGCGGCCCCCGCGGGCCTGGATGCGGTAGGGGCGCGCGCATTTGCCAGTGCGCGCTTCGGCTAATTAAGTCCTCCGTCGTAGCGCGAGAGGAACCGCGGCTAGGTCTCTTGGTTTAATGGAAGTAAGCCGGCAACGCCGTGGCCGCCGCGAAAAACGCGAAGGCAGCAGTCGAATTTGGGCTGGTAGCGAGCGAAAATCCCGCCTTTGCCGATGCGCACCAGCGACGCGAGAAAAAGCGTCTCGCATCGGCGCTCGTCTATCGCGCGAGAAGCCTTCGGGGAATCGATCGATATTCCTTGGCGACACGGGCAACGCGTTGTACGCGCGCACTGCCTATCCCCGAGTCGCGCGCTTTTTCTATCCGTCTCGACGGCGCTCGGCAGCGAAAAATGCTAATTCCCGTATAAATTTGGTCGCTAACTTGCCGCCGAAATCACGTGTATGTTTACGTGTACGCTCTCGCACTACGAAGCTGTTTAATTATGGATACTCGGGCGGGAGCTCGGCAAAAGACTAATTATGATGTTTTGCAAGCCCGCGGCGGGCAGAGCTGCGGGGAGCTCGTATGTCTCCGGCGCTGGCAATTTCGTCGGATTGTTTGTTGGGTTTTTGGAAGTGGCAGCGCCGCTCTGGCTGGCAGCAAACTTTCCGCGAGTGTTTCAACATTTTTTCCCGTCAAGTTCCACCGGGACGCCGCTTATTTTTGTAGGCAAGCTGGTAGCGGCATGTTTGACTTGTTACCGCCACTCGGTGCTCTTGACACTGAGTTCTGTATTCATGAAATCCAAGCAGCCCAACAATGGCTGCATCAAGTGCAGCGGTAATTGAATAGAAACAAGGCTGTCCGAGTCATTCGGCAGAGAGTGTCGCGGTTTGCAAAATGTGCTTGGCGACAAGCCAGAAATAAAAAATACTGCGATATGCGATAGTCGGTATGCGCCGGAACAACAAACATTGTAAAAGCTAGCGAAAGCTTTTTGTTTGCGTCGGGCAAAAAGGCAACGCGCAAAGACGCCTCGGCACAGATATCAGCTTTCGCGCGCTACTTTGCTAATGCGAAAGCAAATTGCCGATTAGATTATATCATAGTATGAGTACACGCAGATGCAGCAGTTCTTTCTTGTGTTCTTTCTCCTTCTCTCTCGCACACAAAGAGCCACTACTGACATAATTCTAACTAAAACACGGTGCAACGGGCTGGATGGGCGCGTATATATTGGTCGAGCGGCGATAACACAAAGGCCAGCGAGCTCGCGCGCGGTCTGGGCAACGAGAGCGGAGATCGCGCCGGAGAAGCCAATTAGCGTACGGCCAAGGAGCTATTATGCTCGGGACGCTGCATTAATTGCTCCCAGCTCCGCGAATGGCGTTCGCTCCGACGGCGTGCCCTTCCCCCTCTCCGTGCGATGCGCGCCTTTTTTCCTCGCGCGCCTCGTTAACCGCGGATATGGGATCGCCGTGACCGGTAACGAGGATGCAACGTGCATCACGTTCGACCTTGCTGCGAAACGGAACGTGTCCCGGACGTCTTCGGATGTACCTTCAATGGGCGTTACAATCGTCAGCGCGCTTTCGGCGGCGAAAAGCCAGGTGACTTATAGCTTTCAGAGACTACACAACCGGTCGGAATCGCGGCTGTGAGCCAGTCGCTGTGCCTGTCAGTCGCCTTTCGTTGATTTTCACGAGCGGAGTGGCTTGCGCCATCCGCCCCGCCTCGCTAGCTTCCAGACACATTTGTTGCTCGGCGCTACGCGGAGAGCTAATTATTTGATGTGCAAGCCGAGAGAGAGAGAGAGAGAGAGAGAGTATAAACATCAAGGAGGCGTCTGCTCGCGCGCAGCGCATACATAACAGCGAGTTATCAACGCGGTAGGCAAGGTCGCGGCGTGCCGCGGTAAGCTAGCCTCGTGCAACTAATTAATTAGTTCGGCTATTTTATACCCGTATTAAGACGCATTCGTGCGTCAACTGACGCCCCAACTCGCGCTACGCTGAGTTTATACGTCATCCGTTATCAAGGATACGTCCCTGTTCGCTGACAGGATAGCTTCCCCGTATCACTTGATAAGCAGTTTCTATTCCCGGCGCTCGCGTACTTCAACCCATTTCATCCGGCGCCTGTTTTCCAAATGTCCTTCCGGAATTTTTACCTTCGAGACGAGACAAGCCATGTCGCTGAAAGAGTCACGATTTTAAAAATTATTCACGAGCCAAACGTGTTCCGGGCGCGCGTTAAGGACCTTTCCCGAGCATAAATCCATGTGAAAGCGAAGTCGACAACTAATTTTTCGCTCGCACATGAATATTCAGGTGGGTGGGTGGGTGGGGGGGGGGGGAGACGCACTAGACGCGCGGGAATAGCAATTGCATATCCGATTATCTCGGCTAAATGGGGAATGATTCGCCGCTCGCTAATGGAAACAAGTAACTCGGTTATACGGGCGCACGAGGCGCGCGCGTGGCGTGAAAAAAGAAAAGGAGTGGGCAACTGTAAAACGCCACGGCGGAGCGCGCGTATTGTCATTTTACCGACATAACAATGCCATCGTTCGAGGCTTCCCCGTCTTATTACTCTCGGCGAAACAAAAGTCGTAATTTTTTTTCTCTCGCAAATCGTCGCGCGCGAGAAAATGCATAAAAAGCTCGTGTAATTCGTCAAGATCAGCTCGCCCGGTATAGACAAAAAACGGGTGGGGGGGGATGAGAATAAGAGAGAGGGTTCCCGTGGGCGCGAGCACGGAAAAAAGGGACGAGAGCAGCACGAGAGAGGTTTAATGATTGGAGCCCTCGCGCGCTGTCGCTGACTAATGCGGAGCGCGCGCAAGAGAAAAATGTCAAGAGGCCCAGCTCGCGCCTTATTTAAATATTTCATCCGAGCGCTTAAGGACATCCGTAATCCTCGGGCTTTTTTCCCGCGCACCCAAGTTTGAATAAATAATTACTCGTGAATTATTGGCCAAACGGCGCATATTTCCGTCAATGCGCTCCCGGCCGAGCCAACATCTCGCACGCTCCATCGGTTCTTTTACCTTTCCGCGAGAGCTTCGATTGCATTTGCAACGGCGAAGCAGTTGGCAGCGCGCGTCTCGAGTTATCGTCGGAGGCTCCTCGACGGTTAATATTGACCTCGCACTCTCGCACGTCATCGGCAGCCATGAGACACTGTCGCGTCCCCGACGGAGGAAATTACCCGGTCGGATTTGCGGCTAGCGACCACGGAAAATCGAAAAGCGGGAATTTAAGCGCAAAGATTTTGATACCGTGGGTGCGACGGTACTTTTTTTCACGTGTTACCCAAGCGCGTCGCTTGGATAAACACAAAAATGATAGGCCGCTGCACAGTTAGATTTGGCGATAAAGTGAAAGCGAGATTTATCGTCGTTCTTTTCTTTTTTTTTTTTTTTTTGTCATGTGTGAACTATGAAAGGTTTGTAAGCACTCCAGGACAGCGTTATTGTTTTTTATCGTTGTTGAAATTATTTTTTTTCTCCGCCGTATTTTCGGTTCGACAATTTGCTCGCGCAGTAGCGATTTCGTAAAATAGCTTCAGAATCAGGCCAGATATAGCATGTCAAAATCACTTTGATGCGAGGCTGTAGTTACACAGCACGGCCTTTGAAGCTTACTAGCGTTTGACGTCACAAAGGAACTCTGACGCGATATAGCTTTGGCAATTTCGATCTGACCTCTTTTAATTGTTTTTCTTCTAATCTCAAAGTAATTGAAACGCGGACTTAGCCTTCTTTGACTGGGAAGATTGAGAGCACAGCGCGCGAGCTTCGCCTAGTGTATCAATCAATTTGCTTTGCGACTCGACGGAGTGTAGTAAATTAGCCGGTAACGGAATCGTCGCATGCCGACAGAATTGGATTTTATCGAGGGAATAGCGAGAGCGCGCAGCGGTGTCTGGTGTGCCAATGCAAAAGTATGAAAAGCCGAGGATCGAGTCAATGGGGCGTGCAACGCTGGAGGCAGAAATATCGAAAGTAAGATGATCGATATGGGGCGTGCATTGTTGGTGCACGCATGGATTGGCGCTGCCGTGCCGAGCAGAGCAGCGAGTGGTCGGAGGGCCATCGATACGCGCCGATAGGTGAATTATCGCGCGCTCGCGAGCCGAGCGATGATAAACCCCGCGCGGCTGTAATGTGCGCAATCAATGCCGCGCAGCGACGCCGCGACCTGTTCCCGAGCGGGCGCTCAATTAATGAATCAGCGCATTCAAGGGGATTTTGTTCGAAGCGTTTCGACGAGCTTTCTCACCTCGAGACACAATGCCCGTCCGCCAATTGTACGTACCCGCCGGCGTACGTCGCGCGAACGGCACCTAAGCCTGCGAAATCTCGTTTGGCGAGCAATTAACAAATGCGCGCGCGATCCGGCGATCCGTTTGCGCGAGGCTCCCAACTCTCAACTCGGGGCGCCAGATCGAGAAAGTTCAAGGCGAGAGAAGCTTGTTGTTCCAAGTTCTCAGTCGCGGAGCCGCTGCTTTATCGGACAATGCGCAGACGCTCGTTAATGCGTATTGTTGCCGCTGCCCTGCGAAAGCTAATGAAATTAATTTAAATATAGTGCCGCCGCCACTTCCACTCGCAAACTGACCTGCGCAAATCGTTCCTATACTCCAACTGTCAAAGATAATGTGCATCTCTTATCGAGCGGTCCGCATGCACTTGGCGAATCGACGAACGTTATTCGTTGCTGGAAAGCCCTCCATTTGCCTATTGGCTGAGTGGCGAAGCGAATCGCACATCGACGAAGGTGAATGCATCACTTCAATAAATTGAAGTGCCCAACGCAACCAGCGACCTGAGCAGCAACGGCGGGGCAGCGAGTGCGTGCGATCGGAAATTGCGTTCGTTTGCTCGTGAGTAAGTGGCTGCGAGGAGCTCTGTCTCTCTCTCTCTCTCTCTCTCTCTCTCTCTCTCTAAGTGAAATTTAATCGCGGCAGATGCAATTACAATAGCGAACAAAGCCGCGCGCGACCATTCCGAAAGTACTAAGCCTCAAGATCGTTTTTCGCCGGCGCGCCACTCTCCATGCCCCGCACAGATTCTGCGGCGACCGAAGGAATTTAATCTCCGGCAGGCATTTTAATCTCGACCGGTTGGTGTGCTGCGAACTGGGCGAGCTTTTAATGACCCATCCTCGGTTTCCACGCGCCATTAAAGCGCCGCCTCGTGAAGAATCGAGGCTCGCGGGCAAACAAAAAAAACACCAACTCGCGCGTAATACTATTGACCGACGAGTCGCCGATCCAGCAGCCAACCTGACGGAGTGCACTCGAACGATCCCGCAGCGAAATAATCGAGAACGGATCGAGCTTTAATTGCACACCTATCAACCTCGAGAGCTAGTTCATGTACCGGTCAAAGGGTCAATCGAATTACTCTCGTCCTAGTAGGGAGCTTCCCCTTCGACCTCTCCATCGCGAACACTGTCTTGCCCCTCAACTGTCTCATTTCATTTGCCACCCCCCCTTCTTTTCACTGCCAACGCTTTCGGGCGCTATTTATCGACGCGATTGTTACGACGACGAAGAGTCTTGGTAGAAACAACGAAAGGCGCCGTTCGTTTTTCTTCGACTCCGGGCGGTTCTTTTTCCTCCTCAGTTGGTGCGGCTGCGAGGAGAAAAGAAAGTAACGATAACGATCAAAGGACTCGAACGTTTCAACGTGATCTGGGCCGCGCGTGGAATATTCAATTGTGTCGTGAATTTTAACGTTGGCAGCGGAAGACGAGAATCCGTCAGAGCTCGGCCAGCTTCACATTAATTATGAATTTCTCTTTAATTCTCGATTCTGTATAATGCCAGGTAATCTGAGGTTTCAAATTCAATGATATCTCCGCTGAATGATTTAGCTAGACAAAACGTCGAGCGTTCATTGACCACTGCATAATAACCGGATTTTCAGCTGCATTGTCAAATTATCCATAGTTTTCCGTCTATTTGCTTATCAGGCTGCGTGATTTAAATTATTAGCAACCTCCGAATAGACCTCTTAATAGGCGCATCTACGATCAATTCTTATACATGCAATATGTTATTCCGATAATTTGTCATTTTTGTTTCTCTATTATTAATTGGCACGCTCGTTTTATTCGGCCCGTGCACGTTGCGGACGTGCATTGATCAGCCATGAGCTTAGCAGTGCATTCCTGTAAATTAGTCGAGAACGATGGGAAAATCAGCCGCGACGAAGTTGGAGCGCACGGCAAATCGATGATCGAAACGGAACCGAAATAAGGTACAGAGGTAGACTGGGAGGACAGACAGGCGGGCGAATTGAAACGGCAGAAATAATGAAAGCAGCGAAAAATTGACGAGAATTCGCGCCCTCGCAGACCAATACTGGCAAGAGAGCGCGCGACAGACGCACCGGCTGTCAGCTGAGGAAACTCGCGCGGCCATCTGACTTTTTTCTCGCCGACCGTGTCCAACTGTTCTTCGCGCTTGATTATCCCGCGCTAAGCCATAAGCCGCTATACCGACTGGACTGCTCTCTTGTCGATTCGGCGCGAACGATTCACCGGCTTTAATGCATTATCCATGCCAAATTTTCATGAGACAGTGATTAATCGTGTTTCGAATCGCGGCTCGTCATACCCAGAACAAACAAGTCTGTTCGATCGATCGACATGTACAGCACGCGAGGTCTGATTTCTGCAACGAGAATTGCAATCTTTACGACACGAAAATAATCATTGCATGTTCTTTTGATATCTCGCCCTTTACGTAGACTAATTTATCAAACAAAATTAAAAAAAATAGCCACGAATATGCGCTATGGTTGAGCTTTGCATGCTTTGAATACTTGAAATCTTGTAAATTCCGTGCGCTCGTTATAATTTTATCTATTTAACATTTACTAAATTAGAACACGCATTTTATATTATTACTTTTCCCGTTAATTATCCCTGGATTATGAATTTCTCAATTACTATACTATGAGTGTGAATAATGGCACTAAATTATTCATCATCTCCAATTATGGATTCACGCATATAAATTCCGAATGAACGTTAACTTGCAATTGCGTTAATTGAAAACTCATTTATATCGTTTCAAAGTCAACATCGATCTTATAACAGCTTGATAATCAAAATCAGTCATCATCTGTGATAATTGTGAATCCAAATGCAAACTACTGCTATCGCCAAGGCTCCGGCTTTCCATGCTAAAAAGGCTAAGCAACTAGATTTCGCAGCTCCTCGCTGAAAGAAAGCGCGACAAAGCCAAGAGCTATAGCACTTATACTGTTTCGCTGAGCGTTTTAATCACGAGAAGACGCGGAAACGGACGAATTGAAGAAAGAATCGCTTGCATCTTTAGGAGAACCAGAGAGAAAGAGAAAGAGGTCCGGACATATCCAGTGATCGATGCGCTGCGAAGCCAAAAGCTCGCGAAGGATTTTCGACTTTAATTTGAAAAGAACGCGTTGCATTTTCAATAGATAGATTTACGTGGATTCTCGCCAGATATCTCATTTGAATATACATGTGTCAACAAGCCGACGGCGCACCAGCATTTCCGGGATCGAGCTGTTGTTTTTCTTCTCCTCGTAAATTTTATCTCGCGTTTACGGCCATCAAACTCGCGTCAGTGCAAGTGCCCGTGATTGATCGCGTGACATAAAGTCCGTTCGAAATTATGCCATTCCAAGGTGGAGCTCCTTCTCTCTCCTCTCTCTCCCCACTCTCTCTCTCTCTCTCCTCTGGCGCTCTCTTGCCGCGATATAAAACGGACATAAAAGACGACCATCCTGTCTCGAACTCGACTTTCTCCTTTTTCCCTCAGACTATACTGCGTAGAGAGGACCCTCAAGCTTTCACTGGTTTCGCTTGCGACCTCTAGACACTTTTTTTTCTACCCCGGATAATTTCCAAGTTTTAATTAAGATTTCATCAATTATCGCGTTGGATCGATTTCCAAAGAGACGCCGCCCTCTCTCTCTCTCTCTCTTTTCCAAAGCAAGTTAAATTTGAAAACTTTCGACTCGCTCGTGTTTACTTTTTTCCCTCCGACAAGCATCGACCTATTGGATAAATCGAGCGCACGCGCGACTGTTTTTAATCAGGGCTCGTTCACTCGCGCAGTGCAATCGTAAGCTATAATACTTTGGAATGCGGTATAAAATCTAAACTCGATTGAATGTTGGGCGCGCTTATAGCGCTCTCTCTTCCGTCCGTTCACCTTGAGCTTGCGGATAGTTGGCGTGGGCCATAAACGGAGCAGCCGCGAGGCTAACGCTCGCGAATAATAGTCGTCGGACGGGAGACGCGCGCCAGCTCCGATCGTTTGAATGTTTTCGCGCCTCTCGCGGAGCGAGGAGGTTCGTTTGTCAAAGCGACGGAAGTATCGATCCGACCGCCGGCATTATTTCCTTTGATTTATACGACGCTGCCCTGGCTCAAAGCACTCGCTCGCGTCGCTTCGCTCATACACGGATAAGCGGACACGTACACGTACACAGAGACGAGAAAAGCCCGATAGCGCCTTTTTCGTTTCTACAAATGCGACGAATAATCCGCTATGATATCACCAGATACGACTATTCATTCTCTTTCTTTCTCTCTTTCTCTCTTTGCTATATGCCAAGAGAGGACGGATATGAAAGAGACATCGCTACGACCTTTTTGAAGAATATATGATCGACTAGTTATCCTCGTTTGTCCCTCGCGCATTTCTCTTTCTTCTATTTGACAAATGCCAAACGCGTTTAGATCGCTAATAAAGTCAATATATTTCAATTAATCTGCATTAATATTTGATGGAGTCGTCAGCCGTGAATAGCAACCGAATTCATATGTCCACGGTACAATATATCAATAATTAATTACAAATTAAAATTGAATCAAAAACGAATTGTGAGCATTTTGAAAATGATTAAAGCTTTGGCAAGCTTTATTTTCTATGCGCGCATAAATAAACGTTAATCGAGCTTCGTTAATGATAGCACGCGCGCACATTTGCAAATTAATTACTGGCGTCGATGCATTCAAATCGCCAGCCAAAATTAAAAAAACAATAAATAAAAAGCGAAACACAAACGGAAATGCGCCGGCCGGTGAAATTGCAAAGGCCAGCATTGGCAGGTAGGCGCTCGCGCGCAGCACTCGGGAGGTAATTGAAAGCGAGTTAAATCCATTAAAATGGCAATATCGAAAAACGTCGGCGTTGAAAATTGAATCGCGGCCGATAATTGGCGAACAATGGGAGAAGGAGGGGGGGGGGCGCGTGGGTCAGAATGAATCGAGCCTTAATCCCTCGTCGCGCACCAGTGGCACCAGTTGACTAGATCGCAGACGAGAGCTCCTTCGTCCAGCTATCCGTCTGTGAAAAGGGAGCCTAGATAAATAGATAGATGAGATGAAAGGAGAGAATAAAAAGATGGGGCGAAAAGAAATTCCGAATTCCTGTCCTCCTGGCGGATGCATCCCATTACTCGGCTCCGCAATCGAGTGGCCAAAGCTTGCTGGCAAATTTGCTTTTTCTATTAGTTGAGTCAGATAAATCTCCGCGAATTACTTTGGCCCCCTTTCCCTTCCTTTCTCATTCTATTTTAAGGAGAATTCGCTCATGATTTATCTGTGAGGAGAGGACAGGGGAAATGGGGCAAATCTATAAGACTCCTCAACTGATCTGAGAATAAATGGCAATCAGTAAATTAAACAGCGCACAGCTCTAGTTTCAATTAAAAATTTATTATCTTTTTCGATACATTAATTACAGATTCCAATGCTAATCGCATCGGTAATAACAATACGTCGCTCATCGCAATAGTCACTTGGCGGCCTGATGGCATTAATACTATATAGCGAACATGACTTACAGCAAAAGCTCGAAATCGAGTTGCCTTGCATGGAATGGAATTTTTTCCATATGTACAACATGAAAAATTGTGTCTGTTGATTGGTCTGTCAGTCACGCCAACCTAGCGCCCTACGTTTTTTTTTGTTTTGCTTTTCTTGCAATTTTACTCAATAACAACAATAACATCTAAAAAGCCTTCTATCATTCTTTTAAACAATCTGTGCGGCTGAAATAAACGACCAATAAAAGTAATAGGCGCGAATCAATAATAGGATACTTCTTAAAAATACAGATTATATCACTTGTGTATCGATTCAGCATTTAATGCAACTGTTTTTCATAGATATAAATTCAATGAAATAATCGAAGAAATCATTCAAACATTAAAAAAAAACTTTTGAAATTCTTCAATTGGTTCTCAACTGATAGTCACCATTCTGTGTGATGTATCGAACCCATGGCAAGGCTTGGTATCCACTCTTTTCTATAATCTTGAGATACCTCACTTGAATTCCTGACGTAGTAAAATAAGGAATCTCAAACTTGACTTGGATAGGTGGTTTACCTTCGACATCTTCCCCAACGACAGATGGCAGGCCAAAGTGTGCTCTCATTAAGTATTCTTTACCACCAGGAAATGATTTTATGGACCATGTAATTGCACTCTGCTCTGGAGAATATTTGACACTACCAATGGTGGTTTTGAATTTTGGAGAATCAGCGTCATTTGGCACAGGAATGACAATTTCCACATTGTTAGCTGTTGATCTCCTCTTGAACTGAGACCTTGCTTTAACCATGTATTCGACTCTGCTGTGTGCATGTCTTTCAATTACTGACTCGATCCAGATAAGAGGTTTAACATGAGTATTTAGTCGATATGACATCAATTCAAATTCTCCATCAGGTGGAATAAATGATATAGTTCTATCATTCTCAAACCTAGAGAGCCTAACACATTGATGGAACTTGACATCTTCTAATTCAACAGACTTCGACTTGCCACGTCCAGTGGACTCAAACAAAACCTTATCGTTCAATCCTAATCGAAGCTCTGGCATACCAGATAGGTAAACTCTCATCTTTATAGCTCCCACAATCTCTGAGCTTAACACATTTCCATTTGCATTTGCTAATAAATTTACAGACTCAATAACATCCAAAAACACCTCATTTTTCCTATACTTTATACCCTCGGACCTCCATGACACAGCATTTGTTACTGCCATTGGAATTCTTGGTTGAATTTCCAGCTTGTGTCCTTCTTGTGTTATATATTCTTGCAATATCTTACTGTCTGTAGTCTGAGGGTACCCAAAATCAAGCAATTCATCCAGCAACTCATAAATTACAACAAAATTGTCTCTGATACTTTCTTCCTCAAGTTCCTTGAAGTATTCTTGCATAACGTGTACCACTTTGTGAAGAAACACAAACACCAGAGATATATTTGCATTCTTCTTGGTGATAGATACTAGGTATAAATTGTTGTATTTAATGTAAGAATAAGTACATTCAGGCGTTTGAATGATGGGTGTTAAATTGCCCTCCTCTTCCCTCTCCATCACCAGGGGCATAAATTTTTCTATGACTCCTGCCTCTATGTCTCCACGGTAGTTCCTGGAGATCAGTACTTTACCCTTCACATCCAAGATAAATATCGCCGAAGTTGACATATTTGCTTGAGTTTTTCACCTGCAACAGTCAAAGTACAACACATATCAGTCATTCGAATGATAGGTTATGTTGGCTATTAAAATGTTGCTATTTATCTAGATTTATCTCATAGATAAAAACCAATAGATGACACACGAGTCCACAATAGCATTAAAAAGGAACGTACAGCCCCGATGAGTTAGGGGTGATGAAACTTGTCAAAGGTCTATGACCGCTACGTCACGAACACCCACATGCACGCATTGCAGTGACGCACCTGCCACACCTTAGGAAATCAATGACAACGTACCTTTATACCGAACGAAAGCAGTTCAATGAAACATAAGCAGCGATGAGCAAGACCATCAAAACGAGAAATTACGCGACGTCCAGATGCCACAGCAGCATCAACAATCCAACTCCACACAGCAGCGACCGCGCCGACGGTCTGAAGTGATACGCGAGATGTGGGATGTGGGTGTTCGCTGGCTGCGTTGGTCGAGTGCAGCGCATGCGCGCAACTTGACTCGAGACTTATCGACCGCGAGGGCGCAACTTTAAAATTTTCGGAGTAGGGACGAGTGACGACCCGCGGGGAGACGGCGGCTCTGGCTCGCTCTGCTGTTGCTTTGCTTCATGTGTGTGTGCATATTGCACTACTCTTGGAACGAGCTTGGATGTACAGCAGTTTGAGTGGCTGCTCTGCTGTTACTCTGCTCTGCTGCGGGCTGACCTCAGACTACAGAATTGTCTACTTGCGACATATTTCGCTAAGCTCAGCTTCGCCGGCATTTTTAAGCAAACTTCTTGGCCTTTTATTGGATTTTCACAGTACTCTTATCAAAGCAAAATACTTTTGAAACTACTCCTCCAACTTCAAAATAATATAATACGTTTTTATTCAGTTCGTCTCGAATGAAAAACAACTGCGAGGAACAGTCTTATAAAAAAGCTCGGTTTTTTATTTCGAGCGATTGCAGAAAAGCACCGTTTCCGGCAAATTAGATATTACATGATTTTATATTGCGCTTCTAATATTTTTGAAATGCTCGTGAACTAGTCTTTCGTTCGCCTCCCGAATTTCACATTCTAAAAATGAATATTTATTTCGTTTCCACCGAAAAAAAAACCAACTATCGTAAATTCAATGTAACATGAATGTTCGTCAGCCGTCGCGAAATGTTATTCGTTGCTTTATTACAAAGGCAAACAAAGAGCATTGTCTAGTCCCTTAACATTGCAATTGGATAAAGTTTTGAATTTGATTCGATTGTTAGTCAGATTACTAGTTGGAAAATTCAAAGAAAAAAATATCGAAGTGCATACCAATTATTGACTAAACAAAAGAAGCAGCTATTAATTTGCTCTCCGTTGAACAAATAACGGTTAAATTTAGGATATAAAGTTCGGTTTAATTGTTGAGCGTAGAGCTTTCATTTCATAATGAGACTGCCGAGCTTTACGTTATTTATAAGATCGAGCGCGAGGGTGCCAGGACGAAAGAGAAAATAAACTATTACTCGGTTAAATTTAACGATGGGTAACGGAATTGATATGAAAGGCTGTCATCCCGTCTCATTCGGTTTAACATCGCGAGAAGCAACACTCGCTCGGAGAGCTAACAACTTTGCTCGAGCGCATGCGAGAAAAAGCGAGCGGTTCGGAGAAAGTCGCTCAAGTATGCAAGTTCTCTGAGCCGGCAACTATTAAATTGTCTGCATCCATTTGTCGGCTTGCCGACGTCGAAAGGAACCGCTGTTTTTTAAATATTCATCCACTCTCATTTCTCTCGCGCTCCTCTCCCTTTTTCTCTCTCTATTTCTCTCTCTTATCGTGTCCGCGACGAGAGGGGTTGCGAGGGCGAGGGAGAATTTCATTGGCACAGGGGCGGCAATTATCAGCGAGCGACGTCTCCACGAGTTTCGACAGTCGGGGAAAGTGCCACGCGCGCAAATTTATTTGCCGACAGGCCACTAATTAACTCGGCTGTGAAAGATCGCTACACTTCAGTTTTTCTTGCGCGTTGGCCGACAGCTTTTAGTCATAATTACGAGAACGGGGCTGTTTGTTCCGACGCTACGCAAGTGAATGTAAACATCATTACATTATGGCACTGCCAAGCCGAGCGTACTTGTCGTGTCTTTATATTCTAAAAATTTCGCGGCACTGGCGAGCACTTCTACTCAACGAAACGTAAATTTATCACTGAAATTCATTTTGCAAGGCTTTACAAATAAACTACACTCTGATATGCGGCTGTACTTTCAAAACATTCGAGTCGATGTGACTACAAATTGCACCACGGAAAACTGCTTTGACGAGTTTTTTTTCGCTCGCAAAGAAGCGACTAATTACAAGCTTTCCTTACCTTGGAAGTTTAAAAAAGGTCACTCAAATTAATACGAGAGTTGGCTACGCGGTCGATATAGTCTCATATGCCACTTAAAAAATTTGTCATTTTTATAGCAAACTTCATTTGCAGCAATTTGCTCGAGGTAAATCGATCGGATTTGCACGTTGCGTTAGATATAGTTAATTTCACAGCAATCCCGCAAGCTTATCTCGATGAATTATTGACACCATCTGATCTGCACGATTGCATATAAATAAACACACTGGGAACTCATTGAGGTGGTGGAATAATCGGCAGATGTACGCAACAAGCGTAATGCCCGCCAGTGGCGTAATTATCAGAAGTGCAGTGTGAAACTGTAAGGCAATCGGTCGAAAAACAGTGCAGACTCAAGCTGGGTGAAGTGAATGGAGATTAGCGCGCTCGATATTGCCGCAACCACATATCCATTTCAAACTATTATAAGAGCTCTCTCTCTCTCTCTCTCTCTCGCTCTATCTATCTATCAGCGTCATCATTCCGACATCTTGCTCTCCGCTGCTAGCTATCTCATCCGCGTGCTGCTGACGGCTTCCATCCAGCCAGCGATCGCGCTTCGATATCACTCGAATCTACTCGAATAACGCTCTCCAGCAAATTGTACGGGCTCTAGCGGCGCCGCGACCTTTACGATTTTCTTTTTACACCCTTTTTGCCCCTTCACTTCGACGCCGCAGTCGCGTTTTCTCCTCGTAGGCTCGGATCGTAATAATAATACACCAAGTATACGTTTGCGGGAATTGTCATCAGGTGCGGCCCGGCGAACGAGCGGCAAAGCGCGAGCGAGCGAACTAAGTTTACACCGACTTATACGCGAGCAGCCGCGACAGTTCTGACTCACTTTCGCCAAGTTGCGCGGCGGCGGCTGCCGCGTCGTCGACGACGCGAAGCTTTCTTCTCCGAGCCATCGCGGAACTGGATCCGAGAGAAGTTAGCCGAGACTCCGAGGATTAAAGCTGCCGCTCCACTGGATAATATTTTCTTCGTCCTATTTCACCGGGGGCAAGCTCTTCGCAATCTTTGCGCGCTTCGCCTGACAGCTGGATTCAGCTGTTTGTTTGTCGCGTCGCTGACGGCCGCGATGTTTTTCGCAAGCTGCCGCCGCGGCTGATCAAAGACGCGCGTCGTAGCTCGCGGAAAGCACTTCTTGCGTAGAGTTGATCAGCTCAGTGCTACTGAATCGTGGCTCGGAGAGAACGGTCCGGAAAAACAAGTAACGAATTAGGAAAGAAACACCGGGTACTATCGGAATTACTCGAAAGAGGTAGAGAGAGAGAGAGAAAAGTAGCGAGGTGGAATGACAAAAAGGACAGTTATAGCAGGCAGCAGTAGTGCGGAGAAGGGCGAGAATGGCACTAAAGGCGAAGAAACTCCTGTTTTTCTCGATTTGCATCGAGCGAGAATGACTGTTGGCACTTGCTTGCCGAGAGGAGCTCGCGGCCCCTCTATGATTATACGGGACGACGGCGAACTTTCTCCTTTGGCGCGCCGAAGTTTTATATACCCGGGCGCTCTCGCGAGAAAAGCAGTCGCGCGCGGCGGCCCCGTTCAGAAACGACCGGCGGCGGCGGCGGCGGCGGCGACGGCGCGCTCGCGAACGACTTCATCTTGGAAAAGCTCTTTTTCAGCCTTCGAATTAAAGCGTGCGCGCAGACTTACTAGCTGCGACTTTTGCCCCTACGTAGCTATAGTATACGCGCCGCAGCCGAGCTAAATTAGCTCTCGCACCGACTGATTAAAGACTCGCGCTTGTTACGCCCTTTTCGTCCGTCGGCGCGCCTATTATTATCGTTATTGTGCGCAGCTGTCCGACTCGCTTTCGCAAAGCGGCGACCCTTGGCTGGTTGCTGCTGATTTATTCGCCGGCTCTCCGCGATATACATATGCATATATATATATATACATCGCGAATGATTAATGCGCGCGTTTAGCGCTGCCAAATGATTAGCTCGCTTCGGCAACTCGATTCCAGCATTAGAGTCGACCTCTTCGATCGCGATATCGCACACTTCGAATGCTCCACACACGCGTACGTTGATTATTCTTCGCGCAACTCGCGAGCTGGCTCTCGACGAGTAAGTAGCTCTGCTAATGCGATGATCCCGACTAGCTAATTAGCTGACAATGTAGTTTGACAAAGTTGCCAAGAGATTAAGCAACTTGAGCGACGCGAGGATCTTCGCGAAAGATATATAAGCAGCTTTCTTCCTTGGGACTAGCGGGCTTGGGACTAGTACTTTAAGCGCAAATCCCGTCTGCCGGCAATCTCGCGAAGTGTCGAAGGAAATGCAACGTCCATCAGCAACAGCAGCAGCAGCAGCAGCAGCTTTCCGTCGACAAAGCAGTGACGCGCTTGTCTGTGCATTGCAGGTATCGGCGTCATCAGCGCCAGCGTCATCGCGGATATTAAAAGGCCGCGAGGCGAGCGCAGCGGCAATCAAGGCACGGAGGAAGAGACAGCCAGCGCAAAGAAGGAAGGGGCGAGCCAGGCAGAGGCGAGCGGGCGCGAGTGATGCAGCCGAGGTGAGGGCCGAGGGCTGGATCGATATGGTGTTGTCGCTGACCGGCGGATGCCGTGATGCCCTTGCGATGCCGCCGGCCTCCGCCCTGGGCGCAACTGCTCGTGCTCGCGCTCTCGTCGATCGTCGCCGCCGGCGCGCGGGCCGCCCAGCCGGCCTCGCCGCCGCCGCCACCGCCGCCCTCTGCGCAGCAGCCGGCCACGCGCTACGCCTCCAGGATCGTCGAGACCAAGCAAGGACAGATTCGCGGCATCCTCCAGGTAACTGCGCCGATCGGCATCGGTAGGCCCGATCTCTCTTGATCACGCCGGGCTCTCGGCACGTCGTGCGCTTCGGCTAGCGCGCTCTGCTCGCCGTTGGATACGAGCTCGTCGAACGATTGCTTGGCCGCGGGCCGCTTCTGTGTGTTGTTGTATTTCCATTAGCCATTCGGCAGACCACGAATGCGCTTTTAAACTTATTGAAAATCGACGGAATCCAAGAGTGTACTCGTATACTCGATGCGCGTATTTTTGAAATATCGTAGTAACCAGCGCACGGCGCGGAGCGAGAATGCATAAAAGCCGAGCGTGGCCGCGTATAAAATAGCGGACTGCAGCTCGGCCGTATCGCGTGTCAAACGAATCGAAAATGAAAATCGCATGATCGCGCGCATAATGCAGCCCGCTGACTGCGCCCGAGGAATCGATAGCGCGCGCCAGGTCGAGCGCCGGCATAAATGTTTACGGGTAGACGTGCGGCGCGGCGAGGAGTATTTATGAAAAGGGCTGCACAGAGATGCGCCCGGACGATGTTTGCAGGCTGCGGGCGCGCCTGTGGGCCGGAATCCCGCAAACGCCGATCAATTGTAAAATAGATTGATATTTCTGGGCGCAGCGCGTTAATCCCCCCCTTCCCCTTCCTCCTTCCCCTCACCTCCTCCCTCAACAGGCTCGCGGCGCACTCGCGTTCGACCATTCCACGATGACTATTGGAGTCCGACTTGGCGCGGACCACCTGGTTAGCCCCGGCATTCGCGCGCCCGCTCTCCCGTTCGCGTAATTGTCAGCGTTATTGCGATGTGACGAGTCGCTCGCTGGCTCGCCCGGCTTTCTTCTGTCCGCGAGCGCGCGCGTATCGATCAGCCCCTCGGCCGCCTGATCAATAGTTACGAGCGCGCGACCTCTCCGAGGGCAATTCGTGCGCGCCTCGACACGTGTACAGCGCGCCGCGATTCGCCGACGAACGCGCCTGTTTGAAGAAGACTCGCCGCGTAATTGCCAAACGAGCGCGGCCGCGCCATTAGTCGGCATTTTCCAGCTGGAGCCCCGATAATTTCCAGATAATGCCCATTGTGCGGGCGCGCGCACTGACAGAACTGATGCACGTTCTGACGATACATTTTTAACCGGCCAACAATGCCCGAATAATCTCTCTCTCTCTCCAAGTGCTGACAAACAGCGACGACTGGGCAATTTGATTAATGCGTCGACATCCGCTATCGATTGGCGCGCGCGTACGTGCACGCGCGGCCAAATGCCGCCACTCTTTTGACGCCGCGCGCGCTGCGGAATTATCGCCCCGCCGGCCCGGTAATTACGAAAGATGGATTTGCGCGCGCGCGCCGGATATAAACAGCCCTCCTCGTCGAGACAAATCAGGTGATTCACGCCCCGGCGATCAATCATGCATTAGGCTAAATTCAACTGTTCCCGCGCGCCCAAATGCTTCTCGCGCTTGCACCGCCGCGCCTTTGCCTCGGCTTCAAATATTCATCACAGTAATGTCGTTCTACAGTACAGTTTTAGGGTAACCCAATCCTGGATGTACTGCAATAGTGCGAAGTACAGTTTGCAATTATTGAAGAACTGCTTTCGTCGCCGTCACCGAAAGTTTTAATTCAAAGGGACACGCGTCGCAGTTGAGTAAAGTTCGATGATACGCCAACGGCTGACAATAATCCTCGCTGTTATAGTCAACACAAGTTTTTCGTTATGCATTCGAACATCCACTATGTTTGCGTTATTGTACGACCGAGTGATTCGGTCATTCATTCATACTGTTACATTCTGTACGTGATGCTCATCTCAATTGAACGCTATTTCTTACCACACGTGCAGCTTGTATTATTCGAGCGATACAGCCAAAAAACAAAGCGCAAGATTCGTTATTGAACGGCCATTTCGTAAGTCACAACACGAAGGCGAAAGGCGCGACAACCGTTTCGAGAAAGGTCGAAAGCATCGCCGGGGCTGGACAAGGGCGAAAAGTATAAGAGAGCGTGGACATTATTAAAACGGCATACTATCCGCTTAATAACATCCGATGCGCGGGAGGCAGGGTTGTGAACTGAGGGGGTGGCAGAAAGGAGGGGGACAGAGGGATATTGGATTAACGATGAAAAAGTTGAGTGTCGGTTGCATAATCTTGGCAGTCGGCCAGCGATGATTAACCGCGTCGCCTGTATAATTTTTCGCGCGCAGCCGGCATAATAAGAAGACCGAGGCGGTGACTGCGATCAATCGCGCGCGCGCGCGCGTCCGACGCGCCGAACATCAATTACACCTAATTGATATTCACGCGGCGAGCGGCCGCGCGGCCCATTGACGTTTCGGCCGCCTCGTCCGTCAGCCGTCGGCCAAATGGCTTCCGCTCTCGTGGCCCTCCCTCGCTGACGTTTCGTGCCAAGTGCGTGTGCGTATTACATGGGCCACGTCGCCTGCTAAATATTCCATACATTATTTGCGGGGCCGCCGTCGCCGGCTTTGCGCAGTGCTACGTGCCGCCGTCATCCGCGCCGCGACGAATTTATGGCTGACCAGATATTGAGCTTTTTATTGGCTCACTTTTCCAATGCCACATCGGAGCTTGATTCGCTCTCGAAAGGGCACGTACTTCGGCCCACATCCGATCGAACCCCGCGGCGACTTTTGCCCGGCCACGAATATATATTTACTCGATTTCAGTCGCACATTATATTTCCGAAATGAAACCGACGGGTATTATTTTTCAAAGCTCGACTCGGCTTCTCGAAGACCTCGCGGGATAAGGAAGGGACGCTCGAAAATGAGAATTGGAAAACTTGAGCTCTAGAGGAAATGATAAAATTTGTTGCTCAAGTTAAAGAAGTGCATGCTTCGGCAAGCCCCTGCACATCCGATTGAATTTTAAACGCGCGTTGAAGTTTGAAAGAAAGGTCATGAAAAATTTAAAGTCATTTGCGAAGCTAAGGCCGAAGCTTTACCTTGGCAAACTCCTCTAAAGACACGGCATTACTTTTGAAAGGTCTTCCCAGTAGAAGCACGGCCGACGACTGTCGTGGTAATAATCAGTCGAGCAAAAGTCAGTGCAGGCATTGGCAGGAGTAGCGCCAAGGTGGTATCGCAAGCCCATCCGGGCAGAAAACAGCAGCGAAGGGAGACAGAGCGAGCGACGATAATCTCTGTAAGCAAGGGGCTCGCGTGGCCGCTGCTGGCCACTGTCCGAAGCGTTTGTCGGTGACGTTCGTTCGCGCGCGCTGGCCGAAGCGTTTCGCCCCCGAACAAACGTTTGTCTCGCGCCGCGCGAGTTTCCAAACTGAATAAAAGCGGTCGACGCAGAGTCCCCAGCTCCGGTAAACTTTTAGCCAAACAATGTCCAACTTTGCCCGGTCGCACGTCCAATTTATAGATGTAGCAGTACTGATTAAGTAAGCAAACGGCGGAAGCGTACGCGGCGTCCATTGATGCCCGCCGAAGATTTCGCTCGATTTTTCAAAAGCGCGAACGTGGCACCGGTTCAAATGACCGATCACAGGCAAGCGAACAACGACCACAGGTCAGAGAACTGATTCGTTCGGCGAGCGCGATACTTGATTAAGCCGCTGCCTTGGCCCATTAGACAGCCAGCAGGTAGCCTTTGACGTTTGCTACGGCGGTAATACCCTTAATTATGTACTATTATCCGCGGACGCGAGCGCGCGCTTTGATTGGGGGCTTAGAGGGACGCAGCGGGCCGCAGCGGGCCGCAGCGGGCGTCCATTTGTCCGTAAGAATTCGCTCTGTGGGGTTTGGCGATGCCCTCGATGCGCGCTCGCGATCGATGGATCGCCAAAGCCAGCCGAACGCTCGAGACTGGTCGTCAATTTTAATTCGCAGCGGTGCGCGCTGGCGTTTATTAAAGCTCTCGGAATACTGCGCTCGACGGTCGACGGACGAGGCGGCGGCGCTAAGGGTCGCTCGCGATAAGGGATTACGGTCACGCGCGGCCCTTCGATTGATTCCCCGGATGAAATCGTCGGCGCATAAAGAGACGCCGCAGCAGCGCGCAGGGCGAAATTATAATAACTCCCAGCCGTCGTCGCCGCGCCTCTCGTCGCGCCACTCGTCGCGCATGCTCGGCACGTTTGTGCGCGCCGTATTATTTTATTTCGGAGCCTGGCTGCGCTCCTTGTCCGCCGATATTTATGCCGCGCGGTACTGCGTTTTATGCTGATGAGCGTCCTTTATGCTCGCGCTATCGCGGCCGCGCCTGTGAATGATGGCTCGGACGGCATTTCGGCGAGTCGCCGAATTGTCCGGCCCGAGCTTGATTTCTCAGGTCCGCGGCTAGAGCCGTTTGCGCCAGCGAGGGCCGAGCTCGCGCTCTTATCGGCGAGCTCTAGTCGGTGCGGTCGGCAAGCCGGCGCCGCGGCAAAAGTTTGCGCCGGGCAAACTCGCGCGCCCGCGCACTCCAGGCCCACTTGATTCGCCAAAATATAATCGCGTTTGGCCCGTTCTCGCGAATAATTTACCAGCTTGCACTGCGCACATCCGCGCACATTCGCGCGGTAATCAAATCAGCCGGCATTTGTGCAAACGGAGAATCGCGCGGCGCGCTAGCTTTGCGAGTTTCTCGTATTATCTACGTGGGAGCTCGGTCTTTTTTCTCCCTCGATTTTCCGTTGAGAGCCGGGCGCTGTCTCTCCGCTCTACATTATGTATAAACTCGACGGGCCGAATATTTTTACAACGCGAGCGAGAGCTGGATTCCAGGTTGGCGTGCGGTCGGACAATCCCTCGCCCTCCATCGGCAACTCGATATTTCGGCGTTCTCTCTCGTGCTATATTCCGCCGGTATAAAAATATGCATTAAAGCCAAATGTACGAGGGCTCTCGCAGTTAGTCTTTTCATAACGGATCTTTCGTGCGCTGCAAATACTTTCCTTTTTTCTGCGGCCTTCGCCGCTGAATGGTTATATTTAAGATCGCGCTGTAAAAAATGTATCCTGGCTTTTTCCTCCATTCAGAGTCACATTCAACGTGGCTATGAATTTTCGAAAAAGCTTTCTTTGTTCGATGCATTATATACGCGCGCATCGTTAAGAATTTACAATGACGTAAATTGGCGGCGCATGAAAAAGTTACAGCACTCGATGCAAACTTCGTGCCCGAGGTTTTGTTCGCTCCGATTCTGGACAACTTTTCTTTCTTTTCCTAACAAATAAATGTCTCTCTCGGTGCCAGTGCTTCGCTCGAATTTGACGACGTCGCCGAAAACGGAACACCGACGTAGCTACGGCGAAGAAAATCGGAAATGTAGGCGAGACAGTCGCCCCAGAGGCGAGTTTCGCGCGGCGTCGTCGGCGGATTGCTCGAAGCGGCACGCGAAGCCAGCAGCGGGCTCTGGATTACCGAACGATTGCAGGAGCTGAACAGCCAGCAGTTGGACCCGGTGGAGGTGTTCCGTGGGATCCCGTACGCGGCCGCCCCAGTGGGCGAGCTGCGCTTCCGGCCGGCCCAGGAGCCCGCGGAGTGGAAAGGCGTGAAGCGCGCCGACAGCTTCGGCCCGGCGTGCCCGCAAAAGCTGCCGGACATACGCAACGAGAGCGCCGCCCTGCAAGACATGCCGCTCGGCCGCTACAACCAGCTCGGCAGGCTCTTCAAGTTCCTCGGCCATCAGAGCGAGGACTGCCTCTACCTCAACCTCTACATTCCAGCCAGCGGTATGTTTCAGCTACTTCAAAGTCCGATCGGATTCGACCGAGCCGGCTCGACTCGATACTCGGGCTCCAGCGCCGGCTCGACTCGCTTACGTGCCTGGAATCCGCAAAGGCTCCTTTCTGCATCTCCGCCGCGCCACAATGACCCCTTCGCGCTTTCGCTCGCAGACCTCGTTGTACTCCTTACAACCGACTGTTTGCGCTTCTCTTTTCGCGCTCCCCGTCGCCTCCTCAATGGAGCTTTTCATAATTATACGCTGTAACTTCGTCCGCGACGAGCTAACGGCTGCGTTTGCCGCGCCTCAAAGCACCTCGAATTACGCTTGCTCGCGCATCATTGAAGAAAGCCGTGTGCGCAGGCAGGCGCTTTTTCACTTTGTGCCGAGGCGCACGGGCGACGAGCGTTGCGAGCGTTCAAGCTGATATTTACCCAGGCCGTGGGTGCAAAGTTGGCAGCCTCGGCCCACCAGCCTTCATAAAATCCAAAATCACATGCTCGAGCGGCTTGCGCCTTAACGAGTTTCTACAACAACTATCGTCCTGCGGGCGTGCGCGCAGCTGTTCGAGACGCAATATCAATCGAATATCACGCGGCGAACCTCTTCGTTCCACTGCTGCCATCGCCCCGCGCTGTACCACGTTAAGCCGAGCGGTCAGCTCTCGCTTTGAAAAAAGATCCACCCGGCCTTTGCGCAATTTTCGCCGCGCGCGACCATGTGCGTCGAGTTTTGCTTGGCAATTAGTTAATAACGGCTACTTTGTCGATGCTCGCGATCGCGGCTTTTAATTGCGCGGCTTTTTTCCCTTCTTTTCACCGCCGTCGTTCGAGGCTTTTTCACAGTAAACAGAGACTTCGTATTTGCATGTGTCATATATAGAGCGAGCGGAGAGTTTAATAGCTTCGCGAAGAACTTTGAGGATTCAAAACACTCGCGTGAAATCGTTCGGCTGACAGCCGCATATTTGGAATAACCGGCCTGTCTACAATGCACGTTCGGAAAAAGTAACGAAATTGAGGAGGCGACTCGGTGCAGCGCGATACACCCGCGCGAACGCGAATCGAATTCGGGCCGCGACCAATAAAACCCTCTCTAGCTGATGCGCTAATAGCTCCCTCCTCGAAAGAGCTTAAAGCGTTTGCGCATGCAGTGCGACGTCGCGAGTTACTGCGTGATTCGCTGCCTCTTTGCGCACTCGCAAATTCATCCGGGCTTTTTCTCTTTCCCCGAAAATTGTCGCGGCCTCTCTAGGATTAAACGAGTGATTTCGCTTTTTTACGTGAATTTACGCTTTTACCCGGCGATTGAATGTTTGCCACGAGTGAAATTCGGCGCTCAACGATTTTTTTGTTTTCAAATACGTTATCGTTGCACGAGCATTTAGCCAAACTTATTCCGCCGTATTCCATTGCTGCTCGCTGTCCAAGCTCGAATTTTTGTTGGCGTACAAGGCTATGTGAAACTCCACTTTTTTAGCGTGATCAATTATCTTCTACAATTTCATCACGGGCTCCAAAAGGTCAACATTTTATGGTTCGCGTTAAATAACATATGACCGTGAAGAATAATTCATTATCTGCGATTGATAGCCATGCTTTATAAGCCAAAGTCGAATAAGTAAAAACAGTCCGTATAAAAAATTAATCGATCGGTCGATGCTTTCAGCGCAACGAAATTCCAATCATTCAACGACTGGATGAATATTTGACGAGATGAAGGGTCAACGTTAATTAGATTTGGCAGCTAGCGACAGTGTTAAACGTCAATTACGAGCTTTGTGAATTTTATCTTTCCCGCGACAAGAATTTCTCTCCATCGAGCTCGTTCTTCGTTCGTTTTGCTTTGCACGTTACACACGGAGTTGCCACTGTGACGGCTTTGTGATCTGCGTCCATTAACAATGACGGCTTTTCAATAAAAGTCCGCGTAAACTTTGCCGAAATTGGGTGTAGCTATAGTAGTCGCCTTTTTCCGCAGCCGCGCTAACGAGAAACAACGTAGAGCAAGCTTCCAATTTATTTGGCAACACAGTGGATGGGAAGGTATTAGGTCTATAAATTACTTCGCTGCCTTTCATTCCCGCAATCGATGTTAACATTTTCCACCGGTGTCCATCAAGTCGAACGACGAATTGATTTATAAGCTTTTTTTTCCATATCACGCTGTTCACTCTTATTGTCAGCGTGCGCGCAGCATCTGCTGACCGCGCTGTATAATGAACAAATGTTTGGAATTCCAAAAAGTATTGAGATTGCCGCGAAGTCTAGGCTATGTCTCTTGATCGACTCCGCAGGGTATCAAATATCTAGCAGAAAAAGCCAATTATCGATAAAAAAAGAACACAGGAAAAGGCGCAATCGAGCGATGCATACATATATTGCTCTTTTTTCTCTGCAGCGTCGTTTCTTCGAGCTCTCCAAGCAGCAGCAAGATAAACTCGCGCTTTCGTTTCACATTGGCGTTTAATTGAATCAAAGCTGCCGTGGAAAAGGCGACCACCACGACGATCGGGCAAAAAGCAAGCGTCAGCTGGTGAAAGCCCCGCGTGGAGGAAAAGAGAAATAAGAGCGCAAGAAAAATCCTGGAGCTAAGCACCGGCGTTAACGCGAAAAATAGAAGGGCGCAGCTATACCGTTTGCCGCGAAACGTAAAATCTCATCGGTGAGCGGCGCGTTCGACTCGGCGGCGCGCGGTAATCCAGTGGCGCGCACTCGTGCACTGCGTTTCTTTTTTTCTCTCTTTTCGTTCGAGCGGCACCCATATTTCTTCGGTCTCGAAATTCGAGCGATCGCGCGCGAGAGAGAGAGAGAGAGAGAGACAGAGAGACAGAGAGAGAGTATCGTAACGAGGAAGTCGCTTAAGGGCTCGGCGCTTCGCACGCGCGTGTAAATTATCACCTTAATGAATTCTCGTATCGCTTGCAATTACGGCGGAGCAGCTCTCCCTCGGGCTAATTAAAAGGCCCAGCTGATTCGAAAGGGAGAGAAAGAGAGAGAGAGCCCCCCTCGGTGTTTTTCAGCCCGAAACTTTGGGAGGATATCGCTTATGAAGTAGTAATTAAAGGAGCATTCGCCGGAAGGATGACTAAGGCAAAGAGAGAAAGTAACAGGTCCTCTTTTCTTTCTTTTGTTTGGCTCCGTTAACGGACTTTTCTCCGTTTTCTTGCTGGAAATAATACTCTCCCTGGCTTGCTCTGCGATTGAAACTTTTCGGCGCTCTTGCGGCTTTCCTGCAATTATCCCTAATTGCTATCATTCAGATTTCTTCTCTCTTGCTCTTTTCCAGCCGCTTCTTCGCTCGCCATCGCATTCGACCATTTGGATGTTCTTCTAATAGCTCTCGAGTGAGGCTTATCAAATAACGCTCGACAACTCCCTTATCAAACTTATCAGTCGCTCGAAATAGAGATGCAATCGTCATCCGTAATTCTTTGCGATTAAGACCAGCGTTGATTCTTACGCAGTCGAAAGGAAATCTCGCGGTTGAAAACAGGACAGTTAAGTCGCGACTGAATCGAAACTTGTGCCTCGATTGATTTTCAAAGTTGCCGAGTGGTTTTTCGGCGCGTTTTCACTGGATCCCAACGATAGTCAAGAATGAGCACGAGGGAGGCCATGCCATAAATGCCATGAAAAGTGCTGCTCGCAGCAAGCTTGCGGCGAGTAGCAACAATCGCTAATTGCTCCCGGGTCCGCCAATAGCGCTCGTGCGCGTGTGCCGGTGGTCGGCTTAGCAAGTAGCGCCGGACGAAAAAGCCTTTCGCGCGAGCTGGCAACTACGTTACGCGTGTGCCGGCCAATCGGCCACTTAAAATTCCAGCTTGCGTTGCGAATGCAAAGTGGTTTTTTGCCGAGCGCGAAATAAGGGAGAGGGGGGTGTTTAATTTGAGAGGGCAGCCGGGGCCGGGCCGGGCATAACTAACGAGCTGCGCGCTGGCTCGGCAGGTTTTTCCAAGTTTCGGGCTCGCATGCATATTAAGCCGCAGCCGGGCTCCCGGCCGGCTAAGAATATCAAGCGCGATTTCCCGAAGGAGCGCGCGCGGCCCAAGTCGAGCGAGAGCTGTTGTGTTGGTTGCAGGTGCCCGTGGACTGGAGGCGCCCTACGCCGTGATGGTCTACGTGCACGGTGAGAGCTTCGAGTGGGGCAGCGGTGCCGTTTACGACGGCTCCGCACTCGCCAGCGCCGGGCACGTCATCGTCGCCACCCTCAACTATCGCCTTGGAATCCTCGGTACGTATGCGCGACCGCGCATCTCTTTACGATCGTCTAATTGCGCACGCGCAACTGGGCCGCGAGCGCGAGAATGGGAGTGCGAACGAGGGCGGAAGCCAACTCGCCCGCAACTCCTTTCCTCGCGATCGTTTCTTCGCGAGTATTGGTCGCGACCGAGCTCGGCTTGGCTCGGCTCGGCTCGGCTCGCACTTCCAACTTTTTATGCGTCTCAGCTCCGTTCTGCTCCAGCGATGGCCCCACCTTTTAATGCCTCTTTTAAATGTTCCGCCCAAGCACTTTCGTCATTTCCGCCAGTTTATCTTCCAATTTTTTCCAATTCTCCCTTACTTCTCTTTTCTCGCTTGTTCAATAGCGACTCGCTTCAGCTTACTCGACGGATGCCGCGCCAACATTTTATAAGTTTAAGCGTTGAATCAGGCGTTCAAGCAAATGCAGTTCCGCCACGACGCAACCTCACTTTGTTCCGTCAAATGCCCTAAAGAATTCCTGCACTGCAAGCGCAGGTCCGCTTAAGCCAGCGCGCGTTAATCGCGCCGTAACGAAATCCAAACTGCGCGAATCGACCGAGATCAGATGTCATTCGTCGAGCGCGAGTTTTCGAGTGCGAAACGAGGCGCGAGTGTAACCAGCTTTGCGAGGCGAAATAAACGAGGCGAACCGTGTGAACGGCAGGTTTCCTGAGGACGAGGCCGATAACGGAACATCCAGACTCGGCGTCGAGCGGCAATTGGGCGCTGTACGACATAGCGATGGGCCTGCGCTGGCTGCGGGAAAACATCGGCGCCTTCGGCGGCGACCCGACTCGCGTGACCATAGTCGGCCACGACACGGGCGCCGCCCTGGTGAATTACTTGCTGCTGGCGCCCTTCGGCAAAGGTAAGCCAAAACCCTTTTGTCTCTCGGCTACGGCTTTGCGCGACCCAGCGCTAGATGAGTTAATTATTCTCGGCCCCCGCGTAGCTAGAACCTGCCAACTGCTCCGCCGCTCTCTCAAAAGCGTACGTGCCACTAATTAAAAATTAGCCGGGGCTCTTTGTTCGCCGAAATGCTTTGTGAGAACCAACACACGGGAATTGAGACGCCGCTCGTTAGAGCTGTTTTGCCGGTCGGCGCTATTTGTTTGGCTTTCCGCTTTTCCTCCTTCCTTGCGCCATAGACAGCTCTCCTCTTCTTCTCTTTCTTCGCTGCTGTTGTTTTACCGGGGCTATCCGGCCTATCGCCAGCTTCCAAATGCCGCGATATTGATAATCCTAAAGAGTGCGCAAATATTTGGGATGGTAACAAATCGAATCCTTCCGATTCCCCTTGCTGTTGTCGTCTCGACGTATAGGAAAGTGCTGACGAGTCCGAAGGGCGAAAACAGCAGACGTTTCAATTATCAACGCTAACCATCAATCTCCGTTCTCATCTGCTTCGTCATCGCCCCAAAGAAATCAAACATTTCTTTTTGTTTAATCTTCATTAGAACTCGCAATATCGAGATGTGCAGGAGGAGAAAGAAAGAGAGAGAGAGAGAGAGAGAGAGAGAGAGAGAGAGAGAGAGACAGAGAGAGCCTGTCGTGGTCAATTCGTGATAAAGCGATCGCGCACGGAGCTTCCGCGGACTCGTTGAGCCGTCGCCGATTGACACGTACTTCCTTCCCATTCAGTAGCTATTTTTCCGCGGTGTTGACAAACATTTATACAGTACAGACGTTCCTCTCGGATCATTAACCGAAGCGACTAGCAGCTAGCGAGTTGAACTTTTTGCCGACTGATTAATTGCTTCAAGCCGTCAAATCAGAACGTCTAGCTTTCCGCCCTTGCTACGTGACAAATCGTTTCTTTACTCACAGCATGTTTTCTTGCCCGTGACCTCTTTACCAGTGCCACTCTATACCACGACTGTATCAGGCGCGGAGCGGCTTGCGGAGGAAAAAGAGCGCTCGCTCTTCAACCTCGGCATCTGTTCTTTTCGCTAAAAGCTCCTTCCGCGAGCGTCGAGATCAGCGTTATCCCCCGCCCTAGACGCGCTTTTCCCCACTCATTTGAATTACATGCGGCATAAGCCTGACGCTTCCCCGGCTATGAAACCATTATGAATAAGTCATCAATCTCCTTTTCAAATTGTATCAAGCGCTCGGTGCCCTTGTTGGAGCTTCTTCGTTACTTACGACGTCGAAACATTCGAACTCGATCAAAATACTCGATTGGCGGCGCTAGTCCACTTGTTGAAAGAACAGCGACAGCTTTTCGAATTTGCGCTTGTCGATTTGTTTTCCAGAGCCGTCGAAACCCAACCCCATAGGAATCGCGAGCTCCGTAAATGTTTGCGGCAGGCGTCGTTACAACAGACCTTTCAAAAATAAGACTGCAGGTGAAAGATCGCGGCTCGTAAGGCGTCAAATCCAGAAATAACTGGCGAACAGTGGCGCGCCCAAGCGAAAGAAAAGCTTCGTTCTCCGGGCTACGTAAGTGATAGATTGGGCTGCGAGTAAAAACCGGACAGAGAAGCCGCTTTGCGCATTGAAAAAAGCAAGTCTGAAATAGAAATAGGATTGGAAGACTCAAGCAGAGAGCAGCGGCGACGGGGATGGCGGCAACATGCGAACGCGATTCGATTTTGATCGTATCGCGCTCGGCATCGCCGACAAACGACATAAAGATTTCTATCGAATCGCGCTCTCGAAAGCGATAAGCCCGGCATAACGCTAATAGAAAGAGGCGAGGGTTGGAGCAGAGAAAAAGCGCAGCGCACCGACGGCCGGCCGATATCGGGCGCAGGTATACGAGCAAGAGAAAGGGGCGAGCCAGCGACGCGCGCAGCACAATAAAATCGCGAGCCAAGGAGCGTCGATGAGGCTCGGTCCACAGCCTCGAGGGATTCGAGCTTCCTATCTGCGAAGTTAGCCAGTGTTTGCCTTCGCGAAGATGCTTCCTGCCCGGGATGTTTGCCCAGCGGATCCGTCCAGCAGCTTAATGTGATTGTTCGCGAGGTTCGGTGCCTCGCGCGTTTTCGCGGCCGACAAATTTGCATCGACGGACAAGTGTCGGCAATAAACGTTGGCTGAATTCATTCGGGCGTTCAGCTCCAAGTGCAAACAAGTCCGGCATAATAGAGAGCGATATCGAATGTATTTCTCGACAGTTGACCTCGACGTTACGAGCATTGGAACTTAGCAAGCCTAACGTTTCCGTCAAATTACCGCTGGGACATTACCTCGCGAGCGAACGAGGTATGCGCGCGGCGTATCGTTCGGCAGAACTTCTGGCGTGTCCGTTTTTAAAATGCTTCCTTCGATTTCGACCGATTGCTCACGCCGACCAAGCAAAGTTTCAGTGAAAACCGTTGGCAGCGCGATTGCAGGCTATCACGTAAGATTGCCGAAGGCTCGGCGATGAATCATCGTTCTTATCGGGGCTGCGCGAGGTGGCTACGGGAAAAGCGGGCCTTGGCAGCGGCGAGCGCACGTAAGCCGCGGGGCGTCTTGGCGAGGACGCTCGGTTCGAGTCGCAGGTAATGCCCGTGAGCCCCCCGTGAGTTTCTTCCTCGTCGCGCGCGACGCTCCCAATCTTCCCAGTGATTGTGGTCAGCGTGCGCTCAGACCTTTCGGCTCGCTAAATACCCGGGACTTTTCACGTTGACTTGGCGTTACCATCGCGCGAACGCCAATATACTCACGGCTCCCTTTGAATTCGCGGAGCGAAACGCGTTACATTAAATGCGCTAGCAATGATCTCGGCGCTAATCCTGTAAAAGCGGCAATCCGCGCGGTTGCAATTCGATTAATAATTGAATTGTCGGAAGGAACAGGCAGTGCCGGTGCTGCCGCTTTAAATCTCGCTCCAAGCGATATAATCGCGTAAACGGTGCACTCGCGAGAAATTGAAAGCTCGGTTTGCGTTGAAAGGCTCGCGTGGCCCTGAAAAGGAAAAGGCAGCCGCGGCGGGTCGTTCGCGCGCGCGCGCGCGCGCGGGGACGTTATTAAAACGCGCGGAAACATTAAAGTAAATAGAACGAGCAAGATGTCGCGAGCGCGGCGGCAGACGAAGAAGAAGAAGAAGACGAAGGAGGGGGAAGAGGAGGAGTAAATACCGCGACCACGACGCAGGCGTCTCTGGTAATTAGAGAAAAGTAGCCTGGGCGCGGCAATTAGGGGCATGCATGCCCGAGCGAGCGTCTTTTATAATTGGCCGCGAAATTGCGCCGAGCGACGACAAGAGAGAAGAGAAAGGGGCGGGGAAGGGGGGGGGGGGGAGAGACGAAAAATGCCTTTGCACAATTGAGGCTCAAAGGGATAAAAAAAGCCGCAAGCGTGCTTTGTCGGAGAGCGAGTTCTTTGTCGCGCGAGAGCTCGCCGCGAAGACGCGCTGTACAAGTTGTAAAGTGCTTTACGGCGCGCCGTAAAATCTGCGTTACAGCTGCGTTTTCAAATCCGATAAAGCCGACCTGCCCGTTCTTCGTATTAAGCAAACGCGCTGAAAACACACACGCGCGCGCGCGCGCGAACGCTTCAAGGAATCTTAATTGCCGAGAACCAAAGACAATAAATTTCCTTGGCAGCCTTTCAAACTTTGATTTACTTTCGATCCCTCCCGCATACGTATATATACGTGCACCCTCGGCGAAAATTGCCAAGTTACAGCGGCTGAGGCCTTTGTGCGAGAGAACTCTAGCGGGCCATTCTTCCCCGAGTGTTATCACTTCGCCTCATTGTGTTTCCTGTTTGCTTTTAATCTTTGTGCCACCGAAAGCCACCCGCCCATTTTCGTTGGCTCGCACCTGCGTGCGAGAGAGCCGTTCTCAGGGATCGAACGTCGCCGCCGCCACCGTCGTAGCTTTTCTTTTTTCTCGACTCTTTCTCTCCTCGACGGTCGCGTCGGAAATTCGGTTAGCGAGAGTGGCTGCAACTTCGGTATGTAAATGGCTCGCTGAATTGGATTAAGCCGGCAAAATGTTCGCTGATTGACGAGAACTTTAATTGAATTTATGAACATTGAATTGGAATTTTTCACCTCCTCGCTTGGTACTTTTTTTCCCCCCGTCGCTTCTTCTCGAGGATTACGACTGTCAATGAATGCCGATTGAATACTCGCGAAAGAATTAATTGCTTAACATCGCTCCGAAAAGGACTGAAGCGCATTTACATCGCTGCCATACGGACGGCAATGCCATCGGAAAAAGCAACTAGCGTCGAGGCAAAAAAATGAATAAATAAAAAAAAAAGAACGAAACATCTACAAAAGAAAAAAAAAGAAGTTCGATCCCTTGGAAAACTCAATCAACAAAATCCCGTGGTGCGAGAATAATAGGCTCGTGATTTTTTTTTTCGTTGCGCGCTGCTCAGCCAAATTGAAAAACTAATTGAATGGATTTACGCTCCGTTGGTGGCGTACACTTGCTTGGCGTTTTCCGCGTGTGTTATTTTTCGGGCCCAACGCAACGCGCTCGACTGGAGCGCCTGGATGCCGATGAATAATGCTAATCCGCGCGCGGGCGTGCTCCTCGTTATCCGTCGTTTAACGCGTCCGCGCTCATTATTTTCGCCGTCGCGGCGCCGTATCCCTAGCGGCTATTGGCATTTTTCATGCGAGCGACGCAGTGTTGTAAATAACAGCCGCTTGGTTGCGGCCAGCGAGAGGAGTAGCGCTAATAAACCGTCGGCATAATTAGACACTTTTGCGACAACGATCTGTCGCGTTAGCCAAATGTAATCAGGCCGGGACGCGTATAATTGAGATATCAGCATTGGCATGACTCCAGGTCTGTCTCTTTCGGCGCACTACATAGACATCGACTCGTCTTTTAATAGCTGCAATAAAGCTTCATTCCGCCCGAATGAATCCGTCATCCCCGCGCGTATCGCCTGCCTCGACGGCGTCGATTGCGCTCCTTATCTATCGGCTGTGCAGCTGCACTGACACTCGCTTGCTGTCGAACGTAACGAATCGTTGACTCTGTCTGCTCTTTCCAAACGCAAACAAACAAACGGACCTACGAGGAGAGCCGTATTTTCAGCCGTGTCGCATACTGCGGAATCAGGTTTAAAAAGAAACGGTAAAGCCGGAACTTTGTTCGAGTGCTTTTGCGCCGTGTTTCCATTCAACGCCTCTAACAACAATATTCGCCGGTTTCGGATAGCCTCCGTAAAAAGAGAGCGCGCGAGAGAAACGATAAAGCTCGGCTTGAAAACATTTGCTCGGACGCTCTCGACATCTTTTTCTGCTCGGACATGACTGGCGTGTGAGTTCGTTTGATCGAACTGCGCGCCGGTCGGGCAAACTAATCAACGCCTGCGCGTCAAACGTGAAATTGCAAGCGACGAAAACGAAAGGTCGCATAACGTATGTACATTTAAAATGCGCTGGCACACAGGTCTGTTCCACAACGTGGTCCTGCTGAGCGGCTCGGCGCTGAGCCCCTGGGCTGCGGTTCACGACCCGAACGAACTGCGGACGCAGGTCGCCAAGCAGCTCGACTGCCGCTACGAGAACGACGAGGATATCGCTGAGTGTCTGCGCGCCTCATCCCTCGAGGCCATCCTCGGCGTCGAGCTCAACGAGATTAAGTATGCTATTGGCGCACAGATCACTGATGCAAACAACGTCGCCGCGATTGCCAACGGGACCCTACTCGCAAAGGCCGTTTTCGAATTTTGGATGACCGCGACTGGACGCTCGAGTGCATGTTTCGTGCGCGCCATTATTTTAGCCGATAAACGGATTCGGAGCAGTGCTAACGGTTTTACGAAGATGGGATGAGTCGATTGAACGAAGCGGGCGAAAGAGCCGCGAGGGGGTTGAAAGCGAGCCGGCATAATCGACGGGCTCGGCAACTCGGTAACTCGGCAACTCGACGACACAAGTGCGAGCGATAAGGAAGAACGGGCGACGTTGTCCGAGGACTAAAGACCCGAAGGATAGCGGGACGAATCTAACGCTAACTTGCACTGAGCGGAAACCGGCGATGGCCCGCAGATTCATGCCGTCGATCGGACCGAGCGTGCCGGTGGACGGCTCCCACCCGGAACCGGGCCTCGACATGGAGCGGCTGAGCGATGCGTTCATCAAGGTGCCGCTGGTGCTGGGCTGCAGCACCGCCGAGTCCTATCTGGACTTCAACGCCAACGACATCCAATACGGCTTCGAGGAGGACCAGCGCAATCGGGTGCTGCGCACCTTCATCCGCAACGCCTACGTGTATCATCTTAACGAGATCTTTAGCGCGGTGAGGAACGAGTACACCGACTGGGACAAACCGGTGCTGCACCCCATCAACATCCGCGAGTCGACCATGGAAGCGCTCAGCGACGGCCACACGGTTGCGCCCCTCATGCGAATCGCCTTCTACCACGCCAGGCGCGGGGCCAACACCTACTTCTTCCACTTCAATTACCAGACTAAGGACAGCGACTATCCGCAGGTCAGCCCTTTGCGCTTCTTCGCCCCTCTTTCCCTGCCCTATACGGCGACCTTCGCTCGGCTTCCCTTTACCGTGCTCGCCACTCGTCTGCTCAAAGTCTACTCGCGCTCATTAGACATTAGAAATTTTCAATGGCAAAATTCAGGCCTGCTGAGCGCCAGTCGTAGAGTGGAACTCCGATATCCAGCTACGGATCGTGCAGTGGCCCTCTCCGCTTCTCTTACTTTCTCCACTAGAAACAACTGTTTTCACTCGATGACGATTTCATCCCCGTTGCCAAGTCCCCAGCCACTGTTTCAGCATCACAGCGTGCTCTTAAAGCAGATATTCATCGCTAACGAACATCGAAACGGAAATTATTGCCTTTCAATTCGGTTCATCCGATAGCTGGACGTTGCGAAGGAGCAATCAACACTCGAGATGTCGGATAAGGCGATTTCGCGTTCAATCGACGCGAGCCTTGTGCTTTTTCGGGCTTTATTTTATGCGCGACGTGGAGGAAGAAGAAGAAGAAGAAGAAGAAGAAGCGGGAGGTCTTCTGTCGGGGGGTAAGCAAGCGGAGCACGCGATAAAAAGGCCGAGTTTTCGGGCGGCGGAAGCAATGAGCGAGCGCGGTCCTTTGTGCGCGCGCCTCAAAGTTCCTTTCATGCGGCCCGCGCGCGTTCGTGTGCGAGGGAGTGTACACGTTGCGCCCAGGTGGATGAAAATCGATGGCCAAGCTCATCTCGCGCTGGAAGAATACCACGGCTCCCATCCTCTTCCAAAGAGAGAGAGAGAGAGAGAGAGAGAGAGAGAGAGAGAGAGCGGGGGACGGGGGGGGCGGTACTATTTTTTAGGACGAGCTTTGTGCGTTAAATATACTGGCGCAAGGGAATTTATGCGTCTGGACGTGTTTTCGCGGTTTTTTCGTTCTCCTTTTCGCGGTGCCTCAGCTGGCGTATCAGAGATGTATGATTTAATAAATTTGTAAGCTTCGCCGGGCTTTGCGAGCGGACGGCCGGTGGCTCGATGCAGCTGAGAGTCGCTTGTACGAGATCTTTTGAGCTTTATGGGCCATAAAAGTGCGAGCTTTTTTCGTTCAAACAAAAGGCGATCGGCGAGGTTTTGCGGAATTGAGCCGGCGCCGGACCTTTTACTCGGCCGCGGCTCGTCGATCGTTCGGCCGTCGAATTGCGATCGTTGCGCCGATTTTATTGTCAATTTTCTCGGGATCGTTAATTGCGTCGTGAGAGCTGCAGCCAAGCGTTTCGCCGGCACGACGCCGAGGTAACTGGATGAGCGTCAGATTGAAAAGCTGCTGAAAACAAGAAAGTTGATTATTGAATTGAAAGGTTTCTCGGGAGGAGCATTATAAAATGTATAGGTATAAGTGGTGCTGCCGAGCCAGCCGGCAACTCGGTCGTTGCTGCAATTTCGAACAATATTTGAAGTTTGAAAAGTTAGTCCGCAATTTTGATAATACCCGAGGAAGACTAACGAAATTAGAAAGCCAGAAGACCCGTTAACAGAGACTTGAGGAGCGCGCTCGAAAAATCAGGCAAAGCCGCGGCAGCGAGTCGTCGCAAACTCGCGCTATATAGCCATCCGCCGAGCAATAGCGAACTCTTCGCCGGAACAAGTTGGCCCGTCGACTGCGAGCGGCCCGGAATATAAGCGTCGACGCGATAACTCGGCCGTAATGCAGAGCTACGCGCGGTCCAAATTAAAATCACTCGGCATATCGCTTTCCATTCAATTTTTTCGGCGTTCGGCGGCAAGTTGGCGATTCAAGATTCAATTAGTGACGGGCGCGCGTCTCCAAGTGAATTCCTCAGTGCGGCAATTACGCGCGAGGCAAGCGAGGCAGCAGGCGAGGCAACGGCCGGCAGCAGATCTCCTCTGTAATTAAAAGCGAGCTCGTTGCAGCTCTTCATTTCGTAATAATATTTTCCATTCTCCCCGCGCTCCTCCAGCGTTTTTCTCCCTCGTTACACCTTTTCCTGCGCTATTTCCGGGCTTTTTCCCTCGCACCGGCTCCGCGGGACGAGGCAAAGCGTATTTCAGACCTCGCGTTTGTTTTGTGCCAGATTCGCTCGCATTATGCATTATAAAACACTTTTTATAATACTACGCTAGCTCTCGAGTGAACTCTCGCGTTGCCCTTTTTGCGCCCACCTTTTCTTGCTGCTTTTCTAAGCCGCGCGCGGCGCTTTCGGATCTTTTTGTTGGCGAGTGAAGCGAGAAAATGCTTTTTCATGCGGTCGTTCGCGCGATAGAAGTAGTGCCGTGCGTCGTACTGTTCCCAAGCTATTAAAGCCGACGAGGCGCTCCGGCCGAGGCCGAGCAGGTGCGCCCCGTCGGTCGTCGACGAGTAGAGGCTCAAGTTGCACTCCGAAACAGAGGCTGGGCAGCGTACGAGGCGAGGCGATCCCGTACGTGTTCGGCTTGCCGCTGATCGCAGGCGGCCGCTTCTTCCCGCAAAACTACTCGCGCGCCGACCAGGGCGTCGCCGAGGCGGTGCTCACCTTCTTCACCAACTTCGCCAAGACGGGCAACCCCAACGAGCCGCACCACATCGAGACCGTGGACTACGGCACCGTCAAGGAGAAGACTCGCTATCGGGGCCTCACTTGGGACAAGTACGAGACCGGCAGCCAGCAGTACCTTATGATCGGTGAGTTTCCACGGCCACGAATGGCGAGCCGCTGAGCGCCGTCTGACCTGCGAACGATCAATGCCGCGCAGCCCTCAAGCCGAAGATGAAGAACCACTACCGGGGACACAAGATGGCGGTGTGGCTGAACCTTATCCCGCAGTTGCACCAGCCAGGCGACGATGTCTCGATGAAGCACCACCACTTCCGGGAGAAGGAGGACGCCTTCTACGCGGGTGAGTGAGGGAGCCGAGGGGAGCCGAGGGGAGCCGAGAGGAGCGGCAACTGAGCTGAAGGCGCGCTCGACAGGGCCGGTGCGCGACGAGTGGTACACGCCGGTGCCACTGCCGGGCGGCGGCGGCGACGGCGGCAGCGGCGGCCGAGCGAGCAGCTCGTCGTCGACGACCTCGTGCGCGACGCCGAGCCGTGAGGACGCCGAGGAGGGCCAGGAGGGCGCACAACGGCGCGGCACGCCGGCCACGCAGAGCGCCAACGCCATACTGGACGACAACAAGGACGACGCGGAGCTGCTGCAGCGGCTGGCCTCGCGCCACTACTACAGCACCACCACCGCGCTGGCCATCACCGTCGGCGTCGGCTGCATCCTGCTCGTGCTCAACATGCTCATCTTCGCCGGCATCTACTACCAGCGCGACCGCGACAAGAAGCGCGCACGGGTGGCGCTGGGCGCCTCCGCCGGCAACGGCCACGACAGCCTGCCTATGAGCAGCCGCTGCGGCAAGGAGGGCGCCGAGCGCAGGGCCTCCTCCGCCCAGGAGGCGCCGCCCAGCTACACCAGCCTACCCAAGAGCCCGACCTCCGTGCAGGTGCGCGCTCGGCGCCTCGCGCCTCGGGCTCTCGGGGCCTCCTCACAGCTGCGCTCCTCTCTGTGTTGCAGGACCAGGCGCAGGACTCGCAGCGCTGTCACGATCGCGTGAGCACGCTCAGCCGGCAGAAGGACCCGCATCCGCCGCGGCCGCCGCAGCGCACCTCCAGCTCACTGAGCGCCGGAGCGGCCGTCGGCACCGTCAAGAAACGCGTCCAGATCCAGGAGATCACCGTATAGCATTAGTGCTCGGCCCCTGAGGGCACCGTCGCGCGCGCGAAACGCGTCACCTTCGTCGACTCGGACGACGCCATCGTCGCCGCCGAGTCGCAGTTCTGATCGGCCGAGAGACCGGGTGACGCGGGCCTGCACTCATTTCGCCGAGCGCCACGGCCATCCTGCTTATTGCCCGCGCCCGCTCCGCACGACAGCCAGCGGCGTGCGCGCCACTTGTCAGTCGCTTGGCCGCTGTCGGCGAAACGGGCAGCGTCATTCCAGACGTCGGGCCTGTTGCGAGCGGATTATGTATCTTTGTATTGTGTATAAAAACGATCGACCTAATCGCCAAGCACACGTCGCTCCCATTGCTGCTTGTACAATTGCTTTTCCCTTTCGTTTTGTCGTATAAGTATTTATGCCAACTATTCGACACACTGTTGCTCTCTCAGTATAGTCTGTAACATATTTAACTCGTTGATTAGTTATACACTTAATTACTATGTACGTTACGATATACTCGGCAGATATGTAGCTATAGGACAACACAAATGACAAGTCAGTTTACAGTCAACGCGCACAATGAACATTTGTACATTTCTTCGTAGATTGACAACAACAGGACGTATATTATGTAGCTCAGCAATTTTTCTACGGCTTCGGCCCTTCGATAAAACGACGCAATTTCGTCTTTCGCTACGTCCTTCAAGCTGTACAAATCGATAGCTAAATTGTGTAGTAAGCATCGTCGTATGAGTATTCTACGGGAATCGCGCCGATCTTACGGTATGCTGAAAATTGTATGTTACGGTGTGGCGAAATACAAAGTATGTTATTTTGACTGAAATGTTCACACTGACAGCTTGAGAAAACATTGAAACATCCTTCTTTATAGCTTCCTTTCAGAAGTGATTATGTAGGTATGCGTGGAAATGTCGGCAACAAGACATTGAAAGAAACTTTTTGAAATAATTTTTTTGCCAATAAATAAAAAAAGACCAACCAAAGAGACTTTGCACTTTTCACTTAGATTTAAGATATGCGTAATACACAACTTACTATAGGACTTTAGAACGTAAAAATTGCAAAATAACTTCAAGAGTAATTCAAGAGGGAAAATCATGGAAAAAATACCATAAATAACATTGTTGCCGGTTCTTCCATGAAAATATTGTAAAACGAAAGATGAATTATTCATCTCTTCCAACTTATTAGTTAACTAGTTTCATTCATTTGTATATTTCATTGTAAAACAATAAAATCAATTTATATAAGTATCAAAAATTTTCAAAAAAACTGTTTTTCCGAAATATCGACGCTCGATTTGCGTGCATCTCAATCATAACATTTACGATATTCTGTATATAAATAGAATTGAGTGTTTTTATTGATTAAACATGATTGTATCTATATTAAAAATTTTAAAAACTCAACAGCTTTTACTTTCTCTCTTATAAAATAGTTTATAAAATAATTTTTGAACTCAATTTAGAAACTTAATTACATTCATCACTTTTTAAAGCTAAATATTGAAATATCTTGCTAATGAAGCTGGGAGAGTTGATTTTAGCTTATTATCTAAATTATTTCTTATCTTCCATAGAATTGTTGGAGAGTACTTGAAATGCCAAATACCATTTCTTTTCCTTTCTGCCCATTTTTGAGCAAGTTGCAGAGATCTCTGATAACCTTTTACATCTTTATCTGTTGGTAAAAAAGGTTTGATGTCTGCGACAGTACCAAATCCTACTTTTAGCAATTCTTTTCCAATAGATGCTGGTTCCTTTACAAATAAAAATTCATCATAATAATTGTTTTCAACTGATAAGAATCAAATATCTTGTAAACATCTTACATTATCTTTTTGTGCCAGCATCACTATACATGTCAAAAATTCATTATCCTTAGCTATTGGCAAAAATTTTACTTTTTGTCCCTTAACTATTGCTTGCAACCAACTCATACCTGTGAAAAATAAAATCTATAGGAGAGCCTTGGAAAATATAATGAAAAAAATCAATATTATAAGTTACTTACCATTTCCAGTAATATTTACACCAGCTATTTTTACAGGTAAGTATTTTTGAATGCCCAGTCTAGGTAAAGGAACTAACGGCTTATGATCTATCAAAAGATATGGCTGTTCAGATGGTGCTACATTTTTCACTGTACCCTCAAGTAAGACTTTTTTGGTAAAAAAGTGTTTAGGCACATCAGATGGACTGGTAAACCTAGCAAACTATTATAATTTGTTTAACTTTATTGCAGAGAATATCAGTGTAAATAAATGTTATATAAGACACATACTGGTCTGATCTTGTACAATGCAGCTAAAAAGCCAATACCTGCTACTCCATAAGTTATTATCTAAAAAAGAATGAATGTTAAAATCAGTAGATCACAAAATAAATTACAGATATCATAGCATACCTGTACTCCCCTAGTATCATGTTCCATAAAGTTGGAAAATCGCTCAAAAAAATCCATTTTTTCTTCTTTATCCATGCTTTAACTTATTTTTCAAACTATTTACAATAAATCAGCTATTTCTTACATTAAAAAGTAAAACTAAATTTTAAATAGTTTCATAATATTTTACAGTGACAATCGGCTGCGTTACATGCTATGTTTATTCGTTATCGTCAGCGGTTGGAAGACTAACTTGCGACTCTTTCTATTTTAGCTAACATAACATAACCTCTATAGATAGAATATTATTGCAACAAAGTTGACACTCGTAAGATATAAGTGCCAAGCAAGGTCAAGATTCAAGAGCAACAGTATATTTTTCCGAAATGCATTTTTTCGGCCAAGTCACTAGAATTTATCACTGGAAATATCACGAAAAAGTTATGAAATATCTTATTTAAACATCTTTTCGAAAACGTAGTAGTGTAAAAATGTATTATTCAACATAAATAGTTTTCACTCGCTATTTGTATTTACTGTTACTGAAAATATCAAAAGATCATATAACAGTTGATATCAATAAAATTAGTTTTTTCCTTTTATTTAAAAACTAAAATGAATTGACATCGTAATAGTGGGATTTTCATTTAAATTGATAGGCCATCGAGTAATCGAAATGTTAAAAGCAGAATTTTGATGCGGTACTCACTTCAGTCCAAGCTTCAAGCGAAATTGAAAACACGAATAGGGTCAAGAGTCGGTTTTTGTGTGATTTGCAGTTAACAAATTAAACAATTTTACGAAAATTTTCGATGATTATTTAGTGTTAACAAAAAGCGTAATAATGAAAACTTTGGCACACCATTACGTCGTCACGGCTCACAAGCCGACAGCAGTCACAGCATGCGTGACCGGTAAGTTAACCTGATTTTTTTTCACGCTATCAGGTAGCGCGCAATTTTGGGTCTAATAATTTGTCTCTAATTTTGTGTTTTCTATGTCAAGGCAATTTTACGTCACCTACCGACTTAAATTTGATTTTGGCGAAAAACATGCGACTTGAGATCTATCTTGTTACTCCAGAGGGTCTTAGACCACTTAAAGAAGTTGGCATCTATGGGAAAATTGCTGTCATAAAATTTTTCAGACCACAAGTAAGTATATGATTAACACTAAATTACATTCAATTATCTCTTATTCATGATCCTTCATACGTCCTCTTTCAAATAGCACGAAAAGAAAGACTTACTTTTCCTATTAACTACACGATACAATGCAATGATTTTGGAGTGCATTGGAGAAGGAGAAGATATAGAAATCATCACAAAAGCACATGGTAATGTGTCTGATAGAATTGGCAAAGCATCTGAAACTGGAATCAAGGCTGTCATTGATCCTAAAGCAAGGGTCATTGGTTTACGACTCTATGATGGTTTATTTAAAATCATTCCACTTGACAAAGATAATTCAGAGCTAAAAGCTTCTTCTATTCGTATGGATGAACAAAATGTAAAATTATAATGATTTCAATATTTGCTTATGTATATTTGAAAAATACTCACTATTGATTATCAATTTTTAGGTTCAAGATGTTAATTTCTTACATGGTTGTGCTAATCCTACTTTGATATTAATTCATCAAGACATAAACGGTCGACATGTCAAGACTCATGAAATTTCATTGAGGGACAAAGAATTTGTAAAAATTCCTTGGAGACAAGATAATGTTGAGCGTGAAGCTATGATGGTTATACCTGTACCCTCTCCAATTTGTGGAGCAATTATTATAGGCCAAGAAAGCATTTTATACCATGATGGTACTACATATGTCACAGTAGTTCCACCAATTATAAAACAAAGCACCATCACATGCTATGCAAAAGTAGACAATCAAGGTCTTCGATATCTTTTAGGTGATATGGCAGGTCACTTATTTATGTTATTTTTAGAGCAGGATAAAAAGCCAGATGGCTCTATGGTTGTCAAAGATTTGAAAGTGGAGTTACTTGGAGAAGTTAGTATTCCAGAATGCATTACATATCTGGATAATGGTGTGATTTTTGTTGGTAGCCGTTTAGGTGATTCACAATTAATTAAATTAATCACCAAAGCTGATGAAAACGGATCCTACTGTGTTCCTATGGAAACTTTTACTAATCTTGCTCCCATTGTTGACATGGCTGTTGTTGATCTTGAGAGACAAGGGCAAGGGCAAATTGTCACTTGCTCAGGTGCTTTCAAAGAAGGTTCACTGAGAATAATCAGAAATGGAATTGGCATTCAAGAACATGCAAGTATAGACTTACCTGGAATTAAAGGAATGTGGGCTCTGAAAGTTGGAGGAGGCAATTTTGACAATACTTTAGTATTGTCTTTTGTGGGTCAAACAAGAGTGTTGGTATTGAATGGTGAAGAAGTAGAAGAAACAGAAATACCAGGATTCGTTGCGGATGAACAGACTTTCCATACAGGAAATGTTACCAATGATATAATTATTCAGATTACGCCAACATCAACAAGACTTGTATCCTCTGAAACTAAATCCGTCATTTCTGAATGGGAACCAGATAACAAAAGAAATATCAGTGTTGTTGCTTGCAATGGTACTCAGGTACTTTGTGCCACTGGAAATGATCTGTTCTATTTGGAAATAAATGGCAATCAAATAGTATCAAAAGGCTTTACAACTCTTCAACATGAAGTTGCCTGTCTTGACATTTCCCTATTGGATGGAAGCAATGAAGCAAAACTTGTTGCTGTTGGTTTGTGGACAGATATATCAGTTCGCATTTTAACTCTACCAAAATTAGAAGAAATAAACAAAGAGTTGCTTGGTGGAGAAATAATCCCTAGGTCCATACTTATGACTTGCTTTGAAGGCAACACATACTTGTTATGTGCTTTGGGAGATGGAAGCATGTACTATTTCACTCTAAACAAGCAAAATGGAATGCTAGCTGATAAAAAGAAAGTTACTTTAGGCACCCAACCAACAGTTTTGAGGACATTCAGATCTCTTTCGACCACCAACGTTTTTGCCTGCTCAGATCGTCCTACAGTCATTTACAGTTCCAATCACAAGCTCGTGTTCAGTAATGTGAACTTGAAAGAAGTTAATCACATGTGCTCACTGAATGCAGAATCATACCCAGATAGTTTGGCTCTTGCAACTGATAGTACTGGTAAATAATCCTGAAACTTTTAGAAAATTAATTTTTATTTGGAGTTTTTTTTAAATACTTTTTGTTGCACTTCGATTCTTTTTTCAGTTACCATTGGAACAATTGATGAAATTCAAAAACTTCACATCAGAACAGTACCCTTAGGCGAGTCACCCAGAAGAATTGCTTATCAAGAAATTACTCAAACTTTTGGTGTGATAACAATGCGTGTAGATGTTCAAGAAACCAACGGCATCAATATTGTCCGGCCATCTGCATCAACGCAGGCTGCTGCTGTGTCAAACAGCAATCCTATTGCCAGTCACAATAAGCCGAGTAACACGGCTAACGACATAGGTCAAGAAGTTGAAGTTCACAATCTCTTAATTGTTGATCAACATACCTTTGAAGTACTTCATGCTCATACTCTTATGCCAAGTGAATATGCAATGTCGCTCATTTCTACGAGATTAGGCGAAGATCCAACCCCATACTTTGTTGTTGGTACAGCTTTAATCAACCCTGACGAGTCTGAACCTAAAATGGGTAGAATTTTACTCTATCAATGGAATGACGGTAAACTAACACAGGTATATTGTAATTAAAAAAAGGAAAGTAACGACATTGTCCTTGATTTTATAACTAATCCTGTGCTTCTTTTAGGTAGCAGAGAAAGAAATCAAGGGTTCATGCTATTCACTTATCGAGTTTAATGGTAAACTTTTAGCAAGTATCAACAGTACTGTCAGGTTATTTGAATGGACTGCTGAAAAAGAGTTAAGATTGGAATGTAGTCATTTCAATAACATTATAGCTTTGTACTTGAAAACAAAAGGCGATTTTGTACTTGTTGGTGATTTGATGAGATCAGTAACTTTACTACAATATAAGACTATGGAAGGTAGCTTCGAGGAAATAGCTAGAGATTACAATCCTAATTGGATGACGGCTATTGAAATATTGGATGATGACACCTTCTTAGGATCAGAAAATTGTTTCAATCTTTTTGTTTGTCAAAAAGACAGGTGCGTTCAATAAATCATCAAATCGTTTTTATATTTATTATATTCGTGTCTATTTCTTACAGCGCCGCAACTTCAGAAGAAGAAAGGCAACAAATGCAAGAAGTTGGACAATTTCATTTAGGAGATATGGTTAACGTGTTTCGACATGGATCTCTAGTAATGCAGCATTTAGGTGAATCGAGTACCCCTACTCATGGTTGTGTTCTTTTTGGTACAGTAAGCGGTGCAATTGGTCTCGTCACACAAATTCCATCATCTTTCTACGAATTTCTACGTAATTTAGAAGATAGATTAACATCTGTTATTAAGAGCGTTGGTAAAATTGAACATCATTTCTGGAGAAGTTTCAACACCGATTTGAAGATCGAACAATGTGAAGGTTTCATTGATGGAGATTTAATCGAAAGTTTCTTGGATTTAAGTCACGAAAAAATGGCTGAAGTTGCCATGGGTTTAGTGGTGAGTTTCCAGTTTTGTTTCGGTTAATTTAATTAATACATTGTTCAAAAATATATTCATTATATTTTAGATTGACGACGGTAGTGGTATGAAGAAAGAAGCAACAGTTGATGATTTAGTGAAGATAGTTGAAGATCTTACGAGGATACACTAAATTCTTTTTTCTTATTATTTTTATTAATTTTACAGTAATTGTGTGACAAGTGACAAGGTTATTTATTTTAATCTAATACCCAAGCGCGATTACAAGGAAATGAAACGATGAGTGTAGTTATCTCGTAATAATGAGTACACCGTGAGTTATGTAAATATGTAAGAGTCAAACTCAAATTCATGGCATTCGTTAATTATATATAATTCATCAGATTCATGAATCAACTGCCCGTGAAAGTAACATTTACAGTTTGTAAAATATAGGAAAATTCATATCTTTATAAGTTTGATGTAGATTATGATCTCATTATATAGAGATTTTTCCTTTGATTCAATCTAAAGCAAATTTTATAATTTTATTAATGTAGTTTCCAAAACAAAAACAATGGTTCAACAGAAAAATATAGATTTTCAAAAACACCAATAGTTTAACATTTATAAATGTTCACCGACGACTTGCGTTCGCCAAGGTTACTGGATCAAATATCCATTCTCTCAATTTCTCGACACCTAGTCCTGTAACTCCACTGGCCTCGATAACCGTGATTTCTTGACGAACTTCTCTTTGGAGACGAGAAAAATGTAGCATGAGAAGAGCCTCATTTCTCATTTGGCGATAGGATAAGTCCATTTTTGTGAGTATTAAAGCAAATTTTGCTCGTTCCAGTTGTGGTTCGACCAATAATGAATAAAGTAATACACCTGCAGCACTTATTTGACATAAGTTACTTGTATCAACTACGTAGATCACCTTATACACCTGTATGTAGTAAAATATCAGAAATTACGTTTAAATAAGACTTGTATAATTTTTTTTTATTTCATATTTTACATTAAACGTTTCGTATAATTGACGTAAATTTGAAGCAAATGAAATATTTTTGAATATATTATTATTGAAAAAATAATTTATATAAATACCCTGTCTAGATGATGTTTCCAGATAGGTGCCATACTACCACCGATTTCCCGGATTTCCAACTCAAATTGTTTATCATTACTTCGTATCATAAAAAGATTGATACCATTAGTTTGTACCACGGACGTAGCATCGTCAATATCATCTCCGCGAAGTTTTCTTAAAAGTAAAGTTTTTCCAGATTTCATAGGTCCAATACACAAACACATTGCTACCACTTAATGTTCACTGAAATATTGATTAACGAATGAGTTTGCTATGCCAACAAGCTTTAGTGAAACCGGAACAACACGACAGAAGGAATATATGTATCAGTTCAACAGAAGTTCAATTTTTGTTGTTAAGTAGATTGATGGAATTTCTAAAATTTTTCTGAATAGCATGCATTTAATTGTCAAATAAAGTAGAAAATTGTATATAATACAAGAAAAATAATTAAATATTAAGTCTTTTGATTTAATACTAAAATAATACTAAAATAAAGTTGAATAAACAATTGTTTTTTCAGGAGAAAAATTAGTCTTGGAGGTGTACATAAATTTTTCATTATCGTTGTAATACGTCTGTTGAAATCAGAATACATATTATTCCAACTTTAAAAATCCACACATTTTTCAAGTCAATATAAACATTAATAAAAAAATACGTAAGAGGTTCTGAATTTAACATGATTTTTTATGTTACTTTTGCGCATGTCTTTATAATAGTTTAACTCAGATTCAGTCGATTTCGATGACGATGGGCTTATTTGAAAGAATATGCTAGCGAGTTAGTCGTTCATTTTATATTGGCTTGATTGAAGCATGACTTTGCGAGTAATTACAAAGATCTAAGATTGAAAACAGCCTGTTTTAGAAAAATTAATTGTATTTAACTTAATGAACGTTTTTCCTTGTAATCATTCCAACGCTTGTATTAATGTTATATACATAAAATGTATTTCGTACAGAATGGTTTTTTATTTCGATAAAATTTCAAAGTAAGTTCTTTATTTTCACGCGGTGCCAATAAATTCAAGCAATATGCATACTTTGTTTTTAGCTACACATTTACTTTTCAACCATTATTTTGCGATTGTAAATAGAATATTAATAAGAAAAACTAATACAATGCTTATGAACATAGAGATCTTTAAATTACTGCACATATTTTGTAACCAATGCCGCTACGATATAATAAGTATACACCGTAAAAAACCTATATACATGAAATAATTATGTTTAAAATTATCAAAAAAAAAAACTTTTTGTTAAATTAAATTTTAACATAAAACTTATACTAACTTAAAGAAAAGTATTAGAATTCATTCAGTGCTCAAAACTCAATAATTGCCACAGTACTTTTTTGCTAAACTGTATAGAAATGCAAGAATGCCTATAAACGCCGTAATTTAAAATTTATTTATTCTAAAAACTATTATTAATATCGTAACTTTTTAAATATCACTTTCAACAATTGAATAGAATAATATTCATTTTTTATCGTATTTGTATAATAAAGTTTCCAAAAAGTTCCCTGTTTGCGTAAATTAGATTTGGTTACTTAAATGTATTTCGACAATATAAATATATATGTATATAGATGGTAAAACTACCGTTTTCTTTTAACTCATTTTGTAATGATAATAGATATTTGCTTAATTTGACAAACATTGTGGGTATAAATGTGATCTCATCCCAAATATAGATTTACCCCAAAAATGATAAATGTAATCAACTAAAGGTATAAGGTATAAATTTAGGTAAAAAGGAAAATATAAATTGATAGCTTCCGGGAAAAACTAGAACGTCCGATTTTTATGGAAATTGAACTAATACCAGATCCTTAATGTTGAAATAACCTCATTTCAAAATATCTCATACAAAAAATTCCAAATCCAATAAAAATTCCTTCAAATATCCACATGCTATCCCGTAGTCTTACTCTCTACCTCGAGGTCTACTTCGTTAAAATGATCAATTTTCTACACGTACGCCATATTTACAATTTTGTGGTCATGGGAGAGTTCAGTAACCAATGAAATGTTCACAAAATAGTACATTACGATACAAGTGCCGGAAAGTGTATTCTTGTCTCGTGTGGCGTTTACGCCCGAGCGAAGCGAGGATGGAAAGGTACACGAGATGAGAAACTCTTTCCCGCACTTGTATCGTAATATACTATTAACGAAACATTTTTGCAATACGTTTTGGATATATTACATGAAACATTTTAATAGAACCTTCATAATTTATTTCACAAACATTTTTACAATATCTTTGCAAGGTTTTTCTGAAATATTTCAGTGAAATTTTCAGTGCAATATTTCATGTTATGTCGAGTATTTATCAAAGTGAGTAATGCATATTGTATATCGACGTCCCAAATCTCAACTCAACTCTTAGTTTGAGACTTATCCCTGACCACCACCATCTACAAAACGACAAAACCTGAACAGTCTAAACAGTCGGTTTTAAAAGTCGAAATGTCGAAGTTAACTTCAAATATAGCTGTATAAAAAATATCTATGGCGTTATATATACATCATAATTATTTAGTTTTTTATTTATTGTAACATTCAATATTTTTATAATGTAGAAACAAAGATGGCTTATAGATTTTTTTTTTGTAATTTAAAAATGATTATTAAATTAGAAAAACCTAGTGATTGTACATTATTTTGCAAGTTGTTATTACGATGTTTATCTAGAAATATGCATACAAGTTAAGTATGTTTCATAAAAAATAAAAAATCTTATCTTAACAATTAGCCCAATGATTTTTGCTCAAAAACTAGACGATATTTGTGAAAATAAATCAAAAACACATAAAATCTATCAAAATAGTTTTAAAGATCAGATTGAAGATCATATATCCATCAATTAAATTTAAATTGAAGTATAGTAATTATTTGTTACAGAAATATAATATTGATACTAGTGCTGATTTTTCGTAACACCATGGGAGTAGAAAAAAAATTATGCTATTACAAGAATTAGGAACTTCTAATATCACAACTAAATTTATATCATTGTAAGTTGAAAGATATCTTTGGTATTACAACAAACGTTGATAACTTTAGCTAAAATACAAATTTTTAAATTAAATTGCCAATCTTATATTCGTTTAAATTTTAATTTGAATATTTCCGAAATCACAATAAATCGAGTTATCTGCGATTCTGCTGAAAAACTACAAAAATATCATTTGAGAAGGAAATTTTTAAAAAATAGGTAGATTCTTTATTTATTTATTAATACAATGAGTATTTACACGTTGAACTCACAATAACAAAGTACAAAGATCATAAAAATGGATGAGCAGCATAATAATTTCTATGAAGACCAACACTGTTTTTTCTCTAGTTGAAAAATTTCTCCTATGTAAATATAGATATTGAATAACGAATCGTTTCACGAACGTTCAGCTTTTTGAATAAAACATTGATTATTTTTATAGTACTTGTTACATGTTAATCTTAGACGGAAGAAAATATAAAATGATAATAATTATGAACCACAGTTTAAAAGCAAATGAACAAGTGTCGTAGTAAAAAAATATAAATATAATCATACTCTTTTCTCAACAATCAGACGCAGTTTCAAGTCTTTTAATTACTTTTTTATACTCTTTTTCCAAATTATGATATTCCTTTTCAAGAAATTTAATACGATCTTGCAAAGGAATATTGACTTTACTTTTGTCGATAGTTTTAAATACCGCTTCTACTTTCTTTATATCATTATCTCCTTTTTTATATGGAATATTTAATCTTCTCTTCACATCGAGACGATATTCAAGATAATCCTTTTCATCTGACATATCTGTAGCATACAGTCTTAAAATTTCATAGACTCTGCGAGCTTGTTTCTAAACATAAAACAAGTACATCATGTTTTTAAAACTAGAAAAAACACATTTTACTCAAATATATTTTAAGGATATCTTACCTTATTAATTTTGAATTTCTCAGCAGCTTCCAATGCCATGTTCTTATTGAAACCTTTCTTGAGTTTTTCTTTTGAAAAACTAGGAAGAGTACTGCAGTTTAAACAGTCTACATAATCTCTTAAGCGTTGGAAATCTTCAGATGGGTCTTCCACTGTAACATGTATTAAAAAATTAGTAAAATATTATAATGGTAAATGTATTGTTGAATCCCTATTAATAGTTTATTTAGTAATACCTGTTATATCTTTGACTTCGTCACGATTAATATACTCGCGATAAATTGCTCTTAGTAAGTGACTTCCAAGTCCCATCTTCTGAAAAGGTGGCAAAATTAAAACTTGAGAAATTCGTGGCCTTGTATGAGTAGGGTAAGCATAATACTGATAAATAGTTGCAAAACCAATTGTAGCATAATGCACAGAATCATCTTCATTTTTATACCTTTCAAACCTAAAATTTTTTGCTTCCTATTACTCATTATTTTCTAATTATTAAAGAATAAGTGATTATGAATTACATATGAACTTACATGTTAAAATAATGCCATTGATCATCATCAATGTCAATGAAGCTGGCTGCATCAACATACCACAATAGGAATGTTTGTAAATGCTGATGATATTCTTTAAACTTTTTATAGCTCATGTCAGCTTTGTAAACTTCAAAATTTCTTGTTTTACCCTGATCTAAAAAAGTGATTGAAAACAATATCAAATAATCGAATGCGTTTTATAAAAATTATAATTTCCTACCATCAATAGTAAATGAATAAATTAATTCTCCAGCAGGTTCAAAAGTATCGTCTTTTGAAAGAGCTTTTACAAAGGAATCAATGTTATCGTGAACTTTTGGTGCAAGAAACTTGGATATTTTTTTCAGAACTTCATCTGGCTCAACATCTTCACATATCTTTTTATTAATTTTTTCTCCGTAAGTCATTCCCAAATATGTTTCTAAAGAGCCAGCTGAATAATATAGTTTAATTTTGAGATCCTTATATCCAAATATTTGTTCACTGTAAAATATTTGAGGAAAAATTCAAAATCACTCCATTTATTCAGTTTGGAATTTTACCTTTCTCCAAATACTTGGTGAGACATTTCAGGTTTGAATGTTGTACTGTCATCATCTAGATCGTGTATTTTGCGAACCAACTTGAATTCAAGTGCATCATTGCTGTCAATTAAATATGGTTTTAGACGATTTTCAATTGGGTCTTCCATATTGCTGTAAATGAAAAGTAGTACATTGTTTTGATGAGATTACCTCACCATATAATAGTTCAAGTACAAAATTCATTTTGAGGGTTTGACCTTGGATTTGTTATTGTTACAAGCCAACCATTGAAATGATATTTACTTTGTATTCAAAATTGTCAGTTGTATTTTAATTATTCAAAAATGTACGACATTCTGATAATTATATGACAAAAAAAATTGAAAGTAGTGCTACGTTCTTCAATAATGTGCCAATTATAACCTGACAGACATAATAATAAAGCTACGTCAAAATATTCCATGTCAGAATGCTGAATGATAGAAAAATGAGTTCTTTAATAGTATATCTATTAAAATAATTACTGAAATTATACTTGCCGACAGTTAACGGTCTCCAGCAAAGCCTATTCACAACGTGATCAACGAAAGTCCGACTTTGCAAACTCGTTCGCGCCAAATGTGACTCCACAATTAAATGAGAATTCGAAGAGGGAAATTTCATTATAAAGCATTTTCATGAATACGTTTGCAAATGTGATTGGTTAAGCACGGACAAATATTGCTTCGTAACAACATTATGGATGATCCACAACAATACGCGCAGTGCGCAATGACGCTTATAACCTGTATTTTATATTTACGGTTAATTTCCAGGTTTTAAAAATGTTTGTAACTGTTATAATTTTATGATATTTCTGATTTTGAATAACTATTCATAGTGTTCATTATATAGAAAATATTTTATACATCGGAGTACAATTAAAATTGATCAACAAAAATGGCAAATCGAACAGTAAAAGATGCAAAGTCGGTTAGGGGCACTAACCCTCAGTATCTTGTAGAAAAAATTATAAGATCTAGAATTTATGACAGTAAATATTGGAAAGAAGAATGCTTTGCTTTAACCGCAGAGCTTCTAGTTGATAAAGCTATGGAATTAAGGTAATGTATTAACTGTATTGAATATCATTTACTAATTTGATAGAATTAACAATCAAATGTTACATTTGGCTACCTTTCACTTGTAGATACATTGGTGGTGTTTTTGGTGGTAACGTAAAACCTACACCATTTCTATGTTTGATTCTGAAAATGTTACAAATTCAACCTGAAAAAGACATTATAGTTGAATTTATCAAGAATGAAGAATTTAAATATGTGCGTGCATTAGGAGCATTTTACATGCGTCTCACAGGAACATCTCTTGACTGTTATCGATACCTTGAACCTCTTCTCAATGACTTTAGAAAATTGAGAAAACAAAATCGAGAAGGCCAATTTGAGTTAGTACATATGGATGAATTTGTTGACTATCTTTTGAGAGAGGAAAGGTACTGTGATATTATCTTACCCAGAATACAGAAGAGGCATGTTCTGGAAGAAACTAATGAATTAGGTAAAATAATACTTCCTATTTTATTTTTAAACCACCTTAATTGTTGGTTGACATAAAAATTATAATCTTTTAAAATTTTATTTTTATTTTAGAACAAAGAGTATCTGCATTAGAAGATGATATGGATGATAATCTTGAAAGTTCAGAAGAAGAAGTGCCTATTATTAATGATCGCAAAAGGATAGACGATGACAGAGATAGAGACAGATATCGTGATCGCGAAAAGCGACACTCCCGCTCGGATAAAAAGGACAGAGGTCGATCAAGAAGCAGATCCAGATCGCGAGAGCGTGATAGACGAGAAAGAGAAAGAAGAAGAGATAAAGATAGATACAAAGACCGTCGTGATAGAGATCGAAGTAGGGACAGACGAAGGGATCGTGATAGACGTTAATGCATTTCATACAAGTTGTAATTACCCTAAAAATAAGTATAATTCTAATTTATAGATTTTTACACAAGTCGACTTTAAATAAACAAAAGTATAAATGTAATTTCATTCTTTTGGAATAATAACATGTACAGAAGTATAAAGGTACTTTTTGTATTTAATGGATACAGTTACACTTATTTACAATACAAGTGGCTATATATTACATCAAATGATAAATAGTTTAAAAAAAAATCATTCTTATACTCTTATTTATATATTTCATTTTTTTACAATACGTTTTCACAAGTAATCTTCTTCAACATTATAAACAACGTTTCTAGAGAACAGTAGGTTCCATAAAGGAATGCAGTCTGATCAATATTCTTAAAATATATTTGTACACTATATGCAATATCAAATCGAAACATATTGTACAGATGAAAAAAGATTCCATTGTATGATAAAAAAATATCTTTTAGTACTATTTAGATTCATTTTTTAATTTAAAAAGTAGGCGAATTCAAAATAAATAGCCTTTCTTCTTCTTTTTTAATCCATTTTAGTAATTTTGTTATTGAATTAATTGCATCAGTTTTTGTCACCAATGGTTCAAATGTTACATATAATTCAAATCCTGATGTAACCTGCAAATAATGATTTTTTTACATTTTCAATAAAAACATGATTTGATATATTATCATACCCATGCTAGCATTGTTTCCTGATCTAATTGTTGAAAAATTAATTTTAATGGTCTGCTAGGTGAATGAAGTCTATGATGCAAACACTGATAGCAGCCAAGTAATCTACAAAATGAATATTCAAACATTATAACAAAAGTAACCATAATCTTTACTATTCACTTCCTTACAGACCTCTGAACTTGTTCATCTGTATTATAAGGTACTTGAAAACCTGGACTCCAAAACTGTGCAGTACTTTTGCACTTGTACAAAACATGCCTCATCTCAGGTAATCCAATTTCAGTAGTTGTAATGGAAGTCTTATTCATGGATTCATTTATCGCTTCTAAACAATTAGTACGTCGAAGTTTTTCTACAATTTTCTGAAAATATTTTATATTTAATACAAATTTACTAAAATGTTCTGTTCTAAAATTAAATTCACATTAATTTAATATTTTCGGATTACCTGCTTGGCCTCAGAAAGTGTAAAAAATACATCCCTATCTACAGTCAGTAACAACAAACATGCTTGACAATCTTCCGCTAAATATGATACATGTCCATGCATAAATCCATTAGAATCAAATTTTGGTAAACATATAGGTGTCCAACTTTCAGCTGTTTTAAAGGACTCTGAGCTGTCTACTAAATTCAATATCAAATGGAGATCAGCTGGATGTATATAAAATTTTTTCATTCTTACTAATGTTATTAACTGATTATTTGCAAGGAGTATTGCAAAGACTAAATTCTGCAAATTTAAAATTTCTTGTAAGTTATTTCAGAAAAAAATTAAAACAACTTAAAATTATCACCTTAATTTTACCACACGTTTGTACAATTGTCTGTGTTATTGCATCCCTCATTGAAGGCAATAATGGTAGACATTTAACAGCACCAAGGAAAAAAGCTGGTTCTTTATCCATGAAATTCAATAAATGATCTATTAGTCTTTCACTACCAGTCAATAGTCTCCTCAGATCAAAATTTCTTCTCTGTTCATACACTCTAGTCAATTGAGATTGTGTCAGAACAGATAATATTTGATTATAAACGTACCTAAAAATGGAATGAAAAAGAATTATAGAAATAATGCTTTATTATGCAATTTTAAAGTTTTATGAGCTTACGATAACTGCAATACAAGTTGAGGTACACTTTCAAGAGTTTTGGATACACAAACCAAAATTAGTGGTCCCCTTACAATGAAAACAAAGTTTGTATCATCAGCATGAACAGATCTAATCATATCGTTATTAGCTTGCACAAATGATACAAGAGCTTGCATGACCCCCATGACAGTGACTAGTTTATCTTCAGAACTGTATCTAGAGTATATTGGTTTCCCAGCTTGGCTCAGTACAAAGATGTGTTTCTTCTGTGCAAGCCAGACCTTATTTCTCAATGGATCAACATCTAAATTATTTTGTTCAAACTGTTGCGATAACTCATACTGTAAATAAGATAATTTAATGTTTTTTCAAGCAAAACTTCTTTTATAGCTTATTTAGTTGTAATGAAAAAGAGTGAAATATTATATTGAAAACATGAACAAGCGTGTGAAAATGGAACGTAATGAATTTTTTCATTTACAAATAAAATATTCAACGTTCATCATCAAAGCATTAAACATTAAGTATATTTCACTTTCTTAAAAACATGACTCATTTCTATAAATTTGCTGTATTTTTGCCAAAGAGCTAATGAAAGTTCAATCATTAAGAAAACAACTTGGCAAATAATGTTATACCATATCACTGCCCTCGACGGACGTAGATTTATCGAGATCAGTAAACGATGCCTTAGCTTCGGACGATTCACGAGGAATTTGATCCTGCTGTATCTCGATGTTATGACTGACAGCGGAGGAGGCGGTTTCATTGGAAAGCTTGGCCTTGTCTAAATTGTTGCTGACTTCATGTTCGAACTCTTCGAAGCTGCTCTCCGTGGTGACGAGCATCGTTTCGGCGGATGCTCCGGGCTCCACTCCTGGCTCTACAACTATCATGTCTTCCAGCGTCCTGTTGGACGTTGCACTAGCCATTGCTTTATTCTTCCGGACGGACTTGTGATGTGTACGTTATTATCGTTACTTTAGGAAATCTTGGTTGGACACGGACTCGCGGTCGTCATGACGTGCCTCGGGGAGGTGACGGTTCAACGTCCGAGGTGCAGTATTATATTATTTTTTGATGATGAATTGCCATCGAGGACTGGACTGAGCTACTGAGGCAACTTTTTGCGATTCGTGATTATCAAGATGGAGCTTAAGGGCATCATCGCGCATGCGCCTCGCGAGTTTGAAAAGTTTCTGATCGCAAACAGCTGTCAAATGGTAAAAACCAACATTGTTGTCGAAGGATGAATCTGATCGTCTGTCAAGCGTGAAATTCCAAAGTAAAAGTAGAAGAAAAAATTGGATATTGTTTATTGAATTCTGTGAGAATGGCCGCGCAGGCGAGAAAATTGTAATGACTTGGAGCATAATCGATATCCAATGCCCAAATAAGCATAGATTTGGAGGCGAAGAGAGCAACGAACTTGCGACGATCGCGAGGAGCGAGACGAAGGGGCGTCTTACAGCCATTGGTCTGGAACGCTGCTCGGCGTGTAAAATAAGCTGGCCCCGGCTGCGCGCGTGCACGAGACAGGGCGGAGAAAGGGAGCGGGAATCAGGCATCACGGCTCTCTCCGTCTCCCGTAAAAATATATTCGGTCTTGTCCCACGCAAGCTCGCGCCGAGCACCAACGGTACACCTGCGTCCGCGCCGAGTTGAGTTTTTCCGCCGAGAGCGCGCGGTTATTTTTACGGGAGAAAGGAAAGCGCGACGCCAGAAGCTCCGAGGCGCGTCCGCTGCTGGATAAGCCGTCAGTACGCAGCGGGGACCTCGTGGGAACGCACACAGCGGGCACTGGTGTGCGCGCCGAGATCAAAGAAGCTGATTTCCGGGCGGAAAACCAATCGGGCCGAAAATAGACGAGCGCCCGAACTAGAAGCGAACAAACGCGCCAGTGCGAGGGAGGAGGAGGAGGAGGAAAACAAGAGAGCTCGCGACGAAGGCGCGACGATGGACGACTGAGCGCGTCCAGAGCACGCGTCCACGCGGGCCCCGCCAGGGTGAGTAGCATCCACGCGCAGGCCGGCCACGACCAAGGATCGCTTCGGCACCTCGCTCCTGAGCCTCCTTCGTTCCCACGGCCATTGCCTGCGGCCCCTGCGGCCCTCGTACGTTCACTGCTCTGCAAATTGGTAATTGCGTCGCCTTCGCTAAACAAAAGACGCGTTATTGTGGACGCGCGCTAGCCAAGTCGTCGCGGGACGTGGGTGTCGTTCTGCTTTCGTGCTTTATTGTGACGCTCTTCGTCAAACGCTCGGCTTTGGACGCAGCGCTCCGCAAGAATAGATTGTCCATAGATGAAAGCTCCCGTTTGCACCGCGTCGCTCTTCGCTTCGACCGATTCTCTGGCAAACTCAATCCCCATAAGTGTTTCGTAAGCATATCGTGGCAGATTCGGGACCAAGCTCTATTTTAAAACGAATCGTCAGCGGAAAAACGGCAGCCGATCGTTAATCGCCCGTTGGTTTTATACCCTCAATTCGCAGGAATACGTACGACGAGCGCTTTGCCGACAACAAGAGCTTCGGTGTTGCGTGCCGAGAGACGAAAAAGACTCGGCAATATAATAATATCCTCGGCTGCGGCGAGAAAACACAGAAGCGCCGCGGCTTACTCATCGAGCTTACAAATGGGCCGCGGACCGAGCTACGGCTCGGAGACCACCGAGTTCGTCACCAAGCGCATGTGCTTCGTTTCCGTCATGTCCATCAGCTTCCTGTGCTTGCTCACCGGATTCATTGTCGGCCGATTCGTGTCCGATCAGGTAATCAGTATGCGCGACGCCCGCATGCTGCGAGTCCTGGACGCCAATGGACTGGCCAAAACGTTGCAACTGAGGGACGAATTATTGAAGTTACTCAACCAATCTTCTTTCCACGACAATCCTCAAATGTAAGTTTCGCGTCCACGTCAATTTTTATTTTATTTAGTTTTAGTAAACGAGCGGATACATCAATCGTGCAATCAATATTCAAGTTTTCATTGGATATCCGATCGATCGGTTACTTCTACGCCTAAACGTAAACCAAATGATTTTTTTAATCTTTATTTTCCGAGTAAATTGAAATTTTTTATCGATAAATTTGTCATTTTGGCTGGACATGTGCATTACAATAAAAATATTCGAAAAAATACTTAGTTTTCGGTACGATATCGTGCGATTAGTGGTCCTAGGAACCACTACCAGTCATAGTATTAATGTCATTTCGAAAGTAAGCCAAAAACGATATTCATTCAGGTAACAGCACATGTCCGGCAAGTCGATAAAGTAACGATGTGCACGCGAGTTATAATGTCCAAGAGCTATGAAATATAGTTCGATTTCTAGGATTCCAGAGTTGCAACATCTGAAAAAGCTCGAGGTGAATCGAACGGAGGATCTGTTCAAGGATTTGAGCCTTTTCAAGTTGAATGTCGAAGAAACTTCGGACTGCACGATCGCGACGATTTGTGGCGTAGAAGAGCCAGGTAAAGGCCCCGCCAACAATGATGATAGCATATCGCGGATTTATAATGATAATGATCTTGCCTCGCTGATTTATGGTAAATGTATTTGAAAACCGTGCAGATAGATACATCGTTCTATCGGCGAGTTATCATGGCTACGACGTCGCTTACAAAGTGGCCAAATCCTTCGATCACTTGTATAGAGATCACGAGAAGCTTTGGCAGCCAAAGAGGACCATAATTTTTTGCGTGTTTATTGGCAAAGAAGACAGTTGCAAAGACATGATTCTTGAGCGTATTAAGCCGAAAATCGTTGCTTACATAGCTATTCATGGAACAGCAGCGCTAGGTAATCTTCTGCTTCTAACTCAATTCATGTTAAAACTCTTCTCGTTGGCTATGCTTTATTGTGATGTAGGTAAAGACATTGCTGTATCTGGATCTGGCATGGTGCAAGCTACGATGCTGGATGCAGTGGACGAGGTGAGATCGTTCAACGGTGATGAATTAACTGTCGCAGACTCGCCGATAGCCTTACAAAAGCTCAATATCGACGTACCTCACGTCGTTTTATCTTTCATTGTAATAGAAATTGCTTGTTCTTTAAACGACACCTATCATTCAAATATGTCATTGATCAATGGAATATATATCAATTTTAGGGCGAAAATCGCTCCAATCAAAATAGTTCTGAAAATCAGAAAACTTTAGCTCAAATTGCCGGAATAACAATATTTCGATTATCAGAAGGAATATTTTTCAGATGGAATCCAAAATACTTTGGTGATATTATGAATAAAACTGTAAAAAATATGATAGTGAAACCAAGCATTCAAGGATCCGTTGGTAAATTAAATCACTATGTGCTGCTAGTAAGTGCTAAAATATTAATTAATTATTATTTCAGATAATTTCACTGAGACCATCAATAATTTAATAAGGGATATAAAAAAATTCAATTTGATATTAGATAAAACCAACATGTTAAAGTAAGTAAACCATAAAAAATGTCCATATAGTCAATTTGACTGAAAATTTATTTTTGCTTTAGATTATTAGATGTACGAATGATGAATGATAAATTGATGGATCTAGATCGAGCTATGCTCTGCCACTCATCTCCAAAAGTAGACTTTGAAATTTTCAGTCAGCAATCTTCAATTAATGAGCATTTTATCATGAACGAATCAAACAAAATTAAAAAATGTTATGAAACAGCTAATAGGATTATTCTTGATCAAGCACAGTGTAGGCAAATAACAAAGGATCAGTCTGATCTTTCAAACCATAATTGAATCATTGATTTGGAATTTTATATAAAATACTTTTATTATACAATATTATTTTAAAAAATACTTTCTAATTATTAACATTCACAGCATCAAATTAAATTAACACTATAAAATAAATATATACTTATATACAATGCATTTCAGATAAGTTGGATACAATTCACAAAATTCAATTTAATTGTATAATAAAAAATGTCCAACTTATTTTTTATGATATATCTTACAATTCTACAGCATGTGCATAGATGATATGTATCTCAAGTTTAAAAGATCAATGTACACTAGCAGCTCCAAATCTGATTTCTTGCTCAAACTGTTCTGCTTTTAAAGTACCATCAATAGATTGGCACTCTGGATTAAATACCGAATAAGCACTAAGTTCCCCTCTCTTCTTTGGTCCAGATCGAGTATTGAAATAGATAAATACCAGAGCAGACACCACAAAGTAAACGGCTCCAAACTCCACTTTGATGGCAATTATATACAAGGTGAGCCACAGTAAAAAGTACAGAATACACATGGTCCTGGTAAAAAATGGATTTGGGGGAGGACTAAAATCTATGCTGTCCTCTGAAATGATGCTTTCCAAGTCGTCTTTATCCTGCAATTATTTATAAATATTTATACATATATAAGTACGACAAGCAAGTTGAATTGTGATTGAATGTTTTTTAAGATAACAACAATAAATAAACTCGGCATGTCTATTATCTTAAGGAATAACATTTTTAAAAAAACATAGTGAGTGTTAACAAAAGTAACCTTACGTCAGGAATGTTGACGGCTGGACTTCGTTGCCAAGACAAAGCCTCCTTTATTGTGTTTTTAGCCGCGTCGACCATAGCCTCTCGTCGTTTCTTATTGCGATAAGCAGCGAGTTTAGCATCCATTGAAACTAGTCTTGGCAATTAAAACCGTGCCATAATGTTTTATTATTGCACATTTACTGTTTGGCACGCATACTCATTGACGTATGTATGTACAACTACAACACCTGTTGAAAGCAAACAGCTGTACGGTCGCAAAATAACTCCGGAAAGCTGCGAGCGATGGCGCTGCCAATTGGTTTTTTTGAATTTCAATCGATCATATTATCATTAATTCAGTTATATATAAAGAAAAGCACACAGAGCTGTGTAGTGATTATTAATCGAAAGAATGCCGATGCAATTGATAGAGCAATATGAAGAGTTGGTCGAGCGTAACCCATCGAAAATTTCGTATGCGTGGAAAGGAGCTGCTATCGTCGCCTATTTGTTGAGCACCCTGTCGGCCTACACCAGTGCAATACTATTCAGTATATTCTGGGTAACTCGCTACTTTACGTGTATATATATTTCAATAGTTTTCCGTTGACAACTATGCACTTTGACGACGGCACTCAGACTCAGATTTGCGGAGGCCACTGTTACTTCTGGGCAGAGATTCGCTACGACAAAGAGCTAATCCACATACCAAATGTGACCGCAAGAGCTGAAAATTTGGAATACGACTGGAGCGAAGACATTGTCGTGTTTCATCAGAGCAATTTTTACTGCAACTGGTTTCATTTCACGTGCCTAAGCTCGGGCGCCCTCGGCGTGATTTTCCTGGCAATGTTTATGATTTGCGGCAAAGGCGGCTACGATACCAGCTTGCAAGCCTTTTTCACCTACCAATTTACCGAGCATCAAAGGATCAGTGGAAAACATTAGGTTTCCAATTGAAGGTTCATCGCTCCATGGAGGTTAGTGCTGCCGGCATTGTTCATCAGCTTGGTGATGATGGTGACGACGATGGCCGCGGTAAGCTCCTTCACCAGCGGATATTTTCACTTCAGCGAACAGCTCTATCAGGCGGCTCACGCGATCACGAGGCGCGTTAAGGCTCCGTTCAAATACAATCGGTTAGTTCCGAGTGTCGTTTATACTTGCCGACATCGTGTAAAAACACGCAGGCCTTTCGTGCCTTGCAGGACATGCCAAGTCTTTGAGACATTTACGCAGAGCCACAATAACGCTGAGCTCGATTGCTGCCTAACTCACTGGATGATTCAAGTAAGACTCGGTCGCTGCGTGATTTTACCGATAACCCGGCGAGGCGCCCCGCTTGCAGATCTCCTCGTGGACGATGACTTGGAGTTGGATCGGGAGCTTCTTCATTCTGCTGGTGCGCGTGCTGATGTCGGTGGACTTCAATTTGCTGGAAGTAAAAATTTACGCACTGCCGGAAGCTGGTCCCGAAAGGGACGCCGCGTTGAAGATGATCAGCGACGGCAAGCACAGCCTGACAGACGCGCACTTGCCGGACGGCCTTCTGGAGACAGCCCCCGAGCGAAGGAGCGCGCGCAAAGCTTAAGCACGGCCAACTGTCGAAGTGCTATTGTTTATTGGCAAAGGCAAATACACGGGGCTACAGGCGGCATTTGGCTATTTTCTCCGCGTCCGCGATCATTCTCGCGTGCAGGCTGTCGCCGCGCTTTCTCAGCTCGGCTATTTCTCGTAGGTCGCGCTCCATTTTCCGAAACGAAAACGGATAGTTGAGCAGACCAATCTGTTCCCTCAGCTTGCCCATGGCCTTGCTCAGCGACACCTTAGTCTTGGCCAAGTCGACGGCCTTAGACCGTTCGCGTTTGTTTCCGTCGACGAGTGCGTCCAAGCGATCCGAATTCTCGACGACTTTCTCGTTGTACATGTCGGCCTCCTCGTCGACGTGTCGGATTATCTGTCGAGGAGAATAACTCAATTGGTTTATCGTAGGCGGAAATGTGACGAGGCGCTCTTAGCTGCGTTCAGCTAAACGCACCGCGGCTGAAATCAAGTTTCTCTCGTTGAGCTTGACGATGTGCTCGCGTTGCTCGTCGCGCCTCTCGCTGTAGACACTGTTTCGCTTGAGCAGATACTCGTAGTCCATGATGGAGAATCCTGGACCCAACGAATCAAATCCCTTCAGTCTGGCCGTTACTTTGGCCAGTTTACCTTGCAGGTGCACCTGAGCCAATCGGATCTTGGTCACTTCCGCGGCTCTTTGCCGCTGATTATTGAGCAGCTGCTCGACCCGCGCCAGCCACAGCTCTTTGGTGTACTTTGGCGGCTTTGTTTTTTTGGCGAGCGCCAGTTGCTGCGATAGCAGATCTTCGAAAGTCCGCGCGTACTCGGACTCTGCGCCAGCGCGCCAGTTTTCCAGATCACCCAAGTCCACCGTGAGGGATGCCGTTCTTCCGTCGACGTAGAGACGCGTTTGCGCAAACTTTTCCAATGCCGCTTGGTACCTACGTTCGCGAGTGCCGACCTTTACGACTCGTCGATATCGGATCGAGCTGTCCCGAAAAGCTGCATTACCGGCTGTCCTCGAAGATCAAACTTTCGTCGAACTTGTCGAGCGCGTTGGCCATCGAAGGCGACTTGCGATTCGCGTCGATGTAGCTTTTCTGAAGAAACTTGTTGACGACCATCAGCACCTTAGTCTCGCTAAACAAATCTTTGATTTTCTGCACGATTTCCCGGCGTTGTTGCTCGCTCAAAGTCACGTGTCCGACAGGCGAGAAACCATGGTCCTCGTAAGCTCGAGTTGTCTCCTCTTCTCCCTCCTCCTCATCCTCTTCCTGCTGCTTTTCCACGTAAACAAGGTCAAACAGATAACTCTTCGAGTAGCTATGTAAATCCGGTGCCTGCACTTCGCCGTCTTCGGCCGTGCGATCGACAAATTCAGCCTCGACCTCCCCTTCGTGCTCTCCATCCTCGGTGCAAAGCGCATCGACGTACGCGTAGAAGCTGCCTTCAGCGAAGAATTGATAAGTTTTCGGATAGCGCGATCAAATAATGCAAGCTCACTTTCGTGCCGGAGGTCATCCGACGACACCTCCTTATCAAAATCCGAGCTCATTACAGTAATATTGATAATGGATTATTCGAACGACTTGTGAATTGGTGTTGTGTCATTTTCAGCCCGTGCAAGCTTCCACGGATTTCGGGTTGATCGATAGAGGTTAGAGCGATGAAATTTCGGCTGGCATATACATATATATATATATATAATTAGAGTGGATTTACGCAGGAACTTGCGATAAACAATTCAACTGTTTGCCCATCAGGAAAACTGTTCCGCGGATCCACGGATGAAATCAAATGGAAACAAGGATCGATTTTAAGACAAGTTTATATTGAAAAGACGACAGCCACAGAGATAAAAGGGCTCTATAATTAATCGTGGCGAGGCGGACGCAAAAAAATTCACTGATTCTTGGTGGAGTCGACGAAGCGAGTAGCCATGGTGGCACGCATGAAAGGATTCTTGCCCCGGAGCACGAGGTCCTGGCAGTGCGAGTGGTGCACGCTCTTGGCGGGCTCGTCGTCAGCCGAGCGCAGCTGGGCGAGGAACATGCGCCTGGGCCGGTCGGACAAGTTGAGGTAGGAGCCGTGCAACAGTAAGTAAGAGAAGACGATGATGTCTCCCCGGCGGGCGGTCAGAGGCGTGGCGCCCGAAATGGGGAAGCGTTCGGGATCGACGTAGCGGTACTTCTCGCCGTGCTCGTCGATGAGCTCGCGCTCGGGCAATGGGCCGAGCTTGTGGCTTCCGGGGTAGACGCAGAGACCGCCGTTCTCCGGGCTCGTGTCGTCCAGGTGTACGAACACCGCGCACATGCTGTGCTTCTTGAAGGGGAAGTACGGGTAGTCCTGGTGCATCAGGTAAGGCGCGCCCTTCTCCGGAGGCTTGATGTGCGCCTTCGTGTGGTGTAGCAGCACGTTCGGCCCCACGATATCCTCCATCGCGTCCAGCAGCCGCCGCTGCAGCAGCAGTCGCGTGAATACCGCGCTGTGCATCTGCAGGTTGTGGATCGACTTCACCTGTAATCAAGCGCAACGAAACCGGGTTAGCGCGGCTCGTCGCTCCGGCTCGCCGCTCGCCACCCTCGTCGTACTCACTGTGTAGCTGATGTTACGCGCGGCTCTCTTCATGTCGTCTCCTTTCCAGGCAGCTTCCAGGCCGCCCGCGTCCTCCTTCTGCTTGCGCTCGAACAAATCATCGTACTCCTTTGAGATCTCGTCCAGCTCCTCGTTGCTGAACACGTCGCTCAACTTTATGAAACCGTTTTCGTCCCAGAACTTCTTCTGCTCGACCGTCAGGAACTTCAGTTTACCAGACATGCTGGCGGTACACTTACGGCAGCGATCTGACCAGAAGCGCTAGTTGGCCGAACGTTTTATCAGTTGCTCCCTCAATAAAAATCTGCAAACGTTAGGCCGATTATAAAAAGACAGTCATCCTGACGTAAGAGTAGATTTCCTACCAAAAATCGCAGCCGATACTTTCGACGTATTTCCGTATAACTTCACTCACGAACACTACTGGTATTTGGATCGTTGTAAAAATATCATATTACGTCAACTTCGAGATAGTACACTTAGTCTTGTGATCATGCCGAATGGAAAGTTTGTATTTGATTACGTTTTTAAAATTATTGGCACTCGCATATCTATACTTGCGTAAGGGTTTCAAGTCGCAATCATGAAAATAAATATAACTTATCATTGCCTTACAGATTTGACGATTTCTTTTGTCAAACCAATGCCCAAAATCAGCGCAACAAGAAAATCAAAATAACAAGTCAAATTCTATATTATACCTATAGTCAACAAACTGCTCAATATATTGGTCCTTGATTTTTCTGTCAGATAAATTAAGATTATTTAACAATAAATTAAATTACATTAATATTTTAGATGCGGAATATAAGACCAATTTGCATTCGCGAATCGAGGATGATTTTGAGCTAAGAAAAAATATTAAAAACCATCTACTTCATATTTTGTTATAAACAGTGTATAACATATTTTAGATTATCAAAAATTATAACATATGTAAGATTAATTTACATAATTTATTTCTTTTAAAAAAGTACAAATGTTATTTCGACCATAATACACGTTGGATTTCATTCAATTCAATTGTTAGTCAGTCAGTGTCAATAGCGAATATAGACGCTTACTATATTCGTTGGTGTCAACAAGTTACGCGGATTTGTCGGCTTTACTTTTCATATTTGTATGTTAAAGCTCTGGATCTTGGCAATATAAGAATTGCATAGGTTTGGCAGCTTCGTTGTCAGCAGAAAGAAATTGCTTTCGGAAAGCATAGATCAAACGATGTATCATGTGAACAGGACCGGCGGTAACAGAGTTGAAGAATTCCAAGACGACCGAGTTATAACTGCCAAGGTAGACACTGAGGCTGTCGTTTTTAAGAGTAGTAAAGATCTTTTTACGGCAAATAAAATAAAGTGCATTCATCCACAACGACTTTATGCGAACCTTAGTGTAGTGCAGCGGGAGGTTCAGACCCATGATATCTCTATACTCTCTCTTCTTACAGCATTCTAAACCACCATCGGGTTTGTTGTGAATTGATCTCAACTGCGATTGTATATACAAAAATATTTTTTTGCGTTACTTTTCAACTACAAACAGTCAAATTACAAAGATGCCACAAAAAGTTTAATATGTTTGCAAAATGGAACTTCTTAAATGTTAACTTCGGGAAAGCTTCCTGTTAATAATAGTGTAATTGATGTTATTAACTGCTTTTTTCGCAACATCGTCCATCGCTACACTTCATGATGCTCTCGATTTTTCTGTGATATTTCAACAAAAATATAATCATACTCGTCTTAAATTTCTGTTCCAATAACTTGCCAGTAATATCGCCAAGCCGATTATCGAATAGTTAAAAAAATAGGTTTTGTGCCCAACATTGTCAGCAACTTGAAATTTTATGCAGATCTTAAGCGGAATGAATATTGGCTAAACATAATCATTGTAATTACAACTAATCTAAATCAAAAGAAGCGACTTCCATCTGGTCACATGTCATAGCTATAATAAAATGCTTTATAATTAACAAGGAATTGCGATCTTTTGATGCTGTCATGATTTGTTTATAATCACAAAATAATTTAATTATAGAAAAGTAAAGTATTTTCATAAAGAAAATCTGTCTTTGTATTCTAAATCTTATAATTACTAATTTTCTGCTTAAAATAATTAAGTACTTTTTACAAAAGTATATTACACTAAATTATGTTATAGTTAATTGTATAAATCTTCTGAACTACCTTTTCACATGATAAATCTAACTTGTACTAGAGCTTTCTACATAATCAATTACTATTAATTACTATTTATTATTATCTTAAAAATTTGAATCCTTTAAAAATTTCTCTTGACTGATACCATTGGTAAGAAACATTAGAGTCACATTTTTTTAATTTTTCTACAATATTGTTCTCATCCGAATCATGATAAATATGTACAAGTCTATCACAATTACAATTCAACTGATTATTTTTAATATAGTTGAATTTTATGTGAAACGATGCAGTTTTCTGAGTAGATAAATCAAATTGTGGTTTAGGTACAAAAAATTCAGAAATTTTATAAGGATCTTTCTTGTTGACCAATATAAATGTATTAGTAGGTTCTAGTGGAATAGCTAGTTCATCTTGAAATTCACTACATTCACAAAAAGATCTGAAAAAAGTAGATTTTGTGTTTGAAAAATTGAAAAATATTAAAATTAATAATAAAAAATACTTTACTTCATTACGCTTAATAATGCCTTACGAACAGAGTGCTGATGTCTTAGATGCATCTTACTGTTCAAAATACTGTCTGGTAGTTCTAGTCTGATGCTAATTTTTGGGGAAACAATAGTAGCCCCAATAACAATAAGAATTTCTTTAACAGTACAGTCTTCAATGTTAAATTGTGAAGATAGGTGACTGGATACATTGTACATTGAACTAACTAAATTTTGCATTAATGAAAAGTTCCTGTCTGTAGGCTTGGAGTTGGCATGAAGCTTCATCAAGGAATCACAAGATAACGGAATTTGTTGCTTTTGGTACATTATGTACTTTATAATTTCAATAACCATCTCTGTACAAGCTTGACCTGTCAGTGGTTCCTCTAAGTCAACTGGAATAAAAGATTCTCTAACTATATTATGCCGAAACATTTTTAATAAAAAAAACACTTGAAGTTGAGTTGAATAAAATAACCGTAAACATGAAAATTCAAGAAAGTTTAAGAAATCTCAACTATTTCAAGAGTATATTATAGTATATTTTAATAATATGTAGAGGCACCTTAACCTCAATTACGTTGTAAACTTTAGTCACGTGATCATTTAAAATCAACGATACGATAAATCGAATAAAAAGAATGTTCGATTTATATCGAACTTTTTAAGTCTTACGTCAACATAACCTACATAACTTTTTGCTCCGCTTGTTTGTATACAGATCGACAAGTGGGTTGACATCTCGGAGCACGTATAATACAACTTGGTTTATATATAGGATGTTCGTCTTATTGGGCGAATTAAATTTTTGGACTTTTGATAATGACGTCAGTATTAAGGAAACCGATTTTGGAGCATTCAGGTAAAACTCGAATTTTTTTTCGTCCATCTTTTATAGTAAGGTATAATTAACATTCCAGCATAAAACGGTACTCAATTATTATATGGATGAGAAAAAAAACTTAAATGATTTGTTTGCTCAATACATGTGTATATATTTAATGTATTATATTTGATAAAATTTACTTTTACCTTTTATTGTAGCCACCAGAAAGAGTCAAATAGTAAACATATTTCATATTGTAAAAATATTTTTATCTAACGTAAGATCAAAATTTTGTTATTTACAGTTATCATGACAAAAAAATCGAAAATGTATATGAAGAGGGAAAAATGTCTTACGCTAAAAAGCGTGGAATGGTCTATATTCCACAGAATAAAAAAGGAAATAAAATGAAAGATTCTATAAAATATTTAGAAGAACAATTGAATGAGTACTCTACTGTATATTGTCAATGGTTTGATTATTGCACAATGCAACTTATGTTGAGTTCTGGTCTTTTAGTATATATTCAAGTAAATCTCACCTCTGGTGATATTCAAAAAATTGTATTTGATAAATATTTAGTTGGAAAATTGTCTGATCGCTTATCTGATGGTAACATTTTTTGTCTATACAATTACTGTAAAACTATTGCACTAAATGCTAACAGTTTTATATCTTACAGCTGTTATAACTAAAAATTATTTAATTTGCACATATAATGACTGTCAAGTGACTTTGGTAAACTTTTTGAAACCAAAGAAAAATATTTTTGAAAAAATTAGTCATCTGGATCCAAAGCTATCAACATTTGATTTATGTGGACCTAGTGGACGCCGCTTGGGAAAAAAAATAGAACATAATAAAACAGAAGATTTGGTAAAATAACTGGAAATAACTGCTAATCAAAACAAAATTATATTGATCATGATTATTTTTGTAGATCTTGATCTGGTGGAAATCTACAATGAATGAAGTGTATCCATGGAGTCCAACAGTAAAAGAACATGATCGGGCTAATGTCCACCTTTATAGACTCACTGGGTTGGTGCATATTAATTCAAGTCAAACACGCTGCTTTGATTGTACATTTATCTTCAGATGTAGGCCCATTGTTATTTGACTTCTCTGATAAAGCATTCGGATTATCTTTCTCGTCAGTGTTGTCACTGTCAAATTTGCCTTTTTCACTCTTAATTTTTACTACTTGTTCCTTATCTATTTTTGTATCATTATATTTTGCTGTAGAAAAGAAAAGTCAAATGTCAAATTATTTACAGCTGATTAGTTCTTGGAATTTCAAATACCTTTGCATTTGTTTCTTTGACAAATTTGCTGATTTTTTGCTTTATGAGCATCCCAAAAAGCTTTTCTATATTCCGTAGCTTTAGAAAGTTCTTCCGCAGTTTTCCTATCTATTTTTAGTGGTAATTCCCATGTTCCCTGAATTTACATATACTTAAAAACAGTTTTTTAATTTAAAAATTAGACATAAATACCTTAAAGTTGCTCCAAGGATTATCAGATCTTTTCACACTAGTAAATAGTCTACCATTTGTGTGTGCTTGAAACTTTGTTGTTGTACAATGCATGTCAGGCCACTGAGCATGCCACCTAGGAACTTCCCAATTTCCTAATCTTTTTGGTTTAAAACCATCTTCAACCCAATGTGCATGCCAAAATTGTGACATTTTATCATAAATTAATTTTTTTGTTCCCTCGATCGTAAAATGAAAATTAATTTAATAAATTACAGTAAAAAAATTTTGCATGATAGTCTTACTATACAGATTGGAAAACTGCTTGTTTATTTCCATGGATACCACCTAATATGAAGCAGGTGGTGGAGTAACTGTGAATGTGAATACATTTTTTATTTTTCATTTTAGTAAAAATTTGGAATTGCTCTGCTATCTTAGAACAGAGTTTGATCCTTTATGTTTGCTATTCAATACCATTTACAACAATGTCATCCATTCTTTGGAACAGAAAGTATCTCGCAAAGTAAGAAAAAAATGGTCCATTTTCTTAACTCATTTATTTTTGTATTTATATCTTTTAATGTTACAGGGAGAAGTTACAGTTGAGTGGAGAACATATGAAGTCTCACAAAATGATAAACTACAAAGAATAGCAGTAGTATCTATACCACTACCAACACATACCAGTTGCGTGAGATTTTCACCTAATCAAGACATACTGTTATTATGTTGTATTGACGGATCTATCACGCTTCATGATCAAGTAAAAGGCACAAATAATAGTATAAAAGCAGCTTTCGTAAGTATTATTAATTATTATTATTAATTCATGATAATATTTTATAGATTTGAATGAATATTCAACTTATGTAATATTTTTTTAGATACCTACTTTGGCATGTTGGCACACTGATGGAAATATATTTGCTATTGGCAACGAACGCGGACAGATTCAAAATTTTGATTTAGCATTAAATTCTATAAAAATACAAATGTTAAGTGAGGATATTGCACCTGCTAACATTGTAGACTTATCTTCATATTTTAGGTAATATTTTATACCATTTTTTTGCCTTGTATGAAAATCTTGTTTTAGTTTATCATTAATCAATTTAAATATTTATGAATCAGGACGCAACCGGCTCTTATGCGACTGGAGTGGTGTAAAAAAAATGAACCAAATGCTTTCGTAGATTACTACAACCACGGAGATGCGCTATTCTTATTACTATTTGAAAGGTATCTTTAGTAAAGTATATTGTTGAGTGCAATGAGACATTCTTAACTATTAGCAAGGCTGTTAATTTTAGAGGCCCTGTTGCCATTATTAGAGTGGTTGAAGGAGCTAACTTTTCTGGAGATATCTTGGTGCAAAGATACTTGACTTTATCTCAAGTACAACAAGCAACTTGCCTCCTTCTTGCAATGAACTGGGATATGAGCCCACGTGTTTGCATGCACTCTTTGAATCAAATAGTTAATTATTTATTTAAACAACCTTTAACGCCAGATCGAGAGAGTAAGGTCCTTTTTCAATAATTAATGTCATTTTTATTACATTATTATTTTTATAATGTTCTTAATTTTACAGATCTTATTCAAAATGCATTGGGAAGTTTTCATGTCCCAGTAAAACCTTTGAACCAATTAGTTATCGATGAATATGGCGATGAAGTAAGAGATTTGACTAGAAGATTTTTTCATCACCTTTTAAGGTAAAATTTAATTGAAAAACACTGTGTAAATATTTGATCTTATTTCTAAAAATGATTCCATGCTTATAGATACAGAATGTTTGAAAAAGCATTTCGTTTGGCAATTGACTTGAACGATCATGATCTTTTTATGGACATACATTTTTATGCAGTAGTACTAAAAGATACACAAATGGCAGTAGCTGCCAAAGAAAAAGCACAAGAAATAATAAGTAGATGTAACAGTTGTAGCAGTTCACGTAAGTATTATACAAATGTAATTAACAGTGAACAATCCATATCAACAGATTTGTAATTTTAATTATTATCTGTTAGATTCTATTTGCTCCCGACCTTCATGCTCACTTTGTTCAGATTCTGGGAGTGAAAAAGATGAGTCTTATTCTGAAGATTCTGAAAGTGAAGATATATCAAAAAAGGAAAAGATTCACTTTAAGGGTCCTTCAAAACATAAGTATTCTAGAAATTCTCACATTCGAGCTCCACCACTTCCTATTCTTTATCCTTCTATTTACGATAATAGCGGTCTAATGTCCACGCCTTGTCATGAGCTTTGTAAGACTGAAACTAATTTAATGTCCACATCTTTCAATGTATCAAACTACAATAATCCTCCAACTTCTTACAACTACTCTATACCTAATGTCATTCCGAACACCTACTTGACCACAGTGCCTCATGAAAAGCCAACTGCCTTCAGGTCATTAACAAATCCAGGATACACACAGGCAATGAGAAGTTATGACAGTTTGCTATCTCCGTTTAAAAGTCTTTCGATTGCTAATCAATTGACCCCCAGTGAAGCCCAATCATCACTGAATAGCATGTCTTTAGAAAATATTGCAAATTCGTATCAAGTCGACAATGTTACAGCTGATATTTATACTAGTGCAGAAATGGAACCGAGACCTTTGGATGTCCAATTGATCTTAACGTCTTCCATAGACAGTATAAGTACTAATGTAATGACCACGTCTTTTAGTAATAGGTTGTCAAACGTAATTCCTACTTCGCACAACAATTCTCACCTTAATGCAAATTTGGATAAAAATGATGCAAAGTTAAGTGGAATATTAATGCCGAGAAGTTCAAAATCTTTTCATTCTCAATTGTCCAGTTCTGTGCAATCAATTAATATGGGAATACAAACGAAACCCGTCATATCATTAGCTGAACCATTAGCCCTTTTTAATTCGGGTAGTAATCTCATGTCGACTTCATTTAATGGACCTGACGATCCTAATGATGACACTAACTCAAATTCATGTGAAAGTAGTACAAATAGTAATTCAACCTCTAACCAAATACATTCCATAGGGATACCGCCACCACCACCATTAATAACTGATTCTTTAGCTAATTACATCCATAATTTGCCAAAAAAAAATTATGGAATATCTAAGAGTAGTCCTGGTTTATCAGACATTGATAATTCACTTTCAAAACTCCAGTATACTAAACCAGTAAATACAATCCCTAACTTTTTACATCAACAAAATTCAATTACAAATATTTTACAAAACCATAAAAAAAATATTAATTTACAATCAACTCGTAAATATCGACTAGATTACGATCTCGATTATGTATCTTTCCATAATAGTTGCGATAATCTCAGTACTCCACATTCCAGTGTAAATCACACAAAATCAAACAGTTATAACAATACATCGAAATATGAAAGTAGGTCGTTTAAATTAGCTTTTACGCATAGTAATATAAATGGTATCCCCAATCGGGAACATAAGTTGTCTTCCAACATACCACCACTACCTATTATAAATGACACTCCTTGTCCAGCTGAAATCAACCCCTCCTCATCTATCACAACCGAAGTTTCATCAGTTATTACAGAGAAGCCAAAAGTTAAATTTTCTGATACCGTTACACATATATTAGTACCTAATTCCGTAAGTATTTAATGAAAGTTTACCAAAAAATTAAAAATATTTACCTTTTTTAAATTTATAAAAACATTTATAGTGCTCAACAAATCGTCCTATTCAGAAAAAATCTGTAACTCAAGCGCATTCAATGGATCCAAAACGTGAGTTGGCTGAAAGCTTACCACTTTGTTTAGGCAATGAAGATTATTTGAAGGATTTCCAACCACTGTCAAGTAAGTTATAATTATATTTATAATATTACTTATGTAGCTAAACTTATTTGCCTTTATTCTTCAGAAGATGGATGTGGTGAAACGAAAAATTCTCTTAAAAAACCGGAACCTGCCAAAATCAAAGTAGTTCATTTTGGTCTTCTATAGTATTAAACTGGTGCAAAGCAATTACTATTACAATAAAGTAAAGCAGAACTTTCGTTACGTAATAACAGAGTATTATTATAGCAATATATGCATATTTTTATACATAATATATTGTAAATATATACCATTATTTACTTTTATAAAAAAGGAATAAAATTTTTTTATTATATAAAAGTTTTGAATTTTATGGCTTGAAAAATATCTGTTATTTTTTAGGTTTTTGCATTTCTTCTAATTCGCCTTTTAAGTCTAATAATTCTTTATCTGGTATGAATCTAGTTTTTTCTTTATCATAAGACCATTCTTCAATATCTAACATCACTCCAGGAGGTATAGCCTTTTGAATAGCCCTGATGAATATTTTTAGTCTCACAGAAGGTACATCACATATTTTTATATCCCTTTCATGCACTCTTAGAAAATATTCTGTTTCTATTACTGTTGATTTAGGTTTGTATTTTAAAATTTTCAACTCTCTAGCAGGGACAGCATAGCTAAAAATATAATTTAAAAAAGTATAATGAACATTTACTGTAAATAAAATATACTTTAAGTAAGCATTTTTCAAAGAATTTTACCTGTCCTCAATATCAAAATCCATCAAGTTTGCTACCTTATGAACATAACTTTGATATTTTTCCAAAATAGGAAAATCATAGCCTCGTAGTCTTACAAGCAAAGGGGGATATAAAGGGTATTTCGGTTTTAATGCCTATAAGATATTATTTATAATGCATAATTTCAAAGTGTCTATATTAATTAAAAAATGTAAAATATAACCTCCAAATAATCCGGTTCGTAAATGCTAAAACGTCTTGATATTGGCTTATTTAAAGTCCTCAATTGTCCTAAATATCGTAACTAAAAATATCACATTAATATATTTATATTTATAATAAATAATACGATTGCCATTAAAACCTTCACTAGATTACATTAAATATTTTTTATGAAATGATTCTAGGTTATAAAATTTAATTTAGATGCATGATAAAAGTAGTCAGTAATTAAACATACCCTTTTTAAAATATTAACTGCCATTATTATTGACGTATACTAACAGATATGTTAGTACATGAATCTTAAATTATCAATCAATCTATTTATCATTATAATTAGAATTACAATTACTATAAAAACAAAGATTACGTTCAAACTCAGCTCAACTTTAGCAGAAGTGAATTTTCTACTAACATGAGTGTGTGTGTGTGTGTATGGCGTGTGTACATACATACATACATCGTGCTGTTTTGTGTACGACCTCTTTCGTTGCATTTAATTACTACAGTCTGCCTGTCTGAAATTCAAAATTACTAATGATAAAATATATAGATTTATTTGATAATTTTCACCTCTAAATTTGTTTTATATAAAAAAATATATATATCAAATATAAATTTTGTCAGGATATTGTATCTACTTTAGGTAAAAATTTTAAGTAAATAAACAACATGAACGCTTTAATTCAATAAAAATATCTTGATTTTGAAAATTTGTTTGCATCAATACTGCAAAGTAAGTTTATATATGGTTTGTAAATCAAATTTATAATATTAAATTTTAAAAAAGTTAGGTTATTGGGTTATATGGATTATATAAAATTTTTTTATATCAAAAATTTATGTTACAAAAAAAGTTTGTTGTTCAATAGGATCAACTGAAAAATTTTTAAATTTAAAAATATAAAATTTTTTAATTTTTAAAAAGTTGGGTTATAGGTTTGCTATCTCGCTCGCAAAAATCTAAAAGATTATGTATAAAGTTGGGTTATGGTAACAATAATAATTTAAGTTAATTTAAATGCATGTTAAATTGTATTATATTGTTATATTTCAAGGGATCGCTAAAATGAAATGACTACATATGATGACCTGAACAAAAGCGGTTCACTTTAGTGGGCATAAATAGAAAATAAAGTTTTTTGAAATATATTGTTTGATCATATTATAAATGTTTGACATCAATTTTACAAGGAGTTGTAAAATAACATCACAGTAAAAAAAGTTCTTAACTTTATTACAAATTAAAAACACTATCCTCCAATTAATAATTATTGTCTCTGAAGTCAAGAACAATGTTTTCATAATTAACAAGAAATTTATGAACTTGTTCTCTTATGACATAAAGGTGTTCAATAAATTTCTTGAAAAATTTATCCTTGTATTACCCATTAGTCGGTTCGTAATAAGTATTTTCATTGTTACAATGTAAAATACAAATGGATAGTTAATTCATACTAGAAATATAAATCCTCTACAATTTCATAGTGCGTAATTTTATCCGGTGTAATTTTAATTGAATAAACAATCTAAAAAAATTAATGCTTTTATTCTATCATTAAAAACTTTGCCATCACATATCAGTCACATTTCAACAGAAATGGCCCAATCAGTTTTTCGTGAAATGATCAGTTAACGTTTAAACGAATATGTATAAGATCAGCAAAATTATTATTAAAAATTGGTATTGACATAAACATATCTATGAGAAACTTCAAAATGGTGTATATTTCACTTTTATATAAAAGTAGATTAAAAAACTGAATTAATTACTTGATTATAAGGAATTGACCGATTATACATTTTGATCGATTTAACACAGCTATCAGATTATTTTTGTGTGCTTAACTGAAACGAGAATATTCAATAGGGCACATCTTGGCACTGGATGAGCATATAACAATTATTATATAAAAAATACAGTTAAACATTTACTTACTGTCGGTTGAAAAATGATGTACTTTACAAGCATGTAGCTCTGCGAAAAGAAATTACACAATGGCATGGAAAAATAGCTTTAAAGCTTTTCATTTTCTGCGTCAATTGGTTTATCAACGGTCGATGTAGCTCAATTAGCAAAGTTGTAAGAGTGATTAGAAGGAAAAAAAACACGAAATTTTGAACAACTTTTTACGAGGGCAACTTCTGAGACCTGCGCCGTTCTATTTAAAATCAATAGAACATCGCGAAAAAAATTCTTCATGTAGTTTAAAGCTTCTTCGATACAAATACAGTAGAATTTTGTAAAAAAAATATATTGGTTTATTTATTAAGGTTGATCTTAAAAAAAATTATCTCTTCAATGGCTTATTCGATTGACGTCGGACTTGATACAAATTATTAAGTAACGATTAAACATTATCATTTTCAATGATTTTATAAATAACTTTTTTAAAAATTTAAATGTCAATCTACTAAAGTTTTCAACTAATTTTAATAGAAATCGCGTTTTAGATGTTTGAGTTATTATAAAATAAACAAAAAGCTTGAGTAGAACGTAATACAAACAGTAGCTCATCCTATTCGATAGCAATCATTCGAAATACTATTTTTGAAGAGATAGTGTAATGCGAATACAATTATATATACGTCATTTAAAAAATGGTAATTTTTCGTTAATTATTGTAGTGTAAATTTGATGAAATCATTAACTGCCAAGTAACCCCGTTAGTATAATAACGCTATTATACTAGGACCAGGCAGGAGATATTTATTTTACTGGAGGATGACTCACCCTCCAATGAAACATTCACTCACCACGTGGGGCGTAAGTTAGCTAAACGAATAGTAGTTTTGCTTTGATGGGACAAAGGCATGGTTTTAACAGCACATATTTGTGTCAGTAGGTGTAATGAATCCTCTCTCCTGCCTTCTTCTAGTATAATAGTGCTATTACACTATAGGACGAGCTGCTCGCGGGTAGGACCCATTTACCGACCGAGTGTGCTCTGCATGTAAAATCCCAAATACGGCCGCCTGCAGTGAAAAATATATTTTTCGACACTCCGTGCGCAAAGTGCGTCTTTCCCGCACGCTCGGCAGAAAACGTGCGTTGAAAATCGCACTTTCCACACGTCGTATCAAAAAATACGGTACGGCACATGTTCGGGAAAGAGTTTCTCGTCTCGTGTCCCCTTCCACCCTCGCTTCGCTCGGGTGTAAACGCCACACGAGACCAGAATCTACTTTCCCGCACTTGTATCGTAATGTACTATTTCGATACTCCGTGCACAAAGTGCATCTTTCCCGCATGCTCGGCAGAAAACGTGCGTTGAAAATCGCTTCGCTCGGGCATAAACGCCACACGAGACAAGAATCTACTTTCCCGCACTTGTATCGTAATGTACTATTTCACTGCAGCCGGCCGTATTCGGGTTTTTGGAAGATGGAACTTTCCAGTGAAACTTTCACTCACCTCATGGAGCTTAAGTTAGCTAAACGAATAGTAGTTTTCCTTTGACGCGACAAAGACATGGTTTTGACAGCACATGTTTGTGCCAGCCGGTTCAATGATATTGATGTTCTACTGACGCATAAATAACTATTACATGAAAATCGATTATGTAAAAGTTGATATTACGTCGAGTTACACTAAATTTTAAAAAAATGATGAATTTATATACATTAGTTGTGGAGAAAATTAAAAAATTTCGCTGGGTTTCAATTTTGAGGTGTGCGGGGACTTTTCTCTAAACTCGGCTATAGCTTGCAATCTCTCTCGTCCCACCATTTGACAGCGTGCTATAATACAAAGCCGTTAATTAATTATTCACTCTTGTGTTTGACGATGAATTATTGCGATGTGCAGACTAACGGCATTTTGATTCGGCAACACGCGGTAAAAGAATTAGGAACGTATTTGACAATATTGTTAAAAAGAAAAAATTTTTGTGCGTGTTTGTCGTATCGTAGAAATTTGGTGACGCGGTCGGAGGAGTTGGAAAGATGGAGAAGTCGTATATTTTTAATAAAAAAGACTTCGAATTTTAGAGAAGGTATTCTTAGAGCGACTTTCAACTCTGGATAAAAATTATGACCGATCCATCTATATAGTCGCTGTAGCTCTCGCATAACCGCCAATACTCGTAAGTACTGGTAGAAATGATAGAGGGACAAAAAAGTTTTCCGCGTCATTAGTAGTGAGCAAATGAATACACTTTCACCCTTAACGGACACACAGTGCTAGGTTTTATGGTTTTATGAAGGTCGTGTTAGGATTTATGAAAGTAATAAAATAGGTATATAAAATATGCCATATTAAAATAGATAAATAATCAAGTATCATTGGCGAATTGGTAGTACCGTCTCCGTGAGCCGACAAAAAATTAAACGGGGTTTCTTGGCAGTATCAAATTTACACTACAATAATTAACTAACGAAAACTTACAATTTTTGAATTGTCATACACGTAATTGTATTCGAATTACAGTATTTCTTAAAAAAAATATTTTAAATGATTGCTACCAAATGGGATAAACTAATGTTGGTATCACGTTGCACTCGAGCTTGTTTTTTTGTTTGTATTATAATAAATCAGACATCTTCAACGCGACTTCTATTGAAATTAGTTGGAAACTTTAGCACATTGGATTCATTACATCGACTGACACAAATATGTGCTGTTAAAACCATGCCTTTGTCCCATCAAAGCAAAACTACTATTCGTTTAGCTAACTTACGCCCCACGTGGTGAGTGACTGTTTCACTGGAGGGTGAGTCATCCTCCAGTGTAATAAATCTCTCCTGCCTGGTCCTAGTATAATAGCGTTATTATACTAACGGGGTTACTTGGCAGTTAATGATTTCATCAAATTTACACTACAATAATTAACGAAAAATTACCATTTTTTAAATGACGTATATATAATTGTATTCGCATTACACTATCTCTTCAAAAATAGTATTTCGAATGATTGCTATCGAATAGGATGAGCTACTGTTTGTATTACGTTCCACTCAAGCTTTTTTTATTTTATAATAACTCAAACATCTAAAACGCGATTTCTATTAAAATTAGTTGAAAACTTTAGTAGATTGACATTTAAATTTTTAAAAAAGTTATTTATAAAATCATTGAAAATGATAATGTTTAATCGTTACTTAATAATTTGTATCAAGTCCTACGTCAATCGAATAAGCCATTGAAGAGATAATTTTTTTAAAGATCAACCTTAATAAATATACTAATATATTTTTTTTACAAAATTCTACTGTATTTGTATCGAAGAAGCTTTAAACTACATGAAGAATTTTTTTTCGTAATGTTCTATTGATTTTTAATAAAACGGCAGGTCTCGGAAGTTGCCCTTGTAAAAAGTTTCTTAATATTTCGTGTTTTTTTTCCTTCTGATCGCTCTTACAAATTTGTTAATTAACCTCGATCGACCGATGACAAACCAAATGACGCACAAAACAAAAAACTTTAACGCTATTTTTCAATATCATCGTGTAATTTCTTTTCGCAGAGCTACACGCTCGGAAAGTATGAAGCCTATCATTTTTTAACCGACAGTTAGATGATTGGTTCTGTTAGGCAGGATTTACCGCGATTATGCATTGGAGTTTTATTAGTTTTAATTAAATTTTGAACTTTTCACATGTGAAAGGTATACTCAAACGCTAAGAATCCACAGTTAATTCAATTTTTATGAAATTCAGACTTAATCAGTTCTGCCGGGATGCTGCTAATGTAACCCGAGTTACGGTCTGAGTAAATATTATATAATAATCGGTATATTAACAACTGACGCACAGTGTTTATAGTAATCGAGGTGTACTCTTGCAATATGAGGGAGCGCGCAAAAAACATATAATTAACTGCAAAAGTATTATCAATCTGTTACTTTTAATAATATAGCAAGTATGTCTTTTAATTCTTTTGCTTTGAAAGAAACAGCTCTCGATAATATGTAGATGATTATATAAAATTTTAAGACAGTAAAGAAGGATTTCATTTCAACTGAACTGTGTTATTATTATATAACTAAAGTATACATCGCATGAAATTATATATTAACAATTTTTTTACTTTGAAAGTTTTCTAAAATTTAAATATATTCCGCCAGGGGAATGAGTAAGTACATCTGTTCTATCAAACTTCATTGGTATTAGTGTTTGTTTACAAGTACTAATTTCGTACCTAGTGATAAAGTTGACTAAACCAAGTTTTGTTTGCAAAAGGCCTAATCTTTCTCCTGCAATCAGAAATTAATTGATAATTAATATATTATTGATGTGTACGTTTAATATCTTCAATTTGTTCAGCTTTTTTCTAATGTGAATAGCTATAACAAATAATAAATAACGTTGAAGATATACGAAGACGTAGTATTGTTTATATAATTTGTACGTCATAAACCACAAGTTTCAGGAAAAATGCAAAACATTTTGATGTGTTCCTTGAAAAAAAGTTAGAATTTAAATAAAATATTCACCTATGCAGTTTCGAGGACCTTGTCCAAATGGAAAATACGTGAATGGAACGATGTTGTTTTTATTTTCATTAGAAAAACGTTCTGGATCAAATTTTTCTGGATTAGGAAAATAATTCGCATCCATATGTAATGCCCGCATTGGTAAGATAAAAGGTGTATTTTTCTTCACAGTTATGTCGGTCCCAGGAAAAGTGTAATCATTTTCTGGAAGTCGATCCAACCATGCTAATACTGGATATAATCTTAGAATTTCTTGTACCACCATGTTCAAATATGGCAGTGTCGACACCTAAACAGAATCCATAAATTATTATCGAGAAACCACACATTTACGCACACACATACACAAAACTTTTGCTAACTTATTAAAATGAAATCAACTATACAATTTTCGATGGGAAATATACATTTCATTAAAAGCTTTAATGCTCAGATAATAACTTACCCAATCATAAGTTATTTTTCCACCTTCTTTTTCCATTGCAGTAAAGATATCCTTTCGCAATCTATTTTGCATATCTGGATTTCTTGCTAATTCATACAGTGCATAAGACATTGTTGTCGAAGAAGTTTCAAACCCGCCAGTAAAAAATATTGCAGCTTGAGCAACCAAAGCATCTCCTTCTAACTCTTATTGTGGTGCAGAAAACAAGAATATGTTGAATATCATTAAGAATGAAATTGAAATTATTAGAATTTGAATTCAGTTAGCTTTTTCATAAATGTACGTATACCGTGTCAAATATTGTGCACAAATAAAATAGTACTTGTTAGTGAACAAATATTAATTGTTAATTGACTTATCAGCATCATTATTTCCAAAACATAAAAATTAAAGTAAAAATGAAAAACCACATATTTAAGTAATACGTACTGTATGTGTCAGAGTTATTGTTTTCTTGATTTTTCCTTATCTCAATCAGAAGATCAATCAAATCGTTTCGTTTATTTCCGGTTTTTACCCTCTCGTTGATCACGTACCAGAAAGTATTTTTTAGAAATTCAGATCCTTTGTCGTCGAAAAACTTTGGATTGGTGTAACGCCGCAATGCCGGGACGAAGAAAATAGCTAGCATTTGCAAATAGCGCACATAACTACTTCGGAACATAGCTCTTCCATGTGATCGAAACTCGGCGTTTGGGTTTATTAATGAATTCAATTTCAAACCGAAAGCTGTTATACCAATGATATCAGTAGTAAGATTCGCACAAGCCTCTTTGACTTCGACGGGTTTCCCAATTTTGTCTAGATAAAAACAATGCAGCATATAAATATTACATGAAAAAAGGAAAACGTGTAAAAGTTTTACAAATTCTCACCGTCAATTTTCAAATTATCACAGTAAATTTGAAAATCTTCGCAAATTTCCAGCATTAAATCAAACATCTTTTTAAGTTTGCCCGAAGTAAATATAGGAGTTAACTTTTGTCTTATATGTTGCCAAGGTGGATTTTTAACGAGAAAAAGGCTGTTCTTTCCTAAAACATCGTTTTCGTTTGTTGAGAGCATTTTGTTACTAAAGTTATGAAAATCCTTGACAAAAATATGTCGTATGAATTCTGGATCACGGACTATTAAATAGGGTTGATCGATAGCATAGAAGCCCAATAGCCTTTCCCCTTCGCCAGCTTGGTACGCTTCCTGAAGAAAGTCTAAGGGAGGTTTCCTCGCAAGAATACACGGTCCAAGATTTCCAAAGAAAATACTCGGAGTAAGTTCTTTAACGCCCAATTTTTTCCAGTAATTGAAATTTCTTGTCAAGTATAAATAAAATCCTAAGAAAAGTAAAATTACACATAAAAATAAATCTTGAGTCCAGTCTGTTGTTACGATGGCCATTGTAGAATAGCACCAAATATCCAACAAATTATCTGTACAAAATATAACGCGAATGTAGTTCGAAATCTGATCAAATTTACTTCTTCCTCCGACAAGTAGTTTATTGCAACTGGCGCCGGATTTGCAATGTTCATGACTCTCGTATTCTAGAACGGCGCGTGGCTTATTACAAGTTTAAGCGCCAAGGTCATAAATAAACTCGCGAAAAGACGTCTAATTCGCTTAAATATTCACTTTTTATACAAATAATCTATGTTCTATTTGAAAGAGTACAATGGAAAATATTAGAAAAGCCCCAGAGAGCTGCATTTTTCGGCGAAGATCCTGATTTTTCTAATACAATTTAAAAATTTGAGATGACGTGCATGAATAATTTACAAAGTAAATGCATATATTTGACTGACGTAAGGCTCGAATAAAAAATGAAACGTGGCAAAACACACGCAAATGTTCATAATCATTTATATGAAAGATCGTTTATCTTCATTGCAACAGCTTGTTACTTTATGTAATTTGAAATTTCAATATTCAATTAACAAGAGAAATATTCCAATTGTCTGTGAAGTGTGGGGCCCATCAGAACGAGACTGATCAACAGATCATGAATAAAACCAAGTTTTTTCCCATCACAATCAGAGATATACAAAAAATAAAGTTGGAAACTTCCATTTATTAATGCATGAAGAAATTATACTTTTTCTTGAAATGTATGTTTTGTCGTGAAGTTTTATGTTTGTTGAGCAGATTTTTCTAGAGTTAGCCTCAGTACCGAGAGAAAAGAAAAGGAAGTTTTTAATAGGACGACAATGGTATTTCGCGTGACGTAGAAAAATTTTCCAGCAGTGATGCTTAGAGGCACTTCTGCCCGCATCATGACGAAGATCAAGTCTTTTTTAAGACTGTTATGCAGCTGATACCATTTGTTAGCATAAGCAGCTTCGATGATACTTTGGCTTTGCGTGTCAAGATACTCGCTTGCATAGCCGTAAATGAAAGATTCCGTCATCATGAAGCATATGCAGTTCGTACTCACGATCATCGTGATATAGTCACTGCTCATTAGCGAGACCAGCACGCTGCATCCTAGAATTAATCGGACGAAAGCAACATTGTATTGCGACTCCTAAGATACAAAGTGCGACTTACCACTCACACAGACGAGAATTATACTTGTCATTAGTTGTATCAACACGGTATTGTTGAAGCTTGCCTCCAAGTTTTCACCGAGCTTTATAAGTTGTTTATGTCTCTTAATCAACTCTATGACCTTGGCTCTTTGATCTTCGACAGGCTCCTCGCCTATCTCTAATGTTTGCCACTTGACTTTTAAAATTTTAAATTGAGCGCTCAAGTGATATACGAGGCAAAAGAAGAAGCAATCTGTGCAAGCCCCACTGGTACAGCAGTAAATTAGCTGGACGAATTGTACTGCCAAAATTGGTATGTAATAATAAGCTATAATTTGCGACGATAAAAATGATGTCTGACAGGCAAGTACGTATTCGAAGTCATCGTCGACGCCCAGTTGACGTTTTGCCAACAAATTAGCAACGATCGTTCGCACTACGAACATTGTCGTGCCAATGTAGCCGCACGAGTTGTACAGTATGAATTGATATCTGTATACCTTAGAAGGGATTTCCGATCAATTGCGATTTATCAACGATACAACAATCAAGGATGACGGCAAAAAGTCGCAAGATTTCTTTACAACGCGCTGCGTATAGCTTATCATTGAGCTGATTGATGGATGATTAGATATTCTACCTTAAGGTGATCTCTCATTATTCTTAATGAGTTCTCATCTTTGGTATCCGCCCAGTCATTGCGATAAGACTCGAGATTTTCAGCAATTTTGTCCCGGTAAACATGGAGACCAATCATTTTCGCAAGCGTTAGATAAGCCGAAGAACAAAAAAGGACGACGTCGACCATTGCAGCTATTTCGCCGTTGTTCAGATAAAGTTCCGCAGTAGTGTGTACTGCAAAGGTCGCCTAATTGATCGTAAATAAGTTTTATGTAGGTATAACATTTTCAAGTTATGTCGACTAAGCTACAATGTAAGCGCAAAAACTGCTAATGTAAATATATATGCTTGACTTCAGAACAATAGGCAAGTGCGTAATTTTACTTAAAAATCAGTTACGGCGAATATGAAAGATTACCTGAGCAATCGTAGCAATCGTCAAACGAGAAATTTTGAAGAGACTGTGTTTTTCAAGTGGCCAGACACCGAGAGTCCACAGGAAAATGCGATACATTGCAAAAGCATCGTCTGCTTTTGCTTTCGGTTTCATGGCGAATAAACTTTCAACTTTGTTCAATTAAAAGCACTTGATAGCGCAAGCTCAGCCCTCCCTTCATTACTATGACGAATTCGCGACGGCTACAGAAGCAAGAAGGTGTATTATGGCCCGATCGCATAAAATATTTGGCGTTTCATTAAAAAATTATAGTTGCAGTAGGCGTTTCTTGCTGCCTACGAATTCGTAATTTCAGCTCTTCTTTCCAACGATGAAATGACAATGAACGTTTATCGATTATACAATATTTCGACGAGCGCTTGAGATATAAATACTTACATTACGCGTTAGTAAAGGGGAACGTCGCTGCTATCCTAGTTATTTTCGTTCGCAGCTATAAAACTTTCATAAAATAGAACATCTTTACGCTATTATTATTATCGCATGCAGACTTCAATAAAAGAATATACCGCTGTACCCTTTACATTCGCAGAATTCAACGTATATTTCCGTTCACATTTTTATAATGAAAGCATCATAGCAATGAGCGAATTTTTTTCCGAATGTAATAATAAATTACGTTAAGTGAATCAATTCACAATAACTTATCAATTGCAATGAAACTTTATTAATATTTATTTTACATTACAGGTTCTGGTGAATGATAATAAGCTACCATACAAACTTGGACAATCTGCGATTTTTACTATTTGGTGGTAATCTTGTGAATTAATCTTGATAAAAATAAAATATATAAATCCATTTTTTCGTGATTGTGCAAGTAAGCTGAATATTTTTTTACAATGCAATGACACACTGAGAAAAAATTTATTACATTTGTAAGTTGTATCGCTTAATTTTTACAATTGAGGTAATTATTTATAATCGCAGACGATTTTCGCTCGCAAGGGGAACTGAACCCTGGACGCATGGGGTAATACGCGTACACTTAATCAACTAACGCAACATTTGTACATTAAAATGATTTTGATTAGAAATTAATTTTTAAATCATTTATTAAGAAGTATTCCACTGTAATGCAGAACTGTTCTTTCAATCGAATATTTTTTCAAATTAATTCGGGTTTAAGAAATATCAAATTTCATTCAAGAAATAAGTTTTGTAAATATAAAGGATGAATAATGAACTTGAAAGCTAAAATGCTCTATTCAATCAAATATTTATTTGAATTAACAAAGTTCATGAAAAATTGAGTAAAATTTTTAAAACTGAATTTTTAAAATAATTGAAATGGTATTTTTGACATATCTTTCTAGATTGATTTTAACATGCAAAAGAATAATTGTTTTTATTTTAGAAGAATTCTTCCAAAATCGAGATTTAAATCATTGGGCGGCAGAAATTCATTAATTATTTAAAAAAAATAATATAGCATTATAAAAAAAAAGCATTATAAAAGAGCAGCTTCATAAAAAAAAATTTTATAATTCAAAATAAATAAATGAATTGATAAAAACTTATAAATTTAATAAAATAATCCTAACAACTTAAGAAATTCATAATAAGAAATGATTTGCAAAATCAAGAAAAGGATTTGATTTTGTTTAAATATTAACTTCGCATAACAAATAATTTTAGTTAGATAGTATTAATATTAAGTTGAATTGGTTTTTTAGTTTAAAAAAATTTCATCTATTGTAATTTAATAAATTCATTTATAATTTCGAATAAATTGTTGTTTCTAAGAAATGTTATTTTAATTCAAAACCAAGACTTATCGAGAAAATAGCATTCTAAATTAAAAAAAAATATTTCTTTGAATAGGCAAAATTTATTCAATATTGATTAATGCAGTGAAATAGAAAATGACAATGATAATTATGAATATTATAATGAAGATGTATAATTGTACGTCATATGAATGCTAAAAATCATTGACTATTACGATGCTGAGAATGATGAGTGAGTGAACCGAGTGATCCAAAAGGCGAATCAACAAAACCAATCAACAAAAGTTCACCAACATGAAAAAAATGTATTTGCATTTCTAATTATTCTTAAATACTCTATAAATATTTATAACAGTATCACTTTTTACATTTAATGGAAAAGGAAAAAGAGGCGAGGAATGATAATGAAGAAGTAATTGTTAAGTCAGATCTGTATCAAAATAAGATTTTGATAAGTAAAAATCTGAATCAGAAAAAAAATATGGACCAGTATCTGTTAGTTTAACAGAAGAATAGGCAAAAAGACGAAGATTCATATAGCAAAAGAAAAGAGTGCTAATAGGCCTTATTACCATCAAGCTTTCACTTTTAACTTTCAAGAAAAACAATGACAAAATGATGACCACTCACACAGTACCATTGGCAATAATTTAGAGATGGTAAGTGTGTCTTCCGCACATTAAATCCTTTAAGAAAAATGAGATTTCTTGCTTCTTTTAAATTTTCTATTCTTTTAACCGGATATGAAATCTGAAAATGAAAAAGTTATATTACACAGCATTTGAAGTTTTCATTAAATAGTACAATTCCAAAATGATCAAATGAATAACCCGACTAAAGAATTTTTTAAATTTGTTATTACTTAATGTTAATTGGTAAATTAACTTATCTAATAATTCCACTCCAGTAAGCCGCATAAACACTATTTAAGTTTTTTCCTTATTTTTTCATTTACGGCTAAGAACTGTTTTAAAATATGCAAGTAGCTTGGTAAATGTTTTGTTTCACTATATATAACTACTAGTGTTATTTAGCGCACTTCGTTATATATTTTTATATTTTGCTCTTTGTTTTATATTTTTTGTTTTTTATTACATTATTTGAATCTTTTACACAACAACTTTGATATTCTAATGATATGAGCTCATGAGCAAATGATGTTTAAAATACACTACATTCTTCGGTATTTATTGATAAATAAAAATAAAATTTGCATCTATTTCTTCACAAAAAGCAATGAATTTTTATTCATTTCATGAAGTTTTGGAAAAATTATGCAAAATATTAATAAAACTTGGGATTAATGAAATGTACTAAGCTATTATACAATACTAAACCTTACTTACTTAATAGTAGTGGTTACGACGTTATACAAACGTACGTATTTTGTTCAAATTTAATAGGTTTAATATTCTGATAATTAGTTTCCGTTGCTTTCGTACCTCTATATTTACAATTTACAAAAAATAAAAATGTATTTTTCTCCATTTTATTCTGTTCACCTTCTCTTTTTTCCAAATAAATTTTAAGATAATATATATTAATTTTAATGTCACAGATGGTTGTAGAATTCTTGATTTGTGCATATAATTTCAAAAATAACTTCGTGTTCTTAATCTATATAAATTATTTATATATTGAATTTATTATTGAAACCTTACATTGCTATAGATATATAATATTTAAAAGTATATGAAATTTCAAAATTTCATGCTCTTTTTTGCACCAACCAATCACAAAGCTCGATGTCGGCGATTCATCATATTTTTTTAAGATATAATAATATAATATAATATAATAAAAAGAGAAGAGGAAGGAGAGAATTTCTTTCCAAATTAAATTTAACCATTAGATATAAACATCGTCTGCTATTACATGTTACTGCACTCGTAACTATAATGTAAAGTAGGTTTCCTTCGAGAGAAATGGATCTATTGATATTACCGAAAGCGCAATCAAATATAAAATAAAAATTTGCTTTCAGGAAAATAATCAGAATGGAGTTAGAATACTATAAAAACAAGACAACTTATTTGAAACAAAGAATGCAAAGTAGGTACTTTACTGCGGATCGAGAAATAATCAACAACTAACGCAATTATGTATCTTATATAAAGGCTTACATACAATTTTACAAGTGCATACCGCAATATCGCATAACAGATTAGCTTCGACCAATATTTTAATAAATATTATGGAATTTTAATGAATTTCGATTGATTTCTATAGATTCTTAAATCATTCAATGACTTTTTTATGAATTACGATAATTATTGGACCGCATTTTAATCGTACGGGCAGAGGTAACATTTAATAATTTTTTCAATTTTACGTCTATCAAAAATATTAAAAAATATCTTATAAATCAAAATTTTATCTATAAATAACATTTTTTTAGATATTGAATGTGGAGAATCAGAGGACGAAAATTTTGTATTTTAGACAAAAAAAATGATCACAGATGAAGGATTGCCTATAGATGTCGTCTATGATTCTCTAGCCCTTTTAGCAATCAAGATTAGCCTTAAAGCGTTGAAAAGTAATACGATGCCAAATTTTCGAAAAGAAACTATTGTAGTTTCATAAACTAATGGACAAAAATATAAAGCTATATTATCGTTGTTATTCGATACTATCAAATTTTATACATTTATCAGTTGTAAACCGTGGACAAGATAGAAATCTGTACTATAAGAGACAAAATTGTTTACGATGCTATAAATCGTGTGACCAAATTTATCTTTCTGTTGAGCTGCATTCAATTGATATGATTTATTTAGGTGACTGACATACAAATAATACATTTTTTAAAGCTATCTTAATATACCTTAATGTTCAACTTTACAGTTCTTTAAATCTTCACAGAAACGAGATTTAATAAGCTTTGCTGAGATATAAATAAATGTAAAAGCTATAGAGCTATGGAGCGTTATAAATATAACTGTATATTTTTAATTCTTATTTAAAAATCAGACATAGCAACACTTATAAGGAATGAAAGTGCGTTGTAATTTCGAGAAAACATTTTTTAACGGTCTGATAAATATTAGTATTACCAGTAATAAAATAATTAGGTATATTGTATTTTATAATGAAGAAGCTTTGAAGCAAGCGTTTATGCAAATTATACTGTATGGAAATAGCAACATTATTGTAAATATATATGTATGTATATCTATCTAATGCGCGCTATATGTATATATATGCACGCGCGTGTGTGTGTAATATACATAAGGCTGATTGCGCCTGCGACACGTTTACCAGAACGTCATAACTGGATATTATGCACGATGTGCGATTACTTGTGAAACTGAGAATATCAATAAAAAAAATCTATAAATCCTTTCAACGTTAAAAACGAGATTCAATGTATCGTTTGTTAACAACGTAACAATAGCATCCAAATGAATGCACAAATTCAAAAAATTTAGATAGACACAAGCACTTAATTATATGACCATATATTGATCTAATGTAAGCCCCGTCACATAAACTAAAAATCAATGATTACCTTGTCAGAGAGCATGTTGACCGATGGGTCAACGACAGGTGTTTAAAGGTGCTGAGTGTTTAACACTAAAGTGCACTATCGCAAGATGTCGCTAGTAGTGAGAATAGGTCGGTGTACGGGTAACACGCGACTATTCGAGTGCAAATGTACTCGCTTTCTCGGTAGAAACTGTAGATACCTTCAGTGCACGGTTGCACTGAACTGGACGAGTGTGAGAGAGAGAGAGAGAGGGAGGGAGAAAGAAGAGGGAGAGAGAGAAGAGAGAGTAAGAGTAAGGTTGTATATACAGTCTTGTGGGAGGCTTTGACGCGCGTGCCGTGTACAGCCAACTCTCTCAGTTTAGTTCGTTCAGTGGTCTCGTCGCGCGTTATGCATGTTTAAGTTGTAAACAATATGGCTGGTGCATTTGGCGATGCTGTTGGTTAAGTGCAACCTCGCTAGCAAGGCGTCCGGTGCAGCGTCATCGGCCTCTATTCGCCATTCACGGTGAGTAACACTTGAAACTGATTTCGCAACTGCCGTCTTTAGGTTACCGTGGCTGTAGTCGCGACGATGTTGCATCGTCGTCCACGTTACCTCTCCTCACTTGCTTTCGCGAGGCAGATAGAAAGAGAGAATCGGTGCGCGCGCGAATACATTATCCGAAGCAACAGGTTTTTTCGGCGTGCGGTGAGTGCTCGCTCTGCTCACTGAGCGCTGTCTCTGCTGTGCGCGTCACATCCTCGCTACTGTTGCTTTACTTGCTCTTCTCGAGCCTGCCTATCGTTGAATTTTCCCGTTTCGCCTGCAGTTTCGCGCTCTTGGCAATTGGCACCTAGTCGCTGGAAAAAAATTGTTCTCCGCATCGCGTCGCTCCTTGGTCTGTACAAGTGTCCAGTCATACGTATCTTCTTCATTTCCTTCTGCAATATTTATCTAGCATTTCTGTAACTCGAACAGCTGGCAATATGACGAGTGTCGGGAAAAGACATTTATTATGGTAACGATGGCTTATAATTCGTATTTCAACAATCTAATTAACATTAGATTTTTTGGCCAACTTCAATCGCCTATAACACAAATTATATTACATCATACAAGTAAAACTAAGTCGGAAGTTTTCGCCAACGCTGCCAAGCGGAAACGTCGATGTGATTGACCGGCGATAGCGAATTGAATAATAGAAATATAAGTTGCGAACGTATGTACATAACAATGAGAATCGCTCGCGTTTTTTCTTCTGCATCCCTGCCTTTTATTGACAGTTTTCCTATCGAGTACTGAGAAATTCAAATACGATATGCACCGTCAAGTCAAATTTCTTCTTGTTTTGACGATTCAAACTTTTTATCAGCCAGAGTGTAAAATATCGTCTACTATTTAATTTGGATAAGGCGTTAGTGCGTGATACGATAACTATTTGCACACGTTGCGATATCTCATGCAGGAGTTCACACGACTTTTCCCTACCCGACAGAGGTAATTTGAGTTTTGAATCAATATAATGCCATTGATATAAATAACATTCGAAACTATTTGTTCAAATAACTGGCATTTTTGTCAATGGGTTGAGTATTTTTTTCGAACTGTTTGAAATACCAAGTGCGCGACCTTTATACAGACTAGAGATCTTTGAATTATATTAGTACTCGTTGTTGATACATAACGCCTTTGACTTACCCTCGATCGAGCAGGCTTAAAAAACAAGGAACATACAGCAAACGAAAACCGGAAGGTCATCGGCAATGAGAGTCCTGTGCGATTTATCGGGGTGAACCCCGAAAATATGCCTATTTTCACGGAACTGCCTACTTTTATTGGCTTTAGACGGTACGTATGAAACGGCCAGTTGTTTGTCCAAGCGTGTAGCGGATCTGAGTTTGCTTTTGCTCGATAAACGCTGACGTTTATATTAAGAACTGACACATTCATGGGTTGAGCAAAAGGAGGTTTTCAGAACAAAACTTTGAAAACGATGCAAAGGCTTCGAAAATGTAACTGCTATTCGACGATTGTGGAAGACAGCGGAAAGCTTGCCCGTGAAAGTGAAAGAAAAACAAATGCTCGATGCCGACGTACGAAAAAAAAATCACGAACGATTTGTTTTCTACGAAGGTCGGTGTAATACAGGGCGTATAGATACCAAACTTTTCAAGTACACAAACGACAGAATTAACTTGAAAAAGGAATATTCTCGAAACCAAAACCGGCACTAAACATTCAAGGTTCCCGAGACGGTCATCGTAAAATGCTTAGCATATAAAACTCTCGAAAGCAAAAGTCAGCTCGTTCTCGGGCCGCGGCAACGGCCGAAAGAGTTGTGTCGCGTTGCCAAGCAAAGCCCCGTCGGCTCGATTGTTCGCGCTCGCGCGGCTAATTAGCTTTCGCGCCGACTTTTCGACCGATCCGCCGGCGAACGCGCAGTTCAAAGGCGCGCCGTTGTCAAAGAAGGCGGCAAGCGGGCTTTTTTCTCGGTGGTGCTCGTGGCGAGCAGCGAGCAGCGGCGATGACGCAAAGGCCTGCATGAATGGGCAGGGCGTATGTAATCAGCGTTTCCTCGGGAAAGCCAGCTCTCGGCCGGAGACGTACGCGCGCGCGATCACTCATTTGCAAATTGCGCGAGAAGCGTGAGCCGCTGAATGCGCGCCTCGCGTCGTCTATGCCGGCCGAGCCTTGCGAGATCGACGGCTCGCCTTATCGATCCGCAATCTCGCGAGTTTAGCACTCGGGCGCTCCAGCGATCGATCGGCCGCTAAATAATTGATCGTGAGACGTATCGCGCGGCGGTGCGCGACGGAGGGGAAAGCGGAAGACGCGTCGAGAGAGTCGTTAGTGGCTTTCGCGCACACGACGGCCTAATGAAACTTCCATTAGCTCCTATTAGCCGCTCAAGTCGGGCGTGCACGGGGCCGCAGCCGATGGTCTGGAGAACGAATTGGCCCGGCTCTCGGTGGCGCGTCGCGGGAAGCGCTCGGCTCGGTGAGCAGCCCGCCGCGGACGCGGCCTTGACAGTGCTCGTGAAACTGCGCGAACGCGAATAAACGAGCCTTTCTATAGACTCAAGGCGGAAGTGCCGCGACTCGATCCACTAACGAGCCTCTGAGCCGCCGAGCCGCTAATACATCATTTACCGCGCGTCGCCGACTTTGTAAGTTTCGCCCCCGACTATAGCCGGTTGCAGTGCGGCCGAAACCTTGAGCCTCGATATCGCGGATGGAGCTCGCATGCATCTCTTCCCGCCATTCGGCGATCGCTACGTGGCTGTGCGGCTTCTATGCACGAGATTCGTTAACGCCGCGGCTTATGGACTGCGCCGCAACCTCGAGAATCTGCCGGCAATCGTATAGCCGCAGTCTGAATTAAACATCCAGCGTTTACGCGTGTCCGGCAATTAACGAGCGGCTCGCCGATTCTTTCCAACGATTCTCTCTCGCGGAACGGTCGACCAGGCGAAAGTTGCTCAATGTCAGCCCTGCCCCCTCGCCACCGCGGTACAAGTAGCCTCGAGCGAACCTTTCGGCTTGGCGTTCAATTGGCAGCGAGGGAAAACTGCAGAGCTCCGACGAGCGGCTCGCGGTCAACGGCGGCGCTGCCACGGGATCGAGTCCTCGCGAGAAAAGGCCGCTACCGACGGGGCGTCACGGGGAAACGAGCGCGCAGGCAGGCGTAAGCGGCGACAAGTCGGAAGTTCGGCGGCATGCCTATCCTGACGACACACGTCGCTCGTTTGACTCGAGGCTCCGGGCGTGCATAAGCAAGGTTGCACCCCCTCAATCATTCATGCAAGGTCGCCCCGCGGCGGCGCTCGCTTTCATTTCTATATGCGTGCTCTCCGCCGCGTTTGCTCTCACCTTTTCGCCTTTGCTCGCGTATACGCCTTGCCTCGTATCGATCACGCCTATATGCTCGTCTCTTGCGATCGACGATCGTCCGATGTTCTGCTCGTTCGACGACTAATTGCCCCCCACGTGGACGTTCGAGCTTTTGCGCTCGATTGCGAGCGCCTTTGCTGGCCCTCCCGGCGATCGATGCGTCGATTGGAACTGCTCAAATTCCCTGCACTCTCTCTCTCTCTCCACGGCAACTGGCATTCTAACTTTTCGCCAATCACAGCTTAACGTCGCGGCAGTCGTGCAAACGAACCTTTATTCGGCTTCCATCTTATCCATCGTTACGTTTGTGACAATCACTACCATAAAGGTCCAACGCCATTTTTCCCTCGACAAATTATGAGTTTCCACTCAGAAATGAGAAATTGTTCATCTAAACGAGAAACTACAAAGAAAAGTACACACCCTAGAGTGGCCTTGACTTGATGCCTCACTCGACATTATCAAATGTGACATTCAAAATGAATATGTGGTTCCGTAATTTTTCATTTAGCAAACGATTTTGCCATCGCTACAACTATTGCTCAGATTTTAATGCTTCATAAATATTCTAAAGAGTCGTAAATATCGCATTGCAGATATGAAAAAGTGGCCATTTGGAAGGTCTAAACAAGTAGTTAGCAGAGCACTCGTTCGCAATTGGCATTAAAATAACGTGACGCGTTGGTAGGAAAGGAACTTGTTAAATGTCATATTGGATGGGAAATGGACAGCGAGTATCGAATTGACGAGTGGAACGGAAGCAATTAAAACCGTCGAAATCTTGTATCGGCACGAGGAAACAGACAAGCCTCGCGTAGCTGGCTCTTGAAAAAAAGTGATTTTTGTAATTTGTAGTTGTGCCATCGCAGCGGCGATAGGCGGCGATCCGATACAAAATCATCAAGGTTGCAGAGAATCGCAGGCGTTCACGCGAGGCGAAAAAAGGACGTGGCAGAGGGAACGGGGACTAGACGGGTAACTGACGCGTGTTTTATTAAGCTGACAAACGAGCGTGACTATTGATTTATCGTTTGTACAAGTGTCTTGCCAATATTCCTCGTAGAAGCTTTCGGCTTGGTAAGTAACTGTCCGTAATATTGTCGCTACACACGTAACACGCGACGCCGAGGGAGGCGGAAAGAAATACAGCGATGGGAGCCGACGGGCGTGATGTCCGCGGGCGTGGCCACGCAAATGGATCGAAGGAGCGACTCGCTCTGCCGCCTGATCGCGCTCGCCGATCGTTTCACCGCGATTATCGCGTCTTCGAAGCGGATCGCCGGCCGATCTCCCCGCGAGATCCCGGGCGAACGATCGAACCCGCCGGGCTTTTCCGGTCGGAGACGCGGAGTCGGCTTCCACGGCCGCGCAGCAGTCGTGCCTCCGACTGGCGCCGCAGCTAATTAGATTGCCGACCCACGCCCCGCCTGGCGATTCCATTAGCGAAATGCATTCGGCCCGATCGCGGCGCCTGCTTATCGGCGGCCAATATCGACGGGGCCGCGCGGGAGGAGGCGGAAAGAGCCAAGCCACCGCGAGCGCCGCCACCGGTCAGTTGGACGGAACAGCTGCACCCGTCCCCGGCCTCACCCTTTCCACGAGCAATGCTCGAGCCTCTTTTTAGGTCGCTCCGGCTGCGCTCGCGATTCGCCCGGTCGCTCGCTAATTGACAGAGGAGCCGCGAGCCTCGCGTCGCGCCGTTCGATCGCGACGCGCGTGCCGCGCTCACCAGTTGACGCGCGGCCAATCGAATTGCCATTTCCCGGGCGGCTTGATTGGCGCGCGATCGATCCCCCGCGCCGCCCAGCCGGAAGATGCCAGCGAGGCAACGCGAGCCGATCCGACCGGCCGAACTCGAGGCGCGAACGGCTCGGCGACGAGAGCAATTATTGGCGCGAATTGAGGATCTCGGAGCCGTGCGCTCGCGTCCACTGATTGGTCAAGGTGGCGCGCGCACGTGTCGGGATCTCGTCGCAGCGACTGGAAATCCAAGTTTACCAGCCACGCGGCGGAGACTTGTACCGCAGACCGACGCCGGACGAAGAAGAATAGTCGATCTCATCGTCGCGGTCGGCGTCCAAGGGCGAGCTCGTCCCCGCCGCGCCGCCGCTAAATTAATATCCTCCAGTCGACGCCCAAACAAGTGGACTCTGGCCATCGGCTAATTGCTTCTTTCTCGCTTCTAATCAAGGCAGACCGCGGGCGTCATCGTCGCTGAGCAGTAGGCTGCGGCGTTTTCCGCGATGCTCGCGGCAGCCGTGGACGAGCGATTAATTCGCACGTCGCTCGAGCGTTCGTTGCCGTCAATTGGTTTCGATGAGATCGACAGTAATCGTAGTCGCGAGCCAATAGATGCCGATGCTCGAGAGCGATGCGCAGAGCGAGAGTCGTCGTACGCGGTGTCGCCAACGAATTGGCCCGGCGGGCAGAGTGCTGGGCAGAGCGCTGGGCAGAGCTTGCAGCGCACTTCGGAGCCCAGAGAAACAACGCCACCAAATTTCGGTTGCGGAACGGAAAGGGTGAGCGGCGGAGCAATGGTCGTTCAACGCGATGGAATCGCGAGACGTGTAACTAGGTCCGCTGGCTTTATTAACCATTTGACGGTGCTCTTCTGCGCGCTATGGATCTTGTCGTCGAACGTGACGTAAACAGAGAGCGAGCCGGCCTAACAGGAACATCCCGTGGCACGTTTATACGTCTGACGCTGCTTTGATTACGCTCGCGACAAAAGCTCGCGGCCAGTGAGCGAGCGCCTAACACGCATCTACGCCAGCTCCTCTTCTCGCTCGCTTCTTCTCGAAAACTTGGCTCGGAAACGTCCAAGCTTCTCATTGGTTAGCACGACGATTCTGTAGAATGGGAGGCTGCTTTTCGATTACCGCGCCAGTAGTCCAAGGTCAGAGCGTCCGACGCGTCGTTCGCCTGCTCGCGACTGACACTTGGCGTGTGCGTGACCAGGGTCAACGATCGCCGAAATTCGTACGGCCGTATCCTCGCTCTGGGCTTGCAGAGGGAAGACGAATCAATTCAACGGCGCCGACTGGCAGCTCACAGTTCCAGGCATTGTCATTCTTATTTTTAGCCGCGCGCGTCTGCGTGGCTCGCGAAAATTCGCCGCGATTCTCGGGGCTTGCCGCGAATGCCGCAAGCCCGCCGCCGCGGCATTCGCGAGCGCTTCTTTCAGGCCAGATCGACCGACTGCGCCCGCCTGCGCGAACCTGCGCTCTGCTCTTGGCGAGCGCGACGCGTCTCTCGAGTGACCGTTGAAAGGGCGAGTCGGGAAGGGCGCAGGAAACAAAGCGACGCTCGCGGAGTCACGTGCGCGCGCGGCTGTCAAAAGCGACGGCGAAAATTGAAAGTGAAACGAGCCGGCGCAAGTGGGTTACGGTAACGGCCCGTAACGCGCGCCTTTCATTATTCGGCCAATCGTTCGCGGCCCGAGCTGTGCATGCCCGTACGACCGGCGCGCAAAGGACGGACGGTCGACAGATCGCAGTGGCAGCTGGAAGGCTATAGTCGGGCAGGAGGAGTGCGCGAGCACTCGCCGCCGACGACACGCAGCCTCGCGAGAATCTATTAATGAGCCGACGGCTGATTGCGTCTCCGTATATTTTTAACCGGCCGCGCCCATCGCCATCGGCATCGGCGCGGCGCTCGAGCTGGCGACGCGCGCGCATCGATCCGCATCCATCCGCCGACGCTGCCGATTGGCGCCGCACTGGGATCTCGGAGTGCAACGCGCGTCCCGCGGGTGTCGTGCCGGTGCCGCTCTCTGCCCGGCCTCGCGCTCGAGCTTATTCGCACGAGTCGACGCGAGTGCTGCCCCATGGATCGATCCGCCCCGCAGTGGCGAACTGCGATCCGGCCGATCGACGGCGATGGGACGCGACCGGGCGGCCGTCGCCGATACGATTGTCGCGGGAGACGGTCGCAGTCGTCGTTCGCCCTCGAGTTATCAGGCTCCGATCTCGCGACTTTGCACGCGTCCTTTTTATCGGCGCCCACTGCGCTTTCATTAATTGCACATCGGCGCGAGGTCGCGACGGCCGACTGTCACGCCAGGCTTTCTGCTCTCAACGATACGGAGCGGCAATATTTCACAGTCGGCGACTCGTTGACGGTTCGCGCGACAGTGGAATGCGATCGATCCTCTAGTACAGGTCCGGCGCAACAGTGAGCGCGAGCCCGAAAAAGCGCGACGGCAATAGTCTACGTGCGCGCTCGGATTTACAATCGTGACTCGGCCGCTCGCTCGCCTGCTCGCTTGCGCGCACACTCGTACGCGCGCGTCGCGTCAGTACATCCACTACCTGTCTACTATACCTTACTACTGCCGACCGGCGCGGCGAGCCGAGTCAGTCAGTCAGTCAGTCAGTCGGTCGCTCGGTCAGTCAGTCGGCCGCGAGCGGAGCGTTACGTCGTGCGCACGCTCGCAGTGGAACTTGACTGGCGCGTACCGCGACACAGTGTGCATGTGGTGCTCCTTTGCTTTGGTTTGAACAGTGCCAAGACCGTCGCAGCTCGTTTATGCCAGCGTGCTGCAGCCACCAAGTGCGTATACACTTTGACGTTTGCGCGGCTGAGCTTGGCGGGGCGGCAAGACTAGTTTCGTCGACCTTCGCGAAAGTCGCCACGAGCAGTCCGAATGTGAAAAATTTGAGCGGCAAGCGCGCGTGTCGCGGCAATCGATGCGAAAAACTCGCTTGTTTTCCTTTTTCGTCGTACGTTTAATAACCTTCGGGCACTCGAAGGATCTCGCATGGCGTGGTCGGCTCGCTTGTCCCCTAATTACTCCCCGATGCTCTTAATTTCTCATCGATTTTATATTTCCCTCGCGGCCGCAATAGCTCCGCTCGATTACTCGCAGCTCGCACTCCGTAATGTTCCGTGAAAGTGTTGTCTGCGTTTTTCTCGAAAGCGCGCGGCGAATGTGAAATCCTTTGCTTTGGTAACTTTCGCTGGGTGAACGTCCGGCCGTGAATTGGCCCCCTCGCTCGTGGTGGTAACGTCCGACCGAGTGCCCGAGGGGAACGTTGTTCTACTCAATTGAAAACGCAAGCGCCGGCGCCGAAGACGACGAGGCAGCGCGCGACTTTGGTCAGCGCGACGGTCGCGATCGGCGAAGCAGTCGGTCGGCCGAGCGCCATGTTCCACACCGCAGTCCAGAGGCGGGCAGTCGTCGTCGGCACTGCTGGCGTACGGACCGAACGCGGACGACTGGTGCTCGTCTCGACCGGCATTATCGGACGTTGGCCGCGATGGTCGCTGAACCCAAGCCGCTCGTGTGCTACAAATGCTCAAGCGCGCGCGCGAGTCCCTCTGGCAAGTGCATTCCTACGGCGGCCGGCTTTGACGAAGCGGCGGCCCGATTCGGAGGTCGCGTCGACGCCGCGGGCGATCGATAACTCTCGCTCTCGGTACGCTTCAATGTCGCTCGCCGCTCGAGCCGTGGGATCCGGCGAGACGATTAGGCGACCGCGACGGCTGCGTTTCGGCAGGGCGCGAAAGTGCACGCGCGCCGCCGCGGAGACGGAGCTCATTACACAACTGACGCTCGCTCTTTCTCGCGACCCAATTATTATTCCGAAAGGGCTCAAGGTCGTCGCGCTCGCTCACGTGACCTCGTACGCGCACGCGTGGACGCCTCGATCGAGAGAAAAAGGGAGAGAGATCTTTATCTTTTGGCGCGTGTGCGCCTCGGCCATCGATCTCGCGCGGCGAAAACATTCGGGTCAACGCGCCGCCGGATCCTCACCTTTACCCGATCGCCGAACTATCGGCTCGGCCCCTCATCGTCGCGGATTCTCACCTGGACGCGAAGCCGTTGGTTGCCTTAGATGCTACGTTTGGGATCGTTATCTTATCGTCGCTCCGTCGGATATAGCGTCAGGCGCTCTGCTACCTCGATAGCGCTTTAAATTTTTTTTCCTTTGCGCCTAGCGAGCATTTTAATTTGTTTTTAATGTCTTCGAGTCCGTAGAACACCCGGATAAATATCAAGTGACACTTGGAGCCCCGTTGATAAGATTTCGTTCGCGGCAGACTCGTTGGCGCTGGAAAAGCGTCCGCGTAACACAGCTCGGTCGCGGAGAAGAGCAAGCTCCTTGCACCAGGTCCGAGCGACGAGCCGAGGACTGGCCTACCCTTTCTTCCTGCTCGTCACCTCGTTCTCAGAGAGCAGAGAAAGAGAGAGAAAGCTGCTTATCGCGGCGTGACTCGGATGAAGCGCGAGCGGGCGCCACCGCGATAAGCGCGTTAATTCGTCGAGCGTACAACCGTGCGCGAAGAATCCAACGCTGGCCGAGCGCGCGTTCGACGAGGATTGGCGGGCCTCGCCTGATCCCAGCGATAGCGCGAGACTTAGCAGCGGAAAACGCGGACCTAACGAGACGTAATAGCGGACGGGTAATGTCTCGGCGGCCGTTTGCAGGATTGCGCGGTATGTGATATTGCGACCGACCGCATTGTTGCAGAGACCGTCATTAGGAGCGGCGCCCGTTGCGCAACGAGCGGCGCCGACAAAAAAGAGAGAGAGAAAGAGAAAGAAAATATTTATGCCGGCGGCGCTGCCGCTTCAGGAGAGACGTGCACAGCCATTAACTGGCGTAGTCCGCACGCACGTGACGCGAGAGCAGTCCTCGTTTTATAACTGGCGCGACGCCTCTCCGCGTGTCAAAGCCTCGTAGAAAGTACCGTGCGTATCGGGCATCGAACGCGCCCGCTGCGATAGCCCGCTCCTTTCTCATCTCTGCAGCGCGTTATGCAACTGCATGCCATGCGCGAGCGATCGAGAGCTCGATTGCACGTCTCGATGGACGGCGAATTAATCTCGTCTACGCTCTCGGCCAATTGCTTTCTCATTTCCATGCGAACAAAAGGGCCTTGCCGAGCGTTGTTTTCCCGCGGCCAAACTCAGCTGAACTCTCGTCCTCTCTCTCTCTCTCTCTCTCTCTCTCTCTCTCTCTCTCTCTCTTGGGAGCGCGGACTGGCGAAAACGCGTTATGACTGTTGTTCGAACGCTTCATCCACTATTTATCCACGACAAATAAGCCCATCCCTATTGCCAACGATTATTCCTTATCGCCACATCGTTTATTCGTACACCGAGAGTAAATACTAATATCATCGGCTAGGTCTTGCTGTTTCTGAATCATAATTGTACTGTCGAGCGTCTTAAGCGCCGAATGCTTTTCATTTGAACCGATTACGAAGCACTGGATACGACAGTACCTCGCATAGCGACAGTTTCAAAGTGCCAGTTGGCTGCGTCACGCAACCAACAAGCATCGGTGTCCGAAGGAATTGAAGAAAATGAAAAAGTTTTTGGCTCGCCGCGTGGCGTCTTGCATCCGACGAGGTCGTTCCAGTTTTGAAATGGGCGTTGAGCAACATTAATAACAGCGCTTGCCGCTGAGAAATCCACTCGCCTTCCGGCCGTGACACGCGTCAGATGTATTATCTGCGAGAAAGAGGTTCGGCCGTTAATTTAGTGCATAAACACGGAAAGTCGCTTTCAATCATCTGTTGTGCGCCGTCAATAAAGGAGAGCCACCATTACGCGAAGCCGGCCACACGCGAAGCTTTTCCTCGGCTGCCCAGTTGAATTTCCAAATGATATCCACGGATATTCGTTTGCGGACGCACGCCCTGTGCGAGAGGCCTCGAAGCACCTTCGAACTTGATCACGGCTTTGCCTCAAATTCAATTATCACGGCTGGGGCACCAAGTGACAACGGTGGAAGGCTTCGAACAGTTCGTCGAAAAAAAGTCGCACGCGATTTATTGCTCGGGCTAATTAAACCGAGGGGTGTCGATCGCGCCGAAATCCGGCCCATCGCGTAGTGTCCGCCCCTTGCTTCCACGATCGTCCGCGCATACGACTGTCGTACAACTGTCGTGCAAATTCCAAATTCACGAATTGGCTACGCGTTTATGATAAACTTGCGCGATGCCTCGTCGATACGGGACTGCACAAGTTTATACCGCGATACCGGACTACAAACTTGTAGTCCGATATTGTGCAAGCCATCAACAAGTCATCTGATAAACCGAGTAAGATATTGCGCTTGCGGATGTCTGCAGGATCATTACGCTTAATACGCCATTTCATCGCCTTGACTTTTATTGACAATGCATCTTTTCAACAAGTTTACGTTGAAAATCCAAATAGGCTTGTTCTTTGAATTCGTAATCAACGGGAGATGCGTGTCTATATTGTTCGCGTTTATTGTTGGCGAAATTGCCGGGAGCTAAATGCTTTCTTATGCAACGCCTCGATGTAATCGCTCTGCACGCAATTAACGAAACATTAAAGCCCGACTTGATAAACTGGCTAAAGGATCGCGCTGTTATGTGCAGTGGTCGTATCGGATAAATTTTTGCATGCTGCAAGTTGAGGCGGTACATCGATGGTCGAACAAGACTCCAACCAACTCTACTACCGATGCTTTTCGACTGCACTAGGCCCGCGTCTTTCTCGCGCCGCACAAGCTTCTCCAGATGCGTGCGTGCACGTCACTTTGTCCTGGCAAAATGTGAATAAGTTGAGTCAGAAAAAGCCGAGAAGCCGAGTCTTTAACAATTCAAAGCGGCGATGTAAAGTAACGAGCTTGACACAGAAATGATTTCTGAATTAGCTTAGCCAAGGCAGCGCATCGAATGTACCAGCGAGGAGTGATTAGTGCGTTTGATTTGCAGGCGGCTCGGAACGGTGACGTAAAATTTATTGAATATGCAAAATAAACAGCTTTAATTAGCGAGCGGCCGGTTGCGAGATAATCGGAATAGCGCGCGCACGACTGTCGCAACGGTTCGCGTGAGAAAGCTCCAAGTTTGCGCGTGCCCTCAAGAGCGTCGCTTGCGTAACGAGCGTCGATTGCGGTGCATTGTCATCTCGAGCGCGGACGCGGGACTCGTCGGCAAATTGCCGACGACGATGACGCTGCGCCCCCCCCCCCCCCGGATGGAAGCCGCAGAACGACGAGCCAGCTCGCTCTTTTTCACGGCGACGCGCTCCTAATCGCCGAGCGCGTTGTCGAAATCGGCCGCGAGCGCTGTACCTGTCGCGAAGGACGCAGCCCGAGCAACGGCGCGCGCGCTGTTCCCACGGCGCGCGAGTAACGCGCGCGCTTTTTCAGCGGCGCTTCTTTAAAAGGAATAAGAAAAAGAAGCGCTCATTGTTGGGAGGACAGAAAAAAAACGAGAAGAAAAAAGGATGGAGCGAGTCATCGCGATAGCTCTAGTCAAGTGTATTCAAGGAGGATCTCATTATCCGCGTCATTTCTATAACTTGCTGTGAAAAACAACGTGATTATTGTTCGTTCATGACGATTGTTGCTATCTTCGAGCTCGCATGTGCTATTCCAACTTGGATATTTGAGGAGCGCGGTGATCACTGGGAAGATATGTTTCTGTCGATCGCAGGCGGCTATCCTCGGACCGAGCTACATGCCGATTTATCAACGAAAGCTTCTCGGGTCTCGTCCCGCCGAGTTTATATTGCGCGTAATTTCGTGGGAATTCATCGCATAAATGTGCAAGATCGGCCTTACGTAAGGTGCTCATACAAGGCTGCGCTATCAGAATCGAGCGAGCAGAGACGCAAGAGTCAGGCAACGATTGATACGTAGATGATTGAACGCGCAGCCGTGAACTAGAACCAGAATTGACTGGAGTTACATTCGTATTCGTTTGAGTTTGGGTGTGCAGCGCGACGCAGGGTGAAAAGGGAAAGATAGGGAAGGAAGGGAACCTAAATACGCTACAGCAAGACTGACGAGGGCAAGCAAGCGATCGGGCAGGCAAAAGTGAGACCGGTGGCGATGGGTCAGCGCACGGCAGGCCGCGGCAACCGATGCAAATGGCCAGGCGTGCGTGCGCTATCTCGCGCGGAGATAAGTCCGAGGACTCGGTTGTCGCGAGCCGTCGGCTCATTCATGCACCGGACACCTTGGCTCGCCTCGCGCGCTCCGCACGCGATCGCTGCGATTATTGCTGTCCGCGAGGGCCGTTACGCAAGAGTTTGCCGTGGTTCCGCCGCGCGCGATAGTCGGCTCGGCGAGCGCCCCGCGAACAGCCGATAAGTCCAATCGATGTTGCTGCGATCGCCCACCTGCAACTACGCCCACCTTGCAGCTGGGGCTCTATACCGCGCTCTCCGAACGACGAAGGCTCGGAAGGCTGCTCGTAGCGTGACGCTTCTGTGGGCGGTCGTCGGGCAAACCTCGATGTGCATGAATTGGATTAGTCAACAGCGCCGTGCAGTCGGTTCAAAGTCACAAGTGCAGTTGGGCAAATTGTTTCCGCAAAACAAAGTGTCGGCGCAGAAAGGCAGCTTGCGGCTGGCCTGTCTGCCGACCAATGCCAAAGGCATTAACGCCAAACCGCTAAGCGATCGTCCATCGTCCGTGGGCTCGGAGCTCTCGTAATAAGCGCCGTCGCCGGAGCGAGCCACCGAAATTAAGTCCTGAATAATTCCGGCGTTGTGCCGCTGATCCACGTCGAGCGGACGGAAGTAGAAGTAGAGGTAGAGCCATGTAAAGCACGCTTAACCAGTCGATTCGGCGCCAATTAATAATGATACCAGCTCACGGCCGCGGAACCGAAGCGCGAAGAACAAGAAAACTTTTAGCCGCTCAAGGATGGCCTGGCCGCTCGATAAGTTATGGCCGGCTGACTCGCCGCCTGCGCCTGGACGAAAAAAAGTCACCGACGAGTCGACGGATCAGTCGGAAACGTCGGACGGACGGAGCTTCTCTTTGTACGCCGCCCTCGTTGACCGTCGCACACTGTGCCGTACGAGCGTAGAGCCAACAGTTGTAGCTGTCTCCAGACGTAACAGGCAGCTCTTCGGAAGGCTGTCGAGGTAGAACATCGCGTCGTCGGGGCTGCTCGTCGAGAGGAGGAGCCCTTCGCGGGAAAACTCATTGGCGGGCGTCGTCCCCGAAGAGTCCACTCGATCGTCGGCGGCTCTCGGCGCGAAGCAAATCACGGTCGCGCGGCCGACAGGGCCGGAGGGTCGGGTAGAGGGGGGAGGCGCAGCGAGCACATACGCGCTTACGACCGTGACACTGTCCTTGTCCAAGACCGGGCATACATTGACCGCCGCCGGCGCGTACCCACGACCACGTGTCTAGCCCACGTGGCCGATCGATCGCGCTGTGTCGCGCTCTCGGCCTCGGCGCGGCGTTGTCGCGGACGCGTTATCATCGGGGCTTTTCGGCCGCGGCGCCGTGCGCGAGCGGAGTGCGTGAGCCAAGCGTACCGGCCATTGGCGACGCGTCGCATCGACCCGCGTAACCCGTAGCCAGGCGCGCCTCGTCGACCGAGTCGAGAGCTGCGCCAGCGAGGACAGGGAAAGGCTTCGCCCGGCGCAGTTGCGCGAGCCAACGAACGACTTCGGCGGCTTCGATGACAGGCGTAAACGCACGAGTGCGCGTCGCCAATACAGCCCTATCGTCGAACATTTGACGGCAGGCACGAAAGAGCTGACAGGGCGACATTGTGGTGTTTCAGTGGGGCGGCGGCGGAGGTGCGTCGGCTAACAAGTTGTCGCCTTGGCGGGCCTGAGGAGGTGTCGTCGGCGGCGCGAGTCAGCGGGCGCCGAGCAGCCAGGCCGAGCAGCGAGAGAGTCGACCAGGACGACGGCGGCGGCCCGCTGCTGCTGCCCGGCTAGTCGTGACCACATGGACGCCGACCTCGGCAGCTCGCACGCCCAGCCGCAGCAGCAGCCGCAGTCCCGCCTCAGCAGCGATCGCCGGCGCGAGCAGGCAGGCCGCACCGGCCACTGGGGCCCGCTCCGTCCAGGCACGCGGCGACCATGTCGCGCAGCGCCGCCACCCGTCCGCAGCAAGGTATTTCCTCCCCCGGGCGCGCGCGAGCAAGCTGATCTCAGGTGTGCGCGAGGCGGGTCGCCGGCGATCGGCGGGAGCCGGCACCGACCAAGGCGCGCGGCCAGTCTCGGGCTGCGAGGCGGGCCGGCAAGACAGATTCCGCGGCGCCGGTGCGAGCGCACCGAGGCGCGAGCCGTGGCGCGGTGCGCGCGTACCGCGAGGGCCCGTCGTCTGGTCGTCGCGGCGCCGGGCAGCGCGTGGCGCCTCCGCGGCCCCTGGTGGCCGAGCGCCGAACGGCTCTGGCTGCGCGCTCGCGGCCAGTCAGTGTACGAGCTGCGGAGCCGCCAGGCTCGTCGATAGACGCGTTCTCTATCTCTCTCTCTCACTCTTTCTCACCCACTCTGCACAAGTTCCTCGCACACCTTCTCCTCGCCTCCCTTCGCTTTCCTCGTGGCCGTTTTCCGCTGTCCGCGGTGTTGACCTGTGCTAGCCAGTGCGTGCTGCTGCGTCGAGTCTGCAAGTGCAAAGAGCGGCCAGCCAACTGTGCCGCCGAGTCGCAACGTTCCGAACAACCCCTTTTCTCGGTGAGTTTCGTTCTCTCTTTCTCTCTCTCTTTCTCTGTCAGTCCGTCGTCTGCATTGCGTTTGCCATGGCTCGTCCTTCGACGGCGTTGTGTAACTACTCGGGAACTCGCGCGACGAGTGCAACACAGCTAGCGGACGACAGCGAGCTCAAGGAAGAAGGGCGCCCACCAGAGAAAGAGAGAGAGAGATGGAGAGAGCTTGGTTGTGAAAGCAAAGAAGCGCCCTATCGATTGCCGCCTCGCGAGCTTTCTCTCTCTCTCTCGCTCTCTCGCTCTCTCGCTCAGTTGCACAGGCGCGTCACCGCGACGACATCGCGATACTCGACGTCGTCCGCCTGCCTATAGGCCTTTAATTATTCAGCTCGATTCTTTTATTCTCAGTCTCTCCCTCTTTCCCCCCTCGACGACGCACTCAAACAGTCGCATCGAGTTGGCGTTTGTCGGCGAATACAAGGATAGAGGGAGGGGTAGGGGGAGAGAGAGAGAGAGAGGAAAACGGGCACGAGGCTCTCACTCGCCTCAACTGGATTGGAATAATGCCGTGAACTTATTTTTCGATAAAGCGAGCGAACGAGCGTGCGTGCTCGTGGCTCGGCTAGCGCGCGCGTTTATCCAAAGGCGCGTCAACAGTAATCTGGCGGTCGCTAACGCGAGCAACCGCACCGTCGCGCTAACCTCAAAGCCGCTCTGGCATGGCGCGCATTCGAGTTCGAGCTCCGCTGCCTTCTCCCTTTCTGCATTTGCGCGACGCTGCCGCCCGTCCAACGAACCGCGCGCGGACACTTTGAGGTCCGGGACCGAGGCGAAAGACCTGTACTCGCACTTCGCAGCTGCGGCAGTGAGGCCGAGTTGTTTTGCGCTCTGCACACAGTATCGCGTTCCCGGGAGCACGGCGCGATTGACGGGGCGCGACGTGTTGATTTTGCCATCGGAGCTTGCACTTTCCTCGCGGGTTTCGCTGTGCAATTAACGCTGACGTCTTTCGCCGCGGCGAACGGAGACGACGTTTTTATTTTGTTTTTTATTTTGCTTTGTTTCTCTTCTTTTCAACACTTTGCCGTTTCTTTCAAGAGTTCAATGATGTCTCGGAGCTCTCGAGGAAACTGTTTGTGTATGGAAGCAGTCGCTGCGTATCTTTCGATAAAAATACTAAAAATACGATCTTAAAAAAAAGATGAAAATGTGGCAAAAGATCTACGTGTATTTTTCCATTTTACACGTATCGACATCTAAATTGGGTTATTCGTATGCGCGTAGGAATGCCTCGAGCGAAAAATAAATTATAAAACGAAAATGACGGCTAATTGTAACTTTGAAAGTGAGATTCACGATGGAAAAGTGCCTAAAATTTCTATTCAAAAGTAAAAAAGTTATCGTAGAACTAGAGTAGCTATGAAAGTTGCTGAGAAGTACTCGAAAGCAGACTCTATAAAACGTTTCTCGAGCCCGTCGAATTTTCTTCGAAATCAAGAAAAAAGAGAACCGTTTCGTTTTACCCTTACATTCTGTCTGTGAAACGAGGAACATGAAACAAAGAGAGCGAGAGAGGGTAGGGTAAGGGGAATGAATCCCAAGGGATATAAACAGGAAGCGACGCCGTGGCGCCACCAAAGAGAGATGAGAGCCTCTCTCTCTTTCTCTCAAAGCTGTCTACTGCGTTTAGCTGATTGAAGTGCGAAAAAGGTTGCATGTCTTAATTGGACGATAGTTACAACTCGAGCGCATACTTTTCGGCGCCAGTGACGGGACAAGGAGTTACGAAGATGCGAAACAATCCCAGGCCCGAGAGCGTTACCGTGAGATCTCGTGTGAAATGTCACCAGTCGAATCATAGCGAGAGGAGGCGACGTGGCGCTAAATCAAAGAGCAGAAACGATTGCTTGGCTACGCGCGAGTGCTAGCCTCGTTGACGATACCGTCCACTTGACCCGCCCCTGAACTGAACACTGAATTGAAAGCCACTCGTCGGAGCTCGCGCCGCGTATTCGTACACAATTGGCCCTGATAACGACGCACGCCAATCGCTCGGCTCGCGCCTACACTCCTTCTCGTTCCGATTGAAAAAACACCCGTCTCTGCCGCTAATTAATATGTGCGAGGTCTTTGTGTTCGGCAACGAGAATAGCCACGCGCGCACGAATCGTTTCAGCGGAGTGAACAGCCCGACAAGTCGCTCCTCGTTTTGCTTCGAGTCTCCCGTGGATCTCGTCGGATCCTTCGCTACCGGTCTCCTGTCCGCCACGCGTACGCTGGAATTTGCCCGACTGCCGGCACGAAAATCGCGCTCGCTCGCTCGCTTGGCTTTTCGCGCGGCCGAGTGAATCGAAGTTCCATTCGCCGGGCGCCGATAAAGCCAGCCGCGCTTATCTCTGCGCGATTTCCTCGCCTCGTCCCATCACCGCAACACTCGCGCCAGCTCATGGCAGCGCGTAAACGTTTGGTTTCTCTCGCTCTTTGCTCTATACTTATCGCGGTGCCATGCGCGACCCAACTTTTTCCGATAAGCGCGCTGCCCCTCTATCTTGGAGTTTATGGTTGCCATTGGATTCCTTAACCTACTTCCACTCTTCTATCTACGTGCGCGCGCAAACTCCTGGTGGACAGCAAGAAAAATGCGACGAAGCCAAGTCGGCCGGAGAGCCAACGTTAGACGCGTGTCGACGGCGTGAGATGAGACGCGCCGACGTTGCGCGGCGCGCGGCGGCAAGTCACGTCGGCAATCCGGCGTCGTCCACAACTCGCACGACCGTCGATCGATGCGACGCTCGACAATATATGCTTGGCCAAGGCTCGTGGATAAGTTTTGGCGGGCGGACCGTTGGAGAGGCGAATCAAGCCGAGAGCCAATGCGTGAGCTGCCTTCATCGGACTTTTCACCATTGCCACGAATGCTTCTTAATGTCCCCGCGTATCCTTCGATACGCCAAGACTGCAGCGCGAAATGTGGCTCGAGATGCATAACGGAAATACGAAATAATGAATAAAAAGTAAAGGGTTCGCGAGTTTAGCTTCGTGGCAGCGGCCGCGAATCAATTGTTGGGCTCGGTGGTGCACGTAGAACAAACTGGAACAACGTGATCCCTCTGGCCCCGCTTCGTCTCGTGTACGTACGCGCGCATTCAAATTGTCGGTGCGCCGACATGGGAAAACAATCGTTCCGGACAAGCAGCTGGGATCCACGAGTCATCCATGCGTCCCATTTCACCCCCCCCCCCCATCTCTCTCTCTCTCTCTCTCTCATCTCTACCTCGAATTGAGAAGTCGAGAAGCAGTAGCGTTGGAAGGTAATCTCGAGAAACATCCTTTGCTCAGCAATGAAAAATAAAGACGCGGCGTCTGATGGCCGGCTTATAGGACTTTACCGTAGATTCGCGCGTAGTCGATTGCATCTGGCGCATACTCCGACTGCCATGCTGGGTCTTACAAATTGAATAGCGGCAGCTATGCCGCATTGAAGCCTATATCCGCAGTTACCAAAAGCAATGCCTGGTTGTCTGAAACGAAAAACGGGCGAATTTCGTTTACCATCATTGGCGCTGCAATGTCGTAACTTTACATTAGCAGCCTTGACGTAACATCCGACTCGAGCGAATACGCGTTTTCTTCGGCCACGAAACCGCAACGCCTAATAGCCGCTCCGTCAAAGCTTTTAGCAGGCGCACCAAACGTAAACATCGCGTCTGACTGTCAATTACGAGTAGTGATCGCAGTCGCGCCAAAAATCAGGAGACAGAGGCGACCGAGAGCGCGGAGCGTTTTCAATTTCGCGCCTCGGCACGTATCGACAGCGAGGGCCTTGAGAGCGCTCGGATAAGGAGGTATGCTTACTTTTCCATGCGAAATTCAAATGCTGGACGCGTCACGCCTCGTTCGTCGAGCCTACACTCGCTGCTCCCGCGGCGCACTCGACATCGCGACAATGCTCAGCGGCGAGCCGTCGGGAGGTCTTTCCTTTGCTCGCCTCACGGGCGGGTGATTCGCTGCGCGAGCCGCCATCACCGCCGCGGCGCAAATTCTATTTGGCCGAGTCGCCCTTCGCGCGCGAAAGCTCGCCTTGACTCTGTTGTGCGGGTGCGCGACGTATCGAGCCGCCTGTTTCCGCCTTATCCTTTAGCTTGGCCGCCTTCGGCGCCGCTTCACGCATCGATCGCCCCGGCGCGTTTCATTTTGCATCGCGCGACTCAACCGTCAAAACTCTCACTCTCTCTCTCTCTCTCTCTCGCAAACACGCCCGCCTTTGGCGGCTTCGAAGCAAAGATTTCCCATGGCGATGCCTGCCAAGCTATGACGGACCGCTGACACGATTTGCACTGCTGCGACTGGCGAGTCAAGGTCGCCAAGTTGCTCGCGTACGACCATCTACGCTGTGGCTTGCGAGCTTGCGAACTCCCCCCCCCCCCCCCCCCCCGTCGATAGCCGTGCACGTTTCGAGCGCGAACGAGGATTTCCAGGAGAAAATCACGCTCGCTGCCATTCGCTCGTCTCTTATCGCGCGCTTTTGTTCGCGCTAATTATCGATCGATCGCGCTCCATTGTCGCTCTCTGTTCTCGCGTCCGACTGCTTCTGCTCAATAATCGTTGCCGCGCGCGTCAGCTGTATTTGTCGCGCGCGGCGCTATCCAGCCGTGTCCCATTGTTCTAATAACCTTGCGACAACTTCATCGTGGAGAATTGCCGTCGTAAAGTGGCCGCGCGCGGTAGCGCCTGTCGCGGAAAATCTCGAGCGCGCCAAATTGGCATCGTCTTGCCGAGCCGAACGGTTTATCTTCATCAAGAGCAATTTTCCCACTTCGAATCTCAGTGGCGGCAGCGCCGGCAGCAACGGCCTTTCCGACTCCAATTGTCTGGCCGTTAAAATGTCATTAATCGCGACTATCGAGCTCTCACGGCCTTAGCTTTCGTTCGACAGTTTTTCTCCTGGCCGCTGCTCCATTCCATAATTCTCATTTGCAAATAGCGAGCGAGCAGCGAGATCGACCTCGATACACGAGCATGCGGCTCGCGCTCAGCAAGGGAGATCGTCCGGAATCGCGGACAATGGCTTTGCGATTCATGCCTCGCTGCCGATATGCTATGGCGCCGCGAACGCGCGAGCGAGGCTGGGCACTTGCTCTCCTCGAAACCGACCGACAAATCGGAGCATCGAGAGGGGCGTACGCAAGGCATTCCTCGTAGAGGCCCAGCTGGAGCGCAGTCGCGCGTACCAACAACGATCCGGGCACACGCGTTCAGAAGAGCCGCAGCGGTCGCTAGTGGCTGCTTCTCCGAGGCAGACGGGAGATTCGGAAAAGCGAGACATGGCAAACGCAAGTGCGCGTACGGCGAACGCAACGCCAAGGCGAGACTGAAATGTGGTGTGCGAAGCCGGAGGCAGGGGCGCGCTGGGATGAGCGTGCGAATGGTGTCGGCGAGACTGACGAAGCTCAAGAAGAAGCGCGGCACGAGGGTGGCCGGCAGCGCAGCGGAGCGGGCGTCAGCGGCGGGCTGCCGGCGCGAGGGCAGCTAGGCCGCGGCGGGTAGCGTAACAGCAGTAGCAGCAGTAGCAGCAGCAGCAGCCACGAGGACGGGACGAGCGGCGGAGCGGCTGGGAGAATGAGGCGGCCCCCCCTGCAGCCGCCGCCGCGGGCCTGCCCCCGAGCCGCAGCTGAGCAATGAGCGCGCTGCAGGCCGCGCATCACAACCAGTACACCCACGACACCCTGGAGCTCGAGGTCTTTGAGGTCCGTACGGTCCTCCCTCCCTCCTCCCCCCTTTACGCCCGAGCGACGCCCGAACCCCTTGAGCCTGCTTCAGGTGCGATGCGACAGCGACGAGTCAGCGAGGCGTCAGCGTCAGCAGCAGCAGCAGCAGCAGCAACAGCAGCTACAGCAGCCACAACAGCAACAATCGTCGGACGCAAATGGGGGCGCGACTGCGGCCGGAGGCAGTTGCGGCAAGGAGCGCATGATCGCTCGAGTGGAGGACTTCGAGGACGACGACGACGACGACGACGACGACGACGACGACGAAGATGAAAACGGGCACGAGTTCGACGAGGACGACGACGACGACGACGAGGACGGAGTCAAGGGCGGCCTGGCTGGCTGCGCTGCCAGACGCCGCAGGCGCAGGAAGCTCCAGCATGGCCGCAAAGCCAGCACGAGGCGTCGGCGCCGCCAGACAAAGCACAAGCCGAGGCAGCAGGACGCGTCTGTATGCTGCCTCGCGCTCTCCACCTCGTCCAATACTTTCAATGCTGAGCTCGCCGCCACGGTATAGCCCATTTGCCTTTTCCCGCTTCTTGCGACTGCGACTAGTGACTCGTCAACTCTCGCCAGCTATAACGACGTTGCTGCCCCTCGACATAAGCAACGCGTCCGCTACCGGGCAGCCGAACACTCGCGAATCGTGCACAGAGCAAGCGATATACGTGATTTCTAGCTGCGGCGAGTTGACGAGTAGACGGCAGGCAGTCGAGACAAAGCGACAGAGAGAGAGAGAGAGAGAGGGAGAGAGAAAGAGAGAGAGGGAGAGGGAGGCAGGCTGAGCGCACTGTGTCTTCGACAGAGCACCCGTTCGAGCCACAATCGGCAGAGCCAGCAGCTGATAACGGATGGCGCCACGTCGTCGCGCGACGGCCTAGAGGAGGGCGGCGTGGCCGGCGGTGCCCAGGGCTCCGAGGCGGCGGGCCTATGCTCGTCGAAGCGCGACTCGTCGAGCAGCCTGGGCGCGGCGAGCGCGCGCCACGCGACCTTCCGCGAGAACCTGCTCACGGTCCTCGGCAAGCTGGTCGTCTGGAAGGGCGGCCGCTACAGACCCACCCCCACCTCGTCCAGCAGCATACCACCCGGATCGCCGCCCGCCACCGAGTGCATAGGCCGCGGTGGTGGCTTCTTCTCCTCCTCCTCCGAGGACTCGCGCAGTAAGCTCCCATCCTCTCGGCGCTCCTCGCCTCGGCTCGCACTCGCCACTCTCACCTCGCACCTGCTCCTCCCTCACCGCCTTATCTTCTCCTAATGATTGTCAACTCTGTTTTAGGAATAAATTTGCCCTCGCTAATCGAGGAACCTCTCGTTTGGCGAAACGGCTCGGCGAATCGCCCACTGGCCCGCGACCTCCGGTCACCTCCGGGCACCTCCGGGCTCGGAGCCTGCAGCGAACTCGCGTCGGCTCTCGATAGGCAGTGGGGGGAAAGTGCGTTGGGAAGCTTGCGCGCCGATAGCGATTCGATATTCCGCGAGCCGACTTTGCGAGCGCCGCGTGCGTCGCTCGTAAGCGAAACGTATGGCGAATCGTGGCGGTCGATCGACGCGAGATCCCACGCGCGAACCTCGGCCGACTCTATTTTTAAGGCACACCGAAGGCGCTCGATTGCGCCAACTCGCCACTTGGCGGCACTTGGATCACGTTCAAGTCTTGAGATCAGCTTGCCTTGCCGCATCACGCATGGGGGATCCTCGTGCTTGTAGTTTCCATTTGGCGACTCGCGAACGAAGCCCAATCTAACCACTGATCCATGCCCGTTTGCTCGTTACTCTTGCAGAGACGGAGAGGCGGATTCGCGCCAACAATCGCGAATACAACCTGCAGTTTAATTATGCGGTAAGCAGCGTTCGAGCGAGAGACGAACGAGTGGTCGACACGAGGCGACAATACTAACTGGTTGCGGCTTTCAGAACAACTACATCAAAACGTCCAAGTACTCGGTTCTGACGTTCCTGCCGTTGAATCTGTTCGAGCAGTTCCAGAGGCTCGCCAACTTCTACTTCCTGTGCCTGCTGGTGCTGCAGCTGATCCCCGCGATATCCTCTCTGACCCCCGTGACCACGGCTATACCCCTGATCGGGGTACTCACGCTCACTGCCGTCAAAGATGCCTACGATGACTTTGTAAGTATGCCAGAACGTGCCGGCTCGTGTCAGCGAGCGATCTCACTCACGCTCGCTTCCGCTCGCGCAGCAACGACACAGCAGCGACTCGCAGGTCAACAACCGCAAGTCGCACTGCCTGCGTGGTACCACGCTGCGCGAGGAGAAATGGTCGCAGGTGCAGGTCGGCGACGTCATCCGCATGGAGAACGACCAGTTCGTGGCCGCGGACGTGCTGCTGTTGTCGACCAGCGAACCCAACGGGCTCTGTTATATCGAGACAGCCGAGTTGGACGGGTAAGCGCGACTCTCGGCGCGGCTCTCGGCGCGGCTCTCGGCGCGGCTCTCGGCGCGGCTCTTGACGCGGGCAATAACGAGACAAGAGTACTTTACAGGGAGACGAACCTCAAGTGTCGCCAGTGCCTGCCGGAGACCGCGGACATGATGAGCAACCACGAGCTGATCGGCAACTTCGACGGCGAGATCATCTGCGAGACGCCCAACAACCTGCTCAATAAGTTCGACGGGATACTGACGTGGCGTGGCAAGAAGTACATCCTCGACAACGACAAGGTGATCCTGCGCGGCTGTATCCTGCGCAACACCGCCTGGTGTTACGGCATCGTCATCTTCGCCGGCAAGGACACCAAGCTCATGCAGAACTCAGGCAAGAGCAAGTTCAAGCGGACCTCCATCGACCGGCTGCTCAACCTGCTCATCATCGGCATCGTGCTATTCCTGCTATCGCTCTGCCTCTTCTGTATGATCGGCTGCGGCATTTGGGAGAGCCTGGTGGGCCGTTACTTCCAGGTCTACCTGCCCTGGGACTCGCTGGTGCCTACCGAACCGATTGCCGGCGCCACGGTCATCGCGCTGCTTGTCTTCTTCTCCTACGCCATCGTACTCAACACCGTCGTGCCCATCAGCCTGTACGTGAGCGTCGAGGTCATCCGCTTCGTCCAGTCGTTCCTCATCAACTGGGACGAGGAGATGTATCACGCGCCGACCAACACGCACGCGCGTGCCCGCACCACCACGCTTAACGAGGAGCTCGGCCAGATACAGTACATCTTCTCCGACAAGACCGGCACCCTCACCCAGAACATCATGACTTTCAATAAGTGCTCGGTCGCCGGCCAGTGCTACGGGGACATCATCGACGAGGCTACCGGCGAAGTGATCGACCTCACCGATGTAAGCCCACCAAGCTCTTTTCGTCTTCTTACTATCTAGACTAGTCGATGTTTGAGTGTGTTGTTCGAATTTTTTCCCGAGTTTTTCTTGTTCATACTGTTTTTTTCTCCTCTTTCTTCATCCCGCCCCTTCCTCTCCCTCTCTCGTCTACCACACACACACACACACACACACACACACACACACACACACACACACACACAAAATACATAACATTCTCACATAAACACACACGCACATGCTTACACTCACCGCGTGTACGTTCGCACGCGCGGCAATTACCCACCTCAATCTTGCGTCGACACTGCTTTATTTGTATTGTTTGTGCAACAGCGATAACTCGCCCGAATCTGCGCGGTACACTATACATACCCAACGACTTACGAATATTGCCAACATTCTGACTAATCATTTTTATAGATTACTTTTATTTAAGCGCTGTTTTCCCTTCGAATGCAACGATGATTTGAACTTACCAGTCTGGTGCAGATCATTGGCATATTCGCATGTAACGAGAGAAAATTGCATGACCTTACTCTTGACCATTGACCCGACCACCAGTAGGATTTCTTGCGTATATTACGTTTGTGGTGCATTTTTTCTGGGTTGAGAGGGGAGTGGGCAAACAAGCCAAAACGTGTAAAAACAAGTAGGGAAGAGAGTGCAAGGAGCCTTAGATAACAAAAGCGCATGTGTGTCCTGCATGCCACGCAGACAGGTAAAGCAGCAAGTGGGAAGGCTGCGCCAACGGTAAAGTGGAAAAATGGCCAAGACTTCGTGCACTCGGTTTATCATCCGCTGAGCGGGGCGAGCGTGCGGCTTCTGGAGCAGCAAGACCAACAGTCAAGACTGACAACTCCCGAGCCTGGCATCAACGGCGCCTCGAGACTGCCACTCGATTATTCAGTACGCATGCTTCTGTCTCAGAATCTTCGCATTTGATCTTCCATTTTTTGCCGCCAACAAACTCTCTCTCTCTCTCTTTCTTTCTCTCTCTCTCTTTCTCTACTCGCTTACTAAATTATTACTTCACACCCTGGCTGTGCTTGCCTAACTTTTCTTACATCCGCGATGGCATTAGGAAGCTTTTTGCATGCACATCTAACGCGAGGTGATTTGGCTGTGTGCTTTGAGTTACGACTTTTGCGTTTTTGCACTTGTAATGGTTTTGGACGTCCACGTGTACCTTACATCTACGGCTCTCGCCTTCCGCTGACTTGTACATAATATATATATATATATATATATATATATATATGTACGTGTACATATGTATATAGAGTCGTGTAACTGTGGCAATGGATTATGTCGATATTACGAGCTAATTTTAATAATGACTGCATATTAATCTGCTGACTTTGCCGGGCATAATCTTTGCATCTAATTGCGTTGGCATTCCTCTATGGAAAGAACTGCTGCGTTGGCTTGGCAATGACTACCAAACATCGCAGGGATAAATGTGTCTCGTCACTCCGTTATTCTTCACTGTAGACTATCATCTAACATTTAACGTAAAATCCTTGTGCTCGGCTCGATCTCGTAATCAACTGTCGTCATCATGCCTACGTCTACACACCTACATAACGGAATCGCCAAGAGAGATGCGCATTACGAAAATAGCAGGCTCAATGTCTACATGTAAAATGCTCGCGAGCAAAGAACGTGCCTAAAAAAATAAGCCGGCGTCGAGTGTGCACATTGGCGGAGGGCGCGTCACTTAATCGGCTCAATTTTATATTCCAACAGAGCACCCAGCAGCCGCTGGACTTCTCCTTCAACAAGGACTACGAACCGGAATTCAAGTTCTACGACGCCACGCTGCTGGAGGCAGTGCGCCACCACAACGAAGACGTGCACAGCTTCTTTAGGCTGCTGGCGCTCTGCCACACGGTCATGGCAGAGGAGAAGAACGGCAGTCTCGAGTATCAGGCCCAGTCGCCGGACGAGGCGGCTCTGGTCTCCGCCGCGCGTAACTTTGGCTTCATCTTCAGAGAGCGATCGCCTAATAGCATCACCATCGACGTGATGGGCAAGCGCGAGATCTACGAGCTGCTTTGCATCCTGGACTTCAATAATGTGAGAAAGAGAATGTCGGTGATTTTGAGGAGGGACGGCAAGCTCAAGCTCTACTGCAAGGGTGCCGACAACGTCATATACGAGAGGGTAAAACAGGGCAGCGAGGACATCATGGCCAAGACGCAGGAGCATCTCAACAAATTCGCGGGCGAAGGTACACAGGGCAAAGTAGCGCGCCACTCGGTCGAGCGACCACTGCGTCGTGCCCGCAGCCGATCGATCCAACGATTCTTGTGTCGCAGGTTTGCGGACGCTCTGCTTGTCTACCAAAGACCTAGACGAGGCCTTCTTCAACGACTGGAAGCATCGGCATCAGGAGGCGGCGATGAGCCATGAGAACAAAGAAGATAAGCTCGACGCCATCTACGAGGAGATCGAAAAAGACATGACCTTGCTGGGAGCCACTGCCATCGAGGACAAGCTCCAAGACGGCGTTCCTCAGACTATCGCCAATCTCGGCCTCGCGGGTATCAAGCTTTGGGTCTTGACAGGCGACAAGCAGGGTTAGTCCTCCCGCTTTTTTGCCCATTCCTTCTCGAGCCACGATCAATTCATTGTCCAATCTTTCAGAAACGGCCATCAACATTGGCTACTCCTGTCAATTACTGACGGACGAGTTGACGGACGTCTTCATAGTGGACGCGACTACGTACGATGGCGTGCAAACGCAATTGACACGGTATCTAGAAACAATAAAGGCTACCTCGAGCCAGCAGAAGAGGCCGACACTCTCCATCGTCACATTCAGGTGGGACAAGGAAAGGTCAGGCAAAACGAAAGAGACGGAGTACGATTAGTTCATTTCTACCAATTTTTTCTACTATACTGCATATTTCTCATTATAACTGACGATGCAATATTAAAGTAAGACCATGGAAATAATATGCTACTGATCCTCGGCCCCACCCTCTTTATTCACAATGAATGTTGCACCATATTCTCTTGTCTGGTTATGCTTATTCCTATCGAATAAAGAATTTTAAAGTCAGAATTAGCAAACAAGTAGATTCCCTCTAGTCATTGACATTACTTCCAATATGGCTTTCAATTTGGACATGTGGATTGGTTTCGGTTAAAGTATCGATCATTATAATCTTCAAATAAGCTTCGATGTTTGTTCATGTATATACTGATTCATTCTGGAAAATTGCTTAGAATAGTGAGTGTTTGCTTGAACTATTTATCAGTTCATAACAAAGTTTTAATTATCACTTTACTAGCCTCTGTCACAATTTATACCACAAGTACACAGTTCAAAACATTTTTCGCACGTACTTCAATCGAGAAGATCAAACCTTCTATACTATTACCACACTTTTCTTTAGTAATACAATTTTATCTTAAGGTTTCTTTACATATTGTTCATTTTAGAATAGACAAATACTTGAATCACTCGGAAATACATGGAATCTAAGATGTTTATTAAACAATAATTATTATTATTCTATGCTTGATACTCACTCCTTCTCTTTCTGTCTGCTTATAATTAATCTTATCGATAATAACAAAATCAAATACTGTTTTGTTGCTCGTGTCACGTTATGATATTCATAATATGTGCTGTCGCAGCATTTTGTGTATCATAATCGCTACAACAGTTTGTAAACATTGACGAGTGTATAGCTTTTGAAAAAGAAGAAACGAAATCAGCTTACATCTATGAATGCTTGCAACCACATTTATGAATTTCACAGACGTGGCAAAACGCTTGAAGTGCATATTTAAAGAATATCATATATTTTCTCTGTTGCTTCGACCTAATAGTGATACAGAGTATAATCCGACGAGAGAGGAAAGCGACGAGCATGAGCAAGATTCGCAGGTCGATTTTGCAGTGGTTATTAATGGACATTCCCTAGTTCACGCATTGCATCCTCAAATGGAACAGCTATTTTTGGACGTTTCCTGCCAGTGTAAGAAAATATCATAATCGACCTTGGGTAGTTGAAAATTTTGATGTTTAATTACGTACATGTCACTTTTCCAGGTAAATCCGTAATTTGTTGCCGAGTGACTCCCCTTCAGAAAGCCATGGTAGTAGAGCTGGTGAAGAAAAGTAAAGGAGCCGTGACATTGGCGATTGGGGACGGAGCGAATGATGTGTCTATGATAAAAACTGCCCACATTGGCGTAGGAATAAGTGGGCAAGAGGGTCTGCAAGCTGTGTTAGCCTCGGACTACTCGATCGGACAATTTCGTTTTCTCGAAAGGCTTCTTATGGTCCATGGCAGATGGTCGTACTACAGAATGTCCAAGTTCCTTCGTTATTTCTTTTACAAAAATTTTGCATTCACTTTATGTCACATTTGGTTCGCCTTCTTTTGTGGATTTAGCGCACAGGTAACATTTCTTGCTGCTTATCCGATTTACGTATGTAGTATGATCACACGAGATGAGTATAAGGCGAATATGATTCTAAGGTCTCCCACATTGAGTTCATTCTGTGGTCGAGACTTTCGAGCCTGAATGTTAAATTCTGTCTGATGTGGTGCATTAAGCTAGCAACTTTTTTCCTGGTCTTTACGTAAACTCGTGGAAAACATTATTCTGTTATTCGTTTGTTTCAGACCGTTTTCGATCCTATGTACATTTCCGTCTACAATTTATTTTACACGTCCCTGCCGGTACTGGCTGTCGGTGTATTCGATCAAGATGTTAACGACAAGAACAGCTTGATGTATCCGAAGCTTTATACTCCGGGCCATCAGAATTTACTTTTTAATAAAAAAGAGTTCTGCTGGAGCGCCCTACACGGCTTCTTTGCTAGTTGTGTACTTTTCTTAGTGCCCTATGGTGAGTAGACTTACAATATCAGTGTGATTATCGTGTAAACCGATGAATATCAACTTGTACTTCGTTGCAGGGACATACAATAATGGCGTTTCGCCGAAAGGTTACGTACTTTCGGATCATATGCTGCTAGGCACAGTAGTTGCCACTATATTAGTCATAGTTGTAACAGTTCAAATAGCTCTCGACACCTCGTACTGGACGGTCGTCAACCATTTCATGGTGTGGGGCTCGCTCCTTTGGTATTTCGTTATGGATTATTTTTACAATTTCGTCATAGGCGGTAGTTACGTGGGAAGTCTGACGATGGTAATGCCCGACTATACACGTTTAACGAGAAATATCAGTGAGAAAGCATTCGACGCTGATGGACGTTTACACTTTTTCTAGGCAATGTCAGAAGCGACGTTCTGGTTCACGGCGGTGATATCAGTGATAATGCTGGTGATCCCGGTGACGGCTTGGCGCTTTTTCTTCATTGATGTCAAGCCCACGTTGTCGGACCGCGTGAGGCTGAAGCAGCGACTTGTACAGATACGCTCTCGGCAGAGTCAAGACATTTTGCGCACACCATCGACTAGGCGAACGAGACGCTCGTTACGCTCCGGATACGCCTTCGCTCACCAAGAGGGCTTTGGCCGTCTCATCACCTCTGGCAAAATCATGCGCAAACTACCCAATGGCTCAGACTTCAAGTTTCCTTTTGCTTCGAACAACGTCTCGAAACAAGTCAGCGCCATGGCTACGACCTCACCAAAGGACAATACGTCCGCCAGAAACTCGCACACTCCCGACAACTTCACTCTCTGAAAGGGACTACTTTGTCATGTACGCCTGCTTTATGTGCCGAGAAAGACTATGTTGTGCTTTGCATATGTGTATTCTTTCGTGATACGAAGAAAAAGTCAAGAGAAAGAGAGACAAAGAGAGGAAGAATTACCGGTATTTGTTTCTCTTCTTCCTTTTGTCTTTCAATCGCAGAACATGAGCTTTAAATTTTTAAATGATTTTGATCAGATACATAATTTACGATATCAAATGAAACATATTTAGAAGTCAATGTTCGAATGATTAAGTCCAACGTATTTTATTTTTACGTTTTTTGTTGAGGCTTGAGCGTAAGGGATATGTGTGAGCTATGGTTTACGGACTAAATACAATGTTTATGCACAGTGATTTATGTCGTACGTTAAGTTTATTCGTTTATAGAATTTTCTTTAATTGATTCGGACTATTGTAATGAAATAATAAAATTCTTAACAGACGTTGTAGTCGATCAAGGCGACTAATTTTCCTCCCTCGAGAGCTTCGTGAATTGTTTATCTCTGATGAGACAAAAAAAGAACAATTAATTCATATAAATTATATGTAGAAAATCAAGAACAGAACGTGTCCATCGAAGCTTTATTATTTAAGAAAAAAAACATATTCATCATAGTCTTATACGTGTAATATAAAAATGATCTACCATGAAGAATTATTATATTCTAAAGGAATTTACATTAGGCGTTAACGTAACAAAATAATGATAATGATTATATTAAATATTGCCTTTGTAAACATTAATACGACAAATGATAAAAACTGTACAATAGTATTGATTGTAAATATTTTAAAGAGATATATTAAATGTTAAGTATACATTTTTTAAAAAGAAAGTAATATATAGGTAGAAAAACAATCTATAAAAGAAAATCTACGAAAATAGTAATTAAATTATATTATTACAGATAATGTTTGCCTTGGACTGACTACTGAATACGATGTGTGTGTGTGTGTGTGTGTGTGTGTGTGTGTGTGTGTATAAATTATATATATATATATATATATATATATATATATATATATATATATATATATATATATATATACATATACATATATACATATATATGTATAAAATTAAAACATAAATTAAACAAATGAAGCAGTAGTAAAACAATAAAGTATGGTATTTCTACTTTCAATACTGTAAAACAAAAGAAGTGAAGTGTAAGCCGAAACTAAATTATATCGGAAGAGTGTGTTCTACAATCAAACTATCATTTAAACATCGAGTCTCTGGGAATCATTATTCTTTAACATCGTGCCTGACTATGTTACACCAAGATCCTCCGCGGTCATTAACGTAGCATCTCTCAATCAATCGTATGTACTGCGTACAATTTTCATTTTTAAACATCGAACATTTCTTACGACAAAAAAACAATTATAAAATCGCTGCGTTCCTGTAATTTACGCAAAACGATTGAGAAATAAAGTTGTAATTATCACAAGACTGCAAAGATTGTTTATGAAATTGTTTGCTGAGGCAATTTAAAAGTACAGGATAATTGCGCGGCTCCAAAACTACTTAGGGCATATTTTTAAAAAATTAAGGAAAATCAATGTTAAGTTACCATTAATTATGCAAAAGTTGCAATGTCACAAGTATTTGTTCAGTTTAGTATTAATGAAGTCTGATAAATAGTTCATTGAAACTTATTGGCAAATGACAGGAAAACAAGAGAAAAATTATTGAAGCGAAAAAAATTTTATACGGTCAAGGAGATAGAATTATAGAAATTAATAGAGATGGTTGAGATAAAAAGGTACCGACAAATATTCCACGGTGTAAAATATGAGTTATCAAGAAGTATTTTCTCTAGTAGATACCGGCACAATGAAATAAGTATTTCATGCAGGTAAAACTGAGAGTTCATCTTTTTGTACGAAAAATATAAACATTGAAGTGAAAAAAATCGCGTGATTGTAAATACAGAAAAAGAAAGAAAAATGCACAGCCTATACATGTATACATATATATATATATATATTTTTATTGCAAAATGGTTTGTACACATTATTTTACGTTACTTGTTGTAACAATTTCGGTATGTGATTTAGTTGATTAGTTATACCAACTGCATATAAGTTACGTCTATGTATATGCTTACAATGTACTTGGTTGTCAAAGTACTGCAATGCGTAGAAGTCAATCACTGTAATTCTTGGTGCAAATATGTTTAAAATTTGTGTATGTTACGAAGGGTAATCAGATGCATTTTTAAACATATGCAAATTAATCCTTGGAAACAAAATCTACTTGCTTACACAGTGCAGAAATCTTTTATTACTATGTATAGATATTATTTAATTTTTATTCTTTGTTGATTAGTTAAATCGTTATTTACGAAAAAACTTGATATGTTTGCCTGTCGAGTTAGCGATATTTGTCTATTGCACATATAATTGTCATTATTTCGTTAACGTATTTACATAAATTTGTATTTATCAACTCTAAGCATTATTTTGACTTTTTTGAACTTGAAAAATAATTTAATTTTTTTCTAAATGTAAAGTATTTTATTTTTGCAAATGAAACGTTTTGAATAATATGCGAAAAATTATCGTATTCCTCAAGTATTATTTAATTTTTGTTGCATCGGTTATAACTTGCAATTTGTTTATTTATAAATTATAATCAAACGTTTTGTATAAAAATAAAACCACTTAGTGATGCTGAAGCGATTATAAAAATGTTACGATAAAATGTTCCTTATGTAAAAAAGCACACGTGGCTAAAAAAATTAAAAAATGGCTTATTAAAATGTACATACGTTACGTACTGTACAGAAATATTATACGACTTCTGGCTTATGAAGAAAGGGTTTGTATACATGCAAAATACATCGTCATGTAAAATATTTAATGACTTAATTTTTATGGTCAAAAAGCGGTCGTAACTTACCAACTGTAGTCAAAATTAAATTTTCAAAAGGATTTGTTACTAAATCCGTGAAATGGAAATGGTGTATAATTTATGCAAATAAACATATGAATAATAAAGGCAGTTAAAACTAACTAATGTTTTTAAGTACTACGTTTTTCCGATTGATAGACATGCAGTAGTAGGTAACTTTATATTATCAGAACATGTCAAAATGAGTAAGAATGTTAAATTTTATACTTTGAGTATGATCTATACATGAAATAAGCTTTTTACTATAAATTTTGTTTTAAATTGATTGAATGATGTACTTTTTTAACAATGTTCTCGTGGTAAGTCCGACTACACTTTTTGACTCAAGTGAAATGAAACAGAAAACGTTGTACAGTGATAAAGCACGGCCTTATTTAGCAATAGTATAACATTTCTTTAAAATAAATGTAAATTTTATTAAATTTCATTAAGATTAATGAAATTACAATAATTTATCATTTAGAAGCACATAATTAAAATAATACATTTGATCGAAATCTACGTTATTATTTCCAAGATTTATATTTATTAAGTTAAAAGCAATTTATAATATCTAACTTTAAGCACGGGACATCAAGTTAAAAAAAAATGTACAAAACATGTCTAGTTTTCATTTGCCCGTCCTGTCTTAACTCGAGCCATAACACTTGAAAGAATGTAATTACGATAACTGTCTGTAATACACTCACATTCTAATCACTTCTGATAATAAATATATCTTTTTTATATAATACAATTTTTTCCGATGTATTTTACTACTTATGCTTGAGAACGCCTCCTAGATAAAATCTATAGTTACTTGCGGCTTTACTTGAATATTTTTTATCTGAACCATAAGAAGTCAAGTCTCGTATATAGAACTCAGAAAATGATTTGACATCGTGATATTTAAATTTATCGCTGGTTTTAGATTTCTCATATCAGAGAAAATTTTCCCATTTTTATCACGGCATATTTTTAACAGAGAACTTTCTATTTAATAATAACATGTTAATTCGTGATATATAAAAAAATCTTGTTAAGCTGTTACTGTGAATCGTTTTACAATTTATAAAACAGTTTCTTTTATTTGTATTGAATCAATTTTGTCACATAAACTTAACTTTTACAAATTTTATTTATCTTATTAATACAATTAAATAAGTAAAAAGTACAAGGACCAGTAATAGCTGAAAAATTAGACTATTAGAAATCTTATATAAGATATTTACAAAAATTTCTACACACTCACACATTTTCCAAGGGATTTCAAATAAGTTACACTCAATTTGTTCACTATTAACTTAGAATTGCAGTCTTTTAGCTAATGAAGCACCATCAATTGCTTCCAGTAATTTCCTTTTCAAGTTTGGTTTATCATCAGATAATCTTCTGATTGACTGAGGTAGAGGTAATCTGGCATTTGGTGTGGGTGGAGGACTATTACTAAAATAAGGCATTTGTAATGCTTGATCACAGCTACATCTTTCAAGAGGATTTAAATTTAAAAGACTAGCCAAAAGATCTAGAAGATCATCACTCGCAGCTATAAATATATCCTTCAGAGGTACAGGTGGAAACGGCTTAAATTGAATGAAATCTGGTAATTGTGTCATTCCAGGCCATGTCTCTTCAGTTGGTGTACCCAGAGCCTGAAATTTTAATAGAATATTATTTTCTGAACTATATAATTAGGAAGAGTTTTGAAAACATGTTACTCACAGTAAATATTTTTGTTAGCTGATCCAAATCTGAATCTCCAGGAAATATTGGAGTCCTCAACAACAATTCACCTAATATACATCCAATGGCCCACATATCTACTCCAGTGCCATAGAGTCTTGCTCCATACAAAAGTTCTGGCGATCGATACCATCTTGTTACTACTTGATGAGTATTTATTCGATTTGGGGAGCCATAAAATTTAGCTAAACCAAAGTCTCCTATTTTAACTACACCTTCGCTACTTATCAATAAATTGTTAGGTTTTAAGTCCCTATGAAGAATCCAATTGAAATGTAAATAATCTAAGCCCTGCAGAGTTTGCACTAAATAAGCCTTAATGTTGGCTGGTGTGAGTACAATACCAGAGTCCTTTATAACAACTTCCAAATCAGTATCCATGAAATCAAAAACTAATGAAACATTAGATTTATATCCAAAGACATCTGAAAAAAAGAATTTTAAGATTAGAAGAATTTTTCCTATTAATAAATCACAATGTTTAATATACCTAATAAGCCTATGACATTTTCATGCTCCAATTCCTGTAATAATTTAATTTCTCTTAACGCCGTCCTGTTGATACCATCTCTTGCTTCTGCTCGAGTTCCTACTTTGATCTAGAACACAGTCAACGTTTCGCAAAATTATTTATTTAACACGTTTGCGGGCGTTTTATACGATTATAAACTGAAGCAAACCTTTTTCACGGCCACAATTCTTCCAGTTTCCGAGTCCTTAGCTTTGTAAACAGTAGCAAACTAAAAATGAATCAATGTTTTTAATTAGATAATTTAAATTATTAGAATTATAACTTAATATTTACCAAAACATAAAATTAATGAAGTAAAAAATCTAACCTGTCCTTCGCCAAGAAAGTCGATTTTCTCGTATCGCCTTAACTTATCAACCATTTTAATTAATTAATAAACTTTGCCACTTCTTTTAGTGTATTTGTAAAATAAATGTTTTAAACTTGTTCAAAAAAAACTAACTTTATTTTAAATAATATTAAGAAATGTGCGCAAATCGAGCATGCCGAATGTGCTCACAACACAACAGAAGCATGCGCTAACTTGCGATGCTACGACCGAAATGCCAGTCAACCACCACGTACATACTATTTATGTGTCAAGCATAGAGACTAGAGCATCAAGACTGTCAGGAGCGTACAGAAGTCGAATGCGGCTGGGGAGTGGGGAGAATATTTGTAACGCGGGCGCTCACTGCCTCAACTTCCCGCGCTATTTAAAATTTTTTTAGACGCTTTTGACTTTTGTTTACTCCTGACGCTTACAAAATTTTACAGTTTAAGCAGAGGATGTATGAAGGTATTTGCGTGCCAGTGATACTTAATTCATAAACAGCGGCGTACGACGCAGCAATTCACAGATTTTTTTATAGATTAATTTATTTTTTTGAAATAATAAATTTATAGTACTCTTTTTAAGCTTAAACTACATTTGAACACATATTTGAACTATGTTCAACAACTATGCACAGATCGATTAAAACTGACAGCTTGTGCAGGCATAGACATGCTATTCTACTAGTATGTCTTATAGATTCCATCGTTTTCAAAAATTCAACGTCCCAAAATAACCGAGCCTATTACTATAAATACTAAATATTGCCAACAATAATTATATTTTTTTAATAGATATTGGTAATTCTGCAAAATAAATTACTTTTTTTTTTAATTTATAATTTATTCTTATAGTATTTATAATTACAAATAACATTTACAACATTTGACTCATTGATTCAAATGCAATTCTTATAAAATTGACTATACTTCAACATTAGACATTTAATAGTTCAAAAATATTTTTTCAATAATAATTTACAGTACTTTGTACGATAATAATACATTTTGATACTAGTATGAGAAAGTAATTTGAACCTCGTGTGGACGTTTGCGCCTGAGCGCAGCGAGAGTGAGAAGACCACACGAGGCTGAAATTATTTCTCATACATATATCTAACTTTACTTTTCAATACGACATATGCAAGACGAAATTTAAAGTACGTTTGCTTTCCCGAGTATGCGGAAGTCGAGTCTTGGCACGCGATGCCGAAAAATTACTTTCACACATGTCGCACGTGAAAACAAATTATGTAATCAGTATTGTTATTACTTGCACGTTGTACTGATATTGCAAATGGATCAGTTGGATGAAAAGTAAAAACAACTTTTCTTAGATCTCTTTCTCTTGGTTGGTGGGGATATCGCGGTATAGGAGGTGGTCTTCCAAAAATTCCTGCATGCATTCGAAATTTCAAGAGTCCTGAGTCCCTCGCATAAAATCTGTAAAATTAAAGTTAGCAGTCAATAAATAAATAAGTAAATAAATTACTCGTTCAACAAAAATGTTTTTCATTATATTTAAAGAAATATTTTACCTTTATATTTAAAGAAATATTTTACCTGATTGGATGTTCTCCACAGGGCTTTGGTCTTTCCATCATAGAAACCCATTTATCATCATAACAAAATAATGAATAATCTAGGTATGGAGAACTCGAGTAAGATTGGGCACAAATTGGCAGTTGAGCGAGCAATCTTTTGGTTGCTTCTGTGATACCTCCAAATCGAGCACTTGTCAAAGTTTGTTTGCATCTTTGCTGTATTAATCTGTAACAACTTTGGTAAATTTAATTGATCATTTTAGAGTGAAATATGTCAATACATTATTTTTATTGATGCACACCTTGCATAAATATTATTCGAAGGGGAACACATATATTGACAGTCAGTACTCATTCTAGCATTTCTAAAAAAATCTGTAAAATTTTCGAATTGCGTCAATAGCTGTGTAGACGCATTGTCATAGGCTGCCAAGATTTTTGCTGAAACCATATTATATACAACTAATAAAGCTGGTAGCTGGTAGACATTAACTTCTTTTTCTTGCAGTGTGGCAACTTCTTCACTCGCATATCGAATTAAAATATGATCTGTATCTAACAACTGCATTTTCCACATTCTTAAAGATCTAAACTGTAGTAATGAAAAAAAAATTAGGTAATATAAAAATATAACTTGCAAGAAAATAAAATTCTCACTTGATCAAAATACTTATAAAAACGTCTAAGTTCGAGTGGATTTCCTGTAATATCACTAATATATGCTGCTCGTTTGTATAAATATACAAGAAGTTTATGTTTAAGATTATTAATTGAAGCTTCTATAAAAGGTCTGGAAGTAGGATAAGTCGAGGCACTTACAATTAAGTATCTTTCATCTTCCAAACAAAACCTTAAATATATTTAATGATATATTATCTAATTTCAAATCAATATTTATTTATCTACTTATTGCTAATAAATTTACCTTCCTATTGATCTCACATTTATAAACATTCCATCTAATAATTGAAAAATATGTATAGTTTGATGTTGCACTGATAAAACTGCCAGTATATCTTTGTACAAATACAGACCTGTCAAATTAAGCTTAATATATTGGAATATCATATTTTTACATAAATAATTACAAACTTTCACCTTGATTTTGAGATAAATAAATTTTATCTATTTTGAAGTGTCGCGTATCACAGAGTCGTCCATTTCTAATATCAACTAAATGAATACTATAGTCTTCTAAAGGATATTTAGGATTCGGAGTTAATGCTTCATTGTTTGAGTAAATCTACAAAATTGTAAGATTATATAAACTATTAAAATACAATTTGATTAATACTATTAATTTACTACTGAATCAATAACTGAATTAAACATAAATAGTACTTGATAAAAATGTGGTCTCAAATCATCTGGGATATGAGCAGCTGATCCAACAATGACATATCGTCCATCATCAGTAAATAAGCTACATTCCCTATTGAGATGCTCATTACTTTGTACTAAATTAACAGTCCATTTTATCTGCAATATATAATTTAAATGAACATAGAATACTATCCATTATTAGCTGTTACAGTAGTATTGTTAATAATTGATATACTCAAAGTGCAAACATACCTTAAAAAATTTTTTAAAAATATTATTCCTAATGTTAAACGATCTTTCATCATTTTTGAGTCCAATACATTCTCCTTTACAGCCAATTAATAAATCCGCTGCAGCAGCTGGTCCTTGATATTTATAAATTTCAATAGAAGTTTGATCTGCGCTAAATGCTACTAAATACTTTCCATCTGGACTGAATTTTCTGAGGAAACAATGAGGTTTTTCTATATTTACCACTGTATAATTTGGAAATACATTTTGGTAAAATTGTCTTGCTACATGAACTTGTGTTCCTGGAAATAAACAGCCTATAGTTTCTCTTTGTCTTAACCTTATAATTATGTTTTGTGGTCTAATTTTTCTTAGTTTTATAGGACATGGCTCGGTAACAATTTCCAGTTTAGGTTCTTCTTCTGTCATCGTTTTTTTCCACAATGATTACTATGAAAAAATTCGATTTTTTATGGTCCAATATAACATTAACATTACATCTAACTCAAATTGGAACCAATGCGTTTACACAATAACAAATGTTCATTGTATAACCTAATAACTAAATGAATTACTACTAAAAATATTAATGTATTGACATATGAACTTCATCTTGATCAAATTAATTTATCATTGAATAAACACAATAATGGAAATATAAATATATAACGCGAATGACATGAAGAAATATAACATATTGCATGCGCAACCAGCAACGCTGGGCCAAATCATAACTAGTCATAAAATAACTAAACAGAACAAGCAACTGTATCTCATAGAGACTATATATATATATATATAATTTTAGACATTGTGGCTTATGTGTATAGTATATCGTGATAATGGAGACTATCATCAACGAATATATAGTAGACTGCTATATGATCATGGCAATGTAGTTTCCTTGTGAACCAATAAAATTACTATATCAATCTATATAAGAGTTTTATAAGATGGTCGACTCAGTTATCAATGTGGCCCTAAAGCGGTAAGTTTTAACGTAGATGTGCAGGTTACTCCCGTCAAAAAGTCGTCTAATACAAGTAATTTTTATAAAAAACAAAACACGTATAAAAAAGTTTAGTTTGCTGGATAAGAATTTTTCCATTCAAACAATATACTCGTACGCTTGTTAAGTCAAATAACCAACCTCCTTTATTTGTAATATTATATTTCGTGCCATGTAAATTTTTATGTAAATAGATTGAAATAATAACGAAGTCTACCCAATTATCTATGAAAAATGAAAAAATATAATATATTAAATGATTAATGTGTAATATTTTAAAAAGCTTGAAGAGTCGAATATAATTATCAACTAATTTAACTTTCAAAATTTTTAGTGCAAGCTTATCTTACTAATTGTTATTAAAGAAAAACCTTAGAATAAGGATAATTCATGTCCGTCGCCTGAAAAATGATATTATAGTATGGACATTAGTTGGATGTACATAATGACATCAAATCAGTCAATAAATGTCAGCCTGTAACAATTAAAAAAAATAAAACGCTCCAAAATCTTAATCAATTTCTTACTAACAGCAAAGCTGTGACAATGTTCATCCATAAAAATAAATTTTTTCGCTTTCCTCATTTACTATACCAGCGTTATATAACGTGCTCTTTTTTTGTTTTTCTATTATTTATTACATAGTTTGCATCGTACAGTAATAATTTTACTCAATAGCAGTAGTTTTTTACGGCCCCAGTGTTATATTAGTATAAGTACATTTGAACATCCGATGTCTTTTTTGTGAAAATGCTTCAAATTTAATATTCTGATAGTTTCCTGTGTCCGTATGTCTATCACTCCACAATGTAAAAAAATAAAAATTTAATTCCCTATATTTTATTTGTTCACTTTTTCTCTCATCCAATTATATTTAAAACGACACTTTTTATTTCATAGATAATAATCAAATTTTCAATTCATACTAGAATTATTCCATCGTAATTTAAAAACATAACCTCTCATTTTCTTAAAACATTTTGCAGATATATCTATATTAATTATTTGTAAATTGAATTCACTACTAAAATATCTCATACTCTTACCTCATATAATATCTCATAATAAAAATATTTCGAAGTATACGAAAATTCAAAACTTTGCGCTCTCTTTTAGCATCAACCAATCACAATGCCGGATGTTGGCGACTCATTTTTTTACTGTAAGAAAACTAGAACTATATTAATTATTTGTAAATTGAATTTACTGCTGAAATGTAAATCTCACATTCCTAGATATATAATAAAAATATTTCGATATACGAAAATTATAAATATTTAAAAATATTTTTGAAATATAACTTTTTTAGGATAAAAATTACTATCTCCTTACAATATTCGGGGAATACAAGCATTTCTTCAATTGTTTTAGAACTGAGTAGAAAATAAACATATATTGAATGTTATTCAGCGCAGCTAAATTAAGAAATATGCTACATAATTTGATAAAAAAGATCAAATATTTACTGCCGCGTCCTTTGTCTGAGTATAGTAGCTCTTCAACATTCTTTAATGTTTCCGTAACTTGCAATACATATAATTTTATTTTAAACTGGTAAATCTATATACATATATATGTATGTATGTGTGTGCGTGTGTGTATGTATATATGTATACACACAGAATTCATGACTTATTTATTCTGCATAGCTCGTTTTATTTTCAATGTTTAGCTGTGGGCGATTGTCAATTTTTCAAAACTGAATATCAAAGAAATAATTTTTCGGAATAAATATACGATTTATTAAGTTATACTAATTTACACATTCATATAGACTATTAAAACAACTGCAGCATCACTTAGTAATTTTATGGCTGATAGTAATGAAAAACAAGTATTTAATTATCGGTTTACCTAAAACTTGAAATAAAAATAGTAAAAACGCTAAAATGAATGCTATATCAGCCTTACAAAAAATGTGCAAATCGCTGAATTTTCCACAATATTTTTCATACAAAAGCTCTTACAAATGGTAAAATTATTGTTTTGTGAATTTTGAGGAACAGACATTAAATCCACCCTCTTTATACTGAAATTGATTTTATTTTTCCATTCATTGCATCACACTTGTAAAATTCTTGTAATTTGTTTATCAATTGAAAATTAGTATACTTCGGCAAGATGAAGTACACTTTACAATTTCGTGAATATTATTTATTGCATTATGAATTTATACAATGTAAATTCTTTACTAGTCGTTTTTATATTTGAGATGTTAACATTTTATTTATCTTGTTCACATTATTATCAAACCGAAGCCATTGTAGTACGTCACTTCGTCGAGTGTCCTGAATTTTATTTAACATGGTATTAACTTTATATTCTATACAAACAAGCATCGAGATACCAAAATGTACCCGAAGTGTTACCTTTTACAGAAATGTTTACTAGCAAATCTATTCTGCTTTGCCACCAGCAAGCATGAATCTCCATAACTGTACTGTTAAATCTTTATTTAAGATGTAAATTAGAATAGAATAAAAATATGTACAGGTTTTTACGTTGCCGCAAAAAAATATTAACATTCGTTCTTAACACACGAAATATACACAAATCGCACCTTTTTCACACTTTACCATTTCTCAAAATGTTATTCAAAGTTTTTATGGTAAGAGCTTTCCAAATGAATTTTCTCGAGCTTTTACAGAGTATTTTCTGTATAAAAGCTTTTTACTATTTTTTCTAAATGTTTACTTTGATGCTTTACTTTAACTTCCTCCCAAAGTGTTATTGATTTTTCAAAAACAACAATCGTGAAATATTAGGGATTCAATTGCAATATTTATACATCTGGAAAGAGATAAAAAGAACTTTTCAGAATATTCTGCTGGCAAAGCAGTTAAATTAAGAAAAGTACCTGTAAATAATTTTCATGAAAAGGAATTAATATAGAAATATAATTTTCTTACAATATTTCATAAAAAATTATTTTGACCAATTATTCATAAGGATTGATTACGTTATTGAAAAACCGCTAATATTTTACTGTTATAAATACGTTATTTAATTAAGAAGTTAGCTCAGAAAAACTGTTATTTGCCAAAAGTCTAGACTTCCCATATCAATTAACATTTTTTTTAATAAAATCAAATCATGTTTGATTATTTTCTATAAAATCAATTGAAAATATTTCGTTCTATGAAAATAAATAATCGAGAAAATTCGGTTTGCACAGTATTGTATGAAAAGATCAATCATTATGAAAATAGCAAATTAATTTCACATTTCGTTGGGTGAATCATTTCGAGAACTGCTACCCAAAGACGTTGAAGATGTTCTGCTGCTATTTGACTCATTAGCAGCTCTGAAAATATTACATATTTCGATATCTGTAAAAATTTGTAATAAATTGAAAATATTTTATTGAAATTATGCCACATACCTAAATAGTGCTGCCAAACTTGGGCTAACTGTGTCTTGATTTGCTTCAATAGTTGTTGTATCACCTAAACTTTGTCGACATATAGGACAAGTCCCATGCTGTATTTGAAAAGATACAATCAAAGGTATCAAGTTATGAAAAGAAAATTACTTATTTAATCAACTTACTAATTCTAGCCATGGAACAATGCAAGGAGCATGGTAAAAATGTTGACAAGGCAGTTGCCTTACAGGTTCTTCAAGAATAAAATCTTCCCAACAAACTGAACACTGAAGTTTCAAATCTGAAAATATAATATTATTTATTAGAAATAAGATATTCAGATATGCATTAGAATATTTACTAACATACGTTACTTACCAACTTGTATTTGTGATACAGATGTGGTTGGTATTTCATCAATTTGCCTTCTAGGTAATGGTGGTGGGCCGGTTCCATCCATTTGATTTAACAATTGTGTGACAATAGAATCCAAGCCTTGTTGGCCCCAAACATAATCTCCAGGATTTCCCAAGAACAATCTACTATCATAAGTATAAAGTTAATCAATATATTTAAATCAAGCAGAATTCACCTAAATCTTGAGTTAACACGGATTTTTTTGATACATTAATCTTAAATTAAAATTAAATATCTCCAAAACAATTTAGAATAACTTCGAAAAGAAAAATATATTATAAAGACAATTATACATACACCGGTGCTTGACCTCCTTGTCCTTGTGCAAAACCAAATCCTATTCCAGAAAGATTGAAAAAAATTTCTTGAATTAAACTATCTAATGGTACTCGTGATGCAATGTCTATTCCAGCTTGTTGATGTTGTTGATTTCTGGAGCTATTACATCAAAATATATATTAAAATATCCGTAATAAAATTGTTTAAAAAAGCAGAAAAAACTTATAATTATATTTTTATTTGTACATTTTTAGACATTTTTTTTTATATATAGATGCATGTACATAAAATGCATATACTATAAAAGTTCCAATTTTTATTGAAAATGAAACAAGTTTTAATTTTAATGAATATTATGAAACCTGGTATTTCGAGTTGATGTTTGATCTCCAGCTGAACTTAACCTGTGTGATCTCCTCCAGCCATCTCTATAGTTGGCTCCACTTCTTGCTGAGGCTTCTGCAGCTGCTCTGATTATAGGCAGAATATCATATTCAGAGTCCTAAGTAACAAAAACAAATCAATGAAATTTCGAAACATAGCTATTTTGTAAATGAAAAATTCTTGGTAGTTACATATGTCTATCATAAATTAACGTTTTTTTTATACTTGATTGTGAAATATGATATAATGATGACAATACCTGATGAACTTAACGTTCCCTATTTTGTTTTATGTGCAATTGGTAATAATACAAGATAGAATAATAATCAATTATACTATATTGACTACTATGTGGAAATCATGAATTGGAATGAAAAAACTACTTAATAAATAAAAGATCTAAAAATTTTATACCATAGACTACAATTTGAGTGTAGCATGTTCAATGTGTAACAAACCAATATTGATTGAGAGAAAATAAGGTAAGAGCAACGTACATCATCAAAGCCAGTGACATCCACATCGATGTCACCATAATCCTGGTTATCCATATCCATCTGACCAGCAGCATCTTCGTTGTTTCTCTCTAGCTCCTCTATAAATCCTGTAGAACATCTTGGGCATGTGAAGTCCTATTTTGAAACAATAAAAACCAATGTTGAGTAACTTCCTCGTCTTTGTCCAGATACACCAACATCATAGAAAGCAGTCCGAGACGGCAGAATCTCGACAAGTTATTCAAGAAAATAGTGCTAGAAGATGTAGCAAAAGCTCCACAATAAGTAATCCTCCTGTTGAATCTCACGGACTCTGGAATTCCCAAGACCTGCCTAAAATTGGATCTGTCCCGTTTCGCAAGATAACGTCGAAAGCAGATTAAGGACAGAAAATAAACGGCTATATTCACCGGTAGCAGATGCTCAATCTCGACGCTGCAACGGTGACAAAAAAATCGGCGCATCGACGAAGTTCCGTCCACAATGGCTTCGGCCATGTTTTCTTCTACGTCTTCCCCACGGCCAGCACTCTCTTGCTTTCGCCTCGCTGTAAGCTCTCGCACACTACTACAGAGCACTAATACACTGGTCGTTGCTGCCGCCACTCACCGTCTCTAACCAACTCGTAGCGCCGCTATCTCGTAGTCGTGCGCCGCGCAGGCCGAACTTCAAAGCCAAAATACAGACTTATCTGTAGGTAGATATTGGTACACGTACGCTCATGTTGAATGCTATGTTCTCGAGGCCCAAGAGAAAGATTGCACTGCTGCTTCCCAGAATTCGTCCTCTAAAACACGTCTCCTTATTACGTGCCCAGGAACAGACGCTTTCTATTGGACGATACTGATGTTCTAAGTCAATGTTTTGAATTTTCATTTCACGTAAGCGACTTCTTGATTCTTCGCTGTAAATAGGATCGATACGAGATTCAAATTTATCATGTGACGTGTAGTTAGTTATTATTAAATTACTTAAATTGAAACAACCGAATAATATCAAGTTTGCAATAATTTGTGTGAAATCTACTAATAAATTTTTATCCAAACTATTTTTACATTTACTTTTTCAATTTTCAATTTACATTATGTTATCAATTTATCATTTAATTAAAAATTTAATGGTAAAAAATATTTCGTATGCTAGGATGTGGCGCCTCCCGCGGTGGTTTCCAGAGGAAACCGCAATCACACATGTGATAGATTCGAGGTTCAATATATGAATTTTCGCGCGATCCTGTTTTGACTTGACTCCTGCTGCATCAGCTCTAATAATTATTATTCTTTTGTTTGTTTTCATAGTTAATCTTGAAAATTAACAATGTCTGTAGCAAAAGAAACCGACGATGTGCAACTGCTTCCCTGTAGTTTTCAGTTTCATGATTTTCATGATCAAGTTGGCGAGGTTAGACTAGTATGTCAAATGATGAAAATGGATAACAGTCTATATATGTGGATCAGTGATTATAACGAGCCAAATATGAAGGATTTGTCGCTCGCTTTTACGATAGATAATGAGCCAAACAAACCTGTTGTATCGACAAAAATCATGGGGCCTGTTGTAGACGAAACCTCCATCAATATTGCAAATAAACTATCCAAGAAAACGGGAAAACCTATTTATGTCAGCTTCAATGCTAATGCTGATAATCTCACGTTACCAAACATCGAAAGAAGAATTTACGAGGAGTTTAAAAATCATCCAGAACTTTTAGAACTGTAATATTGTTCAGCAGTAATGAGCTTGTGAAGTGAGATGTGGTAACAGTAACAAATATTTTTATTGAATATGTAAAAATTCTTCGATTTAATTTTTTATAAATGAGTATAGAAATAAAAACACAAAATACATATTTTCAAGATTTCTAATTTAACATTTGCTTTTTTGTTTTTTTTTTGTTTTATCATACATCCTCATCAGCAATTAAAATCACACATGCACAAAACGCAACAGAGAATCATTCAATATTTGTATCAGGAAGAGCCTAATGATGAGTATTAATGCTCTGTGTTACTCTTAATAGTAATAATTATAATAATAGTAATATAAGTACAAATCTATTTAAGAAAAATGCATTCTCAGCTCAATGTCACAAGTCTTCATTGGTTCCTCAGTGATTTTAATTAGAAAAAAGATGCAGAGTGCGATTCTTGGAATCGATAAGTTCAGAAAAAATTTATTTCTGCTCTCTCTCGGCACTGTAATTATCAAGAGTTGCAGAGCCAGTGCCTTTGGCATCTCCGAGCCAAGGGTATTTGTTTGGACACTCTGTGCATGTCTCCATATACCTGGAGGATTAAATTGAACGATCAAATAATTAGTGAAAAAGAATTGGTAGACAGATACGGGTGAAATGGATAAATGACCTGGTGGTTGTAAAATTAGCATCACCAGGCTTGAAATCAAGGGCACACTTGTTTGGGTTATTGCAGGGTGGTTCAGGAACGTTTTCCCTCTTTTTGCATGACCAACCGTCGTAGTTGTTGAGAGCATTGAGGGGCTTGGGGTCTGTGATCCAAGTGAGAGCCTGGGTTGCCGTAACGTAGTAGACGTCAGGCCTGCACAAAAGGCAGGTTTTCGGTGAGCTAGCGCTTCGCTCGAAAATGTGGAAAATGTGGCCAGAGGAGAGTGAGGGGGCAAGGAACGTACAGAGAGGTGGTCCAGTCGAGAAACTTGTGGAGGCCGCGTTCGAGCTCCTTGATCTGGAACCAGTTGGTATGGAAGGGCATCATGTAGGGGGCGCGATTCTGGTCGTAGTAGCGGCTGAAGTCCTCCTGCAGCCACTGGAACACCTCCTCGGCGTCGTGGCTGTGCAGTACGCATTGGTCCAGATAGGGGCAGTGACCGCCCTCGTAGCTCTCGACGTAGTGGGCGTTCAGCGGGATCTCCCACAGCCCTGTAGACAGAAGCGCACGCGCGACGTGAGAATCGCTGGGACTCGAAGGCGGAGCGGGCTCGAGGGAGCCGTGCGAGCACCTGGAAAGGACTTGGTGGGGCAGGTGCCGGCCTTGCACTCGTGCGGTATCTTATAGTCGAGCGTGTACGGCCAGATGGGGATCTTGCTCGGCGATATGCCGATGCTGCTGTCGTAGATGTAGCCGAAGTCCTCCATCACCTTGTACTGCGTATTACGGCCGGGCTTCAGGTATGGCGCACGCATGCCCACCACCTCGCTGCTCGACACGTTGCTGAATCTCTTGACGATCTCGCGCATGCCGATCATCTCACTCGCCCACTCGTCGTAGCTCTTGTCCTCCAAGCCCTTTTGCAGCCTGCAAGCGTGTCGCTCGTTAGCTAGCCTACCACCCGTGAGCCCGCGCGGCGACAGACGCAGTCCGCGCGCACCCGTCAACGGTTCTGGAAAAACGAGAGACGGAAGCGCGCGCTGCCAGCAACTCACGAGATGGTTTCCGTGGCGATCTCGTGACCGTCGTGGGCGAGGCTCTGCACCATGTTGTAGTTGCAGTACTCGTGCGACAGGAAGAAGGTGCCCTTGAGCGGACAGTTGTTGGGGTTGAGCCGGTCGGAACTGAAGATCTTGCGATAGTGGTCGAAGTTGTTGTGGTTGACGGCGCCGTCGAACGTCAGCAGTATCATCTGCGGCGTCTGCAAAGAGGAGGAGGCGTAGCCTGTGAGCAGGTGCAGGTCGCGCGCCTGCGGTCGCCGAACTCACGTCTTGGGGCTTGAGGCCGCCGGGAATGATGGTCCCGTCCTTGGAGCAGAAGCAGTAGGGCAGCTGGCATTCGGCGGTGTCGCAGCGCTCCGCCAGATCGGTAGGCGCTTCCGTCGACGGGGCGGGTGCTACATTGGCAATGGCATTACATCGACATGGCATTTTGCACGCGTCATCCGCGCGGCGAAAATGTCGCATATCGAGTCGTCAGCTTACGCACGAATATGCTTATAGTATTTCGTACGTACTTGTCGGTATCGGTCCGCAGCGCGCCTCGTTCTTGAACGTGCAGAACTTGCTGATGTCGTCAAAGTACAGTCCCGACGGGCACCTGTTCAAGTACGGGTAGTTGTCGACGCACTGGTAGAATCTGCGGCAAGTGGCGGGATCGGCGAAATTACCGTTGCCTTGGCCCTCGGGGCACCGGAACTCCTCGTCCTTTTTCTGCTCCGACTGGCTCTTGCCGCTCTGGCCGAGCACTGCCGACCCAAACGAACGGCTTGCAGTGAAAATGCCGAGAAAGCGCTCACGTGCCGCCGCGGGAACGGCGTCGCAGTGGCCGTGCGTTCGCCAAGGCCGTCGACGACGATGTTGGTCGGGGAAACCGGTAGGTGGTCGTGCGTTGCGCGGACTCCGCGGAATCCGCGGACTACTCGAGCGAGGAGGCGCCCACGAATATTGAAAAACGAATAAAAATGGAAAGCAGCCACGACGAAATCAGCATGGCTAATGAGCCGATTTATGATTGGCCTCGAGGTTTCGCAAGTGTCAGCCGCTGTGGCGATCGAGCCAGAAGAACCGACGAGCGGCGCCTCGTTGATGCCAAAACATCCCGACCTTGGCAAGCGAGTGAAAGTGCGCGCGTGTATCGCCTCCGGTCGACGTCCAGATGCAATTTACATACGGAAAAGCGACATTTCACCTGCGACGTCGCCGTGGCGCGCCGAGCTGTAGGCGGCAATAAAAGAAAGTCTCTCTCTCGCGCGACGCACTTTCATGCGGAGCGCGCGCGCTCGCACGCTCGGATCAGCATCCCGAAAAACGGACGAGGCCTGGCCGCAGCTGCAGGCGCGCAGCCGAGCGGAAAGTGAAGGTGCGCGCGGGGAGGCCAAGCGGGGCCGACTTACCGGAGGCGACGGCCAGGGCAGCGACGAGGGCGGCCGCGGCGTGGCTTCGGTGGCTGGACATCGTCGACGGGACGGCAGAGCTACTCGAGTGGCGTGGACTGGGGCAGGGCTACGGGCCGCGCCGACGGTACACTCGCGGTGCACTGCCAGCCGAGGCAGCAGCTTGTCGCGAGCGGCCCGCAGTCGCGCTTCCTCCACTCCCGCGAGCACCGCGGGCGCGCGCGCGCCTCATTGGCTGACCGCTTTCTATAGCGGACTGACTGACTGACTAGCTCGTGCGACTGCGGCCCGCGCGCGACCCGCGGGCCCGACTCTGCGCTCTCGCGTCGCGTGCAACAACTCGTCAGTGTCCATTTCCAATGTGCATACGTATGTATTTGTGTATTTTGGCAAGTGCGTACATTGTATCGTTACAGTCGAAAACACGAGCGGTCACAGCTCCACGTTGACGAGCCGCGGGCCCCTCTTGCGCTTCTCTTTCCGGGCCATCTGCGCGCTTTTTGGCTGGTTCGTCGGCCTCGCGCTCGGAATCCTGTTTGGCTGCAAGTGGCTGGCCTCGCGCTTGGAGCCGTTCAGCTCTCGCATCGCCAGCGCTATCATCTCGAGGGTCGGCTTATCGAGCAGATCTCGGGTCCTGTTCAGAAACCCGAACGACCACCTGATCGTCTCGTTCCATTTGGGCTGCTTGCGCACAACTCTCCGAGTGACGTCCGGCAGGCTCAGCAGCACGTCGCCGAAGAGGGCAACGTTCTCCAAAACATTCGATACGGCTGCGCGAGACGACAAACCCAACACATTACACATTCGCTCGCGCGGGTAAAGTTCTTGCGCCCGTGCTCATTGGCTGCTCTTACCATCCGCGACGTCCGTGTTGCTGTTAGATTGTGGTGCGAACGACACATTCTTCAGCTCCAAATCCGTCAAATTTTCCAGAAGAACTTTTTTCGAGTCGATCACGTCGAACATCTTCTCCGCCAGCATGTCGATCATCTTGTATTGGCGCTCGTAGCTGTCCATTTTTTGCAGCGTCTTCACGGCCTGCAAATGCTCCTTCCTTCGCTTCGCGAAAAGTCGTTTGACTGGCTTGGACCGATCGTTAAGGAACTAATGTCACATTCAGCCGGCAAACTACTGATTCACAATCAAAACGTTAGATTATCTTAGCTTCTGATTCAACGCTTACACATACAACGCTTATATTTTGTCCGTTACATCAAGTAAAAGTTCAATGAAGCTCAAAACAAATTGCTCGCCCATGTGTTTTTAACAAAACAACTTGACTTTTTAGTAGGTTTTCATAAATCAGTATTCATAGATCAGTAGAATTAGACACTAAAAGATGTGCGATTGTATTTCACATAAGCAGAAATTGTGAAATAAGTTGGAGCATATACGTATATATATTTAAGAATATTTGAAAATTCAACATCAATTTGAAAAAAAAATAAAAGGATACACAACTCTTTATCAAGAGTTTTCAAATTCAGCTCGGTTTGGCTCGTCTCCTTCTTCGCCTCATTGATTGGCTGCTGCTGGGAGTCAGCTTGTGCAGTAGTAGAATTGGTATTCACAGCGGCGGCAAGTGCCACGACAATAACGACGAGGCAGCCCAACCTCCCAAACGTGGTCCTGACCATTATTTAAACCACTTTCACGCTTCACAGCTCCGCTTCGTCGTATTGTTGACGTCAATCGCGATCGATTTGCTCGAGCTCCTTAACAAGCCGGTTCCTTGCTATTTTTCAATTTCTGTGCCATCTGGAAATTAGCGGCTATATATACAACACCACTTTCAAAGTTGGACTACTGCTGGAGTGTTGATATATATATTTTAAAACGCATGTGCACACACACACACATACACACGCTCTCAAACTACTATATAGACTCACGCCCCAGTGGAGCGCCCCAACCACAAAGTCAACTAGTTTGTCAACTATATAGTATCGTGGAGGTTAACTGGAGTAAGCATACTTCGCACTGGAGTAGCCTCAAAACCTTTGTAATTTGTCGATAATATGAGGATTCGCGTCAAAAAAAAAATGCTCTGGACGTGACGACTAGTTGAGTGACGTATATTTAGTGCGACTCTGCATCCGATTATTTACTCATAAAGGACAGTCAGCTTTTTCAAACATATTTATCAATTGCTTTCCAAATTTAAGTTACTGAACTTGGAAATAATCGGAATTTGTCGCTTGGAATAACAGATTTTTTTTTAAATATAAGTGAGAAGAAACATAAATATACTATCATGGCTATGAATGATGCAAGACTTGATGTAAGCACAACATATTTCTATTACTATCAATACTTTTTTGTTCAGATATAACATTGTAACACCACTGATTGGTTTTAGATGTATGACGATGGGATATCTGCTGTTGACCCCACCTACGTACAGGGAGAAATGACTGTAGGTCCAAATACAAGGAGTCAAGCTAGTCTTGGAGATGCTGATTTCAGTACACTGGATGAACCTATTAGGGAAACTATTGTATGTAAATTGTATAATTTCATAGCTATGAACCAACATTATACTTTATTTGTGTATTTATCTAATCTTATATTTTTATTTTGTAGCTCAGGGATGTGAGAGCAGTAGGAAAAAAATTCCTTCATGTTTTGTATCCCAAAGAGAAAAAGAGTTTATTAAAAGAGTGTAAGAATTAGGCAAATAAGTCAATGATACATATTAAAAGCTAACTTGTTAAATATAAAGAAATGTAGTCTTCTAACATTAACTGAAAATTGATTACTTTTCATTACTATTTTATAGGGGACTTATGGGGACCTTTAGTACTTTGTACATTTATAGCAATGTAAGTATTTTCAAATTAAAACTTATTATTATTAACGTTCCAAGTATTCCAATTATATAACCTTTTTGCATTAAAGTTTATAATAAAATTATTGAAGGGTTTTGCAAGGCTCATCTGATACTGCAAATGACTCCAATGATGGTGGGCCAGAGTTTGCAGAAGTCTTTGTAATTGTTTGGATTGGTTCTATGGTAGTGACTTTGAACAGTAAACTCCTTGGTGGTAACATGTAAGTTCTGACAAGATATTTACAATTATACCTAATTTATCAAAATTAATTGATGATTACAATACTTTTAGATCTTTCTTCCAAAGTGTTTGTGTTCTTGGCTACTGCTTACTACCAACAGCAATAGCACTGATTATCTGCAGAATTATATTGTTAGTTGAACAAACTACGTTCTTATTTGTTTTGAGATTTATAATTACAGTGATTGGATTTGCATGGGCAACTTATGGTAATTAAATATTTATTTCATGATAATACAAGAACATACTGAATAAATGTATTCATTTTTTATTTTATTTACAGCTTCAATGGCATTTCTTGGAGATAGTCAACCACCTAACAGAAAAGCTTTGGCTGTCTATCCAATGTGTTTCTTTTATTTTATAATATCGTGGCTAGTTATATCGCATACTGTGTAAATTCTAATGAAGTGATGATGAACTGTATAATGGTTGAGCACAAAATTGTAAAAACAGTATGGATAAGAGTAAAGTCAGCACAGTGCCCTCACAGGGATTCATGAAACATTATACTTAACTCAACAGATAATTCAATTATATAAAAGAAAACGGTGGCGTTTGTCTACTGGTCAATTCGTAATGTTGCTGTATGACTGATTTGTATTGTGTGAGCATTTTGCAGTGAAATGTGATAACAGATTTTTTATTGTATTTTTATGCTCCAGATTAGTGACAGTATTTATTTTTTCTTACAAGAAGAATATGAGACTTGCAGTGATTTCAATATTGGAATATAAACGCAATCCATATATATTTGAATTATAAATCTAATTACACACTTGCCTTTGACTATTTGTACATATTAATTCATAAGAAAGGTGATAATTTCTCGGTGACAAAACGTTATAACAATCGAGCAACCGTAAAAAAGTTTTATTTACAATTAATGATTAATTGTCATCTTACATGAATGTAAAGTACTGTTGTAGTTTTCTGAGAAGCTCTTGGCTGTCTTGATGCGAAGGATAGGCGTTGAGAGCTTTTTGTACCGATATGTAGCTAGTCTGCAAGTCTCCAGTCTAGAATCATGTGAGAAAAGTATGAGAATTAATTTGAATCAATAAGCTTGTAGATGTTCTTACGTTATATGCCAAATATGAACTATTGAAGTGCGGCTCATAAATGTAGTGGGCAATACTAGCAGCAGCATGGAAATATATGCGAGCAGAAGTAACATTTCCGTTTTTCATTTCTATAACACCTAAGTTATTGTAGGACGGAGCGTGACGATTGTCCGCATCAATGGCCAACTTCAGGCATTCGCTAGCCATGATCCAGTCTCCCAAGCACTAGAACAACAGCGAAAAAAAATAATAAAAATTGGACTTTCCTCTCTCGGAATGATGATGTTATATCTACTAACGATAGCGATGTGCGAAATATTGTACCACACGTCTGCGACGCTTTCGTCAGTGGCCAGACTCAAGGCTCTCTCGAAGCATGAGACAGTGAAGTCATAGTGCTGCGCGTAAAAGCAACATAGACCCAAGTTGTTGAACAATTCAGCATTGCAGACTCCCATCTGTAGCAGTCGCCTGAAAAGATGGAAGGAAGGAATAAAGCAAAGCTTAAGAAAGAAACGACGGCTATTAGGACGCGCAGTTTCACGGTGGTCACCTGTAATATCTGAGTGCGATTTCCGGTTGGTCGTTGTAAAAGTGATGTAAGCCTATGCTAGCAATGGCCTCGCTATTCGAGGCATCCTCGTGGGCAATCATCTTGTAGTATTTGATGGACATGGCGACGTTGTTCGTGCCCTCGAAGATGCGCGCCATCTCCGTCAAGATGGACACGTCGTTGGCGAAGGACTCCAAGCCCTTCTTGCAGAGCTCCAAGGCGGCGAGAGGCTGGTCAAGCTTGATATAGACCCGCACGAGTCTTAGCACCAGCTCGATGGTCTTGAAGTCGCGTAGCGCCGAGCGGAATTGCTGCTCAGCGTCGCGCACGAGGCCCAGCACGTAGTAGCACTTGCCCAGCTGCACCTTCCACCACCAGTCTTTGTACTGACAGGCCTGTGTCGCCTGCACCGCTAGATCCAGCGCCTGGGTAGCAAACGCAAAGGGCAAGTGATCGCTGCAGGCACTGATCGATCGCTCGTCCAGCCGTTCCGACTTACGTAGCGGGGATCGTGCTCGTGGTAGTAGATATACTCGAAGAGAGCTTTGGCGATTGCCGGCTGCGCGGCGTACTTGGAGATATTGAGTCGCGACAGCTGGATGAAGGGACCCCCGGGTTCGGTCAGCATCGACGCAGTGCCAAGCCTGTGGGACAGTCAGCCCGAGGATTAGCCAGAGCGTGTCCAGCGGCGTTCGAAGCGCGCGGGCCGGTTGATTACCGGACGCTCCTGCCGCTGCTGGCGGTGAGGGGTCGCGCGGTCGCGGCCGTCCGCGGGGTGCGCAACGTTTGCTCCAAGCCCTGTGATGAGTCGAGCGCCGACTGCGTGGCCGGCCTCACCACTCCGGTCAGCGGCCTTCCTGTCGTAGTTCCACCGAGTCAGTGCCCGGCGGCCGAGCTCCGCTTCTTCCGCGCGCGGCGAGCGCGCAGTTATCGCGAACGGACAGAAGAGAAGCTCGGCGGCGGGTATCGTTCGGAATCGCTCGCGAGAAGTGAATCGATCGACGCACCTGATTGCGTGCGCGGCCGGAATCCCTGGCCTGGCATGGTAGTGCCGGGATGGCGCAGCGAAGTGCCGGGTCTGGGCATCGCCGCGATGGTGTCGTTGTCCAGGAGAGTCTCGGCCAGGCCCTCCTCCTCGGCCTCGATGTCGTCTACGTAGACCTGTAGCGTGAGCGCCCGCATCTTCAGCACCCAGACCGCCTGCGCAGTTGCGTTTCGATGACGCGACACGCTGACCGACGCTCGAGCGCGACTGCACTTCGCGATCGAACGACGGTCGAGGCGCCAACGGGAAGTTGTTGACTTTGGGAGAAATTGTACCTGGTCGAGGGGGCTCTTGCGGAGGAGCTCCGTGCAGGCGGCGGCGCACGCCTCGTACTTCCTGCGCCGGAACAGGCTCAGCGCGACGAACAGCTCCATGTTGTACGGCGCGGTGTACTGACCGGCGCCCCCGATCGCCACATTATTCAGCATCTATCGAGGCCCTTGCTCACCCCTGCACACCGCCCACCTGTCTTTATGCTCGGCTTATCGATCGCTGCTCGCCCGTCGGCGACTTGCTACGCGCCGGGCGCTTCTGTTGTACACAGTGCACGCCGTCCCCATCGATTGCTCGGCCGCTTGGCGCACACGTGCCTCTCGCACTCCCTAGCGCCGCACGCTCCGCTCCCTTTGCACTCGCGAACGGTCGCTCCACGAGAGTACGAGGAAGCCGTTTGGCCGTCGCGCTCAGCCGACCGAATGGCAATGACATTGACGTCGTCGCGGCCTACGGCACGAGCGACGTGGCTGCTATACAGCGACAACGAAGCGACATTATCCATTGCTGTTGTCGATTAGACGAGGGTCAGCGCGAACTCCGGCGGAGGGTCGCGTTTGGCCGTGGACCGGTGGCCAGCCAACCGCGCGCGTCGACAGCGTCCCCGCGGGCGGCAGGCCGCGAAGGCGACTCGCGAAGCGAGCGTCCCTCGGGAGCGGCGAGGCCGGCGACAACTCGAGAGCGCGAGCGCATGTAGGAGCGAGAGGCTCGGCGAGAGGCTCGGCGAGCTATCAGACTAATCAGTGCCATCACGCTCTATTCGGACGGGAGGCGAGAGAGGCTGCGATTACGATGGGGAGAGATTCAGCGTTTTACTGCCGCCGCGGGCGCGCGGCGAGCTCCAGTCGGCGATCGTCCTCCACCTCGCGGCAAGTTCTCGAGGGGCCGGCTACGAGACGCTGCGCCTGTTCACTAGCCGCTCGCCCCGAGGAGCATGGCCGACTAGGCTGACAGCGCGAGCAGGCCACATCTCGACCGTCCGCGAGGTACGTAGCTGCGCTCCTCGGCCTCCGTTCCTCGGCCGCGCTGGAAGGCGTCGATTAACGCTCGCTCGATTACCGCATTGTTTACGCAACGAGCTGCCGGATTAACGGTCGCGCGCTTCCTTCCTTCGTCGCAGCCTTCTCGTTCATTCGACGTTGCACCGATCGAATCGGATCTGACGACGAGGATGAGCTACTCTGCGCTCTGTTCGATTAACGAAAATGTCGACGATTCACGAGCAAAACAGTCAGAGTGAGGCGCCTTCGCCGCATCGGCGCAGGCGCAAATGGATGCAATACGCGTCAAATTTTAAATGGGCTGCGTTTACTTTAACAACGTGAATTAAGTTGTCAGTGAGCACTTCGAAAGGGCAATTGTCACGTTGCGCCGTGCGATCAGTCGCTTGTCAATACTTTGATGGGATCCGGCCAATTCGCGGGCCAGCTAAATCCGGGAGCTGCAGGAACGCGTGGTAAACGGCGTGGAAAGCGAGCTAACAAAAAGTTCCACTGAGCGATTGGCTGGTCGGGCGCGAGCGGAAAGTCCGTAGAGACCGACGGCGATTGCCGAACAGTGAGTTGGTATTGTTGCGCGTGACGCTCATAGCTGATGTTGGCCGCGTGTCGCTGAGCAAACATTCGGGGCAGGAAGTAGAATTAGAATTGGACAAAGCCGGGCGGCGCAGGCCCTACCTATCATCCAGTGCTATTTACGCACACGGCGGCCAACTGTAACTCGAGTGGGCGCACGTACACCCGAGCTAAATATAGACCGCAGCACGCGCGCAACTTTCAGGGGTGCGATTTGCCACTGCAATCGCGCTTGATTGGACTCTGAAACAACCAATTGCCCATTGGTCGTATCCAGCGGTCAACACCCTTACGAGTCGCTCCCTTCGTGCGCTTTTTATCGTTAAATTAGCTACGTTTCACTTTCTGCCACAGCTTCTTACTCTCCGCCTTGCTATAAATACAACTTTCAGAAATCGATATCGTCGAGCACACTTCTTATTGGAATTGCATTGATATCCATTTACGGCCGATTTCGCAGAACGAACGCATCGATTCGGCGCCGTTCTTTCGAACGTTCGGATTGTGCTCTTGTCAAAGTTTCCGAGGACGCACGTTCTCAATTTTTCGATTTCATTATTCGATGTAGTGTGATTTCTCCTGTCATCGCGTGTGCTCGTGAAAATCTTGTTTGTCCATATTTCATAATTTTGTCATAATTTAAAAAAATTTTTTTAAATAAGAAAACATTGGTACCTTATTGACTTGAAACTCGAATTTTACAAGTATAACCGTAGTTCCATATATGCCCTGCCCAAAATATTGACTCACATGTGTGAACGTGTTTTTGTCGCAGTTCCGTTACACTAATGAGTTATTCGAACATAAAGACGAAATATTGAGAAAAATATGAGAGCAGATACGGGTTCTGGTGTATTTTCAGCCGTAGATTTGAAGTTGAAAATGAGAGCGACGCTGTCGTTTATCCTTTTTCATTGAATGACCTTCCAAAAAACAGTCGATCCACGCGAGAATAGGCGTAGTTTTTTCGGTCGACAGTGGTACTTGTAAAAGAGCAAAACTAGAGTGCAATGAGGATGCGCGGCGAGGGACGCAAGTGCGGTCTATTAATAGCACAGATTGATCAGATCGGAAGATCAGGGGCGCGCAGCGAAGGCGAGCGAAAAGGCGAAATTGAGGGATTTTCGGTGGCATCGGCCGGAAGTAAATACGGGAGCGCTGAAAGGACGCGTGGCTTGCAGCGAGCGGCAGCAGCTGGTGAAATGACGACGAAGCTGGAGCAAGTATCCGCGGAGCCGGAGGCAAGAGCTCAGCCGCCGGCGGAAGGCGAGGAGAGGAGCGAGCCGGCTCGGGGCTCGTGGGCCAGCAAAACCGAGTTTCTGCTGTCGTGCGCCGGATACGCTATCGGGATCGGCAACGTCTGGAGATTTCCCTATCTGTGCTACAGGAACGGCGGCGGTGAGTATGGAGCGCGCGGAGAGCGCTTGCCCGTTCGACGTGGTCCGGCTCGCGGCGGAAAGACACCCGTGCGGCGCGTGGCATCGGCAGCCCCGGTCATCCTTTCGAAAGCGAAGGAGTCGGCCTCCGATCGCGCGCGCCTGCGTGCGGCTACCGTATCTCCGTCTGACAATTGACGCGGAGGTCTCTGATTAGATGATTCGGCGCAAGTGCCTCGCGCCGCTCGCTCGCTCGTTACGCAGGCAAATTGCGCTCGCTCTGGCCTTGGAGCTGTTCCGGCGCGTTTGCCGCCGCCGACGCCGCGGGTCGTGCACGCGCGGCCCTTTTACGACGCCAATTAGCAGTCGGTTTGCCACCAGCGAAAAAAGGAAGGAGCGCGTGGCTTTCTTCGACCTCCTTTCTCGCGCTCGGGATTGTTTGATTAGGTCCGCCGGTTATCAGCGTGCTGCGGCACCTCGCTCGCTCGATTCTCTTTCCGAGAGAGAGTATGTTCTCTAACAGAATCGCGGAATGGTCCTAAGATGAGCGAAAACGCGCCTCTTCGATTGTCGGACGAGCACGCGACTGGCCGTGAATTTACGTTGAAGCTCAAGCGTTGCGAAAGGCCGCGTATAGACGTGCGGAGAGGCGGTCTAATGAATATCGCGCGACCCAATTGACGCAGGGGCCTTCCTAGTGCCGTATCTGCTGATGCTGTTTCTCTGCGGCATCCCCCTGTTCTTCATGGAGTCGTCCATGGGCCAGTTCGGCGGCACTGGCTGTATAACCATGTTCCGCATGAGTCCCCTGTTCAAAGGTATGCACCCATATCCGACATGCGTTTGTTCAACGACGAGCTGACGGCCTCCGACGAGGATGTTGCGTAGGCGCGGGATTCGCCATCGTCATAGTCAATGTCATCTGCACGATGTACTACAACGTGGTGATAGCCTATCCGCTGATGTTCCTGGCGATGTCCTTCAGGCAGACTCTGCCCTGGGAGGGCTGCGACAATCCCTGGAACACCTACAACTGCTTGAAGGTGAGGGGCGATAACGAGCGGGGCAGGACGCGGCTCGATCGCTAATCGCGTGCGCGTGTGCTGTAGTTGGGCGGAGAGGTGTTCGCGGAGAAGAACGAGACCGATCAGATCAGGTTGATCGAGAAGACGAAGACGCCGGCCGACGAGTTTTTTCAGTGAGTATATCGCGCGCGCGCCCCCGGACCGGGGCGGTCAATCGACTGACGCGACGGCCTGCTGCTTCAGCAACCACATCCTCGAGATATCGGGCAGCATTAACGAGCTGGGCGGCATCGTCTGGCCGCTGTTCGCCTGCAACGTTGTCTCGTGGATCATCGTCTACCTGTGCATCTGCAACGGAGTGAAGACCGTCGGCAAGGTGAGTGAGCGGCGCTCGCCAGCGAGGCGGCCGAGTATAATTGTCGTGCCAACGATGCAGGTGGTCTACTTCACCGCCACTTTTCCGTTCGTCATCCTGTTCATTCTGTTCGTGCGGGGTGTGACGCTTCCCGGAGCCACGGACGGCATTCTGTTCTACATCATGCCCAAGTGGGAGGAGCTGCTCAACTTGAAAGTAAAGAACGCGTCACTCGATCCGCGACACGCGCTTATTGCGTGGGAATTTCGCAGGTGTGGGCCGACGCAGCCATCCAGATATTCTTCTCGCTGGGCCCCGGCTGGGGCGGCATCGTCAACATGGCCAGCTACAATCCGTTTCGCAACAACAATCGGCTGTGAGTGAGCGGAGGAGCTCGGCGGGTGGCGCGCCTCGCAATGAATCGAGCTTGGATTGTTCGCAGAGACTCGATCCTGGTGCCGATACTGAACTGTGGGACGAGCATTTTCGCGGGATTCGTGGTGTTCTCGGTGCTCGGCTTCATGTCCTTTAAGACGGGTCTGCCGATATCGACCGTCGCCACTGGAGGTGAGCGCTGCTGGAGGGAGCGAAGCAGCGCGAGCGCTAACGGACACGGCTGCTTGTCTGTTGTTGTTCAGGGCCCGGACTGGCCTTCGTCACCTATCCAGAGGCGATAACGATGCTCCCGTTCCCGCAGCTCTGGGCGGTCCTCTTTTTCACGATGCTCTACCTCTTGGGAATGGATAGTTGTGTAATTACTTAACGCTCTGACTAATATCCGACGTTCGGGGCGATTGATCGTGATCAGTGTGCGCTGCTCGACAGTTCGTGCAAATCGAGGCCATCATATCGAGCGTGACCGACGCTTATCCGGAGCTGAGGCGGCGCAAGTCACTGGTCACCTTCGGCTCCCTAGTCATCTTGTTCATCGGCTCGACCATCTTCGTGACGAACGTAAGTCCGCGGCGGCGAATCTCCGCGCACCAGCCCGCGAATGCGCAGCATTCGCCGCAGCCGATACAAATCGCACACGCAATTGTCTGTTCAGGGCGGCATGTACGTTCTGCAAATGTTCGACTGGTACGCCGCATCGATTTCCGTGATATCCATCTGCCTGGTCGAGGTCATAGTCGTCGGTTGGACGTACGGTAAGGCGAGGGCGCACGCTTTGTCGTGTCGCGCGTGCACTCGTTCACGTAGCTGGTGCTGCTTGTGTTGAAGGCTGCGAAAACTTCGTGCGAGACGTGGAGTTCATGATCGGCGAGAAGCTGCACTGGTGGTGGCCGTTCTGCTGGAAGTACATGACGCCCGTCATACTATCCGTGAGCCTCCTCTCTGTCAATCATCCGCGCCCCGATCCGACCAAAACGAACTCGAGTCGTGCCGGCACGAATAGCGACGCGCTACTTTCCACGTGTACGAAAACGTGCACACGCAACGCCGGCGCCGATTCACCGGCTGCCTCGCTTCTTATTTCTTTCAGTTTATCTTTGTGACAACCGTTCTGTTCAACACGCGAATTACTTACAACGGAGTCGACTATCCCGAGTGGGCCGTCGCCGTAGGCTGGTGCTCCTGCCTCGTCAGCATGCTCTGCATTCCCGGCTACATCATCTGCTACTTGGTCTTCGGAAAGGTAACTACTAGCGAGCGCCGTTATACAAACAACGGCGTTGCGCGTTTCTTTATTCATTCCTTCGCGACATTGCAAATGAAAACTTTTCCTGGGCAAACTGCTCCGAGCACGTTAGTGAACAATTTCCATCGTCAACTCATACATTCACATTCCGATCGAACAAATGCATATTTTCTCTACTTCCTCCCAGGGAACGCTAGCGGAGAAGATTGCCCACGGTACTAATCCAACGAGCGAGTGGGGACCGACACAGGCAGAAGACAGAGAAGCCTGGGAGAAATTCGTCAAGAGCACGCGGAGGCTGTCGAATCACCCGCTCGTAAATGGCGTCAAAGTAACCGGATGTTGACCAGCACCTGGACTAAGGTTCGGGCGCTCGAGTCACGGTGATACATTCGCGGGCCACAATGCTCGATCAACGGCGTCTTGCCAGGCATCGATCACTGACGCGCTGTTAGAGAGCCTATACATTTTTGTAAAGTTCAATAAACATCTGCTACACAAAGAGGCGGCTGCGATTGTTGCGCGCCTTCGGTCGTTCGTTGTTTCTGTCGAAATTAGCCGGTGACATAACCACACTCTCGCGATCCTTTCGCTGCGCTCTATCGAAAAATGGCCGAGTCAAAGTCGAGGCGCAAGATGAGGAAGCCGGGCGTCCAGAAGCCGAAGCGCGGAGGCAAAGGGAAGAAGAAAGTCGCGTTTGGCGCAGGAGCGGCCCGAGCGCTCCACGAGCCCCGAGAGCCAACGGCGAGCCAAAGGAAAGCCGCCAAGGCGAGGGCTCGTTCGCGCGGAGAGGAGGACCGGCTGAAGATGATGTTCAGCTCGTCCAGCGACCCGTACGACAAGCCCCTGCGCTGGTGGGAGCCGCCCGTGGTCAGATACGCGTAAGTGCGTGCCAGGAGGCAGCCGGATAAGCGAGCGGCTGGCACAGGTAGAGAGCGACCGAGGTCGCGCGGGGGAGCGATCACATCGCGTGCTGCGCGTTGCTAATGTGTCAGCTAACTCTCGGCAGGAGTTTTAACGCTTTTCGGTTTTCGAAACTGGCACGATTGGCTGTCTGGCTGGCAGCTTACGATGTAACACGCGTACGCGCGCTCGGCGCCCGTTCTTCCCGCGCGCCCGCCAGGGCGATCTCTCGCTCTCGCGGCCGCGCCGAGTGAGTGTTCGCCATGAGCCTCGGGAGCTTCTGGGCGACGGTCGAGCTGCTGACGGCCCTGGAGCCCAGCAGCAAAGCCAATCCCTTCGAGGAGACGGACGTCGACGACTGGCTGGAAGATGTCTCGCGGAAGATCAGGATGCAGCTGCAGCTCAAGAGGGCCAATCTCGGGCCAGCTCTCGTCGGCCGGCTTGACGACCACGACCACGATCACGACCACGACCACGACCACGACGACGCTACGGATTACGCCAATTTGCTCGACTGCAGGTACAGCGCCTGCAGCCTCGTTGTTTCCGCAGCGGCGACTGGCGCGTTTCCTCGTTGACATTGGCGTTTCGTCGGAGTCGTGCAGCTAGCTGAAATCCGATCGGAGCCACGCCGCGCCGACTATTGTCTTTCCTCTTTCCCTGTAGCAACAGATACGAGAATCGAAAGCAAACATACGAGCGGCAGCCACAGTACAAACAGAATATCCCCTTGGACCGTTGCTATTATTGCGCCCTTCTGTGCGTTTTCTTTCATTAGTCGGACCTTGATTATTATCCGCAGCTCTCTCTCTCTCTCTCTCTCTCTCTCGGTAAACGTGTCCAACTCCCAGCCAAGCCAACGGCGCGTCACCATTTCAGACGGCGCATAGCAAACAGACCGACAATAGCGCCACGACCACTACCGGCCACGCGCAAATGGACAACTACGTGGGATTCGTTTCGCATCCTCGCATCGACGGTTAATTTTCCACTGGATCGCCGCCGCGCGAAAGCTTTCCGCGAAGGACCAACGAATACGCGAGAATCTCGCGTTACTTGCGTGGCTTATTTACGCGCTCGCGCCCAAGGCAGCTTGTAAGCGGACCCGCGCTTCGCAGCCCTCGCCGACAAATTACGCGACTCGAAGCCTCGGACGCTTAATCCCGCGGAGATGCAACGAGGCTTTCGCGCCCTACGATCAACGTCCATGGAGGGGGGGGGGGCGCATATTGCGCGAAACACCGCTCTCGCTCGCGCTCGTCACATCGTCGTTAGAGCCGAAACTTAGTCGCAACCGCCGTCCGATCGTTAGCTAATAAGCTTCACTGATTAATTCGCTGCTCGGCGGCTTGTTGCGAGCTGGCCCAACTCGCAGCAGCCGTGTGCTCATTGCGGCTAATGCAGCCGTCGACGAGAGAGTGAGAGACAGACAGGCAGACTGCCAGGTAGCGTCCGCTTACCAATAAAAAATCCACTTTCGCCCTCGAGTTTGCAGTCGAGTTTGCGTGAAGGCTGCGGATCGATCGACTTGGGGCTGCGTCGTGGCCAGTAGTGCGGGGCGCGCTCGTTCGCACCCACAATAGAACTGATATTTCGTCTGCGAAGCGAACTCGCTGACGTCAGAGATCACTAGGCGCGACTACGCGGATAGGTGTGCAGGCGCGCGGAGAGAGGCTGGAAAAGCGCTTGGGGAGGGACAGTGCCGTCGTTCAGTTGGTCGTTTATTTTTGGACGATGATCATCTTGAAGGGGAGCCGCTCCACAAACAGATCAGAATTTCATCGGTCGCCCCAGCGAGAAAACAATTAAATCGACACCTGTTGGCGCTCTCCGCCTGTCCGGACAACCAGCTCTCCTCGCGACAGGCCGCAATGTCAGGCGCCAGTCGCCGTACAGCGAGAACAAAAGAAGTATTGAAATCGATAAGCAGTCGATTGGTTTTGGCTTTCCCCGGCACGGCAAGACGCGCGACATAGTTACGATGCGCCGCGGAGCACTGCTTTTTTGCCTTTCTCTTCTTTCTACTCTCTTTTGTTTTTTCTCGTGTTTGCTTTTCTCCGCTCCGACAGCCGCGTGCCACTTAAGCATCCGCCAACGCCGCCAGCGTCATGGTCGAGCTTCGCGAACGGGAAAGGGCGCGAGCCCTCCCCCTCCCCTCCTCCACGCGCCGCGGCTTTCCGATGGCTCTGGCCGTCGGACGGTGAATTAGATCGAACCTTCATTGTCACGCGATTATGCTGTTTGTTTTTTTTTTAGACGACCACGTTCGATTTTGCGCTCGTTCCGTGCGTGCGACTCGGAAATCTCGTCCATTCTGGAAAGCACTGGCCCGTCCGTAAAACGATACTCGACAGACGACGCGTCGTAGCGACTGAAACGGGGTGCTTGCTCGAGCCGCGTGTCGCAGTCGTGAACGCTAGTGTCGGGCCGTCTTATAAATCATCGTCGACGTCTGGCGATCGATCGAGAAAAAAGTCAAGCCGAGCGCGCACATCAGCCGAGGCCGCGAACGCTTTGGCAACCAACAGCGGGTGAAAGAAGCACTCGGCGAGGCGCGCTAAACAAGCGTGCAATCAGAGGCGCGATCGGGCCCTGCCCACACGACACTCGCATCGGTGTCATCCGCATTCCAGTGCGCTGCCGACGTTCGAGATCGCGCTGATCGAGTGAAATAGAAAAGGCGAGGCTCGCTCGGTAGACGCGAAAATGGCGAGGTCGGTGCGACGAGGCAAACGAGAGGTAAAGGCATTGGTACGGCTGAACTTGCGCGTCGAGCAGAGAGGAATGTGGCCGAGGGACAGCGTCCATTGTCGTACGGCGTGCAAGTGACGTTCGATTAATTGAAGCGCGCGTATGCGAGATAAAACGAACGAACAAAAACAAAACAGCCGGCGTGACGTTGAGCACCGTCGGCCTGTCGATCAGCAAATAAGACTAGCGGCAACAAAAGATGCACCGTCGACGAGAAAATGAGCTTTCATCATTATGTGGCCCCCCTTCTCATGCTCGCCTTGCGGCCGGCAACTAAACGGCAACCGTCGCAGCCAGTCACGAAGCTGCAGTCGTGCACATGAGCCGCCTCCGAAGGCACATCGGGAAGTGCGCTCCGCTCCGCTCCGACGACTCTGGCGGCCGACAAAGTCTCGGGCTTGCCTCAGTGCTGCGACTGCGTCCTTCTCGGTCGAGTACGTAGGATCTATCGCGATTTGCGCACGCACGAGCTCGGTTTAGTGAATGGGCGCACACCGAGCGGCTGCATTCCGAGAGAGCGAATCGATATTACAGCTCGCTCATCGAAGCGCGCGCGCAAGGACACGCAATCGAAGCGTTGCCTTTTTCGTTTCTCGCCTCTATGTCGACGTCGAGACGAGAAATGAGCGCACAGCGCGACGAAAATTGGCCGACAGCTCGCTGAAAGATGAATGCCTCGTTGGCACATTGCAGCTTCGCCTACTCGCCGGTGCGCTCACGCCTGGAGCAGCTGATGGGCAGCCGCGTGGTGCGACTGACCGAGCGCAAGTACATGCTGAAGCTGATGTCGCGCATACGCCAGGAGCACGAGGCGCAGCAGCAAGCTCGGATACAGGAGCGCAAGGTCAGCCAGGTGACGCAATATCCGGGCGCCACGTGGGCCGCCGAAACTCGCGGATTCTGCCTTTCGCGTCGCCCAGTCAATGGACGCACTCCGGATCGGCCGGCAGCTCTCGCGATAGCTTCGCCACTGAGATCGCCACGGTATTTTTTCGTTCAGCGTTGCATTGCACATCACATCGATCCTCGTGGCTATTATGATATTCCGCAAATAAAGTGTGTCCCGCCCAACCTTCTTATCGATTTAGCGATTCGCTTTGAAGCAGCCGAGTACAATTGGTTGACATGGCCCAGACAAGTCGAGTCGGAGGTTGCATGCACCCGCCTCGTTTGTTCGCATCAGCGATGCCGCCGGCGCGCGATCATTATTTAGGGACGCTAATTATCCGGCGACCTCCTGAACCACCATTCACGACTGGTTTTACCGTCCGCCTAATTCGTTGCCAGTCAACGGGTGCTCGGGTGCTCGGGTGCTCGGGTGCTCGGGCGCCCAGGCCCCCGGGCGTACGACTACGTGCCACGTCGGCTATACGTTTCAACGTTCGGAAATCAATTGATCGCGGGGGTGGGGGTTAGCCGATCGCAGATGAACAGAGCAAACGAGAGAAAGCAGGCGAGCGACGGAGCTAGCCTCGAGGAGGCAAACAAAGGGGCGTGTCGGGCGAAATGGAGAAAAAGTGGAGGAGCACGCAAATACGGCTGGCGAGAAAGCAAAGCGGAGGACCGGACGGCGGCTAAGCAAACAGCGCGCGGATTTAGCTGTATTGTTGCAGACTCGCGAGCTGATGCGTACCAAGCGGCTCATCCTGAACCGCTTGATTCCGGTCGACGAGGCGCCCGCTGAGATCCGCGAGTACCCGCTGTTCCAGCTCTATCTCTACTGCGACGCGATCATGGAGAGGCGCCGCAAGAAGGTAGGTTGTCGCGAGGGCCTACGCGCGCGCCAAGTGTCCCATACTCCGTTCGCGTGCGCCGCAGAGGGCCTCCAAGGAGGTGAAGATGCCGAGGTCGCTGTTCAAGCTGCTCTATCCGGAGCGTCCGCCCGAATCGGCTGAGCCGTGCGACAGCGAGGCCGGCGAGGAGGAAGCCGTGCCCACCAAGGAGATCCTCATCGACGGAGTGCCCACGCTGGTAGGCTGTCGCGGCCGCCCGAGCCCGGCTTTTGTACGGCCTCGTCCGTTCCCAGGTGCCCATGTCCAAGGAGGAGATCGAGCAGCAGGCCAGGGACCGTGAGCTGGCCGAGGAGGTGCGCAACGGCTACATGCTCACCAAGGAGGAGTACGAGAGCCTGCACTACGAGGCTGAGTCCGTGAAGAAACTGAAGGAGGCCAAGGTGAGTCGCCAGCAATGGTGACGCTGCGGTCGGGAACGCAGTCGTCGTTGCGGGCGTCGAACCCCGCGTTGGCACGCGCGATCGCTTGAATCGCGAGACTGAGCACGCCGGCCATCGGCGCAACGTCTCAAGCGGGACGACGGAAGACGATGCGCCAGCGCGACCCAGCTACGCCGACGATTAATGGAGCTCGCTCGTTCGTTTCACAGACCGTCGACGAGATGTACGCCAAGGCACACGAGATAGTCGGCCTGCTGTACAGTCTGGCCAGCCGCGGTGCCGACAAGCGCAAGCGCTGCACCATTAACCAGCAGAGCACCGACGACCGAGGCTCTCACGCTTGAACTGTCGTCCTGTGCAAAGGACGACTTGTAAGCTGCGCCAAAGCAGCTATATGTATATCATCTAATTTTTCTAGCTATATTGTATCTGTATGTTCTATTTCCGCGGAGGCGCAGCGCACGGCGAGACACAAATAAATACTATTTTTTTCAATGGGACATCCTCGCAGGCGGTCTGTACACCCAACACTCAAATGATCGCCGTGCAGACGCGTCGGCAGCTGCGCGCGCGCATTGTCAAGCAGAGTCGGCATTCAATTCGTAATAGCACCCATTGTGCGCGAAATATTTGCTCGGATAATTTCACGCGAGCGCGATAATTGTGAATCGCAGATGCTCGCGGAGCTGTGAAAATATTCTCTCTCGGAGGTTCGCGAAATGCGTAGCGCCCAACAAAAGCTTTTTTCCCGCCGAGCTGCCAACGAGAAGAACGAGGAACAATCCGATCGTAACTTTCTACGGTCGACGCAACGTATCACGGTATCCAGAATGAAACTTCCAGACGGAAGAAAGTTCGTAAAAAGCGTCCCTTCCGAAACATTTATAGCCGGCTCATCGAAGCGCGCACTGAGCTCGTTCTCGGGCCGACTGGCGAAAAGGCCGAATGATCGCGGCATAGCGGGCAATCCAGTGACTGCGATGGTCGAATGAGAAAAGCGACGCGAACGCGTTCGCAGCTGCAAGCGCGCACGAGGCAATAAGTTTCCGGTTCGACCTGCTGTTGGCCTGAGGTTATCGAATGCGTAAATCGTAAATCGCGCCCTACTCGCGGCGACCTGCCAGTCTGACGCCTAACCCATCAGTTTCGTTAGCCGTGCTGTGGCAAGCCGCGCGCGTTCGATCTAGCACACGTAGGGCGTAACCGGACCGGAACCCGCGAGCAACAGCGAGGACACGAGCGAGGAGCCAGGTAAAAGCGCGATGCCGTTCGACGGCAACGCGAACGCGAGCTCAGGTGTAATTCTGTCGTGCAGGCCAGCCTCGGTGGAGGAGGCGGCTCTCCTCCCCCGGGCAGCCTGCAGCCGCAGCAGCAGCGAACGCGGCAGCCTATATAAAGCGCGGAGGCGCACGCATGACACCAGAAGCTCGTGGACCCCCGGCGCTCTCGTGCGTCGCGCGTGCCCTGTCTCTCGCTCTCAGTCCGCCCCCGACCGACGAGCAGTCAGTGCAAGTGTCGCGAATCGATCTCGAGTGACGAGTGCTTGGCGCGCGTTTGCCAAGGAACTGCTTCTCGTGGAGCACGAGACCCCACCAGGTAAGCTATCTCGTTCAGTTCGACTTCGCTGTGCTTCCTGTTGCTTTGCTGTGCTTGCTTGTTTGTTTGCTTGCTTGCTTGCTTGCTTGCTTGCTTGCCGGACGAGTGTTCGTACGCCGAGCGAGTTCCAGCGACTGGATAATCGGCCGGCCATTCTCGCTCCAACCGCATGAGTATTCGTTAGGATTTTAGAGAACGCGATCGTTCGCTTCCCGACTGGCATTATTTCGCGAAAACGAGCCCGCGGCGCTCGAGCACCGTTCGCCGCAGCTCACCATCGATGCGCGCATCGCCCGACGATCTCTTCGAAGAACTATAAGAAAAAAACCGATTGGGTGCTTCGGTTTTTTGCTCTGCATCGGTCGCCACGCGAGCATTCGCGACTTTTCAATGGCTCCAATTGTCGTGGAATACCGAATGAAATCGAGCAAGACGGCGTGCCCGGACAAAATACAGCGGCGGAGGGTTTCAGTGGTACGTCTCGATCACTGGTCAGCCGCGCCGCAGCCGGGAAGCGAGCGAGCAACAAGTAGTGCGCTCCGCCGGTGGCAGCTCTGCAGCTGTAAACTGCGCGTGCCATTTCAACGGAGACTCGAGCGAGTTGCATTTCTTCGTCTGCCTCGGCCGACTGCAGCTGGTTCGCAAATGCAAGTCCGCTAGTGTAAAAAGACATTAGCGCGCTAGTTAAGCATCGAAATGGCCGCGTGTGCGCTAAAGCAGAGTGCTAGCCGAGCGGATGCATCGATGCACGGTCGCGGGCGCGCGAGGCACGTGCTCATGCGAATTGAAACCGCAGCATCGCGACATGCGCTGCGCCTTGCTGATCCTCGTGGCGCTGCTCGAAGCCCGGGCACTGAGGACGGAGCGACTGGAGGAGCCAACCAAGGACAAGGGCGCTGCGACACAGCTGCAAGGCTGGGCCAGACTGACGCCTCCAGCTGCGCACGACGCCTTCGACGCGAGGACTTTCCGCTTGGACGCCGTTGATCTCGAGGACGAACGCAACGATTATGGTTCGTATGCACTTGCACGCGTGCTCTTTCGCTGCTCGCTCCTATGGTCTTTCTTTGGTTTTCGCGCTCGTCTGCATCGATCTTTAGACTGCCTAATAACTGTTCAAACGATCGCTTTAACACGCTAAGCCGGTATTCGAATCCGTCGAGATGTAGCGCGATTTTCTTGGAAAAATTGTTTTGAATCGAAAAAAATTTTCGCGGAACGAGCTGGCTTTGACGATCGTTTAAAATTAAATTCAAGGCACGTTGCTCAGTCAGGCTCTTCCCTGTCGATTCGCACTTCGCGTTCGCGCTACAGATCAGAGCCAAGAGCAACTGCAAACTGTTATCGGCAGCTGGACGATTTAAAATTGATATAAAGGCCGGGGACGCGAGAACGAGAGAGCGACGAGTACGGGAGTACGGCTAATCGACGCCTATGCTTATCCAAAAATCACAAATGGCCGACGAACGAGTCGATTCGACGCGTAAGTATCGCGTGGGGGTCCGGTGCGGCTCGGTTGGGAGTACGCGATCGGCGAGCGTTCCTCACAGGCAGAGCTCTGCCAACTGCGCCCCGATTCATCGGCGAAATCTCCCAGAGTACCCGGACCAGCGGCTGAAGTCGATCGACCAGTTGGACGAGCCACAACTGCAGCGCATGGCCAATTACTTGGTGAAGGTGCTGCAGCGGCCGGACGTCTACGAGGCCCCCGTGCTGCTCGCGAGGGAGCCCGTCGACGAGTTGGACGACAGCAGACCATATCCCTTGGAGCTGGACGATCCGAGGAGCGTCACCAAGAGGACGCGCTACTACAGGCCATACCCCTGGAAACGCCAGAATTCAAGGCACGTTGCTCAGTCACGCTCTTCCCTGTCGATTCGCACCTCGCGTTCACGCCACAGATCGGAGCCAAGTGCAACTGCAAACTGCTATCGGCAGCTTGACGCTGGATGTGGCGACAACTCGCGCGTTGCCGTCGCTCGCGGAGCGCGGCGAGAATGATCCTCAGCTCGGTTTGTTTTCGTTGCAGAAGCTACCAGTCGGATTATGAGCCGTACAACGCCTGCACCTTAACTCGGAAAGACGTGTTCAATCTGCTGGTCGCGCTGCACGACGCCCGCCAAGGAAACAAGTCGCGAATCGTTAATTTCTGCAACCGAAAGCGACCCGCCAGTGCAATATACACGAACATCCGATTTCTCGGGCGGAGAAGAAAGTAAATTCATCTCGCGATCATCCACAGCTTCGCCCGCGGCTGATGAATGCCAAGTAGCAGCCCTGTCTCCCTTTACCCGTTACGAGCATTTCACTCTGATTATCCAGTCGACTTTACTCTTTCAAGCATTACACGTCATTTTTATTTATATTCTATTCAAGCGCCAACCGCGGCTCAATCATATTTCCAATTAACACTTCTTTCGTTGCCAGTTCGATATTTAATCAGACTGCGCTCAATATATGCGTGCTTGTATCATTAAGAATATATATATGTATAAAAAACAGATTCATTTACCATATATATCTTATTGTCTATATGTAAATTAAAAATAGTAATCGTCTGTAATATATAAATGATTGAGAACAAGAGTCAATAAACAGGCATGCCCCTTCACGATACGTTTCTGATTCAGCTATATCCGTTCGAATTTAAGACATCTGTAAAAGTTTCGAGTGCACATCTAGAGTAGCCGATAAAAATTCGATTCTGTGAAGAAATATCACATTGTCACGCCTCTTATCAGCTCAGCCAGGTTAAGTTAACATAAGAAAATACATTTATTTCGAGAAATATTATACTGTACAAAATAAATATGAAGTATGTATGTGCACATATCGAAGAGCGTAGTAGCAGTGTCATCGAGCAGGAATTTAAAGAGCCGGTTCGCACGGCAGTTGCGAGAAGCTAATGTCGAAACCTCTTCCTGCGCCGCGAGCGTTGCTCGCAAAGTCAATTCGCAGACTGTCGGTCCGCGTCAGATCAAACACCGCTGCAAACATTACGGAACGAGCGATTAGGATGTGCCGGAACAGAAGAAAGAGCGCAGCAAACAGCTAAAGAAAAAGGCGCAAGCTTACTCACTCTTAAAGTCGTTCAAGGATCTGCCGCAGTATTTCTCCCGCTCGACGCCGAACGACAAGTAGTCGCTGGCGCAGTCTTGGCTCGGCTCCAAGTCGAAGTCTCGCACGTGAAGCTCGAGCTTGCAGAAGTTGGCCACCCTGTGAAGTCTATAGGCGGGGTCAACGCGACAAAGGTCACCCGGGGGGCGCGGCGAGCATTCGGTCGACTGACTCACCGGTAGCACTCGTCGAGGTTGGCGGGGTAGGCGTCCGGGTAGAGCGGCGACTCGATCCGGCCTTGAACCTCGCGGATCTGCCGGCAGTGGTCGCCGAAGGGCGCCGCCTCCTCTCCCCGCGACGAGTCGCTGCGCGCGAGCCTTGCGCCGGGGGGTGCTGCTGCGCTGCAGGTGGCGCGCTCGAAGAATGCCTCCTTCGCGGCGAGCGTCCAGTCGAGTAGGAGGCGGCTCTGGCAGCTGCCGGCGAAGAGGCGCGCGCGCGTCTGCTCGCCACCGTCGGCGAAACCCGGTCTGGCTCGGGGGTAGGAGTAGCCGAGGTCCCGCTCGACCCTCGACGGGGGCTCGGGCTCCGTGGCCGAGCGCCTGCGCGCGTAGTCGCCGGAGTAGGCCGGGCCGTAAACGAGCGGCGAGCACGCCTCCTGTTGGACTTCGATAAGGAAGCCGACGAGGCTACCCCTGGGGTGGCCGGTGCTCACCAAGCTCATGCTCTTAGCCAGCCGATCGCCGAACGACAGCTGCAGGCTCTGGCCGGTCCTGCAGCCGCACAAGCGCTGGCCGTCGACGTCGAGGTAGTGCAACGAGCAGTAGGGCTCGGCGGCGCCCAAGTTGAAGAAGCGCAGGTTCAGCCGCAGCCAACAGACGTCCGGCGAGGACTTGACGATGGTGTAGCGGCAGGATAGTCGCGCGCCGGCGCCGAGTCCTCCGGGGAAGCCGGGACTGACGATGGAGAACCTCCGGGTGGTCGGGACTCGGCAGCACTCACCGAGCCGCCCCGCGGGTGGGTAGCCGGGATAATAGCCGGGGTAGTAGCCGGAATCGTAGCCGGAATCGTAGCCGGGCTCGACACCTCCGGGATAGACTGCCAATTCCGGAGGGTAATAGGCCGAGACGGCCTGGTTGCCCGAGCCGACGAAGCCGAGCCTCGGGTCGTATGCGAGGCCCGGAGCATCGTTGGTTCTCTCGTTGGACTGCGGCGGCCGTCCGGCCCCGTCGCAGCCGCCCGACTCGGCGTAATTGCTCGCGGGCGCGTTCGTGCACTGGACGTTCGATACGCCCAGCCGGTCCGATCGCGGAGGCGCCACACCCGTTGGGGCGCGGCTCGGGCTCCTGTCGCCGCTCGAGGACGGCCCGAGAACGTAGCGCAGCGTGATGCTCGCGTCGGTCTCCTTGGGCGGCAGAAACAAGTACGAGGAGACGCTGTCGTAGCGGCTGTCGTCGGGGATGGACACCGCCGTCGAGCCAACCTGGTCCCTGCGAATCGACGAGCCGAGCTTGTGCTGCGAATCGCTCGCCGTCGAGTTGTGGGGCAGCCCGTCGCCGCCCCCAGCCCCAGGCCGGTATGCCACGCTCCCGATGTCGCGGGCCTTCCAGCCGGAGGTGCCCGGCTTCGAAGGGCTGCAACGAACGGCGCATCCGTTAATTCGCTCGCCGCGAAGCGCCCGACTGCCTCGACAAGTGCGTTCTCGGGCGGACGCTCACGGACTAGCGGTAGCACTTACGGATCGGCCAGGGGGCTGAGCTTCAGGCTGCAGGGCAGCGCGCTGACGAGTATCTTGAAGCCCCTGGCGGTGCGCGCGTCGCCGGAACGGAAACGCAGGATAAGGGTGTTGTTGCTGCCCGTGAACTTGCGCAGTCCGGCAGTGTTGCCGCAATAGAGATGGCGGTCCCCCACCTGCAGAGAGTCACGCCGGCAGCCCTCGGAAGCTCGCAGGTTGAAGTCCAGAAATTGCAAGTGGAACTGCTGCTCGCACTTGGTCGTCGCCTCGCCCTGCAACCTGTAGACGCATTGCGCGCGAGCGGGGTAGTCGCCGGGATAATTGGGACTGGTGATGGTGTACTGGAAGCCTTGATAGGTGCCTCCGCAGGCGTCCTCGGCGCGCGCGGCCAGGCTGCACGCCAGCAAGGCCACGAGCGGTAACTTCATCGTGCGACGGAGGCGGCTGCTCTCGCGGCCCGTGGATACTGCGAGCTACGGGCTACCGTGCGGCCCGCTCGGGCATCTTTCGCTTGCAGTCGCGACGAGTGAACTGGCCCGAGGAGCGCTCCACTGCCGACTCTTAAGCCAGCCTGCGAGCTGTTTGGCTTGCTCAAATATCTCCAGTTTTCACTCGGCCGGCAAGATTTGTTTAGCGAGTGACGAATGCCTCCGCCATGAGAGCCGTAGGAAACGGGGCGCGGCGTGTCCATAGAAATCGATCGTTAACCAGGCGTACTTTCGGCTAGCCGGGATAATCCCTGCAGCTCGGGGCTCGGCAGGCTTACAGTCGGCGCGACTAGTCTTATCGCGGGCGCGCATCCTTTCACATTTCGCTTATTTGCTCGAGACTGCTATTGCTCAAATTACACTTTGCTGGAGTTGCGTTCGTGCAAGGCGTCTCTTCTCTTGCTTCCTTTTACAAATTGTACAAAAGTCATTCTTACGAACGCCTTACAAGTAATAATAATAATAATTCCAATTATTGTTATTGGCGATGTTGACAAATGAATAACAATTGATATTCAACACAAAAAGTTGGTTTTGAATCTACGAAATCAGATAATCAAATAATTGGAACAGGATCTAAAGTAGACGAGCGGCGACCGGAAACATGAAAGTTTCGAAGCGACGTCTTTCCGGTCGGGCTGCGCGTAAATAATGTCAGAAGGCTTGTTCATAAGCAGATACGCTTCCTTCTTATCAGTCGACACCAATCTGGAGAACTTGCTGAAGTCGATGTCAAAGTAGTGCTCGTTGGGCATTTCCATGTCAATGCTGAAGATCCGCGGGCAAGCAAGAGGCAATAGGAGTGGAGCGTTTCTGGGCGAGGCCAATTGAGATGCAAATGACCGTTCTGATCGACTTTCGCGAGGACGCACTTCTCGGCAAGGTAGAACGCGTTCTGCACGCTTGGCGAGTAGACGCCCGTGTCCGGCGGCTCGGCGGGATTCTCTAGGATGCAGTCCTTGACGGCCGGCCTTGCTCGTGGAGAAGTCCCAGCAGACGGTGACGCTGATGCTGAAGATGCGATCGTTGGCGTCGGGCAACGGGTAGTCGTCCTGAACGAAGTCGGTGAAGGAGCTCTGCGCGTGCTCAAGTATTTTTATTTGCAACGATAATTGCACATCCAAAGTGCGAGATTTGATTTGACGAGTTGAATTGCACGAAATACAATTAATCAGTTGGTGGCAATTTTTTTCTTTTTCATTGCAAGTACTCTATCAGCAATTGATATTATACAATACGAAGCTGTAGCTTGAATGTAGATAAAATAATAACGCGTCAGGCTAGATGCACATGCGTTACGTTAGCTGGATTGAAGTGAACGAAGGGTACAGCAGGGTTGCTAGCAAGTGCGTTTCGAGGTAAAGTGGCCGCGGTCACGTATCTGTCAGCAGGCCACCTGCGAGCATGACAGTTTCAAATAGCATGCACGTTCAACGCCTGACAAAATTATCTATAAAATGTTTTCTCACGAGTGGTCGTCTAATGTTGTCAATTGCTATAGGTATACTAGTCCGGCGCACTTACTGGCGTTGTCACTTGCTTCGACGATTGGTCAATTAACTAAGTTACGCTCGCTTGGGAACAATCGAACATATAAGCCCATCACGTAGTAAGACTGTTGCTGTTTACAGTTAGAGTTTGATGATTGGTGACGTAGTACCTGTTTATCGTAACTAAGCCATTGTTTAGCTAAGTTGGATATTTTCAAAGATTGCGATCGAAAAAAGCTGATGCGTATCCTGGGCAATTCAGCACTAGTTTCCCGTTTTTAATCGTACAAAGCAAAAATTTTACCGATCACACTCAGTAATGGCTTGAATATTATGGTCAATTTATTTTAGACATTATTGATAAAAACTATATAAAGTAATATAATTACTCTAGACTAGTACTATGTTTATCAGTTTTCTAATCAAATGTCGTAATATAGCGCAACGACGACGAAAAATGTAACGCGATAAAAAAATATCGATCCACTAATCTCGAGTGCGATCCTCACTGTTATTTCAGTCAAAATGCATTCAGTTTCAAGATATACGTGTTATAGATAACGTGAGCATGAAACACAGAATCACCTACAGAACAAATTTAACATTTGAATGACATGGCACAAACTATGAGTATTGATGTCATTTCTAAGTAGGTCGTATCGAAAAAAGATGTACGTGAAATTCACCGATCAAGTAATATGTCCTTTTTCGTGGCTTAATCGAGCATCGGAAATCGTTCAGCTATATAGTATATCACGAGAATCTACTAAAGCAAGTGATAATGATGAAAGTTCACACAGCTAGGTCAAACCCCACGCAGAGTTGGTGAAAAATTGTTGCTTTCTAATAGCTGTTTCTTGCGAAATATTTCGCAAATATGCATCGACTTGGTCTTTGATGAGATACCTTTTTAAATGCAATACTGGTACAAGTGTTATAAATAAATAGTTGCCATTCTTATTGACAGCCGAGCTTGTTACTAGGCACACGCATAGATGCTCGTCGACGAAATGTTAAAATTTCACTTGAATAAAAATTGGAATGCGTATTATTTGAATACGTCTTAATGACTTCTGTGACTAAAATACATGCTATATCGTTGATTGTACAGATTATGTCGTAATAATATTTATTCCGAATTTCCAATTAAGGAAACAAACCTCCAGAACTGTTCTTCGATAAAATCTAGTTCAGATAATTACTAAGGTGGATATTAGTTCTGGGAAATCCTTATCTCGAGAGCATTGAATAATATTTATGACTTGCGTTCGAGGTAAGGTTAGAAACAATCATCAAATAATAACAACAGCATAGGCATAGGCAGTGACAACGGTAGCAGTAGCAACGTTTTAAAGTTGGCGCGAATCGTCCATATTGAAATGACGTCAGAGCGACCTGAAGTCATTGCCGCGTGTAATTCTTATGGAATCAGGATTGGGAATGGGAGGCAAAACATAGACAGAGCGCGGAACCAAGCCAAGCTAGTAATAGTGCCAGTACTGTACTATCGTGTACGGTATGCATGTGGGACAAGTATAACTGCATTATTATATTTATATACGTAAAAAAAAGACGAAATGCAATAGTGTAGTGTGATCATTGATTTATATCAACGAAATATGGCTTCACTTTCAAGGTAATGATGTTTTTCATTTATTTTTATGGATCGATTCTAGAAATCGTACCCTTCTTCATCATTCCCTCCAATTGATTGTCACTGGCATGTCCTGGCTCTCTGCAGCACTTTAAGACTGTATAGTTCCATTACTTGGATACCAAAACAATACACCTACTTTATTCCAATATTTGCAAATTTTTTATCTTTCTCCTTGCATATTTGTTAGTTAATAATTAAAAATGATCATTACTTATATGAAATCAGATATTCAATTCTCAGCAATTGTGGAGTACATGTTTTGTTGAAACAACAATTTTTGTACCGTCGATAATTCTATAGGTTAAGTTCAGCTTTGTTCTCAGATGGTACATTCATAACTATTTTGCAATTTTCAATTCGATTTGGCACTTTTAACAATACATTATACAATGATTGGTAGTTCAAATGTCTTTTGAAAGTGTCTACGTCAATTTGTTCATAACTATAAGCTTTAATGTTTTTTTTTCAACTGACTGAAAATCATTTTTCTATTGATTCTATATCTTAACGCTACTTATGCTTACAGACCTACAATGAATAAAGTTTGTTGTTATGCACATCCAGAAGCTCCATTAGTAGAAGACTATAGAGCTGGAGATCAAATCTGCTCTGAATGTGGATTAGTTGTAGGAGACAGGTAAAAATAATTTCTAAGTGTAATTTCTAATGTACAAATTATATTGTAACTAATTCAAAGTCTCATTATCATTGCAGAGTTATAGATGTAGGATCAGAATGGAGGACATTTAGCAATGAAAAAGGAGGAACTGATCCATCTCGTGTTGGTGGACCAGAAAATCCACTACTCAATGGATCTGACTTATCCACAATAATAGGTCCTGGTACAGGAGCAGCATCCTTCAATGAATTTGGTGTGTCAAAGTACCAAAATAGGCGAACGGTAAGATCTGAATAAAAAGAATTTTGGAATCATGATTGAGTGGTTTTATTAATTAATTTTAATTATTGCAGATGAGCAGTTCAGATAGAACACTAATTAATGCAATGAAGGAGATTAGCGCAATGGCTGATAGAATCAATCTGCCTAAAACCATAAATGACAGAGCAGCTGGCTTATTCAAACAAGTGCATGATGGCAAAAATTTGAAAGGCCGTGCTAATGATGCCATTGCTTCTGCATGTTTGTACATTGCTTGCCGTCAGGAAGGAGTACCACGTACTTTTAAAGAAATTTGTGCAGTTAGTAAAATAAGTAAAAAAGAAATTGGTCGCTGCTTCAAACTTATTCTCAAAGCCCTTGAAACTAGTGTGGATCTCATCACTACAGGAGACTTCATGTCTCGATTTTGCTGTAACCTGGGTTTACCTAATTCAGTACAAAGAGCAGCAACATACATTGCAAAAAAAGCAGTAGAAATGGACATTGTACCAGGCAGATCACCTATTTCAGTAACTGCAGCAGCAATCTACATGGCATCACAAGTAAGAAAAGTCACAACAATCCTTAGAAAAATATTTATATATTAGTATTATGTGATAAAATGTATAAATTATATGTTAATAATTTTTTTTTAGGCTTCGGAAGACAAGAAATCACAAAAAGAAATTGGTGATATTGCTGGAGTTGCTGATGTCACAATAAGACAATCTTACAAGCTTATGTTTCCACATGCAGCGAGTTTGTTCCCAACTGACTTTAAATTTACTACTCCTATTGACCAATTGCCACAAATGTAAAAAGGACATTGGTATTTTTGTGTTGTGGCACACTTTTTCCTATATTTTTAATTATTTTCTGCCAAGTACCAAAATGTAGGAATGAGAACTGATACTTTAACTATTATCAAAGTACTATTCTTACAATTTATTAAGTGACCTTGCTAGAATAGCCATAGTTTTTTTATACTTCAAAGTGATCAATCATAATATCATATTGTCAGACTACTGCAATCAGCTGACATTCCTAAATTCATTGATTCCTTATATATCCTTAGTAAGGGCAGAAAATTTGTTTTTCTTTGTTTAGTCGCAATTATATAGATTTTTTTATTTTGCACTTACCATTTATTTTTCTTTTTTTGTTGGAAATCTATACGATTTTCAGTAAGAGTTTTTATGTTCTTCAATATTATTAATTATAGCAGTGACTAAACTTTTACTGAGTTGATGTAAACGAATTTGCGAATCTTTTACAAAAATTAATTAATGTGGTAAGACATTAATATAATAAGCCTGCCAATAGATGCAGTATTTATACCAAACAGAAGTAAAATTACGTAAAATTATTTTATGAAATATTTCATCACAATTATGTACAAAGCGTGTTATTGTAGTAGAGGTTTGTAAAAATGAAAAATGCAATAAAAAGCATATATGACTGTTTTGAATTATTTACTACTTTATCAACATTACGGTTCATAATCCTGATGTTAAAAAACAAATTGTACTAGTACTGTATTAGCAAAATTATATGAAAAAACAGTCATAATAATCTGTCATTACGGAAAATAATATAATAGCATGTACAATGTACATTGTAAAATTTAATAATTAATTAATCTTTGAAAATTCAAAAACATAATTTGTACTTATTTTACATATGTAAAGTGAATATAGTTGTTAAGAAAATATAGGAAAAAAAATTGAAAAATCATTACAGTGGAAACTATTATTGGTCAACATTTAATAGTCGATATGGTTAAATTTTTTTGTCAAAATGAGATAAGACTATTACGAGCCAGAGGCGAGCACTGCAACTAGTTCCGTCAAAAAGGCTTTATAAACAAGTACCGAAGATGTGATTTTGAGGTTATAACGCGAAAATGTACTATTTCCGAACATTTTATATATATATACACAGTATCTAAACATAAGTAGGAACCTGGTTTTTTTAAACGTGTGCAGAGCACAAATTTAAAGCTTCTCCCGGCCCCTACATAGTATACAAACCTATATCCGTTAATGGGCACTCTTTTGCTTCATGAATTTTTCTCGGGGAAGCAACGTAGGAACTCGCAAAAATTATCATATACAGATTTTACAGCACAGTTTGCGCTAAAGCAAGTGGGATGATTCTATGCAGCCGTTTGTTCAGAAAAATGTTTTTACAATGAATACGAGAGTCAGCTTTAATCGATGTAAATAAAACAAAAGAGTGCGTTCGTAATTTCTTTTATTTATATCGATGACACCTGGATTTAATGTTGATTTTCAAGAAATTTTTAACAAAAAGGCTGCATAGAATCATCCCAAATTAGCTCTAGCGCAAACTGCGCCGTAAAATCTGTATATGATAATTTTTTCAATTCCCTACGTTATTTACCGAGAAAAATTCATGTAGCAAAGAAAAGCCCATTAACGGATATAAATTTATAAAACACATTAATATAAATAATATATTAACAATATATTTTTCTAAGTATCTTTGATTAAGTAAAAAAGAATCTTTATAAATAAATATATAAATGATATTCACCGGAATATCGTTGCAATAAATTGCAAACAAAAGCCTTTCGATACCATACACTGTGACTTTTGTAGTATGTAAAATCCACTAGCGAAGCGATAAGCAAGCAAAATTGAAAAGAAAGGAAGAGAGAGGGAGCCAGCACTGCGTCATCAGGAGCAGTCGCAGTTCGAGGCTTGTGGCTGGCGGAGCTTTTACGCTCTCAGGCAATTTTTCCAACTTTTGCGTCGCACCCTGAGAGCGATTTGGTGCAATATCGTGCGATTTCTGCGACTGTGCGTTGTTGATCGGTTTGTAAAACTCAGAAGTAAGGAAAAGCGAAAGCGAGGCTGTGTCAGTTGACGCTGAAAGTCGAGTGGCAGCAGCAGCAAGTGCGCGGTGGCCATATTGTTTGTGCTAGCAGCTAGGCTGTAAAGTGAGCGAGCATAGTCGTGCGTGTGTGTTTGTTTTGGTGAGCACAGTTAACCTGGGCGACGTGTCCTTGACGTCCTCAAGTGCGTTATCATCTACGGCCAGTAACAGTATTGCAAAGAACTAGTTGCGATACAGCAACGAGGAGCGCCAGAAGAAAGACGGAAGAAAAGGGCAGCTTAGGCAAAGAGAGTTAAGATGGCCTGCGCCACCCTCAAACGCTCGCTGGAATTCGATCCGGTGCACAGCCACGGCAGACCGAACAAACGAAGACGATGCATCCCTGTGAATGTGTCGCCAACCGCTACAAGCAGCAAACCGCCGAGTAGCTTTGGCGATATCGCCAACAAGCTTACGCCTGGTGAGTTACCACTTCCCGGTCCCACCGTTCGCCATCTTTCTCTCGCTGTCCGCATTCTTTTCTTTTTATTCACTGCTATAGCTTTCCCCCTCGTGTTCTTTCTCTCTCTACAGCAAGAAAAATCGACACGGGAGCACCTCTTGCTCTCTTCCAATCGTCATCCGCGATTTAAAGGGCCTTAAAAGCCAAAAGAGCGAGAGAGAATAGGGGAGGGCTGTGACGCGCATTCAATCATATGGTAATGCCGTAACGGATGAAAATACCAAAAAGACATGGCCGACTATTCGAAGAAATTCACTCGCTGCTTTGTTACTATTTGGAGATGCGAGTGTCAAAATGTAACTCTTTATGGACGAGCTTCTCCTCTGTTTCGCGCATTGATGTATATAACGATGAACGATTTTTATTGTCTCGAGGGATTACTTGCGTACAGCGATCACTCCTTGTCTGTTCATGTGTGATTATCGGCTATGGGCGATTTTTACTTTTCAAAAGAGCGTACGGACTTGTAATATCTGCGCGTTGCCTAACCACAGTTAATACAGATTATATAGGTTTTTTTTTCATTATTCATAGCGCTTTTTATAATAGAGATTCTTTTGTTGGTTGTGGGGAGCGATTAATGACTGTTATGAAACATTATGAATCGATATGTGCCGGCTAAGCAACAAATATTATCTCGCTCAACCAAATTAATTGATGAATCATGAAAATAAATAGTTTATTAAAAGCCTAGCGGGAAACTTGAATTATTTAACCTAAAAGTTCCATAAAATCCAATGCATGCTGATTTCTTCTCCAGCTCATTCAGATTTTTATGATGTATATAGAAAAAATGGCAGCAAACATCAGAGAAGAAATCCGTAGATTACAACGGCGTAGACAATTACATTTCATCTCGCAAAGCGACTCTTCTGACATGGAAGGACCAGTCAGTCCATCTAGCCCATCTTGTTCAAATGCTCACAATAGCAGTAGTAAAGATAAGCCACTTTTTACTTTCAAACAGGTAGGGTCAATTAATATAGCATATTTGTTATTTAGATGACAACTAATTTATTGATATACTAATCGGCCTTGATGTGTTCTAGGTTAATTTGATTTGCGAACGAATGCTGAAGGAGCAGGAAACACAAATTCGCGAGGAATATGATCAGATATTAACTATGAAGTTATCGGAGCAATATGATGCTTTTGTCAAATTTACTTACGATCAGATACAGAAACGATTCGAATCGGCAGCTGCTCCAAGCTGTAAATACCAAAATTTTTACTTTTTTAGTAATAAATGTCTTCAAATATACATTATGCATGATCATTTTTTCTGTTGCAGACTTGTCCTAAAGGCGAAAACGTTACAATAAAAAAGAGAGTGTCTATTGAGGTGATTAGGTAAAATGTTCGTCATTGATATACAAAAGCATTACAATAAAATCGATGTAATATTCAGAACTGGTTTTCATTATTATAGATTTCTATACAACGTAAGTGAATAACATTTTCGAGCAGAGTAAGCAGCGCCACCTCGCTGATCAGATAAGTAAGGCAAAAGAAGCAATGTATCACACACATCAAAAACAGAAAAAAATCTTCGGTAGTAAAAAAGAACATGGCGAGAAAAAAAACGATTTAGTAATGTAAGTTTAGTAAGTTTGCAATGAAAAAGCGATCGCACTACGAGTAAAAAAAGCAACAAATCCACAATGTTTGCTAGTTAAACTAACAATGTTTTTACCGTTTAGTAATAGAAGCGCGCTGGTATCAGGGAACTACATATAGAGTCTATAACTAATGCAAAATCAAGTGTAGATACTAATTTGTTTTTCAACGAAGAGACAGCGCCACCGAGCAATACATGCAACGCGGAGAGTACATTATATTTTGTAATCTCTTGTTATGAAGGAATGGAGTTGATATTTACACCCTAAAAGTAAAACTAGCGTGTTTTTTTGTAGCATAAACCGAATGCAATGATGACGTTGCCTTGATGTAATTATATTAAAATGTAAGACACGCCCACGCACATACACATACTGACTGCCTTTGTTGATAACTCCTTGTCAAAGTTTAAAATTGACAGTGTTAACGGTTTTTGAACATCATTATTATCTTGTTTGAATGAAAAAGAGACGGCTAGAACTTGAACGTGCAAGTTTTTCGCGTACTCGACTTTGATAATATACCAAACATCTAAACTCACGACGTATCGCTAATAAACAGTACCTGTTGTGACGAAAAGAATCTCTGCAGAACCGAGATCATTTTTTCACTATATATTTTTCAGTACCAAATATTTCGTACGTTATGTAAACTTTTTATTTAGAGACTTCCCGCGCGATGTCAAGTGCTTAAGTACAATTCAGAGTAATACATTAAGCAGACACACATTCTCTTTATTATCACCTAAACATTCAACTGTATCTGTAAATTAGACGCATCATTGAGAATTAAGACTTTTAATTTTGTATAACTTATATAGTTATTGAAATTACAAAATCGTAAGCTCATTGAGAATGTAGATAAAGGTTTGTATGACGCATCTTTCTGTAACTACTCGACATACTTTTAAAAAGGAAAAAAACGTCAAAAGTTTCTAGCTTCTCGTTATGATAAATGTGCCATTTCATAGATAAAATTCACTGCCTTTTTCAAAATTTTCATATAGTCTTGGTCTTCCGATTATAATGTCGTAAATTTTGCACATTTCTAAGTCATCATCAGAATGAATAGAAAACTTCATGTACTATATAATATTAAAGAAACGGCATTATTGTCAAAAGACTATGGACAAATCTAGAAACAGACCGAGATATATTCTTGTAGAGTCATTAGAAGATGGCAAGTTTCTCGATTTGAAATATACATCTGGTTGCAGAAATTTATCTCTTTTCATTTTAATTATAATAATACATTATTTGACTCTTGATATACTCAAATGCCTGAAAAACATTCGTTTATTTAAAAAAGAAAATCACAATAATTAAAAACTTGTACGGGCAAACTGTAAGTAATAAACTTTCGATTAAGAATTTTGCGAAATTTTTCTTTCTTGTTTTAAAATTCCGTTCCCTGGTAGCAACGGCTTGAAAATAGTGTTTATTGTGCCTATTTTTAGTAATATTTAGTATTTAATCGTTGCGCAATCATTTATTATTGCTATTATTGTTATGGCTTGTAAAATTTTGTTTGCGAATTTTGCATCGTTATGAACATTTAGCTAATTCATACTTTCTTGCGTGAACATTTTTGTAAACTTTTTTCTATAAAAGTTGTATAAGAAAAAATTTGAAACGGCGTCAACTCGATTGTCGAGTTAATCGAATTAACTTCAAAATAATCTTCAATTATTAAAATTCTAGGTATATTTATTCTACTTCCGAGTATCTCATCTTTAGAGAATTTGTTTTCGAGGTAAATAACACTGAAACTGTGAAAATAACTGTGAAAATTTAAAGCGCAAGTTTATTTATAATGGCTTTTAATCGTAGGCTTAAGTTTCAGTTACCGACTTGTTTATTTGGTAATTTAACTTGAAAATTCGTATGAATTTAACGACTGTACAAGTAGTAGTATTACGATGTTGTAATACTTGTTTCGTTTTGCGATAGTTTTGATAAACTGAAGTGAGCAGTCCTGATGTAATACACTGAAGAAAAATGTACGTCGTGCTGATTTCTTCTCTGTTAATAAACACGTAGGCAAGTTTTTATTTATTGGTGTATTGAGCTGCCCACAGGAAAGCGTACTTCTTTTTTTATCTTGAATAGTGGCTGGAGAATCGTACTAATATACGTTATCTTGTCATTGACTGCATTCAGCAGTAATAAGAACACAAGCCAACGTGCTTTAGATGGAGGAATATAAGAAAAAAACCTATATATTGTAAATGTAAACGAATGTAACAGTCGAGCAAGGAGAGGATCATAGGTTTGGCTCGGCAAATTGCAAGCAAATCGGCGAGTCAAGCGTACGGTACTCTGCTTGAAAGTGTAAAAAATCTAGCATTATTCCGCTGCGTTATAATTGTGGAAGGATGTATTATATAATATAAAGAATGAGCGTGAGAGAACGAGAGAACGAGAGCGAGAGTGAGCGAGAGAGTTGCAGAGCAATGCAAGTTTGAATTAGCCGTTAAGTTGGACACATGATGTAAAAAGTGAAGACACTTGCAACACAGGCACGAGGAACGTGCGTTTCTTTTCTTTGAGATACGGTCGATGTGGCGTTCGCAGTTGCGAGCGGCTGCGAGACGATGTCGACGCTACTCGAAGCTCATCGATTAAAATACCTCCATACTCTGTAAGCATATTATTAATAAAAATAAAGATAAATTTTAAGACTGAGTTGTGCTTTGCCTTGGCGCCGCCGGGGACAGGGTGATTGGATGGGGGCGCGACAAAGCGAGCGGGCCAACGACTGAACGTGGACGGCTGGCTGTTCCGTCCGAGTGCAGTTTAATGAGATTGCTGCAATGGGTAATTGAATGATCCGGTTAAGCAAGCTCGGGGGCTTCGAAGAGCTTTGAAGCCCCTGGCGAGTCTATATGAGGAGGCGAGCCGCGACAAGCGAGCCCGTCACTTCTGGGCAGGCCAATCGGGAACAGTATCGTGCACCATCGCGCACCCCTTCTTTCTCACTCACACACACACATTCTCTCTCTCTCTCTCACTCTCTCTTTCTCTCATCTTCTTTTTCGTCTCTCACCGATTGCTCTCTGATATCATCCGTGCCGTGAGCTGAATCGGCCTTCCAGATGCTCGGTTTCTTCTTCCTGGCCTACGTGGTGGCCGTAAAGGTCTTCAAAAAAGTCACCCCCAATGGTGAGTAGTGCAGCTGCGGTTGACGCCGAGGCCCGGGGCTCGCGTGTGCTTGACGGCCGGGCTTGTTGCAGGCAAGGTCACGGTCTACCTGGGCAAGCGAGACTTCATCGACCACCTGGACTACGTGGACCCCATCGATGGAGTCGTGGTCATCGAGAATGACTACCTGCAGGGTCGCAAAGTCTACGGACAGGTAGGTGCGGCGCGGCGATCGACCAACGGGCCAGGCTGTGAAGGGCGCGTGCAAATCGACAGGTGATCACCACCTACCGTTACGGTCGCGAGGAAGACGAGGTGATGGGCGTCAAGTTCAGTCGGGAGATGGTGCTGTGCAAGGAGCAGATTTTCCCCAACAAGAAGGAGAAGCCGGAGACCACGCCGATCCAGGATCGCTTGCTGCGCAAGCTCGGGCCTAACGCCTACCCGTTCTTCTTCCAATTTCCCAGCAATTCGCCCAGCTCGGTGACTCTGCAACCCGGCGACGACGATCAGGGCAAGCCGCTGGGTGTCGAATACACCGTCAAGATCTACGTAGCCGAAAGCGAAGACGACAAGGTATCTGTTTTCGCGACGCACGTGTAACCCGATTTGATCGTCAGTGTCACGGCAATTTGCGTAATTTGAGCGAGCGCTTTTCCACTAGTCGCTCGCTCTTCCGCTCGGCTCGATCTTAGTCTGACGTTTCTTGCCTGTCGTCAAGGGACACAAACGATCGTCAGTCGCCCTGGCCATCAAGAAGCTGCAGTACGCTCCGCCCACCCGTGGACGGAGACTTCCCAGCTCGTTGGTCTCCAAGGGATTCACCTTCTCACAGGGCAAGCTCAACCTGGAGGTAACCCTCGACAAGGAGATCTATTACCACGGCGAGAAGGTGTCGGCCAATGTCATCGTCACCAACAACTCTCGCAAGGCCGTGAAGAACATCAAGGTACGCTTCGGCTCGCGGCCTCTTCATTCGCCTGCAACGAGTTGTAATGTTGCGAATTGCGAAAATCTTCTCGCAGCTGTTCGTCGTGCAACACTGCGAAGTGACCATGGTCAACGCCCAGTTCTCTCGACACGTCGCCAGCCTGGAGACCCGCGAGGGCTGCCCCATCACGCCCGGGGCCTCCTTCAGCAAGCAGTTCTACATGGTGCCATTGGCCAGCAGTAACAAGGATCGCCGCGGTATCGCCCTCGACGGCCATCTCAAGGCACGCTTATCTATTCGCGTTTCAACCGCAATTAGTCCGCAGTCCCGTCCGATGTCGCGCTCGCTGAGTGTCCACTGAAATGCTTTTAGGACGACGACGTGAACCTCGCATCCTCGACGATGGTCGCCGAGGGCAAAGCCCCCAACGACAACATGGGTATCGTCATCTCCTATTCTGTCCGCGTTAAGCTCAACTGCGGCACTCTTGGTGGCGAACTGGTCACCGACGTTCCCTTTAAACTCATGCACCCGGCCCAAGGTATTCGCTCGCGTGAATTCGAATTCGACGCTTCGACGTGGCCGATTGCTCTCACCTTATTGCTTTTCAGGAGCTGGAAGTGGCGAGGAGCGCAAGGAAAAGAGCATGAAGAAGACCAAGAGCGTCGACAAGAACCGCTACGATGGCTACGCGAACGATGACGATGACAACATCGTCTTCGAGGATTTCGCCCGTCTTCGTCTCAACGAACCCGAATAATTCCCGCTCGACATTGTCGGCGAGTGTTCCTGCTCTGGCATGATCAAGCGCTTCTCTCTATATATCGTTTTCCCTTGCAGCATTGATAAAAAATCTTAAAAAAAATATATATAAAAACTGATTAAAAAATTTCATTTGTTTGTCGACTAGCTTCTAGATCATACCTAGGAGAAAACGTACTTTAAATACTGATACTTCATAGCTATGAATAATGCGTTAATTTTCTTGTTCATACTGATGTATACAACGAAAATAATTTAATATATAATCTTAAAGAAACAGAAAAAAAAGCTTTGTAAAAAAAATTTGATACGTTTCAAAGCAAAAAAAGAGGAAAAAAGTCTAAAAAATATCGTTAACATCGTCTCGAGGATTTCCATTCGATTGTGGTGGTCGAATGGAAATTCGGTGGGGGGCGAACAAAAAAATGTTCAAGTAAGTTGTGCGTTAACATTTAACTTTACAACATACACATTTCCTGACTAACCAGAAGTGACATATTATCTTATTAATTATTATCATATATTTATCTTAGCTTTAAGAATATATAACTTGGAAAGCCTTTTGATTCCCGATACTGTTGAATTTTTGCTGTACATTACTTCAATGAAAGATATTATCTATATTTTTCTGGATTCACATCTTTGACAGTTTAATGTTGTTGAACTGCAATTTTATTAATATATTGTTGTAACTTGATAATAAAATAATGTTCATCAAAGGTATATAAAGAAAAGTTCTTTTCTTGTTTTCTTATAAAACGCATGCTTTTATTATACAAAATATTACACAATTTCTCATTCACATTTATTCATCTTCACAGTATTCTTGATAAGCTCGACTATATTCGATTCTTTCTGCTGCAGTCATTGCTTCAGCAAGTGCGGGATTCGTTAAAACATCTGTTATTGGTACAGATTTGCCATTCACTTTAACGGATGGAACGTCATCGTCATCTTCAGAGACCATTTTTTCGACATCCTCTGCAACAAGAAATTATTTTCACACCAGTTAATCAAATTCATGTCACCATAATACTGTTTTAAATTTTTTAAATATATACCCTGCTCGATCTGGTGCCTATCGCCGTTATCTTCCATATCACTACTATCACTAGACTCTTGACCAAGTACAGTCTTTACAGCAGTCGCGTTAACTCCTTTCTTTTCATGAGCTAAAAGTACTGACATTATATCTTCACCTTGTTTGTTATTTGTGGCATTCGAGTTTGCAGCTGCGGCTGCTTCATCTAATATACTGTCTTGAGTATTTGTTAGGTCATTCTGTAGAAAAGAAATATCATAAGTTTGGAAAACTCAAAAATTGAAACATTACTTTAAAATAATTACAAATACCTGCAAAGAATCAGAAGTTATTGTACTCTCCAGCATCCAGATTGGTCTTTCTTTCTTCTTATTAACACTGTCATCTTGTATATCATCTCCTATCAAAACATCAACTCTTGTATCTTCGACAGCAAATCCTGATGACCTTGTAGCTTCTCCAGACCATTGATCATTAGAACCGCGCATATTATTTGATTTCTTTGAGTCAATACTGTAAAGAAACATTTTATTTGCAACCCATTTGTATGAAACAAAGTATTAATATAATTTATAGCATACCCTCTGATTGTGTTTATATCTACAGGTTCAGGCTCCAAAATTTCTGGAGCCAATTTGATTCCTTCAACTTCTCGCAACAAAATGTACAATGGCTCTAACTGATCGTTAAATTTGGCTAGTAATAATCTTGAATCCTTTTTTGGAATAGCAGACTCATCTTCAGTAACTATTTCTCTACAATATGTACATCTAAAATCTCCAGTTTCCATATCACAAAGTTGATCTGCCTTTAAAGAAATTCAAGAGGATTTGTTGCAGTAACCTTGACACCAATATTGCAATTGAAATTATTAAAATCTAAATACTTACTTCCAAATCTGTAAAAGTCTTTAAACAACTATTACATTTAAAACTAGCTCTGCTAGTAGCATCTCGTTCTTCAGTTTCCATTCTTTTTCTCATAAGATCCAATTTATATTTGACTACATTTACAAATGTTTTATAGTTTATAAAATAATAATTAACTTTTTGTGCTTTCCCATCTGATCCAGTTTCCATTTTCAATCTCACTTGAATAAATTTGTCGTTGCGCAAAGCTGTGATTCTAGCTCTTAACATTTTTCTATCAAATTTAAGCAAATCACATATATCATCTTCCTTCATACCTAAAAATTTAACAAAAAGGTTTATATTTTAACTATTCTATCAATTAAATATAATAATTATTGTTACTTACAGGGATTTCGGACAAGCATATCAACGATAAGAGCATCTTCTATTGTATAAAAACCTCTTACTACAAGCCTAGCCAATTGTTTTAAACTACTGGGAACTTCTGTTATCAATCTTTCTTCAGAAGTCATTATGTTACAGCTGATATAAAAGAATAATTAATTATTAAAATTGAGCAAATAAGATTCCAAAGGTCGAGATATGTCATTTAATATACAATGATCAATAAATTGCATGATGATAGGAATTAAATTTTAACTTAATAGCAACTACTGAAAGTTCAAATTTGATTGTTAAATTATTAAATAACAAACTAATATGTTTTTTATCAGCCTATTGTTAATTACTTAAAAAAGTTCATTAAAAAAGAATATATAGAACAATCTAATTTACTGGTTCATTAATTCTACAAATGTTATTGCTTCGATTTTTGAAAATCCATAGTAATTAATAATTTTACTTACTATTTTAATCGTTAGTAACGATAATTTATTTGACGCTCATTGGTAAACTAATGGTGCTCACTGACGCGGCGTTCTACACTCGAAGAGCATCATTTACAGACTGACATCGAAAATGAGGTTACAGTCAATATATTTGTAAACTCAAGTCCCAATCGCAACGCGTGTATGCTTGTGTGCGTGTTTACATGGTGGCGGTGGTCAAGTGCATTAGTCGTTAAATATTTTATTTTGTTCACCAACCATTAATACTAACTAAATGATAAAATAACGATAGCTGTAATTATTATCAATGGCTTCCATTGATAAAGTAAAAATTATTGTCGTTGGTGATTCAGGTAAGATATGAAATAAGATATCACAAATTAATAGTTTTTTCAACGACTTTTATGATGATCTCGTAAATGATGAATGTCCAATGCAATTTTAAAGCAAGGTTATTATGGACCTACTATGTTTACGCAGTATAAAAGATATACTTGAGATATACTTATTTAATGTTTTGTTAATTTAAATTTACATTGGTTGACGTTTGCAGATTTTTAATTACTCTGTAAGTTCACAATAATATTTTGTTTTTTAGGCGTTGGAAAATCTTCTTTGACCTATTTAATATGTCAACAACAACCAATAAGTAATCCATCTTGGACCATTGGGTGTTCAGTAGAAGTGAAATTGCACGAATACAAAGAAGGTACACCAAACCAACGGAGATATTTTATAGAATTGTGGGATGTTGGAGGAAGTCAAAGTCATAAAAACACAAGGAGTGTGTTTTACAATCCAACAAATGGTAACATATAAAATTTACTAATGATAAATTAAATACTAAATTGTATATTGTATTGTTATTGCATGACATTGCACTTTGTATTTAGGTATAATTCTTGTCCATGACTTAACTAATAGAAAGTCACAGCAAAATTTACAGAAATGGTTAGAAGAAGTATTGAATAGAGACAGCAGCCAATTTAAAGTAAAATCATTTGACGATTTTGATCCAGAAAAGTTTGTAGGGTCAACGCAGGTTTGCTGCATTTAAAAAATAATACAAGTTCCTTTGCAAGGAAAAAGATATGAATCATGATATTTTTTCAGATTCCTATTTTAGTAGTAGGTACCAAGTCAGATTTGATAGCAGAAGTTAGATCTAGTATTCCGGTATATAGAAGATCATCTACTATTGCTGAAGAATGTGGAGCAGATGAAATATTCTTGGTGAATAATAATATTTACAAATTGCAACTATTATAGTCTAGACTTTGTCATTGATGACATTTTTAATTTTGATAACAGGATTGTCGTCAAGCAAAATCTCTAGCGGCAGGTACCAGTTCCTCTGTAAAATTAAGTAGATTTTTTGATAAAGTGATCGAGAAGCGCTATTATTCACGAGAAGGATTAAATTCTGATCCACGACGCATTCCTGTATATTCTCCGCAATATAGTCCAAAACTTCATCACAATGATTAAAGAAATATAAGACTAAATAAAATTTGTATATAAGTTTACATAGCAATATTTACAATTTTACTTGGAGAAATTACTCCACTACAGTTGATTAGACAAATAAAATATTTGCAACAAATATTTAAGTCACAATTGTATTATTTAGTATTTTTGCATAGACCTCCGGAGTTTCAAATTTCATTTTTAAACGAAATTATAATTTTTGTAGCATTGCTATTTCTACTATGTACGTAAGAGTTCATCATCCGTATCCGTCCGCATCCGTACGTACCTATGGGACCGGGGCCTAATCAAATTATTATCAATTCCACATTGAATGATATTCACTCGTTTTATTTGCAGTTAATTTTGTTTTTTGTGCCAATTAGACACAAAGTAATTAGATATTTAATCATACAAATGAGAATCAAACGAACAAGATTAGCTGTTATTAGGAAAAGTTTTTTGCTTCCATTCCATGCACGTTTATTATATGGAAAAATATCCCAATATGTTGATGATGACAGGTTCTGCTTACTGACAACTGGTAAAATTGGACCTACATATATTTAAATATATATATATATATATATATGTATGTGTGTTCATTTTATTTCCCTTGAAAATTTTCAACATCAAATATACATTGTTTATAAAAGTTCGGCTGCCACACTTTCAGATCTTGTTACAAGAGAAGAAGTTATTTTTTTTATGCTAAAGCAACAAATTAACGAGCTTAGATAATGTAAAAAGGTAAATTTCATTATCAAATAATTACTTCGCAAATCAATTTTCTTTCTTTGTAAATATGCATGACGTATACATAATTTAAAATTATTATGTCCAAATTTAATTTATAAATATATATATATATATATATATATAAATTTTATATATATATATATATATAAATCATAATCATCGTTTTAGATATAATGAAATTAAAAAGTCGATATATAAAAGAAAATTAAGAAAAAAGAAATTCAACAAAAGCAAATTTAACGTCGGTAACGTGAAAAGTTAGAAATTGCGCTTTAGACATTTTACATAAGATTCATCGCGGCTATCGGCCAACAGACGTTTACTATGATGAAAAAAGATAAGTCAAATGGTATATTATTATACTAATAACGTTAATATAGTAGGTCTATATTTTTTATCATTGCTGGTATCGTGTGCAAGAATCCATGAATATCTCAAATGTTAAATAAACAGATTATTTTTTAACTTGATAATCTCAGTACACTCGATGTCCATTGTCCAACGTCCGATATCTCTTATTTATATATATAGAAGACCCCTATAATTTTTTTAAATTTATAAAAAACAGCGTTACAAAAGTAATTATAGAATTAATAAAAGGCATTATATTTATATATACTATGATTTTTTGTAGGCAATTTTCAAGAACAATTACCAGCGCTGATAATTACGCTTTTTTTTTAAATCGTTGATTTTAGCTTCGATTTATATATGTGCATGTGCGCGCGTATGTGCGTATGTGTGTAATATTAAGTATATATATGACCGACAAATAAGGAAATTAATATAAAAAATAAAACAATAAAAATCTATATAAAAATAATATCATAAAATCAATGTATATATTACGTCAAAAAATTAACCAAATGTTTAAAGAGACATCGCATACCGCACGAATAAATAGTCTCAAGCTTATATATATTTTCACATACAGTTAGTGAAATTGCAATAGCAATCTTATAGAAAATATACAGACTTGCAAATTTACATATGTTGAAGATATACAGTTGATATTAATGTTGAAGTCTGTAGCATTAAGTATTGGTTTTCATGCTAGCACGTTATACGTACATACATATGTATACGTATATGTTATATGTATAGTCAGTGTCGTATGTGAAAATATATAAGTGTTAAACACGAAGATTCACATATTTGTATGTAATATAGCAATGACATACGTAATTAATTAACTCAAATTAATTTAAATAATACGTCTGATCAAATATTTGCTCGAATATAGATAGACATTTTAGGAATAAGTAATGTTACATGATGGCAACCAATTGTGCAAATTTCGAAACAAACTCTAAATTTTTGTTAGAACAACTAATTACAGCACGTAAAGAAATAAATAATTTAAGGTATGCATTTTTCAAACGTCTTACTTACTTATTCTTTTGATATTTTTATGAATAATGATCGACATTGTTGATTTGGATTGCATAACCTAAATATTTATAAATTCTTCTGCTACAATTTATTTTTAATGTAAATTTATTGGCACTTTCAGACAACAAATAAAAAGCCTGCGATATGTTCACGAGAGAGATGTCAGTAGTATTAAAAGACTTTTAGGATTAAGTACTAGTGGTCTGAACTCTTTCTCAGATGAAGCTGCACAATTGCAAGCTCCAACCAATTCTAGAAGTAATGAACCAAGCAGTATGGCCAATGGTAATGTCTTGACTTGTCGACCTATTGGTGTTGTGTCAACTTGGTTTCCTAAAAAAAGAGGAACCCCAAGACAACCCACTGTTTGTAGCGAAACACCTGGTAAGATAACACTTTTCAAAAGTATCTTCACCAATCCTGAACATGCACTTCAAGGACTAGAAGAATTTTCTCATATGTGGTTAGTATGTAACAAGTTTTTCTAATTAAGACCAATTTCACATCAAGCTATTCACAATTTCAGGATATTGTTCTATTTCCATAAAAATGATATAGTGCATGTAAGAGCAAAAGTTGCACCTCCAAGACTAAATGGCATAAGAACTGGAGTATTTTCAACAAGATCCCCACATAGACCATCTCCTATTGGATTAAGTTTAGTAAAAATAATCAAGATTGAAGATTGTACCATCTACTTTGAAGGTGTTGATATGATTGATCAAACACCAGTTTTAGACATTAAACCATATATTCCACATTATGATAATCCAGTGCATATAGAAAATATTTTACAAAGTGTTCATTCTAAGGAATTAAGACAAAATAATACATCACCTACATCTATTGATAACCCAGACGGTTGGTTTACCACAGACATTGATGAGGTACCTCAAGATTCTCATGACCATCATTCAAATTTACCTCAACAAAGAGGAAATCAACCTTTATTGTATACATCTCCAATTTCTTCAAATTCTACCTCAAACTCATCTGCTGATGTGTCAAGAGATGAAGAACTTGCCATGAGACTACAAGCTGAGGAATTTCAAGAGACTTTATATTTTGACATAGACAATGATAATTCAAGTTTTTTAGAGGACAATGAACTTGCTGCTATTATTGCTGATAGAGATAACTTGAATCGTATTGGTTTTAATTCAGTTGTTCCAGAAAATAGCGATGAACAAAACTTAGGAACTTCAAGACTATTAGAAGGAGCAGATGGCCCCAATGCAATTTGTGGGACTGACTTAAATTTGATCAGTAGACGTACTCTTAACCTGAGGCTTGATGATTCATCATCATCTTCTTCTCCTATTAGGATGGGAGTTAGGGAAGCACCTGACGGCGAAGAAGGTTTTGATTTGTTACAGCCTAATGTTTCTCAGGCACAAAATTTAGCCAATAATAGTAATAATTCGGACTTAAATTTTCAATCAATAATAAGGCAAACAAGTGACAATAGTACAGATGGAGCAGTAAGAGTTCCTGATTGGATATCAAAACCAAAAACGTCTACTTTATCAGTTGTCTTTAATGAGCGTTCCTTACTGCAATTGCAAGAAATATTACATGAAAAAGCAGAGGAAAAACGACAAGCTGTGGAAAATATTTTGAAGGAGGATCCAAGATCTGTTTATTTAAGACAACGTTATGGCAATCAATTTTACACATTTCTAATTCATGATCTTCACATAACTTGTAAGTTTGATGATGACAAAAAAATTGTTACAGTTTTTCAAATTCGTCATGCAGGACGTACTTGCGAATGTGGTCAGCCAGAATGGCAATGTATAGGCCATAATCATAGCTCATCTTCAACTTTTAATCAAGATTAGAATTCGGTGTATTTAGATTGTACCTTTGTAAAGAAAAATGTGATTTCAAGTTGTATAATTTGTTAAGTGAATCAAAACGCATTTAATAGTTTTCTATTAGTTCCTATATTTTATTGAGTCAAAAGTTAAGACAATTTTATAAAAAAATGACTTTTATAATTGATTTTTTTTGTGAAAATAGCTTTTTTAAGTATCAAAACTTAAATTAACAATCATATTTTTATGAATATCGTAAACACAATCAAGATTAAAATAATAACATTTAACCACTAAAAGACTTTTATACATGGATATTCTAATAGATTCCAAGCGAAAACTTAACGTTCAAAAATAAAAAGCTCAATAAATAAGCGTTCACCTTTCTGTTATTATATGATTATAAATTATACAATAATACTTAATAAAATATACACAACTAAATGTACATCAAAAACAAAATGTTTATTATAACAAAAGTACTTTTAGAGCAATGTTTCACAATTTGTAAAAATTATTTATTTCTTATTTTTAATAAAACTATTTATAGAAATACAAATTTCCTTAAGTGTACAATCTTATAGTTGAGTCTGCTCCTGCTGAAAGTATCCATGGTTGTATAGGATGAAATAATACATCCAATATTCCAAAGTCTTCGAATGGTTCGTGATTGCATAATCTTTTCAGTGGTACTATCAAAGGATTTTGAAGTAAATCACTACAATAATATACAATTGATATGAATTAATACCTTGAATTATTTTTAGGCTAAAAAACATTATTTTATTACATACCTATATACCATTCCGTGGCATACAATAAGACCTCTGTCATCAGCACCTGATGCAAATAATGGATACCTTTTGTGGTAAGCGACACCGCGTATTCCTGTACCATGAAGACGAAGCGTTTGGTAAGGTTTTGTGCTCAAATCTAAATCAAACCACAATAACTTTTTATCATACGTTCCCACCAGCAGATTATCTCCACCTGTAAATAATTAATTAATTGAGTACTTAATTTCTCATAGGCTTGGCTTGATGAATAAACATAATATGTACCTGGATGTATTGCCATCGTAGATATCCATTGTGAATTTGTTAATAATTTTTTTATCATTTCCTGTTTTGCTAAGTCATATATTCTTACATTCCTTTGTGTCTAGATAACAAAGAGAGTTGAAAAATTAGCTGTTTAAGTATTTTAACAATGTCACCAAAAATTTTGTATTCGAATACTCACTGCTACAAATAGAAATGGTCTGATAGGGTGAAATAAAACGCATTGAACTTGTCCTTTAGGTCGTCCAATAGGTAAATGCGATCTTCTCTTGGATAACTGATGAATTAAAACAGCTCTATTCTGGCCATCTGGCATAACTGTTGCAAAATAGTCACCTTTGCCATGCCAGGTTACTTGTGTAACAGTTTTGAAGTGATTTAAAATAACTCTAATTCCCATTTTCCATTGCTCTGGGTTACCAGCTTCTGTTATATGTTCCCACTGTACTACAGCTTTGACTCTTTCAGGCACTATATTAAAAATAAATGACAAATGATATAGTTTGATATGAAGTAACGAATGTCTGCAAAATAAAGTAATATTTACCTATTAAGTCACTCTGTGGAATAATTTCTAAAAGTTCATCAGCTTTCTTTGTAATAACGTGATCGCCAACTTTAGAATGGACTAAAAGTACTTTCTGATCAGCTGCTACAGCAATCAGTGGTAAATTTTGATTTGGACACCAAGCAATTTTTCTGACTACTCCTTCACATTGCACGACTTTAACACATCTACCAGTTGCAATTTCCCATACTAAAGAAAAATTTCAATTAACAATTTTGACAACTGCAAACATATTAAAATCAAATTAAATAACTCACTCCTTAACGTTGAATCGTCTCCACCACTTGCTAAATATTGGCCTGTTGGCTCAATAGCTATACTTCTAACCATGTTTGTATGACCTTTATAAATCATTGATTGAATAGTGGGGAATGGTTGCAAATCTCTTGGACTTGGTAACTGTGGTACCAATGATTCTGGTTCAATAATCAATTTCATTTTTATAGCTCTTGGGCATAAATAAAGATCCAAACATCTCTGAAATCTTTCTTTGATGAACTTAGAATAAGCAGGAACTTCTCTAAGTGAATTATACTTTTGAGGAATAAAATGTAACTTTCTTTTCCATGGTGAATGTTTCAGTTTATTCCACTCTTTCATTTCCTTCTTATCAAACAAATATTCTGGAGGTGGGTTATAACTTTCAGCATGACCAGGTAAAAATCTTTTTGGGGCTTGAATGTGCTTATGAATTCTCCTCATTTCCTCTGCTTGATCATCAGTCTCCCAAAGCATGTAAAATTGTGGTTCATTTGATTTTTCTTCTCTTTCTTTTTTCATTTCTGCTGTTGATTTAATCCATCCCATTTTCAAAGCATGAACCATCTTCGAAACCTTTCTAGCTTCTGGTTTTGAAGGTAGGAAGGAGCGTTTGTGTTCCGGAAAACCTCTCAGAGGCATTTTCTCAACTTCTGAAGTAAACCATTCAATCCATGGCTAAAAAATAAACAAAAATCATAAATATTAACCTTTTTTATCATGGCTAATCAAGTTTTGAAATTTTAAAATTAACTTACACTGTACTCATCGAATTTAGCATCTGGTAGTCTCTGCTTTTGAATTCTTGTGATAAGGTCAATGTCTGCTTCACTTAAGACAACATCTTGTCCTGTTTGATAATCTTTTATTGTTCTCCAAAAGTCAGGATCTTCCATTCTCTTCAAAAAATTATCTAGCTGATCACCTTTTTCAGGTTTTAATATTTTTTTACCATCCCAATTGTATCCAAGATGTTCTACATCATTGTACCATTTCATTGGTACATTTCCTACTGTGTTCCTAATATCCTCTTCATCAGAAGTATCACTCTCATATTCATTGATGTTGGTGTGAATCATTTTAGAAATATTTTTAGAATGAGAAGGTAAATTTCTATCTTTGTTGGACTTCAAATCTTTTCTATTTTGTTCTGTATTAATTTTTTTTTGAAATTTTGTTTTATTTATTTCTTTATTATTTTTCAAATCAATATCTTTTTGGTTATTGGAATCTTCCTCTGATTCTAATAAACCATCATCTTCACTTTCTTCATTTGTACTTGTTTCATCATAAATTTCTTTTTCTTCTTCTTCTTCTTCCTGACTTGTCTCTTCATCATTTTCAGTTTCATCTTCAGAAACAAATATAGGTTTATCTTCATCTTCATCTGATTCAGCATCCTCATTATTTATATCAACCTCCTCATCTGTTGAATCACTGTCACCACTTATTTCTCCAACTAATAAATCTTCTGTTCCAGAATCCTAAATATAAAAGAAATGATGTTTAAATGATTAAACAGTCTCTTTGTATAAGGGCTATTTGATATCAATCATCAAACCAAACTGACTGGCTTGATTGATAAATTAACTGAAATTTGATATGAAACATAAAAGAGAATTCCATGTGTTATGTTATTGCGAAGTTTAATAATAAATTTTGAAAATTATTTATTTAAGAAAGTAGTATACTCCATGAAAAATGAGAGCTATAATAATTTAGTGCACTCAAAAATAAAAAATGTTACCTCAGCCTCTTTTTTGGCACTGTGCTCACTTTCCTTATCATTTTCAATAATGTTAACAATATTTTTCGCCTGTCGTTTTCTTTTCAGTTGCGTTTTATGAATCTTCATTTTTATAAAATCATATAACGAAAATATATGAATTTTACAATAATAACAAAAACTCAATCTAACGCGCACATGGGTTAGCGAGGTTAGGAAAACATGAACACTAATACGGCGTGAGAGCAGCCACGAATTTATAGTCTGAAGTGAACCCGCTCACCACTTTTCTGCTACAAATATGTCAACTGAAATATGCCACTAAACACTTCTTGCACACTTTAATTTACTAAATTAACTTTTTTCATTATTATCGTTATTTTGTGTAGTTTTATAAATTAACATTATTTTTATATATTTTTTCTTTTAATAAATACACTGCTCATCAATCACTTTTGTCATATACCTACACCAAAATCAGGCAAACTTGAAAGTTTTGTATCTCAGTCGGAAATTCTCGTATAAAAAATAGAAATGCATTTTGAAGACTGTTGTAATAACTTCCATTTACACGTGAAGAAGGTTAAAAAAACCTGTTTTTTACGATAAAAAAACATTAAAAATTTTTCGATTTTTTTACCTCGATTCAAATCAATGTCAGTTTAGAACTAGTAATATAGGAGGAAAAATATATACCAACAGCTAGAGATAAAAAGCTAGTCCCTTCCCCTTTACGAAAACCATTCTCGGATTTTCGTGCGACCTTTTTTACCGGAGTTACAGTCATTTTTGTAAAAAAACAGTCTTTTTTTAAATCTATCATTATCTCGAGTTCTACTGGTTTTAGAAAAAAATGTCATTAAGAAAAAAGTTTTGTTTTATTCCTCAAAATATAAAAATAAAGTTAAAATAAAAAAATGGAAATTTTTTTTTATTTTGTTAAACTAACCGAAGGGATTTAATTTAAAATAAAAGTATTTTTGTAAGGTTCAATTACAAATACATAGATAAGAATTTTTTATAAACATAATTGCATAAAGGTTCCGATTGGTCATACAAAACTTTTCTCAGTTTGTACAGCGAGCGTTGGAAGTAGTTTGCGCTTGAGGAACTGGGCGGTATCGTGTATCTTATTAATTAACTATGTTTTTCACCTGTTACTCAAAGAAAAATACCATTTTTCAATATCTACGAATGATTCAATTAAAAATAGCGAGAGTTCAATTTTTCAAAGCCAATGGAATTTCGCTAAATGTAAAATTTACCGAGAAATAGCGATTCTTATATTGCACATATGATGTAGTTATTTTATAATTTTTTTAAAACAAGCTAGAGGGGTTCAATTCGTAAAAATAGCATTTTCACGAGGTTCAATTGCAAATACATCGATTAGAATTTTTTCTATATACGTAAATTTTGCGGGCTAAGGTTAGGCGGTCGTTTATCGTCTTACTTCATGACATTGCCATGCAAAATGTTATTCTCATATCGAAATATTGAATCGAATCGGAGCTTTACTAAACTGTCTACAGTTTCAGAGAAATTGAGAAGCCTGGCAAACTTGATTATTATTATTATTATTATTATTATATACTTGAGCTTTTAGTTTTTTAAAATAGATTATAAACTGAAGAGTCGACGAGATAACAAAAAATGGAGAATTTAAAGAGATACATGTAATAGGTAAGATCGACATTTACAAATAGGTAACGTGTTATTATACTCGAAAACCGTTATACTTCAAATATACAATTGATTTGATTTAATCCGTAATAACAAAATTGTGTTTTCACAACATTAGATTGAGGTCTATTTTGAATAAAGGTACCTCAATGCGACCCTAATCTTGAATAAAGTATTATTACGGTGCGATATGATAACAACATTGCTCTCGAGAGAAACTATCACAGCGAGCCAGTTTACGGTGACTCGACGAAAAAGAACGACGTGCGTTTGCGATGCACTAACTCACTTATTAACATGTAAGTCGTAATTAATAACAGAATATCATTACACTGGAACTCTCATAAACTGTCTCATTGAACATTTATTATACAGAACTAAATTCAAGAATGGGTTGTGTCAATAGTCGAATAGATAACGATCTACAGTCAAATGTCTTTCGAGTTATGAATGTTGATGATTTTGGAAATTTAGTTACACCAGGCAAGTTAGAAGTTACACAGTCAGAAATAATTTTGCACCAAAAAAGAAAATCACCAGTCAGGTGGCCATTGCGATGCATTCGTCGTTATGGGTATGATGCTGGAATTTTTAGTTTTGAGTGTGGAAGGCGTTGTCCTACTGGTCCAGGGATATATGCCTTCCAATGCCGTAAAGCAACTCAACTATTCAACCTTGTACAAACCAACATCCAGGTAAAATATTTCTTTCAATCCATCATTCAGAAGAAAATACAGTGACATTTACTAACGTACAATGAATATGCACCAGGTCTGTACAATTGGTGATGATGCTATTTCAAGAGATATGCCTAATAGTCAGTCGGGACCTAATTTAACACGGGGGACAATATCAACGGAACCTCATTCTCTAGATCCAACACCAGCACGACCTAATTCTGGAGTTTTATCATTATTTTCTCATATTCAGCAGAATGGAGTAGAACGATTGAGTAGCATTGAAAGCAGCAGCGGTCCAATGTCACCTCAAGGCACAATGGGCTCATCTTCACCTCCAGTAGTACCACTATTATTGCCACCACCCCCTATCCCTGATGACCCTCCTCATTCTTATCCGTCCTCACTTAATGTCAATGATGAAGTTCGGTCTAACATTGCTGTGGACACTGATCTCAATATCAGTAAAAGCCTGGCAAGAAGGTCAATTCAGAGGTACACCTTTTAATTTACATAACAATTGGTCTAGGGCATTAACTTTTTGTTGTCCATTGACAATAAGCAGAGCCTGACATTAATACAACACATTTTAATTGCAGATCGCATACAGTAAGCAGTTCCAATTCGAGCAGTGGTTTTCTATCGTTCGAGCAAATGTCAAGTCAAGTGATCAGCAGCGAAAGATGTTCGTCTCATTCGTCGACAACTCGTCGGGTATTACTGCTACCCTCGGCGCCATCCTACATAAATGTGGACCTCAGCAGTGATATCAGTCCCCTGTCTCGGTCTCTGACCGGTGGGTATTCTTCCACGCCTCCAAGAGAAGACACAGCCGACTCGACAGACGCTGCTGGTCATGCTTATATGAACATCAGTCCCGGTCAAGAAAAGCTAGAACCTGTAACCACGGCTGTTTTAGATCGATCATCTGCTCAGGCGAATATTCAGCAACAGCAGCACGAACCAGATGACGGGCCAAGACACTGCTACGCGAATTTGGAGGCGACTGAGATCGAGGGTTTGAAGAAACGATTTTCTACAACATCCTTTGCTGAAAAATTGTCACTGCACGCACAAACTCCTCCGCCGATTACCAACAATAGCGTGGCTATTCGCGAGGTGAGTTACGCCGTCCTCGATTTGGATACGAAAGAAGCGACGAGTGGAGCGATAATGACATCGACGGTAGCCACCGCGATAACAACGACGACGACGACGACGATGATGACAGCGACAGAGACATGTACGACAACGGCAATGACGATGACGACAGAAACGACATGTATAGCGGCAACGACGACGGAAGAACCAGCTGAAAATAGTCAACGGATGTCGACACCTCCGGACTCGCCGAACAAGAGCCACCAAATTGGCTATGTTACCATTGACTTTAACAAAACAGCCGCTCTGTCCCAGTCGGTGAATTCGAGTTTGGTAAATGACATTGACGAAGGTTTGAGGAAGACTCGTCATAACTCAACGATTAGCGAGCTCATCGCGCCTTCGTCAACCAGGCATAACTCGTTCATGAGTGAGTGATTAACGGCATCGTTTAATTTTTATTTTCCGCCCTTCTCTTATCTCGGTACAATTTCGTCGTTGCAGTGATGAGACTAATACCTGACTCTGTTTCTCATTAATGCTTTATTTTTCATCGATATAGACGCGAGAATCGATTATTTTTTACGATTTGATTGTCTGATAAGGTGTCAGGGTCATAAATGTTGACCTGCTACTGTTTCAAATGTTACCCTATCGTTCAATTTCATTCTGCCGATTACAAAGAAATATCAATATTCATGATGAAATGCCAATGCTGACGAATCACTATTTTGATAAGCTGTAATACGTTGGCGCTAACATTTCAAGCCCAGATTAGATATCGTCATTAATTTGAATTGATCTCGACTGGAATACCAATGAGGAACCGCGCATTAATCATAATATTTAATGAAAAGTGCAAGGTTACCTTTTTTTATGAGGTTTACAGGCTTTTACGCTGAAAAATAACGATTGACATTGCGCGTGGGTATTTATTAACATCATGATGCAAGTCATGGAAAAGTTCGAACTGTCTTTATTACCAAATGTTCAGTTCATCACATACGTTCTAGATAATGTCAAATAAAAGATATCTGATAAGCAAAGAAGGCGCGTTTAACAGGAGGCATTATTGAATTAAAAGAGAGATAAATATTTATAATATATATTAGCACGAATCGATAAATTGGTCATAAGCAAGAAACAATAACGAAAAAAAAAACTTCATTACATCCATTAACGTAACGGAGTCATCAACTTATAAATGGCCTCTTAAAAACATAGTACATTGCCTAACTAGTGCGGAAAAGTAAATTCTTATCAACATTAATTTACGTTCCCACACTAGTTAGGCAATATACTAATAAGGACAAAATAGAAACTAAGAGAAGTTTTGCTACAAGATTATTTTGTAAAAAATCTATAGATGCTAAAGTTTTGTAAAACGACGGGATATTGATAAGAAAAAAAACTTTTATAAAACAAAGAAACAGGTGATGCTCATTTTGTGTACAATCTATGTGATAATAGCAAGGCGAACCTTTTAGTATTAAGGATCGCACATAATTATGAGGAAAAAAAACGAATTTTGTGTCAAAGTAGTTGCCTATATGAATTGTATACGCCAAGGAAACATTTTTTAACATGCGACGTGTTACATATACAGTAGCCAAAGAACATAAAGTAGTAATAGTACGTATTAGAGCTGTGTAGAATATACCTCTGTTAAAGATTTTTACTTTATGTTGACCTCATAAAGTTTTAAAGATTCGCCAAGTCACAACATTATAGAATAATGAACGGTCTTGCATTATACCAAAATCCTATATCGTTATACAGCAACAAAACTGTAAATTGTTCGTCATGTGCCATCAGTACGGTGAACAAATGTGATGATTATTTTTGAATTTATTGAGGCATTTGTGAAAACTTTTTGTAACTGAGTTTTACGAATATCTTTTGACAACTTCTTTTAGTATGCGTATTTTTAACTATCTTTTTAATGCGAAACGTACATCGAAATCGAATCCTAAAAAGACAAGCTTTTTAATTCTGATGAAATAATAAAGAGCCTAAAAAGTTAGACTGTGAAATATAGACTGGATGTTTAAAAAAATTGAAAGAAAAATACTAAGATTGAGCGAATGTACATAAAATATTTTATCAACCGTGACAGTATTACTTGTGCATGCGCTATTGCAATATAAAAATTGAAATTGTATCTTTTATTACTTAATGGATAAAATTTATCATCTTGTTTGTGAAAAATGATATGTAGATAAAACTTTACAACGAAAGAAAATGGAAATGTTATTTAAATAACAAAAATAATGGATTCTTTCCGAACAAGTATGATGAACAAATTATTTTACAGGTACACAGTACAGTCTCACAATCTTATATTATTGAATACTAATTTTTATTGAAACTACAGATTGATTTGATCAATAAATATTAATTATAATTATAAATTTAAAAAAAATGTAACAAGTGCAATGGTAGAAATTTTATTTTTATATGAAAATGAATGCTAATCAAAGGTATTGTAAGGTGTTCAGAAAGTGTAGAGAAGTAAAACTATAAATTGCATGTACACGTTGTGAATGTACAAACAATTTGTACTAAGATAAAGCATTTTAATTTATAAAACTGTTGCCATCAATTTGATGGTTTAAATGCAAAATATATACGCATTCTTAAGCCATGTTATACAATTTAAGATGAAAAAGAAATATCATTCAAAATCATTTTGTAATAATTGTATATTTATATAAATAACCAAAGAAAAAGATGCAATTTCATACGTTTGTACCTCATTTTGAATGATGCAGAGATGTGAGCCTACTTGTGTAAAAAAATATCTGAAGAACAAAAAATTTATTGTAAAATATTGAATGGAAATTGAATTATGTAAATTAATTCATATGTAATTGATATGTACATGAAACGAGTAGATAAGAAAAATATAAATCTTAAGTATATTGAAACTTATGTATTTATTATTTAATCAATGCCACAACCATACTCAGTTATTAATGTTCTTTACAATTATCAAGAACTACAGTAATTAAGAATACATTGCTAACTTCCTATTGAAAATGAAGTAAATTTGTATGTAGACATTAATTTACTAAAAAGATATTACATTTAGACTTATATTTAAGAATTTGTCATAAATAAGTTTTAAGGTGTGTTAAGATTCAAACTTATTGTACTGTCAATACAACATATTTTTTTATATATCTTTATCTGTTATGTTTATGAAAAAATTTGACATGTTTTATTTGAAAAATCAGCTATTTAAAATTGACTTACAAGTGCATTAAAAGTGCTACATCAATTCAATCAATGACTTTTTTTAATATCCAATTATTATGTTTGTCAATTTTATTACTCCTCTTCAAAATAACGTCATTGTTCCCTGGTCATCGCATCTGAAATAATAAAATGAATATAAAAGTACAAAATTTTTAATTCACAAAAATTCACAAAAATTGAAGTAGACCTTACCACGTCTGTTCCAACTACTTAACGAGGAGAGCCGGACTTGGACCTACGATCTCTGGATGGCGATCTGCTCTTATCACGGCCGTTCTTGCTGCGGCTAGGTGACCGACTACGTGAGTAGGAACGCGAATAACTGCGTCTACCGCGCTGCCTCGAGCGTGAGCGAGACCTTGAGCGCGATCTCGAGTAAGACCTAGCGAAAACAAAAATTACGTTTATTTGAAAGTGTTTGATTTAAAAATTATGCCTATCGTAATTTTATCTTATCAATGTTTCCGTCAGCTGTGACATTGAAATTTGCTATATCAATTTTATTGAAAAAGAAAAAAAGCCTAGCTCTCATTCAAGCGAGAGACATTGATTGTAACGATTGATCAATAATTCTTGGTAATTTTCTTTCATAATACAATTGAACGCCTGTGACTGTAACATATTACTAGACAAATCAACGTTAATGCTTTCCAGATTAATCGTCATCAGTCAATTTCGGCTAGTTACTGTGAAAATTGATAAAAAACAATAATAAAAAAATAAAACAAATGAGAAAACTGAAAAGCAACAAAAAACATAACTTAAATCTTCTTACAGCTATAATGGAAGATTTTTGATAATTACATAAATAATTAACATCAAAAGCAATGAACGTCTTGACAGATTTGTTACTAATATTATTTGATTGAAGTCTCGCGCAAGTGCATATATAGATATGTTTAATATGTATCTCGATGATTGAAGACTTAAAGAATCTCGCAGTTGATTTTGCATATGTATACCTATAATATGGGGTCGAAGGTCAGCAAGGTGAATGCGCGCGGAAGTAAGGGGTAGTAGGTAGGCATTGCAGAGCAGATTTGGTCGGCAGTAAAATTCGCGCGGAGTTATTGGGCGGAGATATTGGCGAAGGCGAAGACGAAGACGAAGGCGAAGACGAAGGTGAAGAGAGTGTGTGAAGAGAGAGCGGCGCAGAGGAGTTGTCTCGGTCGGCGACGGAAGTCTCGAAGTTTTGTATATTGCGACGCTGTGTGTGAGATTGAGAGCGAAGAGTCGTATCACGAAGAGAAGATAAGCGCAGCGAAGTGCCGTCGACTAGAAGAACCCGAAGTGGACATATTCACTCTCTCTCTCTCTCTCTTTCTTTCTTTTTTCTTATTATCTGCTCTGCAGTGTGTCTGTTCTCGTAGAGTGCAGTAGGTAATAAGCCCATGAGACACTGAGAGTAGGTAGGTGCTCTACACGCTGTAACTACGCAGAGTGCAGATCGCAATGTGAAGCCAAGTCGATTATCGCGAGTGTGTAACCTCTGTGTGAGCGACATGGTCACGATGCGAGTGCCGCTTCAGCCGCACCTCCTACAAATAATGGGCAGGATTACGTCGCCGTTCTAGCCTCTATCAAGATACAATCCATTTTCTTTTTACTCAAGAATATTGCCGCTTTTTGGCAAACACTATCAATACACTCACACACCAAATAGCTGTATGCAGCACAAAGGTTCCCAACCACAATAAGACCGATTAATTCTAATTAACCAAATTTCAGAGTCAAAAATACAGGATCATACTGCTATAGGTATATTTATCTTATTTTCCTATTGAATAGCCAACCAATTGAAACAAACAATTAGTCGGCTATCAGCAAATTGATTGGAACTAATGGACATTTATTGTTGTCAACGCATGTTTTCATTGACTCAATAGCTTGTTGTCTGAGAGCAAGAGTTTGGCGAATTGTCAAACAGCATGATTCTGTTATTCCAATCAGAACATTATTTTTACTCTGTTACTCGATAATTTTGACCTTAACCACTTACAAACTTTCTTGGTTTATAGCTTTAAAGAGTCAACTAATTGGATAATTAATTTAAACAAAACATCAAGTAAATTAAGCAATTGCCAAAATTAATGTAGCAAATAGTACTTCATTTGATTACAATGGAATTAATAACCATGAGATTTTAGTTGTAAAATCTTTGTGCTACTTCAACTCATTGGAGAAAAAATAAAAGCATGGCATTAGATATAGACTATTCTAGTAAAAAAATTTAAGACTGTCCCTTGTCGTAGTCTTGTGTATACAGTTGCACATATAAAAAACGAAAGAATATCATCTGGAATATATATTGATGTTGATATCGTCATGCAAAAAGACCATTAGACAAACCTCTTTTTCTTCTGTCTGGAGCAATCACGGGCATAGTGACCGCGTTCACCACAATCATAGCATCTATCCTCGGAATTGTACCTGCTGGCAGGACCACCTCGGCCACCACCACCGCCGCCACTGCCGCTCCTGCTGGGTGGTCCGCGGTCTCTGGAACGTTTTCCATTGCTCAGCTCGACGCGCGCACGGCGCCCACAAACGGTTCGGCCGTCAAGGCCCTTGATGGCGTCCTCGGCATCTCTTGGATCATCGAACTCGACAAATGCGAAACCAGGCGGGTTTCTGGCCACCCATACGTTTTTCAAAGGTCCATAGTAGGAAAAGGCATCTTCAATTTCTTGCTTGGTGGCGTTGCTACCCAAATCGCCCACGTAGACTTTGCAATCGGACGGGTAACGTGACATCTGGACAAACAAACAGAGCAATAAAGAATTGCGTGCACCAGAGAAAATTGAACAATAACGTGCACATAACCAAACAGGGCAAAGCGTCGCTTGCCTTCGCGCGGACGCTCGCAAGAACAGGAAGTGGTGTTGGTATACTTTTGCCGTGACTAAGCTACGCGTACGGAAGTGAAAGATAGCAAAGCTTACCTTGTTCATAACAGCGGCACAGCCTGAGCAGCTGTGGGCGTGCGGAAAACAGTATTTGCTCGTGAACGTGAAATTCGCAGTGCGACTTGACGCTCCCCAGCAACTATAGTACTACACAGCTATCTGCTTGGTATACGCTCAATACGGCAGCTAGCGGGCTAGGCAGATGGCAATCAATAAAATGGCTGCCTGCTATGCGGACTTGCTTGGCCGATGAGCAAGCACACTGCTGCCACCTAGCTTGCGAGGCGGACCTTTTTCGTAGCCGACTGGCTGTTCATCTGCTAGAGCAAGAGGGGAGAAAAATGATTGGAGGAAGGAGGGAGTGACGGCAGGAAAGAGAAGGAGGGCATCGGAGTAGCGAAGACGAAAAAGAGAGGGAGAGAGGAGAATGTGCAGACTGCTGCGTGTTGTATGCAGTGTAACGACTCTCGACGTGGTCAATAAGCCGTTGTTTTTGTTTAGCTGTTAAGGTACAAGCGCAAGCACACAACTCACGCCCACACGTGCGTCACGCGCGCGCGAGAGAAAGACAGAGAGAGAGAGAGAGAGTGAGAGAGAGAGTGAGAGAGAGAGAGAGTGAGAGAGAGAGAGGGAGAGAGAGAGGGAGAGAGAGAGAGAGAGAGAGAGAGAGAGAGAGGGAGAGAGAGAGAGAGAGACAGCAGACAGACAGACAGACAGACAGAGAAAGACAGTAGTTGATAACCTCAGCACTCTCTCCGCTAGCCCTCTCGCGCGTTTGTCACGGTTCGTGTGTAGGTGTCTCGCTATTGCGTATATAGGTATGCGCACAGATACACGTGCGGCACGTGTGTGGCCGTCAGCGAAATTTAAATAGATTCGAGTTGAATTGAGGCCTCGTCCCGAAAACGGGTGCGTGACGAGACGAGAGTCGTTGCGCTAGTAGTTTTCCAGGCGATCTTTCCCTCTCCCTCTCTTACTCTTTCTCTTGCCGACGCCGTGTCAGCGTGCTCATTCACAAGTTGCGCACGTTCAGCAACAGCAACAACACAAGCAGCAGCAGCAGCAGCAGCAGTAGCAGCAGCCGCGAGCAACAGCAGCAGTAGCACTGGCGGCGGGGCCCCTACTCTCTTGCTCGCTATCCCCGGGCCAGTGCCTCCGTTGCCTGCACGAACGAGCGGAACGAGTTCAGTTAGTTGCGCCTCGCATTCTGTGCAAGCAGCAACAATAGCTCTTTAAATCAGTGCGGCGACAACAACGGCAACAACAGCAGCATTGGCAGGCAGACAGTGTGTGCGTGAGTGCGACTGGAGGGCTCATCACAGAAGACGATAAAGATACAGAAGGAAAGATAGACGACAGATAGACAGCCGAGAGGAAGTGTATTGGCGCGCGAGATATTGTAAAGCACATATGACGTCAAAACAGAAAGTGACAGCAGAGCAGCAGCAGCAGCAGCAACAGCAACAGCACCAGCCGCAGCGTGCCAGTGCAGTAGAAACATCAGCAGCAGTGGTAGCAGCGATGATAGTATTATTTTGACAGCGCGCCAGCAGTGAGCAGCGATGAGCTTGGGCTGTAGCAACGAGGCCCTGCTGCAGGAGCTCGCAGACCTGCCCTGTTCCTCCGTTCAGCAAAAGCTCAACCGATACGTGAGTGCTCACAGACTCGTCTCTCTTTCGCTCTCTCCTCTCTCCCTCTTTCTCTCTCTCTCTCTCTCTCTCTGTCTCTCTCTCTGTCTCTCTCCCGTGTCTCTTTACACAAACGTTATGTAACCCCCTGTTTGCGTCGTCTCTCGCCAATGTTTTCCTCGCTTTGCAACGCATCAGTGTTATGTGTTTCAGTTTCAAGATGCGACCGGGGCGAGGGTGTCATTCCTGCTGCCGGTTCGGCGAGAAACCGAGGAGATGGTTGTGTACGTCGTCGGCGAGAAGGTCCTCGAGCAAGAGATCAGATTCCCGGTAAGTTTTGCTTTCGCAACGAAGCTCCGCGAGACTTTTATTGCAGGACGGGGGGGAAATTGAAAAAACATGCGAAACGGAAAAAAAGCTAGGAAGAAGCGAAGTCGATCGTAAATCATATGCGTGTCTCCGCGCGCGGAACGAGCTAGCGTAAAAAAGCGTGACAAACGATCGAATTTCGAGAAGAGGAGCCAGTCAAAGCAGCGCGATAAGAATTATAAATTCGCGGGCCGCCTGCAAGCGAGAGAAGAAGCCGCGTGACTCACGCGACGCAGCAGCAGATAACGTTTATCTGGCGTCGATCAATATTGAACGGGATGCGGTGTCATCGCACGCCACGTACGTGTACGCGCGTTTAAAAAGCGGACGCCCGCGAATCAGCTGGCCGCGCGACGATTGCCCGCGGGCAGTTTTTCCGCGTTCGTGGAATTTTTCGCCGGCGAGAAGCGGCTGCGGCGGCGCCGCCTCGAGACGCGCATCGACGGCAATCGCGCAATCTGCGCGCCAGGCGGCAACAATTAGCCGAGGCGGCCTCCCCGCGACGGCGGCAATGTCGGCGTCACGCCGCCAGACGCCCGCGTCGAGGGGCACGTCGCGCTGTGGGCTCACGACTATGACGAGACCGATGACGCAGATGGCAACGTGCGGCGAGGGCCTGCGCAACGCCGTACTCAGCGGCGAGTCGTGCAAGCAGCGCGTCCAGGAGCTGGACGCCGACCTGCTGGCGACGCTGAGGCAGGTGGCCGAGCCGCTGCCCGAGGTCTACCTGTGCGTGCCGGTGCAGCACCCGATCAAGAAGCAAGTGGCACTGGTGGTGTGCCTGCTGGGCTTGGTGGAGGACGAGGCCAGCGCCGAGGTGCAGGAGTGCTTCAGGTGAGTGCGCCTGCATGCGCGCGGCTGTTCGCCGCGTTTATCTCTCGCTCGCTGTCCGCGCGCGCGCCAGTTGACGAGCGCGACCTTAATCTCGAACGACCGATTGGAGCCGAGCGCGCGCCGATGCGGCGCGACGGCGACGCTCGCTCGCCAAGGCCGGCGCCGGCGCCGCCAGTCCGGATCGTCGGGCGGCGGCGGCGGCGGCGGCGGTCTCGGGAGGGCGCTCGTCGCTCGCGACCACGCCGGTGGAACCAGTCTGCGGATTAGCGGGAAGAGACTGCGTGCGTAGCCAGGCCGAGCAAACTCGGCGCGCGCGGCCTTCCTCTCCCGCGCGAGCTTTTCACAGCGATTCGCTGAAAACTGCATTTCAAGTGTAAACAAGCGCGATAACGAACCTGTTTTGTTTCCTCTCTCTCTCTCTCTCTTTCTCTGTCTCCCTCCCTCCCTCCCCCTCTCTCTCTCTTTCTCACTTGCGACTCTTGTCGCCGATAAAAACAATGGCAAAGTGCCTCGATAACGAGCTGTTGCGGAGAATTGACCAGATAATCAGGCGGATAATGCGGCTCGCTGTCAGAGAGAGAGAGAGAGAGAGAGAGAGAGAGAGAGAGAGAGAAAGTCGGTCGTTGCCGATCGCGATACGAGCTCGATGATGCGGCGAAGCGGACGGAATTCCGTGGAAATGAGCATAGACGCGGCGCCGGCCGATTGTCATGCGAAGCTCGCGCGCGCGGTCGGCCGACTCATCAAAGCGGCCGCAGCGGCGAGAGGCGACCGCAAGCTCCCGTGCTGACGGCGATGAGACGGTCCTTTGCAGATACTGCCTGAGCCTGCTGCTGAGCACGCTACGTTGCCAGGAGGAGACCAGGCTGAAGGTGCAGTGCCAGGACCTGCTCGACGTCTCGAAGAAGCTGTTCACGCGACTGGGTAATCGCCGAGCCGGCCGAGAGTCGCGCGCCCGTCAGGCTAACCGCTTTGCGCTCCGGGCTCTGTTGCAGGCGACCTCACCGACCTGCTGCGCGAGATCATGACCGAGGCGAGGAAGCTGACCAAGGCCGAGAAGTGTTCGCTGTTCCTGTTGGAGGCGGAACAGCAGGAGCTCGTGGCCAAGGTGTTCGACGGGCTGCCGACCGAGGAGGTAGGCCGTGGCGGCCGCGCCGTCGCCTCGACGACGCTCACGCCCTGTTCTTTCTGTTCGCCGGCAGACCGCGCAGGAGATGCGCATCTCGCTGGGTCAAGGGATCGCCGGCCACGTGGCCACCACGGGCAAGCTGCTCAACATTCGTAACGCCTACGAGCACCCGCTGTTCTACCGGGGCATCGACGAGGTGACCGGCTTCCGGACCAGGAACATCCTCTGCTTCCCCATCCGCGACGAGAACGGCATCATCGGTGAGTAACCACGCTACCCGTCGTCGCTCGCGCCTCTGCCGAAAGTAAACGGGCGGCGAACGCGCCGCGCGCTCCCGCTTGCAGGTGTGGCCCAGCTGTGCAACAAGATCAACGGGCTCTACTTCGACGTGTACGACGAGGAGGTGGCGATGGCTTTCAGTATTTACTGCGGCATCTCGATAATGCACAGTATTGTTTACAAGAAAATACAGGATGCCCAGGCGAGGAGCAAGCTCAGCAACGAGCTCATGATGTATCACATGCAGGTAAGATTGGCCGTATCCGCCTCGTTGGCGTGCGTCGCTCGCCAACGGCACTGAGTCATCTTAAAGAGGCCCATTATCGTCCATAAGGCGACTGATGCCTGAGCTTTTTTGGCCGCCTGACGTGCGCTCGCTGACGCTATCGATTGTCCTTTCGCCAAGCTTTAATCTGACTCAGCGCATTTGCATCTCCCCTCAACTTTCTGCTTTGTATTTTAATCTGCGCCCATAATCTTTCATGCTAAAACGGATTTAAATAAAATTATAGCAGGTAACATTTACATACTCTCAACTTGCCGTAGAAGTAGTCGAGTAGCGAGCGTGCGGAATGCAAACAACTCCTGCTCCTCTCTCGTTTCATCGTTTCAGGTAGAGGAGGAAGACGTACGAGCTTTTTTAAATTGCGGCGACGACCACAATGTCAAAGACTTTGATACCTTTCAATTTTGTCCGCGCACGGTACCGTACAGGCACATGCCCTGCTACGTGCTGAAAATGTTCGCCGATTTGAATTTCATACGACGCTGGAAAATTCGGAAAACCGTTCTTGCCAGGTGAGTCGCCATCGCGAACCGAACGATTGCGGCGGCAGCGGCTTCCTTCAGCAACCGACTCTCTTTTCAGGTTCATTCTGTATGTTAAGAAAGGTTATCGCGACGCGCCTTATCACAACTGGATGCACGCCTTTTCGGTGGCGCACTTCGCCTACTTGCTCATGAAGAATCTTCATCTGGTGAGGGACGGCTACATGACTTCGCTGCAGGCGCTTGTGTTTCTAGTCTCGTGCCTCTGCCACGACATTGACCATCGAGGAACGAACAATTCCTTCCAAACCAAGTGCGGCACAATTTTAGCCAGTCTCTACAGCTCCGAAGGCTCCGTCATGGAGGTGAGCGCCGATCTATAAAATTCTTTCGAGCGTGCCGCTCGCTCGTAATCGACCTGCTTCTTCGTCACTTGCAGCGACACCATTTGGCACAGTCCATGTGCATTATCAACACCGAGGGCTGCAACATTTTCGAGAACCTCACTAGCGAAGAATACAGTGAAGCGCTCGACTTGCTGAGGAATAATATTCTCGCTACGGATCTCGCTTCTCACTTCAGAAGTTCAACCGAGCAAAAAATGTTAACGAGGGAAGGTTACGACAAAGGCAATCCCAAGCATCAGAAAATTTTGCACGCCATGTTTATGACGAGCTGTGATCTAAACGACCAAACCAAAAATTGGCGAGTATCGAAGCAGACAGCGGTAAGTTTCGATTATTACAGCTTGTTTGATACGATTGCAAAGGAATCTTCTCGATCTCACTTCAGGAACAAATCTACGACGAATTTTTCTCGCAAGGTGATTTAGAGAAAAGCATGGGAACCGCGCCAATCGAAATGATGGACAGGGAAAAAGCGTCAATACCGGATCTTCAAGTACAATTCATAAACAATCTAGTTTACCCACTTTTTACGTAAGCTTTTGATTGTTGCTCAAAGCATGCCAAGAATATTAGATTTTTTTGGAATTAAAAATGTAATTTTATTGTTTTTTTTTTCTTTTTTTTCAGAAATTTAGCAACGTTGTTTCCGGCTTTGCAGCCACTTGTACGTATTATTGAGCGAAATCGTGAAATTTGGAGGATCGCTACGGCCGTTTTTCAAAAGTATAGCGAAAGAGGAATGACTGGAATGGATATTTTGTTGAATGCTCGGTTGGAAGAAGAAGTTCTTTTGCAATGTAACAATGCTGACGAAACGTCCATGAGTCAGACCCCTAATAGTAGCAGCAGTAGTAAGGTAGACTTTAATTTCGAAAGTGTAACTTTTGGCGTTTGAAGAGTTGTTATAGTTTAGAGAATTGATTTTGCATTTTTTATCATTCACTTGTATGAAATTTATCATTACGACATTTTATCGAAAATGCACGATCGCGCGAGTGGGGTACTGTGTACGAGCTTTGCCCACAGGGTTTACGTTATATTCTATTTTATGCTCTGTGCAGAATTCATTGAAAACGCAGTAATCACTGTAATGGATACAAACTTGATAGTTTATCGATTCAATTAAGTGTGGCATTCAAAAAAATGCTATGTGCAATAGTAACATCGAATTATTTTGTTACTGCTCAAGTAAAGTCTTTATTCAAGCGCCTGAATCGCCTTCTTTCACCTTCCGGAAACTTAAAATTATGCAAGTTAGATGCAATTTAATTTAAGTTGAATACATAGAGAATGCTGGCGTTCTCAGACGAATGCAACTATTGTTGCGGAAGGCAATTGCGAAAAGTATAGCGGGAAAAAATTCCTATAACTTTCATACAAACGAAGACTAGTTTTGGAGATAAACTTTTACCGGGGATTAGTTGGGATTCTCGAGGCGATGGATATTACACATGTCAGTATTCCAAAGCCAAATTAAATAAATTATAATGTTCCTCTTTAAAGTTTAAAGCCACTTAGCCGTAAAAGAAAAGATATATGAAACAAAAGTCGTTTGATTCAGATTGCAATGCTCAAAGCGTTTTACAATAATATTCAAGAAATTATTTTTTTTCGTACCTGATAAGAAATAGTGGAATAAAGTGACAATAGAGACTGGAAACACAATTAAAGAAACCATGTCTCAAAAAGCTTACATCTACATGACTTGCATAATGCCAATGTTTATTTCAAAGTCGCACAATCTTTTTCATTGATAAAGCGTTTTATTAGCAAACGCAACTCAAAACATTCCACTAAAACAGAAGCCTAACTTTTCATTCTGTTCGAACAATCAAGTTATTGACAATTCAATCAATCTGAAGCCAAATCCATCAGAAAAGTACTCATAATCTATTGAATTTCAGCTATTCCTTCACTAAGGTGATCATCCATTTTATGTGCTTTATATTATCGTAGATATATATACTAGCTTTAAAACTGTATAAAAGATCAACTGAAAAGATAAAAAATAATAGTAATTGTCACGCAAGTTTCAGCTTGTAGCTTAATACTCTAGCAATTTGTTGTTGTACTACATCTATACTATCATCGTTTCAATAATTTCTGAGCAAACCGCTCTGACAAATGATCGAATTGTCAAATTTACAGATGTCCCAATAATTTCTCAACTTAAAGACTAAGAAAACAAAAGCTTTATATGTGTAGTCAGCATCAAGTTACTGTTCAAGTTGAAAAACGCCGTAGATGTTTAAAATTTCAATAGTCTAAAACATCGAAATAAAGGGGAAAAAGAACCTAGTTTGATAATGTATAACCAGTTTGTTACGCTAAAGTCAATGAAAAAAAACATTATTTTTTTTACAAAAATCAAGTTACAATAAATGATCAAGCGGTACATCTAGTCAAAGTATCGGAAAAGTGTAAATCCGTTGTTGGAAAAATTTGCACTAATAATTTGTTGGCAATAATATCTAAGTTAAAAATTTTTTATACGTAAATCCATCCATTTCTGTAGAGTCGGAAATTACCAGGCATTTTTCTCGTTGCAATATGACGAAAAATACAATTTTATAGATACAATTAAGCATTGTGAACAGTTTCACGTTATAAATTAATTTAGTTTTCTATTGCGTTAATTTGTAGATAAGAATGTTTGTGTTTTAATTACAACAAGATTTTAATGTTTTAATAAAAAAATATGTTGTAACCGTTATATTTATACTTATGTGGATCGCAAGAAAGAATTGAAAATTTATAGTCAAAATCGAATTGTATAACACGATTTAATATATAGCGTTTGTAAAACAAACCTATAAGAGACTTTGTACATAAGGAGACCAACGTCAGACATTGGCCATTGGACAAAAGATAATCAAATAACATTATTATACTAATAATGTTAATATGATAGATTCACATTTTTTTATCATTTCTCGCATTCTACGTAATTACAAAATATACCCAGATTTTAAACAAATTCGTCTTATACCTCGATACACATCCAATGTTCATTGTCCGACAGACTATGTTTCCTTATGGAGAAAGCCCCTATATGCGGTTCAGAATTCGATACAAAATAAAATTGTAAATATGTAATAATTTATACGCAGAAATTTTTTAAATTTATCATAAAATTATATCAATATTACTTGAAATAAATATAGTTTGTATTAATAATAAGTAAAACTATGACAAATTTAGAAATTGGTACTAATATTCAGTCATATTTATTAAAATTATTGTAATTGATCGCAATAATAAAACGACACCATTTTAAGGTAGCACACCTTTTGTTATTTTTAATATCCACTTTCACTTAATAATAAGAAAACATGGTTTATATTAAAATATTATGCGCAAAATTGAAATTCGACGCGCTGCTGCGTAATGGCTAATTAAACAATCAAATTATCAAAGTAGTCTTCGCCAGAGCTTCACTATTTCGCCATGGTGATGCGCTGATGCCGTGAATTCAAAAAATAACGTTGGATTGAAGTCGGTAGGCTGATCCTCCAATAGACATGAAAATTGTACGCAACTAATTGCTGCCAACTTACGAATTCAAAATATCTCAACTTTGCAATTTCATGCAACATAATCTCAATAATGATAACAAAATTACCCCAATTTACAAACCATTTTTTATAATATTATATTTAATCTGAGTAATATTTTAGTGGTAACTATTGGTTAATAATTTGAATATTTTTTTCACTTTTATTAAAATATACTTGTTATATTTAAATTTGTCTAATCATTTTGAGGCTATGTTAAGCATTTGTCAATTCAAGTTGGCAACAGCAGAAAATCCACTAGAAATTACTTGTCGCGTACGATTTTCATGTCTGTTGGAGAATCAGCCGTAGAAAGATCGCTGCAAGCAAGAGTGCGAAGTCGTTGTTTAGTATACATATATATAAGTAAACGCGGGCTCGAGGATCGTCAGAGGGAAAAGTTGAAAAACGCGGTAAAATTGGCAGACGGTTCAATAGCGTTATTAGGGTTAGTCATACACAATCAAAAAATGCGAAAGACAATTGTTTTATTTTCGGGTTAACTATTATCTACGTTTTTTTGTTGATGATTGTTCAGCGCGAGCGTTTGGATTTGTCCGTTATTCCAGCAGCGAGTTACTGCAATTTTATACATTCGTTTAACATAGTAGACTCCTTTGCTTATTTTTCGTCTTGTGCCTGTTGATTAACATTGTAGGTAATGGCAAAAATCTTAAAAAAGTAATTTAGTGTGCAATAGAAGAATATCGTGTCATAGCCAACATAACGCTGTAATTTTGTGAATTGATTGTATGTATGAAAGATTTGTTTTTTGTCCATCTAGATTTAGATTTCATCATCACCATGGATAAAAAGAACGTGATTCAAATGCTTCAAACAGATTTTGATCGCTTTCATAAAGAGTCGAAAAACATTGCAAAGACTGTTCATGATTTTAAGCAAGATGTAAGGACTTACATGGATGCTTTGATCTCTCAAATAAGTTCATCAGGTTCTGGTCCGTTACTTGCCAAAACGCCCAAGCTCCCAAAAAAACGAGGCACTAGGATCAAAGCCATTCCAGAATATAATGAAATGGATGGGAATGACAGTAGCATTCTTAATATCAAAAGTAGTAGATCTTCTAGGGCAGATGTAGCAGTCATGGAGACAACGGAAATCCGTGTAGGAAGATCAAAGAGGGGAGCATCTGTCAAGGCTGCTGATATTATTAAAAAACAGCAGTCTATGACCTTGACTGCTAAGCTGCGAAGACCATCTATAGATGACAGTGATGTACCATTGGCAAGTCGAGTATGGATTGTTAATTACTTATGTGATTTAAAAAATTGAATTTGAAAAAATTAGTTTATACAATGTTATGTATTGTAATTTTTCAGCAACCGACAATGGAAAGTCGTTTAAAAAGGCCAAAGGAATCTTTGGCAAGTTCAGAAGAAGATGAAGATGTGAGACCATCAAAGCAAAGTAAATTAGAAAAGAAGAAAACACAGTCCAAAAAATTGAAAGAAGAAACCTTTGACTTGAGTATTGATGCAACATTACTTTCGGATCAAAATAAAACTATAGAAGCAGAGAAGTCAAAACGAATATCTGTAAAGCGCAAGCTGGAAGAGGATTCTGATAATATTTTGAATATTGAATGCCCAACTCACATTTCTTCTACTGGTGAACCTATTGCTAAGAAAGCCAATGTATCTAAGCTTTCTCCACAAAAAGGTGACACAAAGTACATGAACACTTTAGAAAGAATCTCAGAGAAAACAACAGAATCTCCAACAAATAAAAAGTCTTCAGGTCGCATGACAAGGTCTTCGTCTTCTGTAATCAATTCTCATTGTGTTAAAAAATATAAGATGAATAATATTGTCAATGAAACAATGGATACAACCAATGCTAATGAAACTATAGCTTCAATATATGAAGACGCAAATGGAAAACCTTATCCAATAATGAATTCAACCATGAATCCCAATACAACAGTAACCTTAGACAAAATGATGAATGCCACAGTTGTGATTGAACCATTAACTATCAAAAAGGTATTCAATGAGACAATCACCATACAAAAAAACGTTTTCAAAGAGCCTTTGTCTCACAGCACAATCAAAGAAATAGAAGAACACATTACTTCAACAACAAAAAGTACAGCAAAAAAAAATTTAAAAACGAGAAGTAAAGAAGATTTTAAAGTGCCTAAAATGGATGAACTTATGACAGATGATGAATCATCACCCGAAAGGAAAGGATACAAAGTACAGGAAGAAAAGTCATACCAACTAAAACGTATCACGAGATCATCTCAAAATTCATCTCAAAGTGAAGACGAAGTTAATCGCACACCACTATTAGGCCTTAAAAATGTAAAGAACAAGAAAGGGTCACCGTTCAAATCTAATTATAAACCAACAGCTTTGTTCAGTCCTTATGCCAAGGATTCGGTTAAAAAACGAGTTGAAGCCTTTGAGCAGGTTGCTGGAAGTCCAAAGCAAAATGAACAAGAGACAGGTGGAAGAGTCACAAGAACAAAAACGCGAGCTTTGGCTGCAGCAAGCTTTTCTGAAGCTTCTGCTCCAACTGTAGCTCAAAAATTAGCTAGAAAATCTTTAGCCAAAGCAAAAAAGATTTCTCTTGCCAAACATGCCAGGGAAATTGATGAAACTGGAGAGGTGATTTATTTTTATAACTCCAATATTTTATTTATAATGGCAAATTAAATCTATTTTTCAAATTCCAGAATGATGAGACTTGTATTGCTAAAAAGAGTTCCATTGAACAATCGGCTCAGAAATTAAGCGCAAAAACTACGCCATTGGGTAAGAACCGTTTGCAGATACCCAGCTCTGTAAGCAAATCTCAGTTTACAACGCCATCAAACTCCCATAGCCACAATGCGGTTAGTATATCAAAAGCAGACCGTGCGTTATCAAACTTGTTCAGCGCCCATTACAATTTGAATATTTTATTGTTTTCTTTATTTCAGCATTCCAAAGCTATGACAGGTTCGCGAGGTAATATCGTGACAAATGTTGATTCTTTCATTCAAACAAATATATCGTCTGCCTCGAAAAAAATAGATAGAGGAACCGAAGAAAAAAGACGTAAAGCACACGAAGAAGACGCCCGGCGAAAGCGCGAAGAATTACTGAGAGCTCAAGCAGAAGAAAAGAGGAGGTGTGTATCTTTTTATATAGACAATTCTGTTAGTCCCAAGAGGTAATGAGTATTTTTTTCATAGAAAACGGGAAGAGAAAGAATTAAAAAACAGATTAGCGAGAGAAGCCAAAGAAAAGTTGGAATATGAGAAGAGACTGAAAACCGAAAAGGAGAAGGAGGAAAAAGCTAAATTGGCCCTGCAGATGCAAGAGAAGCAGAAGGAAGAAATGGAACGGAAGCGTATTGCACAATTGCAACGGGCAATGGTATGGTCGGCGAATAAATCACTCTTCATAATAAGTTACTTAAGGTTGATTTTACGTAATGTTGGTCTTTTAGGAAAAGGAGGAAAGACGAAAAGCAGAGGAAGCTCAACGTTTAAAGCGGTTGCAAGAGCAAGAAGAGCAAGAGAAGCTACTTGCCGAACAAAGGCGTCGCGAGCAGGAGATGGAAAAACGTAAGCAGGCTGAGCAAAGGCATTTGGCTGAGCTTAAACAGAAGAAATTGATGGAGCATGCATTGCAAGCCAAGTTAAAAGCAGCGGCGCAGAAGCAGGTCCCTAGCAGTTATAAAATCGACAGCGATCCTGACGAGGAAGATTCTGATGATGAAAACAAACCTAAACATGAAATTCCAACTTGGGCATCAAGTACGTTGAATGTTAAATAATAATTGAATTGAATTTTTGATTTTTGGTATTACAATAATATATTTATCATTTGTAGAAAATGTACGGCAACACCAATTGGCAATGCAGCAATACGTTCCAATGAAAGTCGTCCTGAAATTCTTCGACGCCAAGCAATGTACGCCGGATCTCAAAGAATTGTTTCAAGGCATTGATCCGAAGAAACTGAAACGATCTTCCAGTGCCAATTGGAAAACTCCACCCCGATATTCCATGATGAATTGCTCCATTATCAAGGACTAAAGCAAATTATCCATTATTTGATCGATTATATAATTTAAACACAATTTTCCTTAAGTACTCTTTTGCAAATTTAGCGGCAATTTCTTTAAGAAGATAGCACGTAAGCGGCATAAATTTTAAGCAATCGTGAATATTGCTATTTATTATTCAAATTGATGCATTGTACAGGTTTGTTGTTTTATACATGTAATCAAGTTTTACAGTAGTATTTTATAATTAGACGAATATAATAGTTATACGAACAGGTAAAATTTTATTAGTCAGTAAATACAAGGAAAGCGAGTAGAGTGATGAGTTTTACACCAAGTACATACATACATTGCTTATTCTTTATAATGTATTTGTTGATAGCGATTTGCAAAGTGAAATAAATGTAACGCTGTTGCAACCGTATAATCAAATTTGATTGAACATTCAAAGACAAAAGGAAACTATGCAGGTAGCATTACAGTTTTCCTTTTATTTACGGAATTCGCTCACTTTATTTGCTTGCTCAAGATATATAGTGATTGCGCTAGCCGGTCAGCTACCGCGGATACATACGTCTCTTTCAATTAAGTAGTGGCAACGTGCGCACGTGGAAGAGAGAGTGAGAGAGAGAGAGAGAGAGAGAGACAGAAAGAGAGAGAGACAGAGACAGAGACAGACAGACATACAGATAGACAGACAGACAGAGAGCAAGAGCTGCGAGGACATATTCGTGTAGGCGGCTATGCGTTTTCTGGGTGACGAAAAAATATGTCAACGAGAGCAAAATATTAGGCGCTACAGCATGAATGTGTACATGCGTCACAACAAGAATAATGATAATGTACGTCTGTCCACAAAAAATTTTGTCTTTCTTTACTCGAGTAAATCTTATTCATTATTTTATACGTTATGATTATCTTACATCTCTTTGAATCTGGAGGTTTTTTTATTGTTTCTATTAATGTTTAATAGCGTGAACTCGATGAAATAAATGAATTTTGAAAGCTTCTTACTGCATATGAAATGTAATTCAAGTTTTTTCAGCGTTAATACTACTTCGTTGCGTGCATTACAATCAAAAAGTAAAACGTGTACATCCATTGATTAATCATCGAATCGCGCAATTGATTAGCAAAAGTGTTAAGAAAGTGTTATTTCTTATGTGGTCTGATTCTTACATCTCTCGATGTATGCCGAAAGTGCCTATAATAATAATTGAATAAACAATCCTATAAGATTTCCAATTTCGAGTCTCTTTTCAATTTAACTTAGATAAAACGGCAGCAACGCGCATGTGCGGCAGGGGAAAAAAGGGCCTGTGCCGGCAATCGAGTGCAAACAAATGTGACGTTATAAGGGCGCACGTCTCTATTTTTCACGCGAGTGAATCGGAACGGGCCGATGATTTTTCGACATCAATTCCGCGACGCTGGCGTGCAGCGGCCGCCGCGTAATTGCACAGCCGTTTAGCTGCGGTCCAATTTGGCGCGCGGCGGCAGCTCGTAGTCTCTCTGCAGCGCGACACGTCTCTCTTATTGCCTCACGGCAGACTACCCTACGGAAAATACAAAAACAATTAGCGGACAGAGCTTGGCCAATCGACGCTTTAAGCGCGCCGTACCGACAGTCATTTTGTCACCCTGTATTACTTCTCGTCGCGCCCTTTCGGTTGCGCGCGTTGAAAGTCGAAATTGTAAGTCGCCGAGTGAATCGTTCGGCGTGTATTCGTTTATACTTGACAGGAGAGAAAGACGCCCGCGTCGTCACGAGACGACAAAGTGAAAAGTCGGCAAATAAGCCGTTAACGAGGTGCGATTTGCGACATTGCGTCAGATGCAGGCCTGTGTATGACAGAGTGGCGAACGCGTTATAATATCGACGAGAAGAGAAAGGGTAGAGAGAGAGAGAGTGGAGTGATGTATCCCCTTGGGCAGCCAGTCTCCGGTAACACGATAGTAAGTACTGGCTGGGCATAATTAGTGGAGCATAATTAAAGCGGAACAAAAGATGAACGATATCGTCTGTCGCTCGTTAGCGGACAGTTTTGTCGTCTACGCCTCCGTCCGGCCCTATCTCAGCTCGTCTCCGCTTATACGAAAAACCTTTCCTTGCCCAGCCTTCCTGCCTCTCTCTCTCTCTCTCTCTCTCTCTCTCTCAGCGCGATAACATTGCAAAATTCTCTTGTCATCGGGCAGTAATGAGCAGCTTGATCTGAGCCAAACACAATTGGCTGTGGTAAGTCGAGAGCATTCGATGAAACAGAGAGCGGAAGAGAAATTCAGGGAGAAGTTTGGCTAAGAAAAGAGAAGAAAGCGCGTAAAGTCACTTATCGGCGCAGCTCTAGCAAAGTCAGCTCTCGGGCTCGGCTAAAGTATTCCGCCTCTTTACCGCGGAAAAGCTCATGGACTCGCGCGGATTACAATCGCAGTAAAGGCGGAAAAGCCCAAAAAGCTCGCGCAGGAAGCGATAAAATCGCTCTCGCCAATTCCCCCAACTATTTTTATTCGTAGAGATCCCGAGGGGAATAGAGAGAGAGAGAGAGAGAGAGAGAGAGAAGCGTACGTGGCGGTGGGCAGGTCCGATCGCCGGCTCCAGGAGACGAACACGGGACAGGCGTGGCGTAGCGCATCACGATCTCTCACTGCTGCTCTGCCTGCTGCTCTCGCGCAAAAAGCCAACTCCGTGTATCAGCTCTCTCTCTCTCTCTCTCTCTCTCTCTCTCTCTCTCTCTCTCTCTCTCTCTCTCTCTCTCTCTCTCTCTCTCTCTCTCTCCTCTCTCCTCTCTCTCTCTCTCACTCTCTCTCTCACTCTCTCTCACTCTCTCTCTCTCTCTCTCCATGATAATTGACGAGCAAGCGGAGATTGGATTAATTCTCTTTTTTTTTTACGTCGAAAGATTAACGACAAGCACGCTTACGCGGAGGATCAGGCGAAAAAATAGCCACGCGGACCTGCTGACACGCGCGAATACGTTAAGATGTCGATCTACGCCAAATGGCTTTCTAAGTCCGACAGTCGATTCTCCCGTCCTGGAGTTGGAGGCTCCGATAGCTGTAATAGCTTAACTTTAGCCACACTATCGCTATGGACTAGACACACCAAGTTGTCTATCGCTTATATTTATGCTGTGGCCGCTCCAAGTTTTTTCAGCGCTGTATTTTTTCTATCGCTCGGACCCCCCGCATTTCCGCTTTGTTTTTAGAAATCTGCATTTTTTCCCGATGGCTCTCCGTGTGCCGAGACTATATTGATGACGAATAAACAAGCCGTAAGAAAAGCAAACTGTCTAAAAAAAACTTGGAGCGCCAATCCGAGGCTAATTTACGAGAGGCGGCAGGGTAATTTATAACCAGCGCTACATTTCCTACTAAATAAGGGCTGGCTCGCTCACGAATTGTTTGCAGGTCTCTGGCATCGTTATCGAGTAGTATAGTTCACTCAGAGATAGAGGGGGGTGGGGGGTTGAGAGAGAGGAGAGAGAGAGGGAGCGAGACGGAGGAAAACGATGATGACATCCGCGCCCGCCGAGTAGGTAATGCTATTCAGGACTCGGATTAAACCGTGTACTTCGCTTGCGCATTTGCAATCGGACCTCCTACTCTTCCTAGCTCCCACTTCCGTGCTGCGCATCCCTTCACCCCCTTCTCTCTCTCTCTCTCTCTCTCTCTCTCTCTCTCTCTCTCTCTCTCTCTCTCTCTCTCTCTCTCTCTCTCTCTCGTTTTCGTTATCACTTTCCGATTTTTCTTCTCTTTTCTCCGCGCAGCGCACCGAGACGTGATTCGATCAGCTCGCCAAGTTGCTGATACTTTTTTTCAAGTAAAGCAAAGTTTCCCTCTTTTTATTTTCATTGGATGCGGTTCACGCTGTTCTGCCCGTCTGCAGTACTGCCTTGCAGAACCTTGCAAACTTTCAACAAGACAAGAATCGAGGTAGAATGGAGGAGATTCAAATTCAACTTCCTAGTGGTGGCAGCACTGACGATTCCTTCTCCAAAATACATACTGCACTTTGATTTGCCACACATTGATCAGCTGACTGCTGCTGACTGTGTTGGATCTAACAGTTTTCAAGGTAAAAACCGAAAATGATACTCAAACAGCAGCAAAACGGTTCTTTATTTGCCACTGAAATTGGTGGGCCAATGATATTTACATTCTACAAAGTGTCGAATATCGAGAAAGAGAAATTGAGCCACGATATTCAGGTAAATCTAAGGTTTTTCACGAATACTTGTTAAGTGGTTTATTCATTTTATCATTAATTAATTAACAGACCAATGGTGGTAAAGTCATTCAATACAACGAGAGGAACACATATACAATTGTATTAACGAAAAAGAATGAATTTTTGAGTGATATAATTCAATTTGATTTGCAATACATTATAGACTGTATAAAAGTGAATAAAATTCTACCACTAGAAAATTATAGGTAATTACTGTTTTTTAACTTGAATGTATAATCAGTAACAATTCTATACTTTTCACAGACTTGGCAAAAAAGTTCATGTTAGTTGCTGTTATAGCCAACCATTTAATTCTAAACGTTGCATCTTGTAAGTAGTATATGTAAATATATTAACAAAATGTATGGGAAACTCTTGAATATATTAAGTAAATTAATAAGAAAATGAAAATTCTGTATCTATTGGACACTATCGGCTTTGTCTTTCATATCTTTCCTTTGATTAGCTCTAAATATAAAAATTGATTTACTATATGTTTTTAAATTTATAAAGTGATTAGCATTGATGCATTTAATCAACAAGATAATTGAGAAAATTTAGAATAAATTTTCAACTAACTAATTGATATTTAAATGTGCATGCTGTTATGAAAAAAAAACAATAAATTTGATATTGTAATATCTATAAATTAATTGTTGTACGTACAAATGTATCATTATTACAAAAAAGAATTTATTAAACTGTATTATATCATAATTTATATAGTTTTACAAATACTACTTTCAGCTTTGATCTGATTCAGAAAGGCAAATGTAAAAGACATGACCATTGTATTTCAACAAAGCGATGTGCTGATGTGAATTCAGATGTTGAAATGAAGACTCAACAAAAAATAGATACCATAAAAAATTTGTGAGTATAAATATGATTAAGTGTACTTGTTAAGATGAGATTAATTGGTTGAACATTAAAATCTGTTGGTGGTATTTGCTTTGTCATGAATAAGAGTAATAAATTGTATTAAAAAATCAATACATTCATGAGAAGGGGATAAAAAAAAAGCAGAAAAAAATAAAAATAAAAAAGCGTTGCGGCGCAATACGCAGTACGTCGATGGGAAAAATCAGAGTGAATGTGTATTCCGCTCGGCTGATCCGTAAAAACAATCGTCGAAAAATTGGTCATGGGCGCGCGCTTTTCACAATCGTCGCTGCCGAGGGAAAATAGCAGCAGCTAGCGTAGGTGCAGGCGAGCGTAGGAGAATACGCGTAGGTGTGCGCTCGTCGGCGAAATGGCGGTAATAAGGGGTGTCAGGAAAATGGCTGCCCTGATGAACCCTGAATCGTGGCATTACGGGAACTGATTGCGCTGCGCGGCGGTCACGTAAAGGGACGGGAATGTCGGCGGCGGTGGCAGCGGCGGCGACGGGGGAGGCTGTTCGCAACTCCGACCCCCTCTTCCCGGCCGCTTCGAACCAGCGAACCAGGCAACGAACGAACGAACGAACGAACGAACGGGTTGCAGAGTTAGTTAGTGTTGGCATGATGTGTGATGTTGCGCGCGGAGAAGATCAGAGCTAAAGAGCTGACTGATTTGATTTTTTGTTGCAGGATTTACGAGGTTAGAGAAACGCAGGTGAAGGTCGAGCTATCTGCGATGGAGAATGACATTAGCGACCTATCGTCCGACGAGTCTGAAAGCTTATTAAAGAAACTACGGAAGTAAGCGGCGCGAGAAATATCCGGCCACTTGATCGTTCAAGCCCCTGGAAGATCACAAGCCAACCTCCTCCTCCTCCTCCTCTCTCCTCTCCTCTCCTACCCTTACGCTCGGCCGATCAAGTGGCCGGATGCTCCGGATGCGCGCCCTTTTTTCCTTCACCTTTCACTTGAACCTTCTCGCTCGTTGATCGCTCGCCGACCGTTCTTTTCTTACCTGCTCGTTACGATATTTATCGAGGGCGTGGAGAGCCGAAATAAATAAATAAGCAATTTATTATCACTAGATTTTCATTTATTTAACCTCTCTGTGACAATATCGGCGTAAAAATCACAAGAAAAGCTTCAGCGGGTAAGTAGCGCGAAACAACTCGGTACAAATGTGTGAGCACGCCTCGTACATTGAGTAACTAGCTCGCGTACAATTTTCTCGGCGGCCCAGCGATCTGCCCGTGCGAAAGCCAGAATGAAATTCGTTGCTTGAAAATGTCCCTCGACCACCACCGCCGCGCCGTCCGCTGGCGACGCGTTGCCACCACTGCCGAATTTTCTCTCTCGCTCGCCTTCACAGGTTAGCTTCGCAGCGTCCCCTTTCCGTCTCTCGACCTAGAAAACCCGGAAGCCGTACTTCCACGAGACGTATAACCTCCAAGAGTAAACCCTTGGATCTAAGGTGGCTTCGTGGCCACGAGAAAGCTATTGTGATCGTGTGCGTGCCGAGCCTAAAGCACGGAGACGTGATTAAGTCGTTTAATTTCGCGCAAACCGGCCATTTTCGCGTTGGAAATGCTCTGTTCGCTTTTAATGCTATTAATTACTAATCGCGCTTAACAGCGAACCTATCTCGACCCAGTCGAGATAACAGCACAGCCGCATGTCTAGACGTACATGTATACTTGATGTCTGATGTCTGATGTCTGATGGGCGCTAGGGAACGGATCGACCTACCTGAATCCGAGACTTTTTACGAGAAAAACGTCCTTTGAGCGACCCTAACCGGCGTCAATGAATCGACCTACCTGCCGGGTAGCGCTGCGCGGTACGACATAGCCAACACGTGCGAGGGAAGCCCCAAAGTTGTCCTCGTGCTTTCTACAACGTTTCGTTTCTCTTCATTCGCGGCACGCGCGTACTACCTACGTTTCCAACAATATCGCTGTCGCCGATCTCGCCTAACTACGCCGCGACACGCGAGCCACTCGGATTTGCCAATCGACGCATTCTTTCGACATTATCCGCTTTCGCAAACCACTGGCAATAGAGTAACCAAACAGGAAATATCAGTTTGCAGCGGCGCAGATTTAAAGAAACGAGAAGTTTGATTAAGCGCCAGACGCGGCAGCGGCGTCGGCGGCGGCGGCGAAGGGCTGAAAAAGAAGCAAGAGAGGACAAAGCGAAAGAGACTCGCGACCTCGACGACTGCGGGTGCGCCATTAACGAGGAGGTATATAAGCGCCCCCGTCGGCTGCTTGCAAGCGCCCCTTATTTAACGTTATTTCATTAATTAGGCACAAAGCGAACTTGCCGAGGCATTGTCTCACCTCAATGCTTACTCATTAGTAAACCGAGCGAGCACGAGCGGAAGGAAGGAAGGAAGGAACGAGAAAGGGGGAGAGAGAGAGAGAGAGAGAGAGCGCGCGCAGCGAGGAGAGGCAGAACGGATGATCGAAGTTGGACAAACCAGTTTCTCGCTGGCTTTTTCCAACAGAGCCCGAGCACCGCGCTCTCACTTATTGAATTAGGTTTTCGCGCGCAATTAGCGCGGCTCGCCACCGGAAATTTGCTCCCCCCTGCTCCCGTCCTTCTCTCTTCTCACCAGTGTGTGTGTGTGTGTTCGCGCGCGCGCGAGCGACTACCCGGACTCCTCTTTTAAACGTCCGTCGAATGATTGTTGAAAAACTAATAATGCAATTTCATCTGGTCGGGGCCAACGGCCTTCGGTCGACTTCGCTCCTCGGCATTTAACGTCGGACAAAACTCCAACGTGCCACCGCTGCCCGGCAGCCAGGGATTTTTAAGCTGTTTATCTCGCTGGATTTGTCGCGCGGGTGACGTCACGTGTAAACGCATATGTATACAGATGAAGACCCATGCTTCCGATAAGTGTCCACCGTTCCGTAAGCGATAGTAAAGTTCCCGTGAGAAAAAACAAAGCGATGAATTTCTTAGGCACAAGCGTCACAAAAGCGCGCTCTTCCCTTATCCGAGGAAGCCACTACAGGGGTGGAAATAAAGCGCGTGAGTGCACGAGCTGCGACGCCAGAGATATAGTTGGCAGTTATGTAAAAATGATTCTCTCTCGCAGCACGTTTACGACTGTATAAACGTGAGCCTCTGTCGGAGCAGTATTTTTTTGCGATCGCGCAGGTCGATCGCTTTTCACGGCTCGTCAATGCTCCGTGTCAAGCTCGCTCGTTCGCCGGCCATTGTCGCGCAGGCCAAACCTAAGTCTCGTATTGACTCTGAACGAGCGATTGGACATGGAATAAAAAAAAAAAAAAAAAAAAAGAGGAAACCAGGGGGTACATGGCGCATAGGAAGCAAAATTGAAATCGCGAGCGTGTGTACACTGGCAAAGTCAAATTCGAATCTCATAAGTTGACACAGGCACTGCAAAAAAAAAAAATAAATAAATAAAAATCAGGAATTTGGAGAAATTTAATTAACGGTCAAGAGTGACACCGTGCGAAAATTCTTTAGTCCGGCGATGGCAAAAACTTTCGATTAGCGCCTGACGATTTTTTTTTCTTTTTTTGTGTTTGCTCAATTCCGCCGAGCCGGTCTAGCGACGAGGAGAAAAAGGATAGGTGAAAAGTAGGAGAGCGGCCGTGCGCGCAAGAGAAGCCGATTAATTAAGTATGGACAGTCTGTAATTAAAAAATCACGTGGCTGCCTTTATCGGCTCTTTATCGTGCAGGCAGGCGGGCTGGAGGGGCGTGTAACGGCTACTATGTGGACCTACTTTAAGCTTACACACTCTGCAAGTCTATGCCCTGAGACTTTTTTAATTAAACTCTCCGTTTTCAACTACGTCGCGGCAGTCCTCCCCTCCATCTCTTTCTCTCTCTCTCTCTCTCTCTCTCTCTCTCTCTCTCTCTCTCTTGCTGTCGAGCAGGCAAAAACTATGCAGCGTATCGGGAGAATATTTATGCACATTTTTACTCGCATACGGACACGTTATCAGTGTAATTATAGGGCTCGGCACGCAAGAAGCTTGGCAACAAAAAGATCTCGCAAGTTATTGAGAAAATTTTCATGGCTCTTTTTTGCGGCCAGAGCGGGTATTTTTATTCTTGGGATCAAGAAGAGGGAGAGAGTGAACTTGCCAGCTACGCTGCTAATGTTAAGTATTAGAGAACTATCTGTCTGTCTCTCTTTTCTTTTTTTTTCTTTTTTGATGAAAGAATTTGATTAATTGGAATTTTGCAGCAAATTCGACGAAGAATCAAGGCGCAAGCCGATATAAGCGAAAAAAAAATTGTAGTCGCTCCAATTGCTGCACCAATTGACGATGCATTGATTGCCATTAAAATCTATAGTCGAATGGTATTTGCGTCATCGCATGCTTGTCTTGAGCTTGCGTTCGAACAGGCTTGCTGCGCGATCGGGCATCTCAATTATATTGCGTGCCGCGTGCTTTTTTGGGCCGTCGCTTGCGTCATTCGCTTATTTAAATTAATAACGGGATATTTTCCTTTCGCAACTTTTGCTATTCCGCTGGGTAGCGGCTCGTGTGTAATTTTGAAATCCGAATATAAGGGAGTTCTCGTCCCATTGTTTCTCCAACTGTTGCGCAATGGTCGGCGCGTTGATAGGTTCTCTGTATTTGGTGTCTGCCGGCAAACGCCTTTTGATGGATAAGTAGCACGTGGAAAATATACGAAGCTATGACGCGTAACATGTAACGTGCTATGCCCATAGCTAATGATAGCGAAGCCTCTTGGGAAGGAAAAATTTGATAGGAGCTTTGACGTACGACGTGAAACGTGTGCCCTACATGGCAAGCAGTCCAGCTTCTTTTACAATCGATTTGTCATTGCGCAGTGCTTTGTAAGCGGACGCGTACTTCGATTGGCCTTTCGCGTCTTGACTTGTTTGCGTCCAATGACAGTACAAGAAATACTTTGACGGACTGAAATCGCGAGGAACGGTGACCAGTTATGCAGAGGATCAATAATTTTAAAACCATGGATATCGACAGCTGCCCATTGCTTCGGGTAAGTATAGCCTGTCTTTCATTGAACATTCATTGGGCACTCGAGGACTGACCATTCCGAGCGTCCGTCAATTCAGGCTTAATCCCGAGGCTCTACAAAGATAAATCTAAACGTTCTACAGGGACATCGATGAAAATACATCATCCTATCGAGCAGACGACTCGCAAGTGGTTAGTAGACACGCGATAGCAAAAATGATCAGACATGAGTTCTACGATGTAGCCGACAATGACATTGCTCTCTAGTCAAGGTATTTGTAATAAGCCAATTCACGATCGAGTACGCTTCGCGAAAGCCGATAATAATGCGTTGCAGTTGGCGTATCCGTCAAAGTTTAACGAGAAGCGGGCTTGTATCGCGATCGTAACGACGCGTCCGCGAGAACCATCGGTTAGGTTCTTGATTGCGGGCTTTGGAGAAACGACCAGTTGTTTTTCACCGACTGCTTTTCAAACTCACCGATGTCATTTATCGCGCCTTCGTTTCAGCGACGCACTGTTCGGACTCGTCGCGGACATTTGGAAGAGAGCTGTCAATTACGCAGTCGAGCATAACTCCCGTCGGGTAAATTACGGCAACCGTGTGTTTTGTGCGGCTGATCGAGACATCCAATACGGCTACTATGCGCAAAGATAACTGGTCTAAAACTTGCCTCGAGCAGTCTGTGAGTCGTCGACAGCTATGAGAAAAATAATTAAAATCGAATAGGTATCGCTGAGAGTGTATTTTATTATAGAGGTAATGACTTGGGTTGAATATCAGTTCATTGCGCGATACAAAACTTGACTGGCGTGCGTAGAATACGAAGGTAATTGTATTCTAGAATCAAGTCTGAATAAAAGTTTACTAACGATACGACACGTCTATGATTTCCTCTCATCTCGTCTTTCATGTATTGTTGATGTGACAATTTGGTTGTGTTCAAGTCACTGACGACTTCTTTACCTTTATAACGAGACGTTGAAAACTAACGTTTCTGTTGCTTTCCGTGGCTGGTGTAAGCTGTCAGGATGGATGACGTGCGCATACTTGAATGAGCAATATTCGAAGCCTCTTCGCGGGTATCTTTAAAAGATAACCTTGTTGCATGGTTACGTGCGTATAGACAATGACGGAAAAGAACGCAGTATAGAAAGAAGAATGATATAAATAGGGAGATATACTTGTATACCCAAAATTTACTTGAAACCTGTGACATCTGAACATCTTGCATTATAGCGTTATCGTGCGATTTGATTTAGTTAGATTGGTACTCGAATGTTTCAGTGAACCGTATAGCAATGAAGCATAGCTCCATCCGTCACAATCAAAGTCTTTGACAGAAAATTAGCCGGATGTGCATTTACCGAAGTACATTGATCGCAAACTTAGTATAAAGCATATGCGAAGGGTGTAAGAGTCGAGTGGGAATAGGTGGTGAAGCGATTATTTCAAGCCAAGGAGTCCAAGGAGACAGTGACGACTGCTTACTAGGCGTTGCTGCAGCCAACTGACGCAAATCCAAGTTGATCTCGTTCGACTGCACCACTTATGAAATAGAGAAGACAAGCTAGAAATAACGGTTGCGTAGGGCAACTAGGATCCGTGTTACGATCTGGATTCGAGGAGCGATCGCGCGAAGCGTATGTAAGGCGGGCCGAAAGTTGCAGCCGACTCGGGCGGCTGATGGGCGACAAATTCGAGGTGAGCTTGATGGTAATGAGCTTCGCCTCGCAGCCCAATGAATGTCTAGCGCAACGCGGCGTCAATGCTTTCGGAAGAACACGACTTGGAGGAGGTTGGTTAAGCGGCTGCTATTCCGTTACACGCAAACACGCTTGGCGACGACAGCTGAGCGGCAGGTGGCTGCGGCAACGACCGAGTGGAAGACAGTGGCCTTGGTGAAATCTAGGCTCGGCCGCCGGACAAACGGCGAAGCCGCGCGCGAACGTAAAAATTAGCGGCGCAGTGAGAGGGCATAAAATAGTAATAATCGACGGGAGGGGGCAGGGGCTTGCGGGCGGGCGAGGGGGCGGGCGAGGGGGGCGGGCGCGCAGAAACTAACGCAATAAAGTTGAAACTGTCGAGGAAGTTAGCGGGGCGCGCGTGCGACACTATACACGGGCTTTCGCTCGTCCGAGGAGAATAAGTTGCGCCGGCCCGGTGGCGGGGGGCCCGGCTCGCCTGCAGCTAAAGCGCAACTGAAAGGGATTCGCTTATTAGACGCGCACAGAGAAGGAGCGAAATTCGCCCTCCTCCTAGTCGCGCTGGCGTAATGGCCACTCTGATTTTCGCGAGGACCGCCTAACGACGCTCTAATGCCCCGCTCCACCTCTCGCCCGCGCAAACTAAATTTAAAGCCCATTTAACGACACACTCAATTAACCTCCTAGTCCTTCCTCTCCGTTCACCCTACACACGCGCCCGCGCGCAAAACTTCCAAGGCGCCGCACACCTCCTGTACTTCTTAAACGCACTGCCTCGCGGATCAGCGATAAGAGACTCCATTACCGAGGCAACTTTGCGGCTGATCATTCGTCTATTCGTTTGCCAACTTTCTCACTCGTTCGCGTCTCGCGCTGCCGAATATTCCGCCTAATCTGCCCGCGGATCGTCAAGCTCGCGCATCTCGAGAACAATCGATCATCGATTTTGCGCGATATCTTGATGGGAAAGTTGCGCGACCAACATATTCGATTGTAATAATCCGCGCGAATAACGAATGCAGCAACCCCCGCAAATGTAAGTTTTTCATCCCCGCGGATTTCGGTAATTCGAGACAGTTTCTGCATGAAAATTTGTACGCTAATGCCGTCGGAATACGAATCTGATGCTGAAATTTGAATAATTCGAAATGTCCGAGCGGCAAGGGTCGTTCTTTTCGCAAGCTTTAGTTTGCCGTTTCAAATTTAATCTTGCCTATTTCACTTGAAAAATTGCGAGCGCTCGCGGAATTCCAAGTTTACTTTTATCGTCATTATTATTATTATTGCTATTTTTTCGGACCTTCGGGAGGCTCGTAAAGTAGCAGCCAGGACGAAATAAAGAACAAAACTCGCCGGAGACAAAAAGAGCAGAGGAACAAACGACAGTAATGTGGAGCCGAAGCCGCGCAAGCTCCCGCGGAAAAGAGGCGAGCAGTCTCTCTCGCTCCCGCTCGGCGGCGATCGGCGTTCGTCCGTACAAATTCAAAAGCACGCGTGGAGCGTCGCCCGTGGCTAATTTAATTGTGCGGGTGCGGTAGGCCGCGAGCGCCCGCTCGCAGTCTCGACAATCGACAAAGCAGCCGATGCGCGCAAGCGGAGCCAAGTTTTATTCGCCGACTTATCCCGTGTACCAATCCCGTGTACCATCGCCCAACAAAAGTCGCGACGGTTAAAAAGCTCGCTCGTCGCTGCGGCTTACGCGCTCGATCGCGCGCGCGCTCGCCCGGGATTTGCGTACAAATGCCGGCGGCCGCAGCCGGCGAGTCCATTACGCGTATTTTCGGCATTTAGACTGCGCGAAAGGCTGCCTGGCAGCGCTCCGCTCCCGTCGGACTCTCTTCCTTTTTCGGCTGCGCTCGTGCGCGCGAGCACCGCAGCAGCGCCGACTTTCTTCGGCTCCCCCGTTCATACTCCGCCGAGCGCATTTATTCCCGGCAACGCTTCGCTTTATCAAACACGGCGCGGCGAATAATTAAGACTGCTGCATTAACATAAATTTCGAAAGACGGCCCGATGAAAAGAAAAAAAAAAAGAAAAGGGAAGGGAGAAAGAAAAAATCCACGTGGGTGCGGACTGAGCACCAGGAATGCGCTTGTCGAGCGAGGCAAAAAATTAGCGCTAAAGGCGCCAAATTATATTTGCAAATGGCGAGCCGCGTACGTGTGCCGAAAATGTCGCTCGCGCCAAGTCGCGCGCTATTAATTAATGTATGACGATGCCGACGACGACGACGACGACGACGACGGCGATGACGAGAGCGGAGTGACTGCGCGTCAAGAGCCACTAAGTAAACATCAAAGCAAAAGGCTGACGAAATGCTTAAATAATCGCGATGCAGCCCGTGCAATTCCCGGGATAAAAAGGGGGGCGGGGTAGGAAAAAAAACAAGTGGCACTCTCTCTCTGTCTAATTAAATTACGCTCGCTCGCGCACCACCCGTTCAGCTTTATCTGTTTTATTCGACTTTTCAACTCGCTATTACGGCCGACGCGCCGAATTAAACAAATAGTGCTCTCGCCTCGACGGTGGAAAGCCAACCGAAACAGATGTATTTTTTTTTTAATTATGCTCCGTTTCGCTGCGATTTTAATTAAATTGCGCCTTTCAAAGACAAGAGATATCTTTATCAAGACAACTACGAGCGAGCGCCCGACAATTAACGAGCGCTCAGTTATAAGCCGCAAGAAAGCGCCGCGCCGCAGTAGTAAAAGCAGCTTTTTACCGGGCGCGCCGCAAGACAAGACGCTAAACAAGCGCGCCCGCCGCTGACGCGCGACTCGTAGATTTTTCTCTGCAGGCGCGCGAGAAGATAGAGCGGACAAGGGAAAGGCAACAATTAGTGGACGTAATTAGTACCAATTAGAGAGAGAGAGAGAGAGAGAGAGAGAGAGAGAGAGAGTGCCGAAGTACAAAAGCCTCCAGGAATTCCCGATTGCAAATGAGATCGACGCGTGTTTTTCGCCCACTCTTGCGAATTATGAGCTTTGTTTCGCTCGCGCGGCCTAGTTAAGGTTTGCTCGCTCATTCTTCCTTTTCGCTCGCTTCTTTTTGCTTTTTTCGCAGAAGGGAGAGAGAGCGACGGATTTTCCGCCGGTTAGGACGCTTTAATTAGTCACTTAACGAGGAATCGCGCGACGATTAAGCCGCTCTCGTGCTAATGAAGAACTTTGCACGAGGGCCGAGCAAAGAAATGGCGCCCTTTATTAATTATACTTGTTTCGAAGCGAGCGCAAGTCGCAACTGCGCGTCGCACACGAGCGATGCTCGCTGGTTAACAAGCGACGGTCCACGGTCCTTTGATATTTCCGCGTCGATATGGGTTTTCGCCGGCGCATAAGGAGCGAGCGACAGATGCGGTCGGGCGGTCACGTTGAATCCCGATCGCCGCCTCGCCACCGCGAGAAAGAGAGCCGGCCGAACTGCGAGTTATCCAGACGGAGCAGAAGCGGCGCGGGCTGGCTCGGCAACTCGCTCACGGGGTCATTATGATCGGGCCGCAGGCACGGGGCGAGGAGCGATGAGCGAGCGGCCGGGCAGTTTCGGCGGCGGCGGCGCGCGCGCGCGCGCAACGGCTCTTTCGATTGTTTGGCCGAGGCAGCCGGGCGCCGCTCGCGCAAAGTGCGCCGCCGGCAAATAGTTGGGCCGTGAACCTTTGGCGATCGCGGCTGGAATGCGCCGATTCGCACAATGCCGCGCCCGAATGCCGCGCATTCAAGATATCGCTGGCCGCGAGAATTATGATCGGGCGTCGTTAAGTCGAGAATGCCCCGGGCCGGGGGGTATGCGCGCGCGAGATAAGTAGCTCGCCGTCGGCTATGCCTGGACTTTGCAGCGAAAATTGGCGCCCGGCCGAACAAAAGACGGCCCCGCGCGGCATCGCACGGATAGTTGGCGGAGCGGCCGCTCGCGAAAAATAGCCGAGAGCGCGCGCCGCCCGTGCGGATCGCCGAGTCAAACGACGCCGGCGACAATGGCAGCGGGCGCACAATAATCTCGCAATTAACATAACTCGGGGAGAGCCGGCGCGGCTGGGGAGGGCCGGGGAGGGAAAGCGCGCCCGCTCGTCATCCTCTTTATTCGGCGCGTACGCGCGCGAGCGACAAAGCGCCGGCTACAAGGAATATAGCCGGCGCTGGCAAAGCGCTTTTCTTTTCGCGCTTTTAATTTCCAGTCCCTTTTCGCGCATGACAATTTAGACATCATTAAATAGAAACAGTAGGAGTAACGAGGTGCCGCGGAAAAATGGCCGCTGCAGCTTTTTTGCGCTTTCGCCCGCGCGAATTCTAAGGGGAATTCTTGCGGCTCGCAGCGCTCTTAATGCGCCAGGGGCATCATTAATTTCGAGCTCTTTTTACAGTTTTCGCCGTTTTTTCTCCTCCGCCGCCGCCGCCGCCGCCGCCGCGCTCCTTTTTTTGCTATTTGTTCAGCGGCCGCGCGAGGAAAAAAAAAATTATAATGCGCCTTGTTGAAAACAGAGTCGCGGCCGATTCGGAATTAATGGGCGAGCGTTTAGCCACGCGCCGGCGGAGGGCCTTTGGAACGGGGTCGGACGATGACTCGGCGCGGATTATTTCATGAAAAAGACTACTGACTACGCCGGGCAGCGCGAGAGAAATCCCGAAATGACAAGCGATCGCCGAATGACGTTTTGCTGTAAGCGGAAAAAAGGCGAGCGCTGTAGTCATCGATGTAATCGGATTGCCGGGCAAGCGCGCTCGTCCGGGCGGCCCTACGCAAGGTATGCCGGACGCGCTCGCCACCCGCTAATAAGGCCGCCCTCGACGCAATGCCGAGAATTTTACGGGCGAGGCCGCAAGCTCGGCTCGCGATCTCTCGATGCCCGGGCGTCTGACTGGCGCCAGCCCCGGCCGAGAATGCGCGCTGCATTAATTAATTTCGGCGCTGCTCCGAATTTTCGCCCCCCCCCCCCCTCACCCTCTCGCTCGCTCTCTCTCTCTCTCTCTCTCTCTCTCTCTCGCTCTCTCTCGAGGAGCTCCACCGAGTGCAGCGCACGAAAAATAGCCCGCACACGGGAGAAAGAGAGAGAGAAAGAGAGAGAGAGAGCTCTTGACGCTGCGCCCATCCTCCCTCGCCGGTAAACAGCTGCGGATCGATCGGGCGGATTGCCGAGGCAAAGGGAAACGAGCACAGAGAGCTTTCGGAATCGAACCACTACTTTCTGACGACAATGCATAATTAAGGACTACTCGACGATCCCTTTAATCCGGCGTGTTTGCCTTTTCTCTCTGACCGGCTCTTTACGTTGGTGCGCGACGGCGGAGGCGCACCTTTGACCAGCCTTCAATGGTCGTCGTCCTTCGGCCATCGACACAATTGGGGCTGGCCCGATCGCTTTTGCTCGCGATCGTTTTCGTTAGGTCCGCGCCCCGAGCCGCGCTGACACGCTTTAATCAGTCGCGCCAATTGCAAAAATATCGGGCACGCTTCCACGTCTCTCGGCGATCTCTTAGCAGCGCGCCCTGCCTCGTTCAAAGTCGCGCGCGCGCGCGCATGCAGATCGTGCAGCCTCGCTCGTAAACTTTAATGACGCTAATTAAAAGCGACGGCGCCTATCAATAATTGAATCTAGATTGAATTACATCCTAATCTGGCGGGGCATCTTTTTATCCGCGCGCGCCCACTGCAGTCGGAGCGCATGAGTCTGCTGCAGCCGACAGCCTGCTCGCGCGCTTATTTTCAGCGTCTTCATTAATTGCCACCCCACCCCCTCTCCCTCTCCCCTGCACCCTTCTTCCGCTCGACATTCAAACGCGCTCCTTATTACGATTTAATTGGCCCTCGTGAAAAAAGCGGCGCGTAATTAGCGGCCTTACGTCCAACTCCCTCCCCTGCGCCTCCTCCCCTGCGCCTCTCCCCTCCGCGCGCTCGCTCTCGCTCTCGTGGGCGCGCAGCGACTAATGAAATATGGGAAAGCTTTTAGCTTTTAGCCGGGAGAGAGCGTCTGATATCCGCGGCCACGCGCGTGTGTATACAGGGGAAGCGCGTGTACACGGACTTTGAGGCCGGCCTTAATTGATGCATCGCTCGCTCGCTAATCATGATAAACAATAAATAGATTTATAGCGCGAAAGACGCCAGCCGACCGGGGACGAGCCTGCGAAAATGCCGCCCTTGCACGCGCGCCGCTGCGCCCCCCTCCGCCCACACCCTCTAATTGACACATTGATTTTGCCGGCCCCGCGCTAGCCGTTCCGCACCATTTTCCTTTCCCGTGGCCGCCGCACTCTTTCACCTGCACTGCCTGCCGAAAACTGCGCTCACCCGTTTGCCGTGCTCGAGTCGCGATCACCGTTACTCCGCTGCTCGTTGACGAATGCTTTCGTGCTCGGCGTCGACGCGCGCGCGACTACGCAACTAGTTTTTTACGAGCCTCGCTCGCGACAACGTTGCAAAACGAGAGCAATTATTTCGGATGCATTTCAGCTTCGGCTGAATAAAGCACCTTTGGAAAAAGTTTCTCTAGCTAGGCAGCAAAACAAATCCTGCATAATCTCCGAACAGATGGGTCAAATGAAATCTGTAAAATCAGTAAAAGAGCAGAACTCTTTCTGCGTTTAAATATTCCAAAGCGAAAGCCCTTGGTCCAGGTTAACTTCTCTCTCTCTCTCTCTCTCTCTCGCTCCCCTTCCTGCCTCTCCGCCTCATTCTCTTTCAGCGGCGGGGCAGAACTACACTACCTCATCCCTCTTGGCCTGACAACGTCGAGTGCATTACCGTGTTCCAAACTTGATGTTTCACCTTAACCTACCAGATTTTCGTCTCTCTCTCTCTTTCTCTCTCTCTCTCCCTCTCTGCCTCACGCAGGATTATTCCATTACCTTCTCAGTCGCTAGAAATATATAAAAAATTACTGATTCTCTGGTTCTTTCGCTACGGCTTCATTATATGCATTGTTGTCGGCCGAGAGCAGCAGCCGGCCCACGCTTTTCTCTCGCAAACGGGCCAACTACCAACAAAAAGAGCTTGCTTTTCGCGTAGACAACTGTTTTCGAGTGTCAAATTACATGCAATTTTGTAGTATCTGATATCCAAATAATAGGGTGCGCGGTGGTCTGACCAAAGCCGATTATACTACTGATTACGATCCATTCCAATGGTTGCTCCGTACGATTATTACGGGCGGCGAGTTAACAAAGTATGCGCATTCGCGCGCGCTGCTCCCGCGTACGTGCGCGCGCGCGCGTGTATCTGTATCCTCGCGCACAGTCGGAGGAAAGCGAGTAAAGATAAGCGAGCAGCAATAACAGTTATATAGATCATCAGTGCATGCACACGCGAGAGCCTTCGCTACACTAATACTACCTCGATTTCCCCGCTAACGACGTCAAAGATTCGTCCGCGAGAAATAAACGTTACACCCAGACAACGCGGAGAACGCACACGGCGGGTTACACAGCTATAGTCCGTGGAGGGTGGCGGCGAGCAAGAGGGGGAAAGGTTCGCGTGTCCATAATCGCTTGTAGACAAGTGCCGCGCCTCGGCTGTACTTATCTGCGCTCAATTATTTATCGGTCTACGATTTTTTTTCCCTCACCGACGACATCGATAAAGAATCCGCCTATCGACCCCCCTACCCCCGGCGGCGGCTAATTACCCGCAGCCAACGTTCGTGTGCTGCCGTTTTCTCGCCACTGCTAATGATCTGCGGTAGGTGGCAGTCGTTGCTCCCGACTTGGCACCCCGAGCAATGATCATTTTTCGCGCAGCTCGACCGCAGCCCACCACCTCGGCACTTTTAATTTCGCGCACCTACTTGCGCTCGAGCTCGGCAACGCGAGGGCGAGAGCGCAAGAGGGATGGGCGCGCGAAGCAAAGGCGCCGCGTTATTAGATTTATATCGGCCTGACCCCCTCGGAGACTTTTTTCTAGCGCTCTCGCGGCCTCGAAAGAATTTAATGAAAATACCGTCGCCAAGCGCGGAGGCAGCGGGCTGAAAGTGTATTCCCTCGGCCGATGGGGTCGTACGTAGAGAGCTCGTCGCGACCAGTTAAGTCGCCATTGGCGCACCACCTTCTTATTTTGCAGCACGAGCTTCCGGCGCGGTTCGCAGCTGCAGCCACGTTTTGCATTCTTCGCGCGACAAACGCTTCGCGCTGCCTCCCTCGCTCTCTCAAATTCGCGCGTTCGCTCGCTGGGATGAAGCAGGAAGCAGTCGGCCAACGAGCGAAAGAAGAACAGTCGGAAGAGGCGCGGAGGGTAGACGAAGGAGGTATCGCTCGTACCCCCCGTTCCCCCTAGCAGGACGTTTGTTCAGCGGCAATCGGAGGCTTGCTCTTGTTAAGAGTCGCGAATCGAGCGAGAGCAGTGCTAAGAGCCGAAGCTGGAGGCCAATTAGGATCTGCTAACCCCTCGGCTCGGAGCAACCCTCGATCGGACGGACCCGCACCGCCGCAGCGTCCCGCAGCGTCGGATCGCCTTCGAACATCTCGCGAAAGAATTCGCCGTCTGATCGATGAGTTCGCGCGCGCGCCACAGTCAAAGCCGAGCATCGCTCCCACAAGTCACTGATCCTCCAGATGTTTACCTCTGACATAATGTCTCGCTGTCACGAGTCCGCTCCCCCGTCCCCCAGCGAGCCCTAGCCGCGTTAGCGAAGGATTAGGCGCGCGCGCGCGCGCGCACAGCTCCAAAGTATTCCGGGCAGACGCGCCAAGCTCCGCGCGTTCAATTAAGCTGATACACGAGAATTTTGCCCTCGCTGATCGATCGCAGGAAGACATACAAAATAGTTAGTTGCTCGATTGAAACTCGCTCGGGCGTGTTGACTCGCGCCCCGCGCCAATCAATTACGCGGGCGCCCAGCTCGCTGCCTCTCCCGCGACCTGCTGTTATCAATGATCCCCGAGAGAGAGAGAGAGAGAGAGAGAGAGAGAGAGAGAGAGCGGCCCGCTGGAACAATCGGTCGGAGGGGGCGAAAAAAATTTTTTTCCACGGTCAAGCTCGACTTTGTTTGCATCGCGCGATGATTGTTTCAGACTAATTTGCCGACGCACAAAAGCCGCCATTCTTCCGAGGCTGCAGCCAGTTGACCAACTAGTAATTGGCGAGTGTGTACGTGTGCGCGCGTGGGTCGAGATCAATCGATCGGTCGGCGTCCTGCCCCCGAGGGACGCGATAGACGAGGTTTGCCCCTGGATATCGCGTTAGCGTGCGTGAAAAAGCGTAATCGATCCGACGTCTATTTTGCGCGCGCTTTTGTGCGACGCTCTCCGTGAAGCTGTGGAAAATCGCGGCGGCGGCGGCGGCGGCGGCGGCGGCGGCACTCGGCGCGCACCGCGGCTGAGGGCCACGCTAGTTTCCATCGAAAGTTTCGGCGGCTCGACGCTCAATGGCCCCGGCCGGAAAATATTAATGGGCTTCGAGGAGCAGAGGCGGCATAGTGGCCGGGGCTCCGCGCTCTCGGCTCGGCGCTCGGGAGCGCGCCAATGACGCATATGGAAACAAAGCGAGCGAGGATATCGAGGCAAGAGGGGCGCAGAGCAAATAAGATGGGCAGACGTACAAGTAGAGTGTACGGTCTATATATCCGGCGAGCCGAGAGCCAAGCCAGCGGAGCTGGAGGGTGAAAGGCAGATCAGGCCGGGCTTTGCAGGCCTTAATGAGGAGGACTCCCCGAGGGGTGGCGGCGGCGGCGCGCCGATAACGAACCCCCATCCCTCTTCCCACTCTCTCCCGCGCGCCAATCACACGCAAATTATTACTATCGACCATCGCCGTCACCCATTTGTCCTCCACCCACACGCGTGTGCCATTGTCGCTGCGCGCACTGCCTGTCTGCCCGGCCGCACACTTTTCCAGCTACGCCAGGCCCTCGGCGAGGCCTGCCACTTTGCCTGCTCCCGCTAACAAGTCCAACGGCGACTCGATCGCCAATTCAGCGCTCGACTGATCTTCGTCAGGCGCTGCATTTACGTATCAATGACGATGACGAGCTGTCGCTCGGCATTGTTCGCGGTGATCCGTGTCCTTTTCCGATTCTCATCGGAAGATGCGAGCCGAAAGTCGCTGGGTCGACGTCGCGCGCGTGGTACGCAGGTCAGCCGGCGGAACAATTACGAACACAAGCACGAGAGATTCGGCGCGCGTGCTGCAGCGCCAAGTAGCGAGTAGCAGACGAAGGAGGAGGGTGGCAGGTGCACGAGTAGCTGCGTCTGCCTCTCGCTCTCTCGAGCGAATTAGCATGTGGGTAACAAGAAGAGAGAGAGAGACAGAGTGCTTCCCTGCGGGCCTGACTTGCGAAGGGAAAGTAGTAAGGGTCGCGTCCAATTACAACGACAGCGAACACGTTAAGAGGCGCGCGCACAGCCGGATGATTGGCGTACGCCAAATCATCGTCGAACAGGAGTAAGGATGAAAGACGAACGACCTTGATAAAAGGACGAGGCTCGAGCGCGGCTGCAGTCGGCGATAGACAATTATCCGGGAAAGTGCACGTAGCCTCCGACGGCTTCTTATCTATTTTGTATGTGCAGCCGGAAGAGGCTTTGGCTGGCTTGTTTGGCCGGCTCAAGCCAATCAGCTGACCATTAACGGCCCAATCGAGCGCTTTAGCCCCGGCGCCTCGGTCTGGCTTTTCTTCGCGGCGGCGGCACGCGCGCGCGAACACACACACTCGCAGAGCGCCCGAGTTTTATTTATGTCGACCGGGAGCGCGTTGTCAAACTCTGTTTTCCAGCGTGGCCAGTGATAACAAGGCAGAGGCCGGCTAAACATCGGCGAAATGAGCGCTCGACCGTCCGAAAATACACAAGTCGCAAGCAGGCAGTGGGTGGGGAGCCCGAGCTGCGAGCAGGCTATATCCGGGACGGCTGTAGGTTTTTTCGGGCGCTCCACATCGGAGATAGGATAACGATGTCCGAGCGACGGCGGCGGCGGCGGCGGCGACGGCGTCCTCTTGTTATGCCATGGTATTTTTCAAACAATGCGCAGCCCGTTATAATTTGGCTGGATGGCTGCGCCCGTCGGCCACTAAGAAAACAGCAAAGCTTCCACTAACGGGCGGATCATACGGCGGAATATCAAGCACGTATTTTCGTTAAATGCAGCGCTCGAGGAGCCCGCCCGTCCCTTTTTCTCGGAGCGCTCGAGTCCTTCGCCCCGGCCCCGGAAGATTCCCGAGGCAGCGTTATTCCAACGAATGTCGCGGCCGGCCGGCGACTCTTCGTCATGCGACTTTCTCGACGGCGCGCGCTCTCCCGGCGGACGAGCTCCGCAGCTCTGATTAGCATTCTCGTATGATTTAGCGGCGGCTCGTCGGTGTGCAAAGGCCTCGGCCGTAAATGGCGGCCGGGCACGAAGGTGCGGCCATTAGGGGCACGCCACTCGGCAATACGAAAAACATTAGCGCCCGAATAAATTTCATCTGTCGCTGCGCGCTCGCGAATCGGTCGATCGGCTTGACTGATGCCGCGTCGCCGGCTTTTCGTGCGCGGACTTCATTACGCAGTTTCGGGCGCGCACGCGAGCGCGCAGGGCCGCACGCGACTCCGCGGCTGGGCGGCCGGCCCGGGAGAAGAAGTCGCTCGATACGGCCGAGTCGGCGCCGATCGGCCGTCCGCCAATCGGTCGATCAGCGGGGCAGCTGCCGAAGCTCGGGCCACGCGCACCCGCGGACGAGCGAGGCGGTCGAGCGCGAGCGGCGCCGGCCGATCAAACAATCGTTACGGGCGCGGGCGCTGCCTCGGCCCGGCCCCGGGGGAGCAGCTAAGGGGTTGTTAGCTGACCGTGTAACAGGCCTCGGCGGGACCGACGGCGGCCGAAGCTCCGGCTCGCCGCCGAATCCCACGTGTCTCTCTCTCTCGCTCGCAAATATTTTACCAGCATTAGCGTCGCCCCGCGCAGCCGTAGCACGCTCGCCGCGGCCAGCGCCTCGCGCTCCGCCGACGCCGAGCCGCAAATATTGGACGTCTTGCCCCGGTGGGTCTGGCCCGGTGCGCCGACTGCCGCCGACGATTGCAGTCGATTATTGCGCGCGTCGACTGTTTGTCCGCTGCCGATCGCCGCGCGCGTCCCCCCGAAGAAGCGCGGCTGAGTCCTCAAAGCGGAGGAAGAAGGATGAGCGCCCGATATAGCGGCAGCCGAGGGATGCCGCTCCGCTATCCGCCCGGGAGTGTGCGCGCGAGCGCGGGCTGAGGGGGCTGCGGGGCGCTAACTGGTTATATTTGCGTAGAGGTAATGGGGCAAGTTGGACGGGCGGAGCGCGAGGGCGAGGAAGTCGGCGGGCGACGGGGGTCGGGTGGCGGGAGGCGGCAGGCGGCAGGCGGGAGGCGCCTGCATCAAAGGGGAGCTGCGGCGAAGATACGCCGCTGTAAAATTAGTTCAATAAAGGAACACCCACGGCACGGCCCTAACGATACACGCGGCGCGCTCGCGCTGGCGGAGTTTGGCGCGCGCCGCGCCTTTGCCATCCACACGTATACGCCGCCCGCCGCGCGTTTTTCTCCCGCGATCGACCGGATCTCCTCCGCTGCCGAATTTTCGCGGCGCCTTTCCTCGACGTCTCACCGTCGGCGGAGCAGCGCGAGCGAGAGCTCATGCATAAGCATCCGCGCGCCCCGTGCATATACATACGGAATATTTAAATGTTTCGCGCACTAGTAATTTTCAATAGGCGTCTCTCGGCGCTCCCGCGGCGACTTGTTAAGTCGACGGAATATATTTCATACGCACGCTCGCTCTCAGTCAGTCTGCCAGTCGAGTGTCCGCGTGCGCGAGCGAGCGAGCGAGCGCCTCTCTAACGAGAGTAACGAGCGTCTTAATGAGAGGAGCGAGGTGTCCTTGTTCCGACCCCTCGCGGCCCCGCCTCGCTCGCTCTCTCGCCTGCGGATTTCACTAATAAACCCGGGAAACGCTCTAATGACGCGGCGACGGCGACGGCGACGCGCAGCGCCCGCGGGAATCGCCAGCGACGCCGCTCCGCAGGGAGACCGCGGGCACGGACGGCCAATCGAAGGTCGCCCGAAAAATGGCTGCGCTCTCGCGTCGAAGACTGCGAGCCGACGCGAGCCAGCCTCGCGCTGATCGGGGACCGGCTGCGCGCTCGCGCTCATCGCCTATGCGGATTACGTCTCGCGACCGCAGCGGTGCGATAAACCAATCGAACGCCGCAGCCGCGCGGCTTGTTTTCTTTGTCCACGCGGCCGCGCGGCGCCGATCGACGTCGATACGCCGAGCTCGTCGCGCTCGGCCGTTCGCTAGCGTCCGTTGCCGACAAATGCCTTCCGCGCGCGCTCCCGTCCCTCGGCCGATCGACGTCCGCGAGCGAGCGAGCGAGCGCGGCGCGACGCGCTGCCAGCGGAGATGGGGCAGAGTTAATGACGCCGTCGCCGCTTTGCCCGAAGCCGCTGCTGCCTACCTGCCTGCTCGCGCCAGAATTCGCGGTCTCTTTTATCGTTCGCCCGATGCCCCGATAACGAACTGGCCCGGGACGCGCGGCCGACATTTTTCGGCGCGAGCAGCCGGATAAAAGAGACGGGCTGCGCGCGCGGCATTCCGGTGAATTCGATGAACGGAACAAGAAAGTCGGCCTCTCGCGCCAATTAACGCCCGATTATTGCTCGACTATTTCCATGCACAGCCATGAATTGTGTCCTCGCGAGTCGAAAGTCGATCGCTCCGGATTTTCATCCAATCGGCGCGCCGACACCGAATTCTGCTCGCGCGCACTTTCATCAGCCGAGCGATAGCTTATCCGAACCGTTCGACGTTAGCTCGCGTCGTTTTGGTCACGGCGACTGGTACTCGCACGCAAATTACTTGGCGCCGGACTCGATCGCGCATACTCGCAGCGGAAAGAAACTGGCAAGTTTCGCACGCGAGGAGCGATTTCGCGCGTGCTCGTTTCTCCCCCCTCCCCCCTCTCTCCTCTCGATATAAACTCGTAATGCGTGTGACAAGTAGGCGCGCGGTGAAAATTCTGTCTCCAAACGCACCGCGTTCGCGGTTATAAAGCTGATATACTCGGGCAGGGAAAGCTCGTCGTAAAAATGACAACTTTCCTAGGCGGCGCGGCTCGCGCCGTAAATTACGCATGCGGCGCACGCGGGCGCCTTCGTTTCCAATTGGCCGCGGAGAGAAGCGGCGGCGGCAGGGCAGGCAAAAGGAAGACGGCTAAGCGCGGCACAAGCATCCGCGAGAGGCCTCGCTTGCGCGCGGCGAGGCGCCGAATGGCGTGCGACGGAAGACAGGCGGAGGCTGCGCGGAATGGCAATGCCTCGCGCGTAACCCGATAAAGCCCATTAGAAAGCGCTCCGCTCGCGCTCAAGGAGCAAAGAGCGCGAAAGTCGATTAGCCTACGAGCTGAATGATTTATGAGAAGCCGATGCTGCTCGCACGCGCCCGCTGCACTCGCGTCGTCCCTCTCCCGCCGCGGAAAGCTCTCGCCGACCGACGGCCGGCTCGCGGCGGCGCGGCGGCGCGGCGGCGCGGCCGAGGCCTAACGAGCCTGCCCTGGCTTCGCGCACGGCCGGCTCCGCGCTTCCTTTTTCGCGGCGGGCGCGCGATCCGATTAGCCCCGGCAGTCGTGCGTGCGGCGCTCGCGCGCCCACCGGGGAATTACAATCGGCCGCAAGCTCGCCAGTTTCTATTCAATAACGCCTGCCTCGCTCGCTGAAAACTTATCGGGGAAAGTTGCGCATCGGGCTGCCGCCGGCTAATTAGCTTATCCGTCTGCGTTCGTTTCCGTGCTCCCGGCCGCGCGAGCACGCGAAAAAGGACATTTTTTTTTGCTTACTCTCCTTTTTCTTTGTTCGCCGCCGACCGTACGCGCCCGACACGCGTCCGCTTTCACCGGCAATTTCTAGGAATGCCGCTGCTCGCGCTCGAGTAGAAAGCTATCGGTTATCGCCAGCTGGGATCTCGGGGTGACACCGGCGAATCAGAGCTATCGGATGCGCGACTTCCCGCGACGGCGACGCGTCAGCCGCCGGCGGATATCGCCGACTCGGTGCTTGACGAGCCTCGAGCAGTATAATTCGTCACGCGCGACGTGCGCCTCTTTTGACGCTATGATTACGGGGCGCGCGAGCTGGAAAGTGCGCCGGCAAGCGATGATTTATATCTCATTTCCAGTCAAACAACGCGCGCTCGCCTGTATCAATTTCCCCGCGACGGCGTAACGAGCCGCGAGTAGCCGGCGCGCGTCCGCTATCCTTTTCGTTCCCCGCCTGGCCCTCCCGGCTCCTCTGCCGCGACCAGCGCCCGGAGACTTTCGTTTCGTGACTCGGCGGCACCCGTACGATTCATCAAACCCGGCCACTTGTTCTCTATTTGTCCAGTGCTCCCCTATGATTGATCGACGCGACGACGCTCGCGCGGAGATTGATTTGCGCGCCGATGCCCGCGAGCTCGCGGAAAAATATTGACACTGCCCACTTTCGCTGCGTCCGGCTCGTGGAAAGTTTCGCGTTTCTCTGCGAACTTATGCGCGCGTCCACCGAGATAGCGCGACGCCCGAAATTTCGCGCGCGACGCGTGCGGCCCCGGCGGCGCATTCGTCCGATTCGCGCGCGGCTCCGGCTGATTCGAGCGATCCACCTCTCGATTCGCCCAGCCGCTCGTCGCGCCGACCGAGCGCAAACAGAAGCGAGCGAGACATCCAATTGTTACCGGCGCAAACGCTGTTTAGATTGGCGCCGATTTCCGACTGCGATCGAGCGGACAGGCCGGCGTCGGCTCCTCCGGGCTAACGGTTCGCCGCGCGCGGGCTAATTACACATCTGCCGCTCGGCCGACGACGTCCCGGCTGCGAGGCGTCTCGACGGCGATCCCGACGACACCGCGCGGTACGCCTCTCACCGGAAGCCGCCCGGCGAAACTCGACAATGTCCGATTACCGCGAGAAAGCGTTCTCACGCGACGCGAGCAGCTGAACGCTCGGCGCTGATATCGACCGTTTTCGGCGAGCTTCGTCGCGAGATCGCGGGCGCGGCTTTCTCGGCGCTCATTGTCGGCCGTGGGACAGGTCGGAGGCGCTGATTGCTGGGAGCCCGCGGCCGAGGACGAGCCGAGGCGAAGGAAAGCGGCGCCCAGGTCGTTAATCTAGATCCGCCGAAACCGAAAAGTCCGGTCGGGGCGCCGCGGAAAAGCGAGGCTCCGCTCCGGCGAGCTGGCCGGGTCGGGCCGGGCCGGGCCGGGCCGCGCGCCGGTCGCCGGGGAAGGGAAGACGCCGAGTGAAAGAGCACGCTCTCGCGGTTATAAGGCGAACGGGTCGAGGCCGTCGGCTCAGTTTGTTATGCATCTCACGTGGGCAGCGCATGCCCTGCCAAGCCGGGCGCCAGCATGAGGACGAACCCTCGGCTCAGTGTAATTACTCGAGTGCTCGAGTGCGCTCGCCGCGACAAGTGTCCAGCGCGCCTCTATTAATCGCCTCCTTTTTGCATTTGTTTTGCAGCTCGCGTGCTCGCTGCTGCTGCTGTTAGTGTTTGGTGGGGCCGCGCAGGCCATCTTCTTCCAGGGGTAAGTCCGAAAAGGCCGGCGAGCCGCGCGACCGATTATCGGCGAAGGTTGGCCGAATATAACGAGAGGTAAAACACGGGGATAATGAGCTGCCGCGGCGCGGAGGGATGCTCCGGTCTGAGTGTGCAGCGTCCATAATTGAGCGGAAATTACGCGCGCGTGTCCGCCTGCGTGCTCGGACGGATTATAAATTATTTGTTTCGGCGCGTACGGCTGCCCGGTTAAGCAGCGAGTTTGTTGCTGCTAATGGCGAATTAATTATCGAACAGGCCGCTCCGCCATTTGCCATTTATCGAAGGAATTAATCACTCGCGCGCTCGCCCTTGATCCCTCCCCCTCCCCCCCGCGCGTCCCCGCGAGCCGCCCGCGGTGCTCTGCTCGCGACAGCGCGCTTAAAACGTTAATGCCGTTAATAGCCGCTCTGCCGCTCTTTCTAATGCCGCGCGATGCTTCCGCCGCTTCTTGCGCGCTCGCTCCTGTCGGGCCCGCGTCGCCAATGCTTCCAGTAGACAGCGAGTAACTCGGCGCAATTCTCGGTACGATGGCTGCGTTTTGACAAACAATCGCGCCACCGGGATTCCTGTACTATTGCCGACAATGTGCTTGAATAGGACCGAGCTGCACATCCTCCGCGTCCAATTTTACATACTTGCTTTAGCTTCAATTTCTCCATTGAAACAATGTTGATTTCCAACGTACTCATTGTCCATTAAACAGCGCCGTTCGTCTCTTCATTTTCATTCGTAATGAAGCTCTGCGGGTTGGGTTCGCTCATGCAGTTACGATGACACTTCAGTTGGCGTCTCGACCAAATAAGGAAAGCTTAGTAACGAGTAACAGCGATGGCCGGGTATCAGTTATTCGTCTAGGCCTTCCAATTGTACGCAACTAGCAATCAGCGTTCTATCCCACTTTTGTCTTGTCAACGTATAATCAGTCGACGATCATCGTCAGAATGCTCGCTCACGACATTACGACAGATCATTTGTATGAACGAACGATGCGCCGTAAAAAAGTCGGAGTGACGAAAGTTGCAGAAAGTTGAATTGAAAATTCCGAAAGTAGCGTAGTTTGGTTGGCCTTTCGGCGGGAATAGAAAACAAATGTCGAGAGAGAGAGAGAGCGTGAACTTGCCTCGAGGCCTTCGGGATCGAGCGACGCGTGGCAAGGCTGACGCGAAAATTGTCAATTTTTCGTCTCTCATTCCTTTTCAAAGAGGAGAAAATGAGCAGTCGAATCGCGACTACGGCCGCTCAACGTGGCAAGTAAGCGAGCGCTTGGCCTAGATCGCGAGCCATAATAATGAAGCAAAAAGCGAATCCGAGCGCGGCGCGTGCAAGGCGAGAACGGTACAAGAAGCCGGCGCTTGATTGCAGACCGAAAAAAGCCATATGGAGCCTGCTGGAGTCGTTGGGTGGGCACAAGAAGCCACCTACGCCGGTTCACCACTACCACATGCACTACTACCCGGTGCCGATACCGCTGCCCAAGCCCGCGCTGCATCACGCGCCCAAGATCGAGATCGACTTGTCGTCGCTGCACAGGTACGATGGCAATGAATACGCGTGGCTCACTTTCGCTCGCGGCCCGCTCGCGCTGGCCCGGGCGTTCGCACGACCTCGGGGCCGCACAATCGGTAACTCGCGATTTGTCGCAGTCACGAGCCGCCGCGCTCGTACAACTGGCCGAGTCATCAGGAGCCGGAATTCGTGCTGCCACCCGAGACCTCCGTTGCGAGCTGGGCCCCGCCTCTGCACCCGGAAGCTTGGCCTGATAACTCCTTTCAGCAGAAGTCTTCCTGGACATGGGACAACAACGAGCTATTAGGTGAGTTTTCTTTCGTCACCCACTCTCGTTACCGAATCAACTTGTCCCCCGCCAGCCCCACCCCTCAGCCCCCCTTCACTTATGCAACGCTCACCTCTTTTCTCCGCCGTTGCTCTCTCAGTCCAGAAATATTATTTTTATTTCTAGCCCACAAATTACTTATCTCGCCCGATGGATCGACCAAAATTTCTATAAAGCTGCCTTGAATAGTGCGCGCACGGGCATTTCGCACGGTGAATAATATATAAGAAGCGTTTGTATACTTGTTGAGTAAATTCTTGTGATAGCTCTCGAAACTTGGATATTATATACTTACCATGTGATTGCGAGTCTATAAGTAATTGTAAGCATTCTCATGTAGAGCTTACCGCATGACAGTAGCCAGTAAATCGACATGTATGTGAAGTATTTTTCTATGAATAAACAAGCCCAAACTCATGATGAGACACTGATTAGCGTGACCCAGTTGGCCACAGCTCTGTGGTAAAATAATATTTCGGGAATAAAAGTGAGCCGTGACCGTTGGGACGAGTATTGATTTGGTAACTGTATCAGAAAAAGCGAAAGCAAAAAACCAACTGTTTCTCTTTGTATGTGCCACGGCTGCTGTTCCCTGTAGAGAAGGATCCCGGTATCTCGGAGGCTAAATCGGGGCTTTTACTGCAGGTGCCGTTGCACCAGCAAATCGTGCTGTACCAGCCGCCGGCGAAGGACAAGGCTAGCCTGCTGCAGATACTTTTCAAGAAGATCCGGCGCATCAACGACGCGATATTCCACCCGGAGGAGGAGGAGTACGGCGACGGGGCGCGCGAGGCCCAGCCGCACATCCACAACAGCCTGACCTACGCACCGGCGCCCAACTAAACTCTCGGTCTCATCGCTTTTAGGCAGCCCAGCGCTTCGCCGACAGTTGGTCGCGCCCGGCGACTCCTCTGCGCGGCTCAAGGCGCCTCGCCGCGAATATAACCGTACTATGGCGCTGATTGGCGCGGACGTCGGATGATTTGTGCCCCGGCTGTCGAAAGTGACGAGGCCCATTGAGAAACAAATAGACGTGGCATTTGCATTTGTATGCGAGCGCCGCGGCACGCCGCCGTAACGACGCGCGCTCGTGTAATTGCAGTTCGTGCGCGAGATTTCTACGCGACCTCGAAAGTTGGCCAGTGGCTTTCACCGCGGCGCAGCCAGCTCGCTCGCTGCGTCCGCGGACACGCCAGTCGATCTCGATCTATCCGGTGCTCTGCGCCTCCTTGCGAGATTGTATGCGTCGAGTGTGAAAGAGAGAGAGAGAGAGAACGATTGATCATTAGCGTGCAGCTATACGCGCACTTTTATTTTGTAGCCTACTCTTACCGTATAAGCCTAGAAAATTAGAGAGTCGACAGATCGCAGCTTGTATAGTGATAAGTTGTAGGATAAGCTATCCGCTGTCCGAGGCAAAACAGCTGGTGTAATGCGCGCGAGGGAAAGTTGAATATACTTATGCTGTGTACTGCTGCGTCCAACATTAAAGATCATTGGAAAAAAGAGACAGCGTGGCACCTTCCTTGTCGTTTTGCAAACTCGGAGCCGAGAGAGCCGAGCGCTTTGGAGATCTAATGGGCCATTGGAGCTCGCGAAGCGCGACCGCAAGGAGAAGCTGCAGCGAGCGAGCGGTGGGTGACGCGCGGGGGCTCGGGGGCTCCGAGCGACGTATAAATACGAAGCTGCCTGCGCGTGCTTATTTAAGAGGCCATTATACTTTTATGGAGCGGATGACGTATTGCCGGCCGCGAGATATTGCTGCGAGAGGTGCGTCGCGCGCGATCGCCCGCGAGAGCTCGGCGCGAGACGAACGGCCGGGCGCGCCGCGACTTTTCCTCTCCCTCGCGCTCGCGCGCTCGTTAAAATTGAAGCCGCAATCGACAGCGATCGCGACGAGGAGGCGGCCCGTAATTGACAAGGCAGCCCCCGATGTAGCTCCTTGCCAGCGCGAGCGAGCACGTGCCGGCGCGGCAGCGCGGGCCTCCCCGCCCCGGGCGTCTGCGTCGCGATGCCAGCTGACGCGCGAGCGCAACGACTACTCGTCTGTCGTTGTCGGCACGTCGCGGCTGCCAAATAAAGCCCAACCGAATCTGCGGGCGCGCGGATCATTCTCGCGCGAAGAAAACACACACGCGCACGTCACGGCCGAACCGCGGAGCTGCGCTGCGGTCTTGCTTGTTTACGAGCGCCCGTAAAAATTTATCCGCGTATCGTTATGCACTCTGGGACGCCGCCGCCGCCGCCGCCGCCGCCGCCGCTGCCACCCTCGCCGCTGCCCAGCGGAAAAAAAGAAAAAACCGCGCGCTTTCGAAAACGAGCGCCAAGAATACGAGGCGACGAAAGGCTGTAAAAGTGCTTCGCCCGCAGAGACGCTGCTGCCTCGTAAATCGACAACCCCGCACCCCAAATCTCTCTTTGTCCCAACTGTAAAAATATTTTTAATTTCCTCGCGCCCGTAAAGTTTGGCGCTCGCAGATTTGCATTCGCCGAAGCGATGAGTTTCACGGAGCTCGCCTACTTTATTTTACGCAAACGACGGCTCCACTCGTATTTTGCCCCCGGAAAATCGAATTTTTCGGCTCCGTTTTCTCTCTGTACGCGCGCTACGCGGGTCCTGCCGCCGCTGCTTCTTTCGTATATTTTTTTTACAGGTTTTAGTTTCCAGACCGAAACGTTTTAGCGAGGACCTCTGCGTGCTCCACTATCGAATTAAGCATTGCCCATTAAAAAATAAAAGAAACAAAAGAAAGAGAAAAAAGAAAAAAAAGCAAAAAAGAAAAAAAAGAACAGCGGAGGAAACATATAGCGACAGGAAGAACAACGGAATTTGCGAATAGTTTTTTGTCTTACTTATACGAGAGAAACATTTGGAGCCGAGCGCGAAAGGTTAGAGAGTGTCTTATCCGGCCGCCTATCAAATAAGCACTCTCATCTGCATTTGTAATTCGAAGCTGTCCTCCTAATTTTCATCCGGACTTTTCATTTTTTTTTTTCGTTTTCGCGGAACGCCAACGGCGCACTCTTTCATTTTGGACTTTTGTGTTATTCTTTTGGCCGCGGAGCCTCATGTTTTATGCACCGGCGTATCTGATTCGCCACGTGTGCGCGGCGGCCGCCAACGCGCTGTCCTTTATCGCCCGGCTCTGCACTGGATGAATTATCAAAAACGAGGGGGGAAAATGGCGTTTTTGTTCAGCCCGCGTCGACCGAACTTTACAATTTGATATCGACGCGAGGCGATCGGTGCGGTGAGCGCCCGTTTTTAAAACACTCGCCCGGCGATAAATGTCGAACGATTACGCGGCGCGGAATTCGCGGCCCGCCCTGTAATGTTTTCGTTATTTTTACATATCGACGGCGGCACTCGCGAAAGAGAGAGCGAGAGAGTCAACGATATTGCCTTCGTCCGCGGCCAAATGTAATTCTGCAAAAACGATTCGAGGCTCTGCTCTTTCTCTGCGATTTTAATAAAACGAGTGCCGCGTTAATGAATGCCGAGCGAGTGCATGAAAAACAAAAAAAAAAGAAAGAAAAAGCGGAGGAGCGAGCTCGCGTATATCGGCCATGACAAATTGGGCGATGGCTCTGTATGTTTTTCCCGATGCCGAAGCGTCTTTGGCGCCGGGAATAATTAAAAATAAGGGACGAAAGGGAAAAGGGGGGCGCGGACGGGGCGAGCGTCGGGGATGTCAAGCGCTGCACGGGAGAGGCCGGAAGTGGGTGCGAGCAAAAAGAAAATCTAATTAATTCGCGCGCGAGCGCGGTCTTTTGGCCGGCGTGGAGAGGGGAAAATTGGTAAACGTTGTTTTGGGCTTTCATGCTCGGCCGACTCCGTCTCCCTCTCTCGAAAAGTTGCGAGCTTGCAAAAGGAGCGAAGGAGCCAGAGGTGAGCGGATGCCTCCGCGGGCATTTAATTTCCATCGGCGTCGCAGCGGCGCGCGATTATCGCCTCGCGTTAGGTTCGCGCGGCTGGCTGGAAAAGTGATATATCGCGCCGGCGCGGGTGATATTATAATTCGCGCGCGCGCGCACAGCCAGCGGAGATTGATAATTGTCGCGGAGCAGCGCGAAGCAAAGATCGATGCGCGTAACGGCGGCGGCGCTTGGCGGACGAGTCGGGGAGATGAAAGGTATTGGAGTGGATGCGGCGAGAGCGGAACATCGTAATAAAGGTAATGCAGGTAAAGGGACGTACGCTTAAAAGATCGATCGAGCGTGCGAGCAGCGAGCAGCGAGCAGCGAGCGGAGTAGAAGGGAAGGGAAGAGAAGAGAAGAGAAGAGAAGAGAAGAGAAGGAAAGTACATGACTCGGATGTAAGAGGAAATCCGGCCGAGGAGCGGGCAGGCAGACTGGTAATCCACTTACTGGCGCGCGGCGAACAAGCCCGCTGCTGTATTGTATTAAAGGCACTTTGGTGGCGCACATGCTCTGCGGCTATCGCTCGCGGACCTCCTTTGATTAACATATTGCTTTCCGCGCTCTGGCCGCCTTTTTATTTGGCCGCGCCGAGTGAAAAGCGTATCGGCGGTGGGCGGCGGTGGGCAACGGAGGCCGGCGGAGGCCGGCGGGTCGCAGTCGATACTGCGGCGGGCATGGGCCGAGAATAATTCTATCGGCTTGGGCTCCTCCGTCAAATTTAAAGGCTCGATTCGTGGCCAATTCTCGGCAATAGCGGGCAATAACTCAAGGTAAACGCTCCGGGGCCATTACGCTCCCTCGGCTCCTCTCCGCCGCTGCGCCGATACTTTATTCAGTTCATAAAATGTATTCCTGTATAACCTCGCTCTGCTCTATCGCCCTACGTGCTTCAATTTCGCAGCCAGGCATGGCCGGCCGCTCTTCTCATTGGCAACTTTATTACGCGCCGACGCTCTCGCGCCGCCATTCTTGCTAAACAGATTGTCCGATCGTTGTTCCAATTGCCGACGAATTATCGATGCCGCGGCGCCGTCGCTGCTGCGCGAGTGCGTCGCTGGGCTTACGCCCCGCGGGGCTCGCATTCAAGTAGGCGCCTTGTCGCGCTTAGAAAAAGCTGCCAGCCGGTGAGAGAGAGAGAGGAAGGAAGCTTATATTGTCGAGCGCGCACGGATCCCAAAAGTAATATTGTCTAATGTGTCGTTGGCGCGACGACCGAGAGGAGAGCGCGCGCGCGCGCCCGCGCAGGGGGAGCAGGGAAAGCGAGAGAAAAAGAGGAGGGCGCCCAGGGAAAGCAGCTTGGCGAATTAATTACTCTGTCGCAGCTATTAGTGTTGATGACGCGCCGCCAGTGCCGTCGCCGTCGCCGCCGTCACCGCCGCCGCCGCCGCCGCCGCCGCCGCCGCCGCCGCTCGGTTTCTCATTAAACTTGTCAATCTGGCTGCGCGAGATGGGCGCAATTTTTGCGCTACTTATCGCCGGCCCGGGCCTGTCTCCTTTCATTCGCACACGGCCAACAGAGCTCTGTGGCGCCGCCTGCTATTGGAAATTGCGGTTTATTTCAGCTGCTTTCTCAAACGAGCGAGAAAGAGCGGAACTTTCGACATCGGGAATGCGCGCCCGGTCTCATTCAGCGCCGCCTGCCTCTGTCCCTTTAGCGATAAGCGGCGAGGTGTCATTAGCGCGATTGCTTTCCTCACTTTGACTCTTTGACCGCGCGTGCGCGCTCTCTTTCCTCCCGCCGGCGGCGGTTTTGCATACGTGCTTCTTTCGCCTTCAGCCGGCATCGGCGAGCCATCGATCCGCACTGCTGCCTCGCGCTCGTTTGGCATTTCAGCGCTGCCACCGCGCTCGACCAATTCAAAAATCAGCGGACTCGCACTCGCCTTGTGCTCGCTCGCTCCCCGAAATCGCGTTTCGCTCGCGACGTCTGGGCGGCTCGTGCCGTCGAACGAGGAGGCGTCGCCGCCGCGTCGGCCGAATGCCCGAGGAGAGCGCGACGACCGGCAGATGCATTATTGCATTCGTTTGAATCGCTCTGCAGGCGAGAGAACAAAAAGGGAAAATAGCCGACGGCAATCGCAGTTGCGCATTGAAAAAACAAAAATAAAAGTCGCGCGACGACGCAACAATGGGTGATCCATGTAACCGCTCTCTCTCTCTCTCTTTCTCTGGGGCAACGGTCGCGGGGAGAAAAAAAAATACACTGCCGGAGAGAGAGGACACTGGTCGCGTCTGCAATGATGCGGAATAATGTTATTGATTAGCATTTTGGCCTCGTGAATATGTATAGGGCCATTGGCGCGGCAACACAGCTCGCGAGCAAATTGACCGCGACGCTTGGCTCGACAGAGTAGCGCGCGAGCAACAGCGGCCGTTCGATCGATTTGACGCGCTCTGTGTTCGTATCAAAGCTCGATCGTGAGCGCCGATTGAAAACAAATGGAAAAGCCGGCCGCGCGTCCGCGCTTTGATTGGACGCGGCCGGCAGCGCCGGCTGCGAGCCCGTCTCCAATTAACTAGGATAATTAATTACATGGGATTAACGGACTCGATCCCGGATTGGGCCGCCCGCCAACGGCAATGCCAATTTACTTTCGCGTTCGCCGCCCGACACTTGGGTTTGCCTCCTTCGACCCCACAGCTCCTTCCTACTCTCTCCTCGCCCGCGGAGCAGCCTTCTTCGCTGTCCGGCCCGCTGCCATTGTGTCATTAGCCTGCCGCCGATGAGAGTAATTGAAAGTAATAATGTGATTTTAATTATACTCATGAATAATTAAAAACAGCTCTGCTCTGCACTCTCTCTCTCTCTCTCTCTCTCCGATGCGTTCTCTATTGTAGGTAATATTGCGAATAAATGAGATGTTAATTTTCGCTCGACCAAATGAAAACAAATTAATTTTAATTGAATTGCAGCCGGCGCGCGCGACTCCGTTTGATCGTAATGAGGGGAAAAAAAGCGCTCGCCCCTTCGACCGCGCGCTAGCTGCGCACCTATCGATATTCCCTCGAAATCGCAGGTGTGACTAATTAAAATTCCGCTAGAACGCCGCTCAAACGTTGAACAATTAGCATGTCGCTCGATGCCGAGCGGACACTTCAAAGCCCGCGTGGTCTATTTCGAGAGGCGGCGCCTTGTATTTTTCCACAGCCTTTCAGATCTACCGGAAAGCGGAGAGGAGCGCGCGGCGGCCGGAAAAACAACGAGGCGGCCGTTTGAAGTGTGTACGTATACACACATACGTGTATAACTCGCGATCGCTAATCGGCTTGAAACAACGCTCGGGGGCCTAATTAACAAGGCGCAACTGCGCAGCGGTGGCGGCGTCGAGTTTTTAACTGGCAGCGCGGGGATGGGGCTTTAAAGTAAAGCCAAATGAGGCGACAAGAAAATAAGTAAACAAACTAGCGAGTGCATTAGAGAACGAAGCATTCGGATGAGAGACGATCCATTAGCAGCGCTCGCGGAGCGGGGAGGCGGGGGCGCAGGGGCGCCAGGTAGGCTACTACTATCGCTCTCGGCCACTAATATCTTGTTGTCCTTATGGCTGATCTCTTGAAAGCTCTGTCGCATTAGCCGCTGCCGACGGGGACGAGGCGGGGCATTTAAACGCCGCCAGCCCTAACGAGTCGTCGTCGTCGTCGTCGTCGTCGTCGTCGTCGTCGTCGTCATCGCCGTCGACGTCGCCGAGCCGTCCGGTTTTTTCCTTTTCTCCCGCTCTGCCCGCGCGAGCACTTTTTTGCCGCGCCGCATACGGTCACGCATGAATAATGTAAGCACGGCTGTTTTTACTTGTCGCGCGCACGCTTCAATTATATATCGTTAAACGTTGCTCGCCGGGCCTTTATTAATAGTCGAGCTGTTTATTCCCGTGCCGCGGAGCCACGGAGCCGCGTCCGTTTAATCGGCTAAAAAAATATTCCGCGAGGCACGCGGCGCGACGGGAGCCAAGTTATCGGATTACGTCTTTGAACGGAAACGGGAAAAAGCCTATCGCGAAAATAAATTGCGAAACGCGCGGCGGGCGGCCATCGGCCAGTCCGCCCCCTCCTCCTAGTCCTTTTTTTTCCGCGCGCATGTTTGCAGCCTCTCTCCCTATCTCTCGGCGTGAAAGCCTCGCGAAAACAGAGAAATGCATTGTCGAGTTATAACGGGCGGGCGCATAAAACACCGGAGGCTCCATGACACGCTCGCTCGCGCCCTTTTCGTCCTGCAAAATAAACGAATGCGAGAGCAGCGAGCGAGAGACCGAGAGAGCGAGCTAGCGCCAGGGAGAGGGAGAGCCCTGAGAGCTCTCGCTAATGGCCGCTGGACTATACTTAATTAATCCCGACACCTATGCGCCGCGCGTAGCCGCCCCGGCTAGCGTATTACCCATTATCCGAGCGGCAGCGTTCCATAAATCGCCTGATTTTTGCATCTTTTAAAGGCTTCCGCAGAGTACTGCACCGGCTTTTACCCTGGCCGGGCTGCGCTTTTTTCGGCGCTCGTTACCAGCCGCTGCGCCGCTGCGCCGCTGCTCGCTGCTCGCTCGGCTATTGTACGCGCGCTGCCCAAATGGAGATTTCCCTGGCGCTGCTGCTCGGCTGCGGATTCCGACTTTTTCTTTTTAATGGCCTGCTTTGCCCTTTCCAAGCCGAGCCCAACCGAATCGTACGATCCGCGTGCTGCCTCCTCGCTGTACGCCCGAATGTGTTCTCACGCCCATCGCAACTCTCGCGGCTGCTTTACAATACAAATTAAGCTGCGCGCTATCTCTTGCAATCGCACTTTGCGCGCGGCAGATGGATTGAATGCCAAAACAGACGGGCTTGAGAAAAGGCAAAGTCGGAAAGAGAAAGTGAATTTCGGTAAATTGATGCTTGGGAATAAAAAGAAGGGGCTTTCAATTTAGGCCCCATTACAAAAAACGCCAAGGAAAAAGAAGAGGAAGAAGAAGGAGAGGGAGAGAGAGAGAGAGAGAGAAGCTCGTTACGCGCGAGCGCGCGGACCGATGCGATGTATCTACCCTATTATCCGCTTGCCCGAGAAAGAGAGTTCATGACAATTATAGACCTTGAAAAAAAGTCGCGGCCGCGCGTCGCTTCGTCGGCGGGTCCTCAGGGCTATTTTTCCTCGCGCTGCCCCACTGCGACTAGCACCGGCCTACGCGTTTTTTTCGCGTCCAATTAAAAAAAGGCAAAAAGCCGGGTGCGTGCGCGTCGCGAAAAGGGAACGAAGAGAGAGAGAGAGAGAGAGAAAGCGAGGGAGAGAGATGGTCATCGGTTCCGCGCGCGTAACGAAAGGCCGAAGGAGTAAAGTAGGAGATAAATGGGCGGAGAAAGCAAATAAAGTAAACTAACCGGAGAGAGAGAGAGAAAATCGAATGCACAGGAAATATCGAATAGGTGGGTAACGAGAGCGAATGGTTTTTTTCCTCTTGCTCTTCTCCCCCTCCCCCTCTCGTTCTTTTTCTCCGCGCCGAGCCGCAAGCACATTAGAATGCTGTCCTGCCAATTTGGGCGCAAGCGGTTAATTAAAAACAAATGCACCGGGGGACACGTCAATCTTATTTAGCTGGCTCGCAGGAATAAAAGCAAGAATAAAACGACATAAAAAAAAGAAGCGAAAGACGGAGGCAGTCAGGGAGATTTGTTGCCTAGCCTTTAATTAAGTCCGCGCGCTGGCTCGAAAGAGAGAGAGAGAGAGGGGGGGGGGGGAGAGTTCGTTATGCAGTTCCCGCTCGGTCTCTCTCGCTCTCTTGCCTTTAACTCACGAGTCCGCAGTCCGCGTGTGTACTTTGGCCCGATCGACTTGGGCAATAGCTGGAATTTTCACAATGGGCCGCCGCTGCGGCTCTGCTTTATCGGCTCCCTCTGATTGGATCGCGTGCATCTTTTAAATCCCAGCGTGTCGCAACTAGCGACCGAATCGAAAACGCGACGGAGCCTCTCCCCCTCGCGGACCGCTGGTTTTCGCGCGCGCGGTCAGCGAAGAATTTTGATTGGCCGACGCGTCTTCGGACGCGCTTCTTGCCGCGGAGGCGCAACGGCGGCTGATAATTGGCTGCGCGCGAGCTAAGCGCGGCCCCGGATTTTCGGCGCGCAAACTTACGACACTTTAATTGGACATGCGTGTCTGCGTATTTCAGCGGCGACCGCTAATTAGCCCACCCCCACCCCCGCGCTGGCATCGCGCCTCGCTCGGCCTTCCCGTCTCTCGCGCGGGCGCGCGATCGATCCGAGCGAGCCGCGATCGGCGGAGGTGTCGGTCGCGCGGATGGGCTCTCCAAAGGGGAACGAAATCGAGCGCGCGCCCGAGCGGAGAAAGAAGCTCGGACATCATTAATACAGGTAGGTGCGGTCGTATGTACGTATATACAATAAATCGGTCTCGTTAGCGCGAAACTTTGTTTTTGCCGAGGGTCCGCTCATTAGATCGCCAGCGCGCTGTGCGACGGTAATTAGAAGTTTTAGTCCTCCCCCGCTCTTACGTCGGTGGCTGGTGGGTCGGCGAGCTGGCGGGCTGCGGCGGTAATGATGTAGGCGAGCTCAAGAGCGAGGCCGGAGAGAGGAGAGCTGCGCCCGATTAAAGCTCGATATCCGTCGCGATCGCGCCAATTATCGTTTTTCAGCTGCGCCGCGCCGCGCCGCTAGATCCTGTTTGTACTGCTGCTGCGTTTTTGCCGTGACTCGCTGCTGCCGAGTACGCGCGCTGGCGTGTGCGTGTGTGTGCGCGCGCGTGTGTGTGCCGTGCAAGCGCGCACAGCCAAGCGAATCTACGTACGGCTGAAAGGGGGCGGCTGAGTAGTCAAGAGAGAGTCGAGTGGGGAGGCAGAGGGTGAAACGCGCGAGTGCAAAAGGAGCCCGGGAGAAAGGGTAGAGTTTGCTAATTACGCGCGCTCTCTCTCTCTCGCCCCCTCGCTCCCTCTCTCTCTCTCGCTCTCTCTCTCTCTCTCTCTCTCTCTCTCTCTCTAATGAATAAGCTCTAATGAACCACTTTCTGTTAATTAAAGGCCGCCTCTATCCCTCTCGCCAAATCCCCGCGCAACTGTCTCACTCTCTTTTTCCCTCTTCGCCGGCTCGGTGCTGCTCGCAGCTCGCATCTCGCCTCGTCTGCGCCTTACCGTTCTCGCGCTACGATCCATTCGACATGCCATTATTCCGAGCGCAGCTGCAAGCTCGCGTAATTTTTCAATCCGCGCCGTGTCGCTCGGCCACACCGCGACCGACACTTCTCGATCCCGCGGCTAATTTGTCGACGCGGCCGCGTCGGCCGGCCGGCCGAGCAGAACAAAGCCGCGCAGTTGTGCGATTCGTTGAAAAGCTGCGCGAGCGAGTAGCCAGCCGGAGCTTAATTAAGCGTAAGCTCGCAAATAAATACGAGAATAGAATCGGCGGTATCTCCGCGACACAAAGCCAATTATGATTTAATGGGCGCGCCGACTGAGTCGCATCGGCGGAAAAGAAAAGGCAAACAACTGTCGGGACACTTATATATACATATATCTATTTCATTAGTCCAAGCAGAGCTAATTCCAATTATACCGAAGCCGCCGCGGCCGCCGCGGCCGCCGAGGAGACGGCCGCGTTGCTCTTTTTTTTAGCGCGCTATTTCAAGCGGCTAATGTATTCCGGTATTGTTATTCGCTACTAGCCCGAGTGCGCTCATTAAGGAATCCGCAGCGGAGCGCGCCTTTTTAAATGCTTTATATTTACAATTCAATTCCAGCGGAGAGGGCAGGGAGAGAGAGAGAGAGCGAGAGATGCTGCCGCCGCCGCCATCGCCGGCGCGCTCACTGCGGACCAAGATTTATACGGAAACATTTTAACAAATTAGCCTGTGAGCGCAAGTCATCCCGAAACAATTACAGCGAGTGGCAGAGGATAATGTCTTCCGCTTTCCCGAATCCGCAGCAGCCACTAGCTCGCATCTCTTTATTATATTTTTCGAGGCGGCACTCCTCCGCGCGCCACGGACCTTGCGGCTGCATCCGATTATTATTAATTGGCCTCTGTCTCGGATTATTTCGGCGGAAAGCGGCGGCCCTCGCCAATCCAATCTCTCGATGGTTAATCCGGAACTAGCGTCTCTGGGAAAAAGACGGATAGACGTAGTAGACACGCCGAGGACGAAGGAGCACGTACGACTGGCGCGCGCGCGCGCGTGTGCGTGTGCCGAGCGCGCTGAGAAACAGAAAGAAAGAGGAAGGGAGAGAGCGAGAGGAAACCCCATAATCCGCTGATGGACGCATTTACTGATTACCCCGACCCGTCGCTCTCCCTCTCGCTCACTCTCTCTCTCTCTTCCGTCCCCTACGTGCGTCGAGCTTTCGCTTACATTTCTTACTGCCACGACGGCTGCGTCCCGCGAGGGCTCGCTCGCTCGCTCGCTCGCTCGCTCTCGCGGATAGATCGTCCAGGGATTATCGCGCTTTAATTGTATTAGCGAGCCCGTTTAGCCGAGCGCGCGGGGCTCGATAAAAATTACGCTCGCTCCCGAATCAGCGGCGCTCGTCCGTAATTTGCACCGGCCGTCCACCGCGGACCGGCCGAACAAAGCCGAGTCTCGAGGAAGCTGCAGCCGTCTCTGTGACGCGGCGCGCGCGGAACACGATAATTGTCGCAGTAATTACCTAAAGGAGATGAAACGAGCGCCGAGCGCGCCCGGAGAGGGAAATGGAGACTCGCGAGACGCACTAATTATCTTGCGAATAAAATCTCATTAGAGCTGCGAGGCGGAATTGCCGTCACGCCGTCGGCGGCGTTCCCTTCGCCCACGCACGATTCGCGCGCGTCGGGTGCGCGCCAGCCCCACCTGGACGGTCGATCTCTGACCTGGATCGAGCGCGCCAACTCGTGCGCGTCGGGCGCGCGTAGCCGGACAATTATTGATCAGAGCCCGCCCGCGGTGGGACGTTTCAGGGGCTTCGTGCCGACTCGGCCGACTCGGGCGATAATAGCCCGGCCGCGCCGCAACAAAGCTGCGGCTGCGGCAGCGCGCGAAGCGGCTTAAGCTCGCTCGCCGAATAAAAAAGGAGCCGAATGCGTGCGCAAACGGCAGCTCAAATATTCAGGAGCTTGCTTATGTCTGTCTCGGTGCGTTATTCGCTCGGTCGTCGCTGTGTTTACTGCGCGCGGCGGGGCTCGGCTCTGCCGCCTCGCGCGAACGCGTGTCGCCGAGGCAGCGCCGCCGCCGCCGCCGCCGCCACTCGACTTTTTTCGCGCTTCTTTATGGCCGCGTACCTGCAAGCCAGTTACTCGTGTTAACTTTTATCTCCGGGCTCGCGCGTGCCTCGCGAGTTATACGTGCCGCCCTTGTGAATCAGTCACAAGCGAGCTGCGGATCTCTTTTCCCGGCTCGTCTCTTCATTTTCGAGCCATCTCGCGCACCTGGCATGCACCAGCAAAACAATGGGTGATCGCGAGCCGGCCAATCAGCCGAGGACGCGACGGCGGCCGATTTTCGCAGTGAGCGAGCGGAGGCGCGAGTACAGCGGAGCAGCGCGACTTCCAAATGGTGGTGACGACGACGACGACGACGACGACGACGACGACGACGACGACGACGCCGACGACGAGGACTACGACGGCGGCGGCGCCGAGACGGAGGTTAGTTAGCGTCGGACATAACTTTCATTAATTGGAGAGGAGTCGTCCGCGGCGGCGGCGGCGGCGGTGGCGGCGGCGACCCGAAGCGGAGCGGAGCAAAGAGAAGAGAGGAGAGGAGAAGAGAAGCGAAGCCAGGCTCCCCGTAATTAATCTTACGCTCTAATGAGTGTCAATTGGCAGGAACTGCCAATTAACGCAGCGGCTTAGCAAACGAGGAATGCCAACTTTTCTTCCTCCTTGCGGATAAATATAACGAAGGCTGACCTATCTCTGGCGCAATTACACTTCTCCGCCAGCCGTGTAAGTTGGCCTTTTAATTTTAATTAGAACCGCCCGAACAAAAGGGCCCGCTAGCTCGGCTGGTGTTCGCCTCCTTCCTCGCCTGCGCTCTCGCTTCCTTTATGTCCGTGCGCGGCCGGCTCTCGTCCAACGGGCCGTCAGTTGGTCGCCCGCGCCCGGGCCGCAACCAAGTCGCGCTCATCCCGAGCTGCGGCTCCGGCGGCGCAGCGCTGAATATTGCAGGCGAGTGGCGCTACGTTTTCCGAGAGCAGTTGCTACGTGCGCGCGCGCATCGCGAGTATACGACTGGGCATAAACCGGCCGGCCACGCAGGTAGCTGCCAACTCGCACTCGTCGCTCGTGCATTATGCTCGACCGGTGGTGGCGGCGCTAGATGGAATACGACGCGCGAGCAGACAAAGTATCGGCGCAGGCGGCGCGCCTGAATAATCAAGCGGCTCGATCGGGCGCGCGGGGTGGCGCGGGGTGGCGCGGCGGCTGACGGCTGAAGGGCGCCTGAATGTTTCAGGGAGTCCCGACTCCGTCTGTCGGCCATCTCGCACCGCCGCCAGAAACGAAACGCAAGCGCGAGCGGGCAAAAACGGCCGCGAGTGGGGAGGTGGGGGGGGGGGGGCAATCTTGCTAATGTAGCCGACGCCGCGCGCACAAATATCGCGCCCCGGCTCCTCGTCATCCGTCCGATTATCCCGTGGGGGCCTCCTCGCGCGCGCAGCCGGATGACCGGGTGCGAGCGACAACGGCCGCAGCCTGCGCCGGCGCCTTTCTTGACCCGGCCGTTCGCGCCTTTGGCCTCGCTGGCCGCGCGGCGCAGAAGGGCGGGCCTGGTTAACGGAAAGCGCAGCGAGCGCCGAGCCGGCATTTTCGGCCGTTTGATGTTACGCGGCCCTCTTTTTCCGGAAGCAGCTGCGATTCTTTGACTTTCCAGCGGGATACTCTGCAAAGCAATGCGGTATGCCATTTTGCCTGATCAGAGGAGGCGGGATGCAGGCCCGAAGCGCGCCAAGCAAACCGGCGGCGCCTCCGCTGGAATACTCGGCCGAGATTCATTAATGCCGTTGCCAGCGCCGACAACGAAACCTCGGAGCGCAATTCGCAATTGAGCGCCGGGCTATCCGCCGATCGATATCGCCGCGCGGATAGTTTGTAAACTGCGCGCAGCCGGGGCTCCGGCGGAAGAGGCGCCGGCAAAATTCGAAACACGCGTTAAAAATAACCGTCGATCGGCTGATGAGGGTTGAAAAGAGGATAAAAAGGCAGGAGGGCGAGCGCGGCGACGGCGCCGACCGAGGAAAAGAGCGGAGGCCCGAGCGAGCGCCCAATCAAATATACATGAGTTCATTAAGACGATATTTATCGAATGGCCGATATTGGCATAGTGCCTGCAGTACAATAGCCCCAAAATAGCTATTGAACCGCGGACTGGAGCTGGCCTCCCCCGGCTCCCCTCCCCCCGACCGTCGGCGCTGCTCTCCCGCGTCGCTCGGCTGTGGCTGCGCGAGACCGAAAAACCGTTCCTCCAATCCAGCGAGCAGCGCCGACCGGTTGCGCTCGCGGAAAAGTTGGCCGCGATTGGCCGCAATCCTCGCAAATGAAATACTTGCCCCGCTCGGGAGCGCGCGGCGTCTTCGTTCGGCGTCATCTTTCTTTCGTCCGTTCGCGACGAGTCGGCCTTTGCTCGCGACGCGTCCGCTGGCCAGTGCGGAAAAGGAGCAAAAGCGCAACCTCGTTCGCCGCTGATCTGGGAGAGCAGGGCGCGCCGTTTCAATTATCACACTTTTAGAGGGCTTATTTAAATCCGAAGTGCATACTGCTCTCTCGCTCGCGCCCGGCGCTAAGCTCGCAGCCAGTTGGCGACCGCCGCCAGTAGCCTCGTCCCGACCTTTCTGCGCTCCACTCACTCGCGCGCGCGCGCGCTCTCTCTCTCTCTCTCTCCCGACTGCATTTGCATTCGTTTCATTATTTACCCAATCGCCCCCCCCCCTCTCTCTCTCTCTTCCGTCCTCTCTTGTTTCCACCTTGCTACACTTAGCGCCAGAGTGTTTTACTTCTATTAGCCTTGCCGACGCCTTCAGCTCTCTCCTCTTGCCTCTCTTGTTTCTGCTGTACATTCGTGCTTCTTTCAATGCACTCTAAACGCTTTGCTTTTCTTTCTCTTTACTCTCACGGATTTTACGCGTTTCCATGATTTCCGTCAGATTCATAAGTTTTTCAGCGCGCCGCGCGGAAAGTACGACTGCACCGTGGTGAGCGGGAACAACGAGCGCTCAAATGGGCGCTTTGAAAACGTTTGGAAAAACGGGGCAGCCGACCTGCTCGGCAAAGGGATTCTTAGGGCGCCGTGGGACGCCTCTCCGGTCGTCGCTGCGACGATCGCCAGCGGGAAGGAAAAATGGATCGACCGGGAAAGCCGGGAACGGGCGAACGTTCATCAGCTCGCAACGACAGCCGAAAAAAATAATTAACCGCCTCTGAAAACTGACCCTTCGATTAGACTCTCGCTGACTGGCGCTGGCCGGCGCTGCCCGTGGGACGCTTTATTTCTCGTTGTTTCTCTCTCTCCTGCCGTAGGCGCTCTTTACACCGTGCATTCGCTCTTGTCGAGAGGGCCGCGCGAACGATTTGTCAAAGCTGGCCGGTCCCTGGCGTGCGACAAAGTCGTTTATACACCAGCAAAAAGACGTGTATACACGCCGCCCTATATCGATTTTACCAACCCCTAATCGAATTCCTCTGTCCGCTGCATGGCTCCGCTGAAGCAAAAGCCCGAACAAAAAGGCACAAAGAAAATGAAAGGAGAGAACGCCAGAAAAAGACGAGGAAGCTGGAAAAACAGAGTAACTAATGGTAGACGAGGCGATGAAGCTATCGTCCTCTCCTCGGCGTCGGTTCGATGTCAAGTGCGCGGACGTGGATAGCCGCGGAGAGCGCGGCGGGGAGGCAGGTCTGCGGCAGGGCGAGAAGATGGCTCGAGCACGCTGATTTCCCGGCCAAGATGAAAAATCGCGCTAATTTCCCCAGAGCTTTTTGCGCGCGGAGCCCGTGTAATTTCGCGGCTGCTTGCTATGGAGCGGCGTCCGATCGGCCGGCCGCCGGGACGCGCAGGCACAAAGCGCGCCGGACCCGCGGCGCCGGCGGCGGCTTTCGGCGACGCTTCCGCACGATCGGGCCGCGGCCCGGCCGCAAGATCGATGACGCCGGCGGCGGGGCGATCCGCGGACGACCGGTTGTCTGTGCGGACTCGGCCGGCCGAACGATTAATAAAGTAATCACGCTCAGCCGCGGCTATCGATCATCCGCGGGCCGCTCTCTGCGCGCGACAGCTCGCCGTTTTTCCCCGCTCCAGCGCCGCGCGGATTCGCCTCCCGGTGTCATTAGTTAATAGCAGCTCCTGCGATTGATACAATTTGATTAATAGGCGGCGCGCGCTCCTATTCCGCGGCTGCGGGTGCGCGCGGTCGATGCCGAGGCGCGCCCGGCGGAGAAGAGGCGCAGCCGTCTCGCGAGTCGTGGCTGCAATCGATGCGACATGGCGGCGGCGGCGGCGGCGGCGGCGGCGCCGGGGGCCAGTGCCGGCCGGAATACTCCGCGCTTTAATAGGTTTAGCCGGAGTGCTCGCGCCGGCAGCTGGTCCGTAGCATATTTACAGATTACCGCGGCCGGCCGCGATGCGTGCGCCGAAATCCAATCCGATAAGGCTTAATCCTCGCTGCCGCGTTAGACTTACGCCGCTGCGTGCCGTTTTTAATCCGGCGGCGGGCGCGAGTTGCCCGGGCGGCTAATTGCGCCGTTTGCCGGTCGAAGGCGGAGAGTCGCCGCGGGTGCTCGGTAGCTGCGTTTCGGGCCTTTGTGACCCAGAGAGCGGGGCAGCCAACCCAATTAATTCCGCGGTAATGAGTTGGCTCCCGGACTCGGTGGACTCGCTCGCCCGAGGCGCGGCTCGCGGGCTGCGGCGCGCGCTCCCACACGGCGGCGACGCGGCCACTTGCCGGCGCTGCATTAGATTTGGTATTAATTGGCGGGCCTCCGCTTCCTAGGCAGCCAGCCTGGCAGGCGCTGTGGAGCGCTCGGTCGGCCGAGGAGCCGACCTCCCGCGCGGCCAGTTTTTGCCGCGGACGCGCGTCGGCCGGCAGGTGCGACGGCCCGCTGCAATTAGCATGCTAATTAATAATGCAAACTCGGCGAGCCTCGAGCGGCGCGCGGCCTCGGTACGAGAGTTGGCCGCGCGCTCGATAATGCGGCCGACGTCGCTTCGAAAACATCGAGCGGCTCTCTTAGAATAGATTAGCGAAGACGCTACTCCCGAGACGACCGGCATGACTTATTCAGGGCGAGGCTGGCTAGGAGAATATCCAAAAATATATCGACAAGCCCGAGAGAGACGAGAGACGGATGGAGCCTGCGAGGCGCCCTCATCATTATTCGAATAATGCGCCAGCGAGATATTCATTAGGCTCGTTCGATCTCGTTCGGGCCGTCGCCTCGCCTCCTTGGGGACCGCTCGCGAGCGCGCGGAGGTGTTTCGCGCGCGCGCGCGCGCCCCGTTCAAACATACATCCGCTCGATGAAAGCCGCGCGCAAAAATCCACGCTCAATACGACGGCGCGCGCCTTTGCCGCATTATATTCGATAGCGCAGCTAATTAGTAATAAGCTGATACTCCGCACAACGCGCGCTCGCGCCAGACTGGCTTTTCTCCCCCCCCCCCCTCCCTTTATCAATTTGTTCGCACACACTTCGCTCGGTCGCTCGCTCGCCCGCGCAGCCACGCCGCCTTTCTGCCTTTTTTCAGCTTTACAGCTGTCTCCGCTCCGCCGCGCGAGCTGTTGCATTCATTAATTTTTCAAGCAGTGTGTTAACTCGCCACTGCTAATTTAATTACACCGTGGCAATCCTCTCTCTCCCTCCGTCCCTTTGCCGCTCTGGACGCGTCGTTCTATTTATTCGCCGGCAAAAGATCGCGACGCGGCGCGTCAAGTCTTTGGAAAAAAACTCGCAATTAATGTGGCTTTGACACCCGAGCTTTTCTTTTGTTTTCGCGGCTGAAATCAAATATGGCGCTGCTTTCGTTCATTAATGTCCTAGGATACTCGAGAAACATTCGATATTTCGAGGAAAAAAAGGACGAGCTCCCCGTCGCGCAGTGGTGCCGCGGTAACGCGATCGCAGTGAGCATTTTTCAGAGAGCGGAGGCCAGGGCCCGTGTCATTCGATCGGCAATCGATGTTTTCCCACGCGCCGCCGATAATCGCGCCGCGCAACCCAGAAAACTGGCAATCGCGCGAGCCAAGCGGCGAGCCCGGCAATAATCGAAAGCCGGCTCGAGGGCACCGGATCATTCGACGACTAATCTAAATTGATAGGCGAGCCGAGTCGGAGCGAAGAGACGCCCAAAGGACGGGCGCTGCGAGGGCGAACTACAATGGGCGAGCCTCGGTCGGTTAGGCGCCAGACAATCATCTGCTTTGCCTGTCTCGAGTCGCGCGCACGGCGGAAGACAAACGGCCGCGTCTCCGCCGCCTTCTCGTCGCGCGCGTCGTCGGAGCGCCGGCGGCCCCGAGCCCGAACGCGCCGAGCGCTCCCGAGACTTTCGGCACCTCGCCGCGGCCCGCGACAACGGCGGATTCTTATAATTGAGCGCGCGCCATTGTCAAGCGCGGCCGGGGGAGCGCCGACGAAGGAGGACCAAGGAGGCCCGCGTGATTTATTTAGCCGCGATGCTCGAGCCCCCCGAGCCCGCCGACGCGACGCTCGTAAAGCAGCGCCCACTTAAGCCAGCTCTCGCCCTCGCGGCCCCGCGCTAATTATCAGCGGCGCTGGACTGCGGCTCCGGCCCAGCGACGAGTTGTTTTACGAGCGAGTATTTACGACGAGCCACGTTGTAACACTAACCCACCTGTGCACTTTGCAGCCGAACGCGGCAGAAGAGGCTAATAACTGCTCCGAGGGCGCGCTTTTTGCCTCCTCTTTTTCGGCGAGAGCGCGCCGCGGGAAAAGCCCTTTGCGCCGAAGCGACTCGATGGCCGACGCTACGTGATCCAATTAACGACGGCCGCCACGGCCGCCTCTGTACCTGGCGTCCGTTTGCCGCCGCCGCCGCCGCCGCTGCCGCCGCCGCCGCGCGGACCCGGCCGACGCGGGAGCGCCCGGACAGCCGATCCGCGCGCCTCCAATTAGCCACTCGATCGGCGGCCGACGGGCGCGACCGTCGCGCCGGCGACATCCGGCCGGTCGAGCTCCGGCAGCGGCGCGGTTGCTCTCCGTCCAGGCGCACCTTTCCAGCGGCGCGATAACCCAATGAAACGACCATTTGGCGCAGCAGCCGATAGCCCAAAATCCATTGATCCGCAGATGGCGCGCCCGCCGCGACTCTCGCGCAGGTTAATTAGTGCGCTGGGCGCCATCAAAAGTTCATTTCTTAGAATGGCAACTATGCGCGAGGGAGTAATGGCAGGCTTCTCTCTCGCTCGGATCAAATCCCCGTTCGCCCGGGTCGAAAGTTTTAGATTTAATAAGCCCTCGCGCTCAAATGTGAGAGGCGCACTGGTTTATTGCAACCGCTCTCGGCGAGGGGAACCAGCAAAGACGAGCTTATTGAGCTGCACACACGCGCGCTGATTACTCGGTGGAGCCTCTCGCAATTAATTAGTCATCGGTTTTCAGACAAAGCGAGAGAGCGAGAGAAAAAAAGCAATACGGGCCGCTCGACAGCCAGAGAGCCAATGTTTTCCCTCTGGAAGGCTTGCGGCAGGTCCGAGAATCGCAACGATGTCGCGCGCGCGGATATTTGCCAAATCGCTCTCGATCAGGCCGACGTACCGTAGAGCGTCTCTTAGCCGACGGCCAGCTGTAGTCGGTGCCATTCTGAGCTGGAAAACCGCGCGAATGGTCGATCGGAAGAGATTGGCCGGCCGAAAAAAGAGGAGAGAAAAAGTGCGCCGGCCGCAAAGTGGCATTGCGTGTCGCGAGGCAATGGCCCGCAGCAGCGCCGCCGCGCCGCCGCGCCGGGATAATTGCGCGTCGGTAATAGCGGAGTAATTGCAGGCGAGCTACACCTACGTCGCCCGCTGCGGGGGCAGCAGAGGACGGCCGATTCGCCCGGAGAGGAGAAAAGCGGTCCTGCCGCCGCGGCGCTGCATTTAAAATTCAAATGAGCCGCGCGTTATTAAGGGAACGGCAAAATTGCAAGCGAAGAATTCCGGATGGCAGCTGGTCGAGAGCCGCGCGGGCAGCCGAGTAACAGGGATAAATAGCTAATCGTAGCTGAAAGCTGACAAATATGATCGTTCCTAATGGACTGCGCGTGACGGGCTCGGCGCACACAGAGCCTCGATAATGGAGAGGCGCCGACCAGTTGAATCGCGCGCACACGTCCAAATGAATTAATCAACGGCGCTGAGAGAAATCCCTTGTTCGGCGCTCGCGCCCGGCGAATTATATCGGCAGCCAGCGCTGCTTTCTCCGTAAGGGCGCGGGCTACGGCTCTCGATCGAGCGTCGTTTTTCGCCAGTTTCATCGCTGCGACGAACGTTCGGTTTTGCCTGCCCCCGCCCCCGCCCCCGCCCGGATCGCATCGATTCGCGAACGAAGCTCTCGGCAAGGTCGATCGACCGAATAAATAAAAACACGGAAAAATGTAACGGCTGAACGGAGAGAGAGAGAGCCACTTTCCTAGGAATCGAATCAAACGCGAATATAACATTTTATTAATTTGGTATTTGCCGGCTTTATCAAACGGACCGTGGCGAATATCCACTGTTCGCTCGCTCGACGTCCGCCCGTCGAATCGTCGGGGGCCAGCGTTCGAGGCGTTCGTCGGGATTTTATTGAAAAGTGGCGGGTCGCGGCTCGGCAGCGCGGGCAAGGATGGGGCGCTCCGGCGAAAACGCATCGATCGCGGCCGCGCGGGCAAAAATTGAGTTGTAGCGGGCTCGCGTTCCGCCGGGTCACGGCGCCGCCGATGAAGCGATTCGTTAGGCGCGCCTGCCGCGACCGCGCGTCGTCAATTATTCGGCCGGGCAGCTTTGGCGGATGCACGCGACGTTCGTCTTCTGGCTCGGCGGCGCGCGATCGCTCCGATCGATAGGCCAAATTTATGCGGGCGACGCAAATGACTGGCTTAATGTCGCTTATCTGAGCTCGCGCGCGCGCTGCGATGATGAATGAAGCTCTCGCGCATACGCGGGGAGGCTAATAGATGGCGCGGCCGAGAAGAGACAAGGCGAGCGGCGCGGGAGCGAGCACTTAGAGGCTTGCCTGCGACCGCCGAAACTTGCCCATTACGTCGCGCCGGAGCTTCTCGCGCGGAACTTGCGCGCATTTCCATATTCTATAAGGCTGCGGCAATCGGCAGCAACTTTCTCCGGACGGACGGCTTCCGCTCTCGGCCGGGCCCGCCGGATCCGAGCGCGGCTGCAAAAATGCAAAAATGCCCGGCGGTCCGGCGCACGAGGAATTAGTCAGCCGAGCGCGGGCAGAGCCCGTCTTAACGTCGGGCCTCGGACGTCTAATTAAAAGCGCCCCGGGTCTGTTTGTTCAATTTTCGGGGATTTCGCCGCGCGGCGATACTAATTTGCGATTCAATCCCGCAGACCTCCTCCTCGCTTTACGGCCCCGGAGCTTTATTTCGCGCGCCGGCTTAACAAATCTCTCGCGCTTTTACTGCCGCAGCCCTTTAATTGCGCGCCACCGGCGGCAGCGCTCCCGGTCGTTCGCTCGCGGCCGCGCGCAGCCGACGGACCTCGCCCGCCGAAACTGGCTGCCGGCTGCGGATCGAGTAAAACGGAGCGCGAGGCGCGCCGCGGCGCCGAGGGGAGGGCGCGCGAGCGCGCGCGCAATCGGAAAGAAGCGCGCCGCGCGAGAGGGAGAGATCGCGCCGCGCCTCGACTCCACTAGGTAATTTACTAATGTAAAGCCGTCCCGAGCTGCAGCACTCGTTCTCGCTCCTCGGCCCTCCTCCGCGGCGGCGCCGAGCTATTAGGCGATTGTGCCTTAAATAAAATATCAGCGCGTCGCCAAGCACTCAAAATAATAATTGCCGCGCGCCCGCTCTCGCTCTCGCTCTCGCTCTCGCTCTCGCTCTCGCTCTCGTCTCGGTCGGCGCGCGCGGCGCGTGTGCGCGCGGCGCCGCACGTGCGCGCGCGCGCGTGCTCGCGCCGCTCGTCAATCCCAAGAAAATGAAAGTGCCCCTTCGCCGGGGCAGAGCGCAGACAATGGGATTGCGATGCAGCCGAGAGAGCCACCTACCCGCTCCCCTCGGCGTGCCGGCCCAGACGCGGAATCCAAGCCGGGGGTGCTGCGCGCAGCCGCGCCGCGCCGCGCCTTCCCTTCGTCGAGTGACTTTGGCAAAAGTCGGCGCTCGGCCGGTCGACGCTCTCGGCGGATGAGCGCCGATTAGCGAGTTGCGCAAGCCACTCGCGCGCGCGCGCGAGGCCGCTCATTGTTCGCGCGGTTATCGCGCGGAACGAGCGCGCGGCGCGGAGGCCCCGGCAAATAGTTGGCCTCCCGTGTATTTCGGCGCCGCGCGAACGTGCGCTCCGTGTAATAGCCACGCTAATTAGAAGCAGCCGCGCGGAATAATTAGAAAATAGACCGGAGCCGCGCGGCCAGCGCCGGCGGAACTCTCCTTTTTCCTCGGAAGTCCGCGCGCGAGTTGCCGGCGTAGTTTCTCAATCGGGAGTCGGGCCAGCGGCGCCTCGCTTGCCTCGTCTATTTGCGATCTCCCGGTGCTCTGCAAGCCCGCGCGGGCATCGGAGCCAGCAGCAGCTCGACAACTCTATTGGACTTTCGAGGAGCGCGCGGCGGACGAAAAATCCGACCAACGTCCGCTCGTAGGATTTCGGGCGAGTGCGCTCGAAGCTCGAGAGATCGCGACTGCGAAACGGCGTCGCGGCGACAACTCGAGCATTGGCATTAACGCAGCGAACGGTGCGCGGCTTGCGCCACGGCACCGAGAGGCAATTAGAGGCAAATGGCAATTGCGATCGCGCGGGCCTTGTAATCCGGGCGTTCTTCGTCTCGCGCCATCGTTGCAACCTTTTCAGGCGAGCCGCGGACCCGTCGCAGGGCTCGTTACCGCAAATCTCCTGGCGCGTCTTTCAAAGTGCTTCGCTTTCGCGCGGCCGCCTCTCAAGTTTCTCTGTTAGTTAATTGTGTTGTTTTAATTATCCGACAGCTAATTAGGCGCGCAATTATGAAAGGCAAACAAAACAAGAAGCTCCAGTAGGTGCCGACGCGATGCAGCCAGCCCAGCCCAGGAGTCGGCCTGTGTGCGCATTATTCACAGTACAGTCGACAAAGCGAAGGAGAGAGAGAGAGAGAGAGAGAGAGAGAGAGAGAGAGAGAGAGAGAGAGAGAGAGCGAGTGGGAGCAAGAGGAGCCGGAGGGGGCGCGAGCCTTCGATGCGCATAAACGGGCGCCCAAACGAGTCGCTACTTTCCTCGGGCCGTGCGCTCTGCTTTCCGCTCGTTGCACGCGGCGATCGGCGAGGCCACAGCGCCCGAAGATTCGTCCGGCGCGAGAGCCGCGCGCAGGAATCCGGGGAATCTCCCTTCGTCGGTCCGCGCAGCCTGCGACTGTCGGCGACGCGCGGAAGGTGGATCGGGCCGGCGGATTAGCGGTTGATAACCGAACGAGCGCAGGCTCGCGGTGGCGAGGAGGCGCGCGTAACTGGACGGGCGTAACGCCAAGCGCTTCTGCGGTGGGGCTCGGAACAAAGTGCGCCGCTCATTGTTTATTCGGCAGCGTGGTCGCGCGCGGCCAGAAAAAGGAGCGTAATAGAAGGTGCGGGCGTGACGAAAGCCGAACAGAAGGGAGTAGCTGCGGCGAGATAAACGGCTGTCTGCGGACCGCCCGCACGAGAGAGAAGGAGAGAGAGAGAGAGAGAGAGAGAGAGAAGCCGCACCACTGCGTCACGCTATTACGCCCGACGTTAAGTTAAATTAACTGCGAATTCAAGTTAACGAGCGAACGAGCTTGTTGCTTCCGTTTATACAGCTGCGCCGGTCGGCCTCCTTAACGCTCCGCGAAGATTTCCTCGTTCCCGCCTCGGCCGGGCCTGCGGCTCGTGCGCTCGCCCGCGCCTCTGCTCTCGGTCGGAGCGTTACATAGGCGCGGCGATCGCGAGCGCGCCGATGGCATTGACAAAGAGGGCGCGAGCGCGAGAACTCGGAGCGGCGTCGCGCGGACAATGCGCGTCTCCGGCCGAGCTCGCCTGAAAGGCCGACGGCGAAAAGAAGCGCATTAACCGGCAGGCCGACCGGCGGCCGGGCCGCCTCGTCCAACTTGCCTCGGCGCTCGCCGACTTAATTGCGCGGATGTTTTCCTCTTTTAACGAGACCTCACTCTCGCCAACTTTCTGCTATTCAAACCTGAGCGGCGGATTGTCCCCGACAGCTATATTCGTTTGCTTCGATGACTCGGACGATTGTTGCCTGCCTCTGCCTACGCGGCCATTTCGCGTGTCGATCAGCCAAGCCCGTCAAAACGGACTCTCGGCTGATACGTCGGCGGTCGTTTGGCGTGCGCCATCTCGAGCAATCGCTATTCACGGCTTCGGATTTGTTTCGTCGGTTTCAGCAAGTGCGAGTGCAGTATTTATCGCATCGGAAAAGCGAGCGAGCGTTGACTCGATGCAACTGCAAGAGGCGAGTGGAAAGAAGGAGGAGCAGCAGCGGCAGCGTCTGCGGCGCAAAGACAATGGGGCGACGATCGCTTTCTAAGCGAAAGTTAAGTTTGGTGCTCGGTCGCGGTTCAAGGTTAATCAGGCGGCCCGGCACGCCGCCGATCGTTATCAGCTCGATGAGCGCAGCACTGCAAAAGCTTAATGAAGTTCATTTAGATGAAGCCGGATAAGCTGGCGGCGGCTCATTTACAAACAAAACAACTTTTTACTCCCCGCGAAAGCGCCTCGCTTTTATCGGCGAAGCAGTAAAGATAGACGCGAGCCTCGCGATCGTAAAGTCGTCCCGAACCTCCTGCCCCCACCTCGCGGCCTACTCGCGCTCTCGCTTGTTTCGTTCTCCTCTCTTCTTTATTTCCGCGTGCGCGCCGTTACTATATTAATTATTTGCGCAAAAAAGCCGCGCCGCCGGTGACGACTATGGCGGTGACGACGACGACGACGACGACGACGACGACGACGACGACGACGCCAGATCTCCCATCTTTAATTAAATCCGCGCGCGCGCGCGCGGCTCTGGACGGCGCGCCGCCTCTAACTGTAACTGATTACCTGCGTATTGCGCCGCCGGCTAATGCAAATATAGACGACGGCCTTTCCGCCTCAAATTCAGTTAGAGCGCCGACTAATTAGTCGAGCGAGCGGCCCGTTGTTGCTGCACGACTGCGCGGCTAATAAGAAATCGCAGCCGGCTCGGATCTACTCGAGGCTGCTAGCTGCGCGTTAATTAAGCATGCATCGACGCCCTTTCACCTCGCGATCGCCGTCCAGTCCCGCGCACGCTCGCCCGGCGCGCTTCCACCAGGTGCCACGGTCGTTAGCCGAGTTCCGCTTGACTTTCGGCAAATCGCGTCGAGCGTTGCGCGTTCGCGAGTCGCCGCGGCTCCTCGGCTCCTCGGCCGGCGCATTTCCAACTTTCGGACGCATATCGTACGGCGCGTCAACGCGGAATGCCATAATTGATTCCGAGCGCGCGAGCGAAGAAGGAACTGCGCGCGCGGATCGTAACAATATGCAGGCGATTAGAAAGCCCCCCTCCCTGGCCCCGGCCGCCGGAGCGCGCGATTAATTGCATTCTCTTTGTCGCTAATTACTCGGGGCTTCATAACTTGGCCGCCGCGCGACGATTGTTCGAATTTCCCGATATCGGCGCGTTCAATTTAGCCGCGCGATAATCAGCCCACGCTTTCCAACAAAAACCGGCGTCGCGCTCGAGCGAGCGGCTCGGCTCTGCCGCCTCGCCGCTGCCGAGGCGCCGGCGAAAGCGGGCGACCGCGAACTGGCTGAGCCGCGACAACTGCTTTGCAAAAACCATTGTTACGACGTCTGAGTTAGGAAATGACGAGAGCGCGGCAGCGAAGCTCGACTACTTGCGCAGCTGCGCGTCGCGTCGCTTATTGCGACGAGTCGGCCAGTCGGTCGCATCGACAGCGGCCTCGCGATAAGAAGCTGGCAGCACGCGCCACGACGATCCATCATTATAATAGGACTGCGGCGCGCGAGTGACAATCTCGGGGCGATCTAGACGCGTTAATTAATATAAACAGCTACCTATTCCAGTATTCCTGCTCACCGCCCGATAAAAATAGGTGGTAGGTGGTTAGGTAGGTAGGTAGGTAGGTAGGTAGGTAGGTAGGTAGGTAGGTAGGTAGGTAGGTAGGTAGGTAGGTAGGTAGGTAGGTAGGTAGGTAGGTAGGTAGGTAGGTAGGCAGATAGGTAGGTAGGTAGGTAGGCAGGCAGGTAGGTAGGCAGGCAGGTAGGCAGGTAGGCAGGTGGGGAGGTAGGTAGGTTGGCAGGCAGGTAGGTAGGTAAGTAGGTAGATAGGTAGGTAGGTAGATAGGTAGGTAGGTATATAGGTAGGCAGGTAGGTAGGTAGGTAGGTAGGTAGGCAAGTAGGGAGGTAGGCAGGTAGGTAGGTAGGCAGGCAGGCAGACAGCTAGGTAGGTAGGTAGGTAGGTAGGTAGGTAGGTAGGTAGGTAGGTAGGTAGGGAGGTAGGTAGGTAGGTAGGTAGGTAGGTAGACAAGCAGGTAAGTAGGCAGACAGTTAGGCAGGTACGTAGGGAGGTAGGCAGGTAGGCAGGTATGCAGGTAGGTAGGTAGGTAGGTAGATAGGTAGGTAGGTAGGTAGATAGGTAGATAGGTAGATAGGTATATAGGTAGGAGGCGGGTAGGTGGTACACGAGAACGGAGAGAGCAGCGTCAGTGTTAATTAACGCCGCGAGTTTCAGCACTGATTTACGTGGCGTCTAATTAGCAGGCCTGACGGCGGACGATGTATGTAGCAAGCATTTTGATTGGCTCGGGAAATAGCGAAGACTACGCGCCGCGCGGCACTCGGCGTCCGATCGAAAAACGAGCGCAGGCGATCGCGCAAAGCTGACGGCCGCGGCGCGCTAAAACGAGCGCGCGCGCGCGCGCCGCCGAAATCATCGCTCAGCGATTCCTACGCCTGACAATTAGCGGGCCGAAAATACGCGGCGCGGAGTCCGCGGCGACGGAGCAGCGCCGCGGGTCCAGCCGGCCGCCAGCTAGCCGCGCGGCGCTCCGTCTCATTAGCCCCGTGGCCGACAGCGGTTGACTCGGCGGAACGTCGAGGGCTCGCTCCACGCCGCGGCCCGTCGCGCCGCATTGTTTTCGGAACTCGAGCTCAAATCTGGCCCGCTCCATTATGCTAATGCGCTTTATTATTCTTTCCCAAATGTCAGCCCTCGCTGTTGAGCTATCCACCTCCGCCGCTCCACTCTGCGACAATAACATCCGTTGCTTTGTGCGTCCTCTCGCAACGCCAACTGCTCCCAGCGTGTTGCGCCGTTCGCCACGTCCCTCGCCAATTTTCCTCGGCAGCTATACTTTGCCTTTGTCCGTCTCTTCGACGACCGCTTCGCGCTCACGCTAGCCTCTTGGCTACGATCTCGATAATTTATGCGTCTTGCGGCAAAAAACTAATATCGTCCGATGGTCGATCAGCTCGATAAATATCTTCGGCTTGGAAAATAAATCAAGTCGAGTGTTTCGTCATTGTTGAATGACAAGGTCCGGGAGCAGGAGGATCGAAAGAGCGCGCGAATAAAAACTCGTGGGAACTTTCTAAAAACTTGTATCTTTATTAATTAATAAACGTGTGTTTTATTTTCTTGCGCTCGTGAAGAACCGCGTTGCATTATTTTACAAGAGCCATACGCAATCGGGCGTGTCGTTCGCTCGTTCAAGGAAGACATCCCGTTGGCTTTTTGTCCGCAGAAATAGTTTTTATTTGATTTTTTTGTTTTTTTTTTCTTTTCGCTCAATCGAGGATAAATCAAATAACAAAATTAACTAAAACGCAATTGGAGGATCGGCCGTCGAGAGCTGCTTGGTCAAACCAGTTTTCTGCCAGCTCGCTCATTGTCATTCGAGCTGAGCGGCAACTGAATATTTGCCGTTGGCTTGCCCCCCTCGGCGGCCTCTCGTGAATAACCATTTATATCACACAAATCTTTAACAATATACAAAATCGTAGTTTTTCTTTTGTTTGTTTGCTTGTTGTTCTACCGTTTTTGTTTTCTTCTCCTCATTCTATGTACAGCGCATTATTTTTCTTAAATTACACGCACACCATCGCTCCCCCTCTCTCCTTGGCGCTCACCTCACGGTCTCTTCCTTCGGTAAGACACTTGGCTCCTCGACTCTCCCACTTCTCGGATCATTAAGCATGCAGAACGATTCGTGCTTCTCCATCTTCTTTGCGTCGTTTCCCTCTCTCGCTCACTCTCTCCCTCTCTCCCTCTCTCTCTCTCTCTCTCTCTCTCCTCTCTCTCTCTCTCTCTCTCTCTCTCTCACTCTTTTTATTCGGAACAAAAGTTCGCTATTTGCGGAACGAGAGAACGAGTAATAACCAGTTTCTTTTTATGATACAGTTTACATCGAAGGTTTTGCTCGGGGCGATTGTGATTTCTTATAGCTGCTCGCTATTGAACTTGATCTCGTTCGGGCCAGTATTGTGAGACAGAGGTATATCGCGTGTAGTGGCGCTGGACAAACGTCAGGCTGCTAAACACATGTCGCGTACTAGTAGTGAAGGACGTCGACGAGTTTGTGGAGAGCGCGCCAGTCGCAAGCAATACGAGCGGTTACTTAGACTTGTTGCTCCTTTCGCAGCTGCCATATCTTATCAATTGACCAACGGGTTAGCGTGTAGGGTATTGCACAGTATTGGCCGCGAACGCGCTTGCTTTGCTTAAACGTGATACTTGACAGATTTTACATGGTTTTGCCATCGCTTTGATAAGATTATACATTTATGTTACATTTATTGCGGGTGCAGCGACCGTCGATTCGCGCGCGGACCGAGCTCGGCGCGCGCGCGAGTGGCTGTCGCTGCAGCTTCTCTCGTCGCCCGTTCGTCCGTTCCCGGAAAGATTGTCGCGCTGCTCGCGGATGTGTGTCGGAGTCTATGCGTGTGTGTGTATGCGTGCGTGCGTGCGTGCGTGCGTGGTCGCATTGGTCGCGTTGTCGTGTGGTCGTGTGGTGCGGCGCGCCGAACACGAGCGCTGTCGAACGCTACGCGGAGCGTCTCGAGGTATAACTATATATATGTACATTGACACTTAGAGGTCTGCGGCAAAACGAGACAGACAGGGCAAGGGAGCATGGATGGCGAGGATCCAGAAGAACAAGAACAAGAGAGCCCAGCTCGAGCTGGCGGCTGTTGGCCGAGGAGGTGCGCGAGAGCCGAGGCTGTCGAAAAATATCCCTTTGGGGGCTCGTAACATACTACATGGAAAAATACGAGGATCTTGCTCTGATCGGCGCGCGCAAGATTCGCCAGGGCGGATTGTCCTGTCGACGGATGACCACGAGCTGCTGTACCCTGAGACGCGAGGGCGGCGCCCGACCATTATCACTTTATTGCTTGTAAGCGCACGCGCGGGCATTCGTTTGTCGCTGCGACAAGTCGAGGAAAGAGAGACTAACAGATCAGTTCAAATAAACAGATGAAAACAAACGAAGAACAATTGTCTATCGTATATGTATATATAGGAGACACAACCAGCGCGCACTTTGCTTTCACGTCAGTCAGCGGGCAGCCTCGGCCGTTCAATCGCAGCCCTCGCTCGTCCAGTCCCAGTCCTGATAGGAGGGCTGCGAGGACGAGGCTGCCATGTGGTGGTGATGGTGCTGCTGCTGGTGCGGGTGATGGTGCTGGGCCATCATCGCCTGCTGCTGCTGCTGCTGGTGTTGGTGGTGGTGGTGGTGATGGTGCGGCTGCTGTTGTTGCTGTTGCTGCTGTTGCTGCTGCTGCTGCTGCTGCTGCTGCTGCTGCTGCTGCTGCTGCTGCTGCAAGGCGGCGTAGTGGAGGTGGTGACCCGGCGGCGGCGGCGAGTAGGCGTCGGTCGTGGCCACGTGGTCCACCGCGAGCTCGAGCTGCGGCGCGCTGGCCGCTTGCACGACTACGGGAGGTGCCACGGGCGCGACCACCTTCTTCGGGCGGCCGACCGGGTTGCCGTTTCATTCACGCGACCGCCTGGGTCGGCCGACCTTGCCTTTCCGCGTGGGCATGCCGCCGTTGCCCGCCGCTGCCGCTGCCGCTGCCGCCGTCGCCAAATTCGCCGATTTAACCATCTTGTTAAAGTCCGACTCGCACACTGCTCCACCTTGCAACAGGTAGTATCTGCGAACAAACGATACGAGCTTCTTTTAGTAAGGCAAATACACCGAGGGCCTTGGTATTTTCCGCAATTCGTCCGATTCCATTGCGACTCTTGAAGCCCTGGTCAAATCTATTGTGGCAAAAACCCTTCTAGACTTTATTAGACCTTGAAAGCGGGTTGTATTACGCCGCACTTACTCATATAGAATGCACCTAAATCGAACAACCTTATTGATTGTTGTGTATATTTAGTGATTCATTTATTTATAACCTACAAAATGTTGTAATTTAACATCTATCGTGATCAATTTGCAGAAACTGTGTTACATACAAAAGTATGGTTTCTAGTGAAAAAATAAATTGATATACTAGCCAAACAAATTAACTCTTTTGCAAGATTCAATGATATGCTTTATGCATTAGAATAAGTGATTAATATAAAAAGCCTACGTAGATAATTCGAATTTGTATTTCTCATTATATATTAAGCAGATTACTGAAAAATTGAAATAAAAAAAGACCTGATGAAAACTGTTTTATAAACATTACAGGTGTTTATTTTTTCAAAATTATTATTCCGACGTTTCAGCTAATTAATTAACTTCATCCAGTTATACTTAAACAATGTTAAACAGTTTACAGTCGTTTTCTAAAGACTTAATACTCGATACGCTTCAAGAGACTCATGATAGAAAAATTATTATTGGTAAATATTGATGAATCTTGGTGAAAGCAAAATTAATTAATCATTGCAGACAGTCCATCGATAAAAAATTGACGAATAAAACGAATCAATTCGGCATAACGATTTTAAATTATTCGTTCAAAAATGAAATCACATAATTTCAATCCAGTAAAAGACTAACTACATCGATTGACATAACAAAGTAAATATCGAGAGATTCTGAAAAATTGCATGGAAAAACATTCTGAACGACATTGTGATGGTTATTATTTTTAGATTTTTATCTCTGTGAAATGATGAAAAAGTAGTCAAGAAAGCATGTCAATATTAAACACGTAAAAGTTAATCGAATTCTGAACATTTATACACTCCAAGACTTGCTCAAGGAATTGAATAGAATTCTGCCAGAGAGATATTGCCAGGTATGAATTTTAACTACTGAACGCGACGGCGTATCAGTATAATTGCAGGCACTAGCATGTATCGATTGTACAATCAAGGATTTTGATTAGAGAACGTCAAATATTGAGGCGGTAATTAGCTTTCGGTTCATAATCGACTCAATCTGTTTAATGCAAACGACGAGGAATGCCACAGTAACAATGCCTCAAATCGAGAAAGCTTTATCGAATTATCACATTGAGCGTGGGCTTTTGGTCATGCCGTTTTATCGATCATAAATAAGACCTAAAAAGCTTTCGCCGATCATGTGGCACGTTTGTGACAACCTTTTTTATCTATAAAAGTGCTGAAAAATCGCTTGAAAATACATCATATTTTTATAGTCTACGGGAAATTCATAAAAAACAAAAAATTACAGTGTTAATCTGACTCGGAAATCGAATTCTACAGATGAAAATACGTAATAGACGCGATTCAGCTGGAAATAGCTGTGGACGATTGTGTTGGCATTGTTGCAGATTGCGAGAAAGAGAAGTTTGTTGGTCGATGAAAGTAATGATCGAGAGTTGGATAATGAAGATGCAGTGGTCAATTGGAAACTAAAGAAAGGGCTCGACACCTGGCAATCGATGCGGCCAAGGCAATCGGTATGATTCGTTGCCGGGAGGGTGGAGGGGGGAGGAGGAGGAGAGACGAGAAGAGAAGAGAAGAGAAGAGAAGAGAAGAGTCGAGAGGAGAAAAGGGGAGAAGAGAGAAGAAAGCGATGGCCTCGAGCAGTCCGTTTGTGTTTGGTGTGCAGTTTGCGCTAATAACAGTTGGCGCATCTGTTGTCGGCGGTTGATGGGTAGTTGCGCGGCGGTCGCCTGCAGGCCGGCCGCGCGGATATCGAGCCGGAGCTACACTCACCTGTCGCCTTGCATGAGCTGCGTGCCGCACTTAGTGCATGCGAAGCACTTGGTGTGGAAGATGCCGTTGCCCGCCCTCGTGACCATCTCCGACGGCGGGATCTGGTGGCCGCAAGCTGCGCACGAACCCGATGTCCCGAACAGCCTGCAACAAAGCCAACGGGCCCATCATTCCATCTCGCTCGCCGCGCGCTCCTCGCAACAATGAGCAATCAATCGACAGAACGCATGCATGTAGGCCGCCGGCCGCGATAAGCAGCCAGCCGCGCCGCGCGCCCCGAGATTCCGAGTACGTGTTTCCAATTAAGCGCTTGCACGCTTCTCGCGGCTCTAAGTAAATGAGCTCTCGGCGGCTCCAACTCACGACTCACCTCGACGCTCCTTTCTCTCTCGCTCTCGCCATTCGCTTGGCGCATCGATATAATAAGGTGTTGTAAGTGCGCCGTTTAATTGGCAGCTCTTCTCGCGCGCCGCAGCCCGCGCGTAAATCCCCCCCCCCTCCCCCCCCCCTGTACCGTCGAGATTCGGCCGCGCAAAGCAATCTCTATTCCCGCCCCGAATAGAACGCGACACCCTTTTTTCGAAATAATTAGGGAGCCGGATTTTTTGCTCCCTCGGGATGCTAGCTCGCGACGTATTTACAAGGCTAATGGCAGTCAATGTTTGCGCGCGCGCTACTGCTGCACCAGAGACTCGATGTTTATGCACCAATTAGCCGACGTCGCGTCCCTCCGTGCGTGTTTGCCGCGCGCATATCGCTCGCGTGCCCCAACTGCCAAAGAAGCCAGCGTCTAGCTGAGCGTCACGTGCGCGCAGCTTTTCAGCCGACCATCTACGCGTCTTGTTGATGAACCGCCAATTAGCCGGCAATCGAATGAACTCGGCGCTCGCGGATCGGCCCGTCCTTTGCAAATATGTGTCAACGCTGGCGGCCGAATTCCAATATGAGATGACGGCGGCAATTGTCGAGGACCTAATTATTCGGCGGGCTCCGGGCTGCTGCCGCGCGCCGCGGCAAAGGGCCCTGCGCTGATTTATCGCCGGCCCGGATCTCGCCTAATTGACAGATGTATCGAGAGCGATCTCGGCGCGGGCGCGCGCAATCGATAGAAAATGATAAGCAAACAGAGCGCCTATTTACCTCCTCGCTCGACGCCGCTCGACGCCGCTCGACACCGCTCACCGCCGCCCTCCCCCCCTGCCCCTCGTCCCTCGCCACCATTGTCCCGCTCTCGCTCGCTCGCCCGCGCGCTCTCGCTAAATCTCGTTATTAATTTAATTGCCGGCCTGACAGTTCGATAATTAAACTGCTAATTTATCTGGCCTGACGTTTCAATTCCTTCGGCGCTCTCGGCTGCCGCCGCCGTTGGCTCGGCTTTTTTTGCCGCTCCTTCTCGCGTTCGATCGCGGCTAATCGAGTTTTGCCCGCCGAATTTTCGCTAATTAATTTCAATTTTCAAACTTTCGCGGCTGCTCGAAAAAAGCTTGAGTTTTTATTTTCTTTGAATCGCACGGCCAGAGGAGAGGGAGAGAGCGAGAGAGCGAGAGAGCGAGAAAGAGAGAGCAGGCAAGGTACGTTTCACGCTGCATTAGCCGCTAATTAACTGGCTCTCGAAGAGCAAAGTTATTTTGCTTGGCCAAGCCAGCGAATCTTCGAAAAAGTTTGTCGGCCGGGCCACGGGGACGGGGGTTAATTAATAAGCTGCCGGCCTAATTAACACGCGATATTGACAAGGGAGCTAAAGTAGGGGCAGGGGGTTCGACATCGATATCTCGCGTCGAGCAACTTTGCTCTCTTTCGGCAGCAAGCGATGGCAATTAGCCGCGCGTCTAATTAGTAATTACGAGGAAAATATAGATAGTTGGAAGAACAATCGGCGTCTCGACGAGCCGACGATCGCCGGCTCGAGTCGACGCCGGGTTTACCGCCGCGGAGGCGAGGCAATCGCAAGCTCGCCGCGGCGATAAGCGTACCGTTAATCCGCGAGTCGCGCGTGCGCGCGGGCTAATGAGCTCGATGATCGACGGAGTGGCGCGCGTCCGATCGCCGATGTATCTGTTTGCGCGAAAAAGAGCGCGGCCGCTGCGAGGCCGCTGATTAATGAGAAAAGTTGTAATTACGAGGGAGCGTGTGGAGGGGCTGGGGCGCTAATTTAACTTACAGCCAACATTTGCCAAGTCAATTTAGTTCCGCGAGCGCTCGCGCACGCCTCTGTAGTCTAGCAGTCGTGGCCCAGTGCACGCCCGCCGCCCCCCCTCCCCTGCCCCCGCCACCCGCGCTCCTACCCTAATGGCTCGATATTTTCGATCTCGAAAGCTCGCAGCTGGCCTTTCGTGGGATTTCTGGAAGGACGCCCGCCAAGGCGAAGCTGCAATCCGGCAAAGTGATTCGATATGTGGCGCAATTAATACATGTTGATTAGCTTGGAATCGATCGCCGGCTCCGGGCCCTCGAGGTTAATCAAAGAAATCGAGCGCGGCCGCGAGAGCTGATTAAAAAATGAAGAAGAGAAGGAGGATATTGGATTAAAGAGATGGCCGGCGATAAACAGAACGAGTTCTTCCCCAGCAGACCGGCCTACTCATCATCTCTAGGGGGGTTAATAATACGCCCGGCGCTCTCGAGCGCTCTCTTTATTAAAACGCTCGCCACAGCCGTGCATGCGCGTGTGTTATTGCCTAGGCCGGAGTCTTTGCGCGCGCGCGCGCGCGCGCTCTCTCTCTCTCTCTCTCTCTCTCTCTCTCTCTCTCTCTCTCTCTCTCTCTCGATTAAATTAACCTTTGCACCGGTCACCCAGCCTAGCAATCAATTCCATCCGTATTCCGAGACCCGCGCGGACCCGCTTTTCGTCAGCCAAGCGCGGCGTTGCCGATGACGAAAAAGCAGACCACTACATCGAATATTAGTTAATTGTCGCGGCGGGCAATCTGGTCGGTAGCCGAGCTGAAATCCAATTTGAGCGCTAAAAAGAGAAGGCCACGGAGAAAAGTCGTGCTCGGGCTCGGGAACGAGTCAATATGAGGGGCAGGCGGCGGCTGGGCGGCGAGCTAGACATAATCCTCGTCACGCGAGAACAAATTAAAACTTAGTCGCTTTGCAATCTCATCAAAGGCGGCCGGCAATTTTCCCTGAGCGTCGGGGATATTTGTTGCGTGTTACGCCCCGTAAAGTGAATTGTTTCTGGGATTTCTCGGTCGGAGCAAATTGCCGGAGCAGAGGTGTCCAGCTGCCTCGTAAAACCGAGCCGCTCGAGCCCTTATTTTCCTCCGCGGACCGAGGCGTCGCCGGCAGCGCCAATTACATGCGCCCGATCTCCATTGCGAGACTCAGCAGCTGATGATCCGCGCGCTCGGCTCCTCTTTGCGAAACGCCCATTAGCGAGACGCGCGGCTCTTGCGCCACTGCCGGCAATTGCGTTAACGCCGCGGCTTATCAAGCGCCGTCGGAGCTCGGCCGCCGCGACACTCGCCCAACACTGTTTCCGCGGTTGTTGCGCAATCGATCACCCGCGCTCTCGCACGTTTTATTCCGCTGCGGATGCGCATGCGCCACCAAATTTTCGGCGGAATTCCCCCCGACCCCCTCCTGCCGGCGCCGTCGTCATCTCGCCACGCGGATCATTATAAAATACATAATACCGCGCTCGCGACGTCGCCGTTGTCGTCGCAGTCGCCGTCGCAGCGCTAGTCGTCGCCTTAGTCGTCGTCGTCGTCTCGTTAAAAGTTTCTAGCTACGCGTATTCTTAATAGTCGGCGCTTGGACACGGCGTCATTAAAATTATAAGCAGTACCACGTTTCTTTTTTTTTCGAGCGAGCCACCTCGTTATTACGCTTACCCCCACTCTCGCTCTCCCTCTCTCTCTCTCTCTCTCACTCTCTCGTTGTTCCTGTCTTTTCTTCTTGAATGCTCGTTAGGAAAGTGTGTCACAGCGAGCGCGCGCGCGCGCGATAGAGAGAGAGAGAGAGAGAGAGCAAGGGATCTGCGGTAGTTAAGGTTTTCAGGTTCGCCGTCAATTACAAAAGCCGCTCGCATGTTTGATCGCATGCATTCTGAGAAAGCCAATTAATTGGCTGCACATCGATCGATGCCCCGCAAGCGAGCGAGCAGTAACTTTATAATGAAGCCCTCTACTCGTGCCAAGCTCGCACTCGTGGAGCACTCGCGCGGCGGCGGGAGTGGGGCCGAGGGGAGGGGGGCGCGAATGAAAGCACTTTGCAAGTTGCGCGAAAAGTTCTTTTCGCGCTGGCGCCATCCAGTGGCTGGCTGGCGGAGGGGGCTATGTAAATACAGCCACGAAATGGAAGGGATACGCTTATTAGACTGGACGAGCGATCGAGTGTATTTAGAGGCTCGCTCCGCTCCTATTATCATATAAATACAAAGCCGGGCGTTCAATTTACGCCGAGTTACAAAAGTTATTATTGCTATTGGCCGTTTAGAAAGTTTCGGGCGGCGCGGGCGGCGCGGGCGGCGAGCCGGGCCGACGAGCCTCGCGCTTAGCCCGCCGCTTCCGGCGCGCCAATTAGGCCGCTGAAAATGAGCGGGCCGGCGTCGCGCGAGGCCGACTCTCCGGGCTACTGGAAATTGCTCGACCGCGGCGGCGGGTCTTTAGCATTTATATTGGCTCGGCGCGCGGGTCAGGCGGGTCAGGCGGGTCAGGCGGGTCAGGTGGGTCAGGCGGGCCGCGCGGGCCGCTCGCGTCGACCGATAATGGGCCGTCCTTGAGCCGGGCCGACAGCCGGCCAGCCGTCTTGCTGCGCGCCGCAATCTGCATAATCTCCGGAGCGGACTCGATCCGCTCGGCTTGCTCCGGCATGGCGTGCAAATTAAAATCCAATTTCGCTTGTCATTAGGCCGATATTGCGCGCGGCGCAAAAATACAAAAGACGGGGAAATTTACGAGCGGAGAGCCGAGCCGAGGGGGAGAGAGCGCAGAGCGCGGTATTAAGTAATCGAAGCACGGCAATCTGCATGCTAACGGAGCGTTAATGCTTCTTTCGAGCCGGGACGCGAGAACTGGTTCGCGCGGCGATTACCCGCCTGGCGTCTTTGTTGCCGGCTGTCCGACGCGTACGACTCGCCGCCGGGAGATCATCGCCGCGCCGATTCCTTTCCCCCTCCGCGGCTGCAGTCGCCAGAGCCACGCAAATTGGACATTGTGCTCGGGCGGGCCTTTGTCAGCCGCCTGGCGGATTGGACCCGCGGGATTCGATCGCGAGCCGCCGCCGTCTTCGCCAGTCCCGTCGCGCGTTGTCGCCGTTGCCGCCGACGCCGTCGTCGCGAGGGCCGAGCGAGAGCAAACGAATCCGGGGAGGCGACGCGCGAGACCGAACGAGATCGGTGACCGGTTGCTACGCTCTACGCTTCGGCCGAGCGGAATTGTCAGTTGGTCGTCTTCGGCGAGGCGGCCGCGCGGAAGAAAAATTGGCGATACGTATCGGGGGCGGGGCGAGGCTAAGTAGCCGGGGCGCGCGAAGAGGAACGGCGCTAATTATTCGCGGACACAGCCGGCGAAAATGGGGCGGCCGGCCGGGCGTCCAATTAAAAGTTTAATAACGGGCAAACATGAATCCTTCTATCGTCGCAGCTAATGATTTAATCTTCCTTTTTGCTCGGCGACGCTTAAATATGCATGACGCGCGAAAAATTTTTCATCGCGCGCTATGCTAGCTCGCGGATTAAGGCTCTCTCGGTTAATTCTCGCTTGCTCGAGCGCAAATTGCCACGGCGTATTTTCCCAAGCAAACGACTGCGCGTACACGGGGAAAGAGACACACGTGGCGGCTATCGGCGCGCTTTTAATTCTCGGCTCATTAATCCGAAAAAATAGCCAGGCCGATGACAAAGTTTATTTTGCTTGGCGGGCGCAGCTTGGAAAAATATTACACGCGGCCTCTTCCTCTTGCTGCCGGCTAGCTGCTCTCCTCGTCCCCTTTGCTCCGTCTGTTCGGCCTTTTTTTCCCGCTTTTCGACGAACGCCCGCGGATTAAAATTCATGGGAGCTCGTCGAGCGACAAACGGCCTTGCAGCGCGTGCGTGCGCGGAAAAAAGTTGACGCAATCAAAAGGCGCGCGAGAGCCAGGGCAGTCCGTATATTTTCGTCCGGAGATAGCCAGCCTGCGCGTCCCCTCGACACCTGGCCGCCCGTCCGGCTCTCGCTCGTCGTCGCGTTGCGCGCGTGTTTGCTCGGTCGCCGCACTCGCGCAGCCGAACCCGCGACGGAGTCGAGGCAAAGGAGCCGTAGTCGAGCCAATTATCTTTTTCGATTGCGCCGCGGATCGGCTCTCGGTTTTTCCCGGTTGGGCCAGACCGCTCTGGCTCGCTTCGACGATGCAACTGGGGCTCGAGCCGCGATCGCTGATGGCGCCAACCGAGCGCCCGGAATCAGCGCCGGCTACGTGGTCCTTCCTTCTCAATTAGCGGAGAGCCGTTTTGTCCACGACCGATCGAGCCAATGATAAAGCTCTCTCTCTCTCTCTCTCTCTCTCTCTCTCTCTCTCTCTCTTTTTCTCTTTTAAGCGCCTCGTTACCTTCCCGCTTTCCCGCGCTGGACGATGCAAGCGTCCCCACTCGTCAATTAGAGCGATCGCGTACAATCGCTGCTCGCGGCCCAGCAAACACTCGGATCGGGAGAACAAAATACGAGTAATCAGCCCCAAACACACCGAGCCCCGCCGATTATGATTATTTTTTTCTTTGTCTTTGATGCGTGCAGTTAAAACGCAAGGCCAGCTAGCATTTTCCAATTATCGGCGGGACAAAGAGGGAGCGTTCGGTAATTGCCGGCAGCGGAGCGCGGGAAAAAAAAAAAGGAAGAAAAAAACAAAAAACAACAAGGAAAAAAGCAATGACGGGGTGGGGGGAGGAATAATTACCCGAGGCGCGCGGCTTTTTCGGATTAGCCGCCGCCAGTCGTCAAAGGAACGCATTGCGCTCGCCCCGATGAATTCGCTTTGACGACTGTGCAGCGCGCGCTCGCGCCCTGCCCATTTATAATGCACGCCTGCGCTCGCTCGCGCGCGCAGGCAGGAGCCAAATGTCGCGGCAGGTTCTTCTTGCTCTCGGTTGTTTGCCACCACGTGTTATTGACGTTGCGATCGACATGCGCCTGCCGACTTTTCCTTTATTCGCTCGACTGCAGCGCCAACCGAATTTCAGCCCTCGCCGAAATTGAAACAGACGTCGCGGTATCATTATAATGTTGACTCGAACGGGGGCTCGGCGCGGACGCCCGGTAAATCAACAATTAGCGCGCGCGATAAGGCCTTGGCGACGCGACACGTATTAATTGCAAGAAATTTGCTTGTATTTTCAATTAACGTCGGGACGCGTTAACGCGGCGGCGGCGGCGGCGGCGGCAGTGGCGCGCTGGTTGGGTCGGCTCGGCTGTCGTCGTAAATAATGGGCATAACACGCGCGGCGCGCCGGTTGTGCATCATCATCTCGTCAGGCGCCCAGCGCAGCTCGCTCGCGACTCGCCGGGCTTACGGAGCGCGCGGCCAAAGAAAGAATCGCGACGGTAATTAGCCGCGTGCGAGCGACATCGAAGCGGCGCTAGCGAGCGATAGGGGCGACTTCAAAGCGCGCGAGTGATGAACCGGGCGCCTAACGAAGCCCCGCTATCCGCAGTGTGTCGCGCGGCGAAGAAGGCGCGGGAGGCTGCCGGTGTTGATTCAACAAAGTGGCGAAATTGCTGCTGGGAATTTGGTATTCGGCCAGAATCGGTCTGATTGCACATCTAGGCCACGCGACGATGCCGCGCGCGCTGCTCTCTCTCTCTCTCTCTCTCTCTCTCTCTCTCTCTCTCTCTCTCTCTCTCTCTCTCTCCTTTTCGGCGGCGGCGGCAAGCGGCCTGGGTGGGGGTGATTGGACGCATCTCGGTGATTGTGGCGCCAAGCCATCCCCCCTCGAGAGCTCCGCTTTCCAGTCCACCGCAGCAGCGCCGCGCGCGCTGCAAATCGAGTTTACCCTCTTGCCGTGCCGCGCCGGCTCAACCAGCCAGCCAGCCAGCCAGCCAGCCAGCCAGCCAGCCAGCCAGCCAGCCAGCCAGCCAGTCAGCCAGCCAGCCAGCCAGCCAGCCAGTCAGCCAGCCAGCCAGCCAGCCAGCCAGCCCCCTTCAATCAAACTGATTGAAACATTCCTTGAATCCGAGAAAGAAACGAACCGTCACCGCTGCCGCTGCTGCCGCCGCCGTCGGCCCCACACCCTCGATAAACAGCGCCCAAATCCGTCGCTACTTGGCCCGTCCATAACTCGTCGCCGGGTATACTGACCTCATGTAGTCGCCTTTGCACAGGATCATGCCGTTTCGACTGTAGCACGTCGTCGAACTGTCCGCTATGGCGACGTTGCACGTCGTGCACTTGAGACAGTGGTTGTGCCAGTAGCGGTCCAAGGCGAACAACAGCCATCTGTCCATTATCCTGTTGCCACAGCCCGCGCACTGTTGGATGCTCGTCGCCATTCCCACTCCTCCGCCCTCTTGCTGCAACACGCACAACACACAACTTTACTATGCCCGACTGCTCGCTACGTCTGCGTTCGATCTCTCCTCCCGTACTCGATCTTTCTCTCGCAACAACACTCTCCATCAAAAATGCCCACTGTCGTACTGATATTTTGACAGAGTGCTCTTACGACTCCTGCAAGCGCATCCATAATTAATTCTTTGTATTCTGTTCAACTTACAGACATTATTCCACGCGTGTCAGTCTTTCCAATCGCGGCCCTTGCGTGCTTCTAAAAATGCAAAATTTCTTCATGTATATTGGAATCACAAATATTTCCCGAAAACAAGATCTTTCGACGTCGAGACAACCACATTTAGTCCTGCGTATACAACTATTACTCGCAGACTCCGTGTCGTAATTCGCTCAAACTACGAATAAGCGACAGTCGATTCTCGGTATTCTATTTGAACTTACAACCTTTAATCCGTGAACGTTAGTCTTTCCAATGCCGGCACTTTCGCGTTTTTAAAAATGCAAAAATTATTTTCGTGTACCGGCGTCGTACGCAAGCAAGACGTTGTCTACGTCGAGTCAATGTTTAGGTCTTCCCCCGATAGCAGCACTACGTGAAAATATTTACTCGCGGCTTCTCTGCGCTACGACTCGGCTCAAACTGCGGATAATGGGTATGGATCAAGGTTTATATCTAGATTGACGTCCGAGTGTTAGGCCGGTTTCTTCAGGAAACAAATAAACAAATCAAATTCAGAGCGCGGACGAAGACAACGGCGAAAACCGAGTCTAGTTTCAGTAGAGTGCTTTTACCATCGATACCAATCTAGATAAAACTATTTATCGTACTGGCAACACTTCGGGCGAATCATTCGGAGGCCGCGACTAATTATTCCCATTCGCTACACACTTCGGAGTACTAACTAAGCTAACGTTGAATGGACCAGTGTGATTTTCTTTCCATAAGAGCTCATTTTCACAAACGAAAAAATATGACTGCGCGGCAACCGCTACACTTCTACCCAGCCAAATACAAATGAAATTTCACTGCCGAATGGAATCCTAGCAGTCCGAGGAAAGAAATACGCGAGGATTCTCATTTCATTATGACACCACAAAAAATGAGATGCGATACAACGCGGGTACAGATTATACACTGCAACGTGAAAGGAAAACACATTTGTCACGAGCCGTGCAAGAAAAATTAATGCAACTTTCGCCTTCTTCACGGGCCTCCGCTACACGAACGATGCATTATTCTCGTACAAGTAAATTTTCCATCATTCAAGACGGCTAACCAACTATTTAAAGAATTTCAACGGGTTCGGGTTGGGTTTTCAGCCAACTACTTTCAATCGTTATACCGTTTTGGGTTTTATATGCGGGATTAAACGAAGAACGCTAATGGCTCATCCGACTTCATAATAGGAAAAGATTCGAGACCTATGTGGCGTCGTTGGAATATTTTTGTTCTGAGTCACGAGCATTTAAGCCTGTTCAGCCGGTTCAATGACAAATATTACATTAGGTGTCTTTCGATACAAGCAAATAAATTTGAAGAAGCTGATTTTATTCAGTTGAAAAAGCCCTACGATACTTGCTATCAAAGTTTTCTAGAATCTTGTCTTCAACTAAAATGAATTGCAAAACGTGAGAAAAAAGGATATTACGTACGTTTTACGGTACATTCGAGTGAGAGATAAATTTAAAAACAAGTTTCCACAGCGAGTTTTGTAGTGCTTTGCTTGTCGATGAAAAATAATCTTTCGATCATCCGTTTTCAGTGGGAAATAGTGTACACGTGAAGCTTCTCGACCTCAAGTTTGTCCTTCTAGTTGGGAATCTCGACGATAGTTGTTGCTCGAGTCGAATTAAAACCCGTTGGGGATTTCTCGATGTGCGCAACACACGTAAGAATTCGAAAGAAAATCTTGATGCTCTGTGCAATGAGTTTCGAATGAAATAACGATTAGAATTAATCCAAGCCAAGCAACCGAACGAATGTCAATCGTGGCTTTAATAGTTAATAGGCGATCCGACTGGCTGATATCGTCTGCTATCGATAATCCGTTTGATATTGTAAAGCCTAACAAAGCGAGGAAGGCAATCGCGTAATGGCAAATAGTGGAAGCAGACGAGTACGCGCTCGAATGAAATATATATTCGAGCAATAGCAGCGGGGCACTAATTGATGAAAAAGTAGCTTTCTTTTTTTCGAAAGTCAAGCAACTGTACGGCAGCGAATTAACAATGAACGTAGTTGTCGGACGAGCCGTGAATTCGCAGCGAGCACTCGGACGCACGACAAGCGACGCGTAAACGACCAACCGAGAACCCGTGAAAATATTTGGCGAACCAGCAACGCACGGCCGAGTAAGAGATGCGCGTAAAGCCGATAAGCAAGCAGAGTCGGCTGAATAGCGCGCCAAAAGCGGAGATTACAGCGGAGATATAGTAATGCACTTTCGTTTGGGTTATCAGGCGCCTTATCGGCTAATTAACAGCGGGCTCGCGAGCGCGATATCGACGTAATGGCGCGCGACGAGCGAGTCGCCGAGTGCAACAAGTACGACGAGGACGACGACGACGACGACGGCGGCGGAAGGCGAGCCAGCCTCGAGCGAGCGGCGTCGAGGAAGGCGTGCCGGCGAAACGGTACACGCCGCGTGCCTCCGCCGCCCGAGGAGCGATCTCGGCGTCGGGCCCGCGCCTCGGTTCACGGGCGCGTCGCCGCCCGTCCAATTGAATATTCATCGGACGTAGCGAAGCGGAGGACTGGTCGGCCACGCATTCCGCCCGGTCGCCTTTCGCGGCGCGCCGAAAACTACGCCGCTCGCCGCGCGCGTACGGACGCGCGCCCGCGCCGCGGCACACGTATACGCCACCCCGATAAATCGCGTCCGTTCAATTTGGCCGGGCTCTCGAAATAAATTTGTTTGCCCGGCACTCGTGCGCGCGCTCGCCGCCCGCTTTAATTGCTCATTAATTACGCGCGCTTTAATGAACTTTGAGTAATTGTGTTTGCTCGCGACTCTCATTTTTAGCCGAAATCATGACGCCACCGAGGCCGACGCCGCGCGTTTATCGCGCTCACGAGACGCTCCGCTCGCTCGCGCTCTTTCTCTCTCTCTCTCTCGCTCTCTCTCGGACCTTTTAGTATTCCACGGCGACGGAGCGCCCCCCATATTTTTGCACCGAGTTATACTGGCCTGTCGCGCGCTTATCCCCCCTATAAAATACCGATTGTAATTTTTACGATTCTTTTATCTGGCTTTGATATAATCAAGAAAAGTGGCTGTAAATCTCGGCCGCGCGTCGTCTCAGTTTTCATCCTGGCCGTCCGGCCCCAACGTCCCAAGCGTCCCGCCGCTCGGCCGAAGCCGTCCGAAGACGTACTCTTCGAAAAATGCCATCGTTGAAAACATGTTTGTTTCTCGCGCGCAGTCAACATCTTACTCAACCGAGCCAGCTGGTTTTCAATATTTATGCGCCGAGACCCGTTACGTCAGAGCGCACAGCTCACGCACACACCCACACTTGTTGCGCAGCGCACGCGCCTGCAATGCTTACGATTCGGTCGACAGGGAAGCATTTGACCGGGTGCATCCTGGGCGCGATATTGCCAAAGTGGTGGTGCAGCTCCATGTTGCGCCGGGGCGTTAAACCGCGCATTCACACTCGGGCAGCAGTCGCCGAGCGACGAGCAGGGCGCCCCGACAAATCCCGTCTTTCTCCGGGCTCTCAGCTCTAAACACACTGCGCGCACAGCACGTCACGATGCCGCCGACGCTCCTGTCCGCTCGCTGTGTCCTCTCTCGCTGGCCACACCGGGGCCACTCGATAAATCTTTTCCCGCGCGGGCGCGCGACACCGAGCAAAAGGCAATTTCACACGCGGCCACTGAGCGTTTGATATCTGAATAAACCAGTGCGAGAGAAAGAGAGAGCGAGCGAGAGACGCGGCGCGAGCGCGAGAGAGACGGAGAAAGAACGAAGCGAACGTGCCCCGCTGGAAGTCAGGGCCCAACTGACTGCGCGCGCACGCAGGCAGCGCGAAGGTGGGGGCCCCTCTCTTCGCAGGCCGATGGCGCGGCGGTGCGCTCGCTGCGGGCCCTCGCCTGGCTGCAGGTACGAGCCCCGCGCCCCCTCCGCCCGGCCGAGTGGGGCAAATAAAGAGCCCGTGCGCCTAGAAAGGATCCTTCTTTCTCGTTCTCCGCGCGCGGTGGGGACTCGGCCGGGGAGGGGGCACGCGCCAACTCCACCGATTCCCCTCGCGCGCGTCCCCGCCTGCCCCTTTCGCCTTCCTTCCTTCCTGCCAGCCTGCTTGCCTGCCTGCCTGCCTGCCTGCCTGCCTGCCTGCCTGCCTGCCTGCCTGCCTGCCTGCCTGCCTGCCTGCCTGCCTGCCTGCCTGCCTGCCTGCCTGTGTGCCAGCCAGCCAGCCAGCCAGCCTTCCTCCCTTGTGTTCCTTCTATTCAATTAGATTTCGCTCCATCCACGCTAAATGCCGCGTTGCTGGCCTCGTCAATACTAGTCGGCCGGGCTAACGGAACGATCGGAGTGGCCGTGGCGAGCCCAGGAATCAATTTGCCCTTCGCTTGGACACGCACATTTATACGCGCAACCTCCGCGAGCGGGAGATAGATCGCTTTCGAGCACCGACGCAATTGGCAGGCCGACGCCGCGGACGATCGTCGACGCTAAGGAGCCCGTGCATTTGGCGCGCGACACTTCCGCCACGCGTGCAGCGCGGCGCGCTTTCTCCCGGGCTCTCGCTCCGCGGACCGCGCGCCGCTCGCCGCGTAGAAAGTGGAGCTTAATTGCGCTTATCGTCGAGCACATCTCGTTGCCGGGCCAGCGAGAGCCAGCCGCGGATCCCGGAGATCGATCGAGTGCGGAGAGAGATGCGGAACGACGGATCCAGCATACGTACCTTGAGCGTGCAGTTGTTGTTGTGGTTGACGGGCGGGTAGCCAGCCAAGTGGCCGGGCAGGTGCGGGTGCTGGTAGGGCCTGTGGTGCTGCTGCTGCTCCTGCTGCTGCTGCTGCTGTTGCTGCTGCTGCTGTTGCTGTTGTTGTTGCTGCTGCTGCTGCATCATGGCGTGGTGGTGGCCGTTGCTCGGCAGGCCCTGGCTCGCGTAGGCCCCGGCCGGGCCTTGTCCACCGACGCCCGCGGCGCCCTCCTGCGGGCCCTGGCCATAGGCCGGCGAGTGCGGACTGGGGTCGGGCGTGGTGGCCGTGCCGCTGGCGCTGCCGGCCGAGGAGCCGCCGCCGCCGCCCCCGCCGCCGGCCGCGGCGAAGCCCGTGTGGTGGGCCTCGGCGCCGGGGGGCGCGTGGTGCGGGCTGCCCGCCAGCGACGGGTGGTGGGGGTAGGGGTTCATGCCCGCGGCTAGGGCGCTCGCCAGCTTGGCCGGTGGCTGGGGGCGGCCCGCCCGGGGCAGCCCACCGCTTCTCTAGTGGTCGACAACTGGCTCCGCGGGCCCCGGGTCAGCTGACCGCCGCCTCCGCCGCCGCCTCCGCCGCCTCCGCCGCCGCCGCCGCCGCCGCCGCCGCCGCTGCCGGTCCTCACTTCCACGCTCTGCTGCACCGCTTGCCTGCAATGAGAACGGTGCTCGTGAATTCTCGCCTTGAACACCTCGGCAAAGCTCCCCGGACAGCGAACGCCGATTCGACGCCGAGAACGGAGCCAAGTGCGCGTGCCGAAACGATCGAAGCGCGACACCAGTCACGAACGCTTCGGGGAGTCGGCGGATAGCATAATGACAAAGAGCGACGAAGAACGACAAAGAATAAGCTTCGTAGAGAGGCATCCGGGCGCTCCCACCGAAGCGCCCTCTCCGAAGGAAAAAACTCGTTTGCTCGTGGCCGTGGATTCCTCGCGAGTCCGAGCCGCGGCGGTTTTCCTTCGGCTTTCTTCGGGGGCTCGGCTTTTTAATTTTCCGGCAAAGGGGCCACCCAGCGGGAGCCTTCTCGGAAATTCGGCCCGACGGCGGCGCTGGGCTCGAAAGCTCGTTTTGGCCGAGCGCGAGAGAGGCCGGCTTCGGCCGCACGACGCTCCGCCAGGCTAGATTTGGCTTGGCGCGAGCGCTAATTACAAGCGACGCCGGGGCCGGTTCGCGCCCGCTTGGGCTCTGACGGGCAAGCAACCGCCGCCGCCGTTGACGCGCAATTACGAGCTTTTCCCGATGCCGCGCGTCCGTCAAAATATCAATTGGCCGGGAGATTGATGAGGCGCTCGGTCCGCGGGGCGCAGCAGCGAGGGAAAGCCAAACCTTTAATTTTCGAAAAGCCAAATTACACAGCGCTGGTGTTTTAATCCCGAGCGCTTCTCAGAACAATTCCCAGATGGTTGCGTGCCGGGGCGGCCAGGCGCAAAAGTATATATAGGCGCGTAGCTTTGGTTTTCGTGATCCGTGCGGCTCTGGCGACAGCGGCAAGAGAAATTCTAATTAATAAGCCTTCGACCTTTCCGAGTAGCGAGGCAGCGGCACGGGCAGGCGGGCAGGCAGCATCTATACCTGCGAGGCTCTCTCACAATGCCCGGAATAACGGTGCCCGCCGCTCGACTCGCCGCTCGCCTCTCCCCCCTCGAGTATATTGGACTTTAGAAAATTTCAGCTCTCGGTTTTACGACAGCGCCAACTGCTATTTCCAATAATGAGCAATGGTGCCAGCTCGCAGTTGTCCCGAGCGCGGCGAGCCCCGCTTCTTTTACGATCGCCTCGCCGTTACACCTGTAGCTGCGTGTGCATTAATCGGACGGCATGCAGATATCGTTGGCGCTTGAGTTATGCGCGCCATTCCTCGGAATTGGCTAACGCGCACCTTTTCATCAGCGGCTAATTACTATAATCCGCGCGGCCAGCGATAATTAGATTATTTCCACGTTGGCCCGCGTCCGTCTTTGTTCGAGCTGGCTGGCTTCGCTCTTAACTGACCGACCGGCCGAACGGCCTACCAGCCGAGCCAACGAGCGAGCGAGTGGCGTGTTGCCCTCGAGCTTTTCGAACGCCGCTCATTATATCTCTCCGCGCAAGTTATCATTACTCGCGGCCGCGAGAGAACGAGAGAGAGAGAAAGAGAGAGAAAGAGAGAGCAGTCGATTATCTTGCTTTTTGCGCATTCTGCCTGGATATAGTTCGGCCGCGCGCTGTTATTATTGCGAGCGAGGGAGAGAGAGAGAGAGGATTGTCGGATTCCTCGCGGAGCGGATTGCCGAGCGGAGATGGCGCTAGCTGCGTCGCAACGCGCTCGAAGCTCGATACGCGCTTAATCGAGTACACGCGTGCGGCGCCCCGCCGGAAAAGTCGTCGAAAGCGAGTCGCGGCGCGCTCTCTCGGCAAATTCACCCGAAACCCGAACCCACCGCAACGCTCGATGCGCGCCGCCGCGAGCCTCTTTCTCAGCCGCGTCTCTGTTTGTCCACGCGGGCCGGGCCGACTTTTAATAATGCCGGCCGAGAGAGAGAGAGAAAGAGCGGGCTTCGATTGTCCGGCAGCGCCCGCGCGAAATACGGCTACCTACTACGGGCATCAGCTGCGAGCTTCCGAGCTTTAATTATTCTATTAAACGGAGCGCGCTGAAAGGCAAACAGCTCTCCCGCGCGCGATGGTCTTTTCATGGAGTCGCCCACCCCCACCCCGATCCCCGAGTGAGTGCATCAAAAGGGCCAACTTTCATTTCGAAGGGAGCACAGTGACGGACAGAGCTCACCGTAAATTAGCTCAATTATGGGCGTGTCTCATTTGAATATTTCCTCGAGAGAGAGAGAGAGAGAGAGAGAGAGAGAGAGAGAGAGAGAGAGAGAGAGAGAGAGAGAGAGAGAGTGATTCAGCGTGTACGCGTTCCGGAGGGAGAGACAAAGGGAACATCGTGAGAGAGAGAGAGAGAGGCAATTACAAAATTGCAAAAATTAACCATAAAACTGGGAAAGGTCGTAAAGCCGTCCGTCCAATCGGCGCATATTTTCGGTGTTTACGACCAATCAGCCCGCAGCGCGCGCCTCGCCGCGGAAGACCGCGGAAAGAAAATTGCGCGATCTGCAGCGCGGAGGCTTTCCAATTTTCGACTTAACGACCATAACCGATAGCCTGGCCATTTTGTTTTTGCTCTCCTTCTCTCGGCCGTGCGCGCGCGAGACCCCTAATCTTGAGGCTGTAAAAAGCTGGAATTTTCAATTATCAGGAGTACATGTAAAAAGTGTTGCGCTCCGGATTCGGCTCGCGGGAAATCCGCGGATCCGTAGGTTCGGAGGCAATATAGAGACGCGGAGACCTGTAAATCACGGCTAAACGGCGTCAAAAAAGGCGCGGCGGCGGCGTTTATTAAATTTTCCCGTGGCGACTTAACGCTCGGCGAATTTATGGTCTCGCCCACGCGTACATATATATCGACGGCGAGGCGAAATTAACTGGCGGCCTGGCAATCAAAATCCATTTCACGGCCGCCTCGGTTTTATCAGTTTATCAGGTGCGGCGAACAGCTGGCGTATGGTAATGCCTCGCCGACAGAGCTTAGGGCTAGCGCACGTATGCCAATATCTGTCAAACACAGATTTTTTGTTGATTTATTCGGAGGGGAGAGAGGCGCTCGCGCGCGCGCCAATTCAATTCTCGGCGCTCGGCTATGGAATAATGACTCGGCCGACGCTGCCGGCGCTGCTTCCCGGCTGCAAATGATGTAACTTTTCTCATATCGACGTATAGTCGCGTTAAAAGCCTTTCGATGTACACGCTCGAGTGGTTATTATTAGAGCTGCTGCGCGAAACCGCTTGGAAATGAAAATGAAAAAGGGAGACAGAGAGAGCGAGAGAGAGAGTCGTCGATGGATGTTTGCCTGCGTCGTCTTCGCTCAAAGACTCTCTGAATAGACACCTTTAAAAAGGATCATTAGCGAGCGAGTTGCGTCAGAGCGTGAATGGAGAGATTACTCGGCGTCGTCGCCGAGCAAAGTTCAACTACACCGCCTACTTAGAGCATTGTACGACCACGCGAGTGGCGTCTGATCCGATTAATTTGCCTGGCAACTGCGACAAAGGTGTGCCCGCAGCGCGACAGCCAGGAGGAGGCTTTAGGTTAAGAAAAGCCTCCCCCTTTTCAGCGAGTGCAATCCGCCGTGTATTTCTTATTGCCTCGCAATTTCGCTTCCCTTCTCAGGCGGCGAGCGTTCGCGCTTTACGAGCGACCGAGCGAGCGAGCGAGCGAGCGAGCCTCGACGCGCCCCTCGCGCACTAGCGATCTGCGGTTACACCACTTTCCGCCTGGTCCGCTCCGCGCCGTGCGGCTCGGCCGGCTCTCTAGCCGTGCTTTTCCCTCGTGACTTTTTCCATCCGGGTCCGGCCCAACGGATCGGTCACGCCGCCCTGGTCTCCGCTTCGACCTTCGCGCCTGTCTCCATTACGCTATTGCCAATCGCTGCGAGAGAGAGAGAGAGAGCCGCAACTGTTTAACGTGGCGAATTTGTTAAGGCAGAGCATTTCGGGCGGATTACAGCCCCACCTAATAAAAAAGCCCTCGGCTATTTGGCCAGACTGCCGGCGTAAAATTTTAATAGATATATGGGCCGCAGATGGTGATTGCATTGTCGTCGTATCGAGCCGCGCGCGACAGCGAGTTTACACCTACCGTAAATCATCCTAAGAATTGTTTGCAAAATGAGAAATCTCGGGCTAGCTTTATTACCTAGCCAGAGAGCGAGACAGCGAAAAGCTTAAAGTGAATCATAAATGAGAATAAATTGCCCCGACGAGTCGAGTTACGCGTACTTTGGTCATACATGTGAAATTTCATTTAGAGAGACGGCTAACATCCGCGAAACTAGACGGAGGGCAGGAGAAATTTTAATTAATTCCGAAAGAGACAGAGAGCGGGAGCTTATTAGCCTCCCCTCGAAAAGGGATTGAAAATCTCATAAAGCAATTCCTAACTAACCCCTAGCTAGCCTCTCCTCTCCTCTCCGCTCCGCTCCGCTTCTCCCCGCGCCCCGCGACCGTGCTATTCGCTCGCGTCTTGCGCGCGATCGTCTGCGCCAGCTAGTCGATGTGCGCGATAAAAGACAAAGCCGTCTCGATCTTCCTCTCGCTGCACCTAATATGGCTCTGCTATCAGCCCTTTGACGCGCGCTCCCTCGTGCGACTGCTCCTTTTTAAGCGATTCGCTCATCCTCCCGAACTGCTACATCTTTCACGATCAACAATTCTTTAACAAAGCTGAGGCTTGACCCATTCTTATAAATAATCGACCGAGCGTCCTTCCTCCCGGTTCCTCTAACCTATCTCTCAACGCTTGTCAGCCTCGGCAGCCAAATTATTTTTTCAACGAACAATCAACTTTGCAACAGAAACGACGTTAATTTCTACTTGCTCGATAAATTTCTTATAGTGCGAACTACATTGCCAGAGTGCACTCGTGGAAATGTACGAGCAGCTGGCATCCTAAAATAAACAACATAATAACAATGAACGACCGCCATGACTAGACTACAGTGACCATGCCTTTGCCAACACAAGTATATGAGAAATACGAAAAAAGCACGTGCAACGATAGAAAAGTACAGAGCCCGTATACGCAGGCAGTTAAGAGTCGCCTGTCCAATGGAAACTTTCATCGTATCAATCATATTAATTAATTTTTATATGCAACTTTTCTGAAATTTGTTTGTAATCAAAGTGCCGCTTCTTATCTAAAATTTTTGCATTTTCCTGATCAGAATCGTGACAACCATTTTTTTAAATATGTTTCCTAATAGGTTTTCATTATTCTTTATTGGAGTCGTCGGTCAAATCTATTTTTTCCACTGGCATTTTAGCTTTTTTGACGTGACTGCTAAGGGAGCTCTTTAAAAAAAACTCGCACTAACGACGGAAGATATGGGCGAAGGCTGACTTTTTGCTCACAGCTTTATCTACAGGATCTATTTGGAAAAATTTTGAAAGCTGCTGTGAAAAATGTTACGTACGGCCATTGCTTTCTACTAACGTTCTCACTTGTAAAACTGACAGGACAGAGATTCCTGCTGAAGATACGTACGGAAGATAGGCAGCCTTAATTTTGGCAATGGTTCACGCTGAAGCCCATACGTATAGAGATGAAAGACACGCGAAATAGCTCCGACAGTTTTTTATACACGACGCTCTGTCGGAGAGCATCCCTCCAAGTTTCAGGAAAATCAATAATTCGGTAGTCTAACTCGCGAGTACACTCAAACGAAAACAGTAACCGGGGTGACAGTTGGTTTCTCTACCAGCTAACCAATTCCTGGCGTATGTTTCCGAAATATTACAATGTGGCGAATCGCATGAAAACGCAAAGGCTAAAACGTAAAGCCACGGAAATTGAAAGAGTTGCAGAAATGGATTGCGTATTCGAGGACAGTTGAATTCTACGGAATGAGAATCAGTAGATAGCGAGAAGATAGTGCGGCAACGCGAGCACGGTACCGTCTTGGGTCCGCCTAGTCCATTTCTTCTTTGTCGTTTCTATGCTCGCTGTTATTTCTGGTCCGAGGAAAAACAGCCTGCGTTTATTTATGCAGCTGCCCGATAGAATGCCTTTTCCGCCAAGTTAATCGCTTTACCGCTGTTTTCCTCGAGCGGCGACGGCGGCGGCAGGCAAAGAACGGGACCGACTGCGCAAGACAATCGCGGGATTATCCGCCGGCAGGTTTAACGATTGTGCGTTTTGCTGCCTTCCCGGGCAGTCCGTTTCGCGCGGAGCGTCGAGTGACCTTGCCGAGCGGGAGCTGCCAACTCGCGACGGACTTTTCGGCCGCGGCGACAATCGCGACGTCGCGGCTAACGAGAGTGCAGTATCGGGCGAGCGCAGCCCGCGGGAGAGAGGCGCGCACGGCGCGAGCTAATAAGTAACGAAGCCGCGAGGCCGGGGAGCGCGGATACGTCCGAGCGCGGGCCGCGCCCGAGTGGCATTTAAATTCGGGCGGCGCAATTTCGTGATTGCTTCGGATAGGGCGCGCGAGAGCTTCCGAGTCGCTGCGCGCGGACAGCGGTCGCGGCGACTCATTACGGTAATGACGCGCGCGCATCGATTGGCATTAATAGTCTAATGGGCGCGCGGCCGCGCCGGGACGCTCTTCCGCCTTGGCAGCCGCGCTCGATCCGCCAGACAATCGCTGCGCGCGACGCGATGCGTTCGGCCGCTCGTTATCGAATCGCTCGTGCGCCGGGCTCGAGCTCTTCGTCGCTAACGAGCCAAGTGCGCGGTTAATCGAACACCGCCGTGCCGAGGATATTCCATCGGCCAGTGCCCCTCTCTCGCTCGCTCGCGCGCCGGACGGCGGAACTTGCGCCTGGCGCGAGAGGGCCTCGATCGCGATGCGAGATCGCGTTTATCAGCCAGCGATAAGCGCGCGAAAACCCGAGGGTCGCGCGAGCGGCTTATCGCCGACAGCTGTCGGTCCCCCCGGCTGACGCGTCGTTTCCCAAAAATTAGACTCCGACGCGCTCGCGGTTCTCGGCTCGCGGGACTCGGGCGAGGAAAAATTGGGGCCGCGCGGATCGGCCGTCGAGCAGACCGCTTGACGAGACTGCCTCGCGTCGCTGGATCCATCGCCGACTCGAGACGGAGACGGGGCGCGACTACCTGGCCATTCTCCGCTCCCCGCGTCAACAGCGAAAGCCGAGTGTGCACCCGAGCGAGCTGTCGACGCGCCGTGCTGCGGCTCCGGGTCCAGCTGCCTCGTAAAAATCTGGCCGGCACTCGGGGGTCCAGCACCTGCCGCGAGTCGGGGTTACAGCCGCTAGCCAGCGACCTTGACCGAAATTTCCGATCGCTCGGCGATCCGGACACGAGCCGGCGAGCGGCGGGAGTAAGAGGCGCGCGGCAAAAATGGGGCAAAGGGATGGAGCTAAGACGTCGCGCGTCGGCCAACAGGTGGCAGCATCCCCGGCGATAACCCGCGGCGACACTCCATAAAGCCGACTCGAGCGAGCGCGGAAGACAGAAGAAAACACGGCCGGGATTACCGACCCTCTCCTAACGAAACTGCTCGCGCGCGGCCTGTCAAAATACTTGCTGGCTGCCGGCGCACACGACAAACAAGCCGGATCCTCGCGCGGACCTTCGCCGCCTGTCGGCCTGTACGAGCGAGTGGCGCGCAAGCGCTTTATTATGTTTATCGGCGCGCGGTTAACGAGCCGAACGCCGCTACAAAGCTGGCCGCGCCAAGATCCATTGGAATCGTTGCAATTAGCCGGGAGTCTAGTATTTTTGCGGGAACGATCGATCGTCGGCTGCACAATAGCAGCGGCGGCGGCGGCGGCAGCAGTCGCAACGAGCAGCTCTCTGATTAATACATTATCTATTGAAGCGAATGAACGGTTGTATTGCGAGAGGCTCTCGCTCGAAAGACAAATACCCGTAGACGTTGCGGAGCGGCCCCGAGCTACCATTAATAAGCACAATTAGACGGGAATTGAATGCCGCTGTACGCTGCGCGATTATTGCCCCGAGGACCGAGTCGCAGACGCGCAGCGCTTAGCGCGGCCCGGCCAGATGTACGTCTGCACCTATACGTGCCTGCACGAAAGCCAAGCTCTCGGTCTGCCTACCAATTGATCGGCTAATGCCAGGCGGACGAGCGCGGGATCGGCGACGACGAGGCCTGCACTGCAAACAGCGACGCTGCTCGCCGGAATATCCGACAGCTGACTCGACGCTGGCCTCGGCTTCGCGCACACTCGTAAACGAAAGTCCGCCGGGCGTCGAGCGTTGAGCAACGCCGCGCGAGAAGACGGAAAGGCGGCGCTGCGTCGATTGTTGCAACTAATAAGCAAGCGAGAGCGCGCGCGCGCGAGGCATTTGTCCATTTGTCAATTGGCTCGTAAACGTCGCGCGAAATTAGCAGGCGTAGAGAGGCCGTATCGAATAGAGCGCGAGAAATCCGACGCATCGCGGTCTGCTGTCCGTCTATCTGTGTGTGCGCGCGCGCTCCGCGTATAGCTTGCGAGTCGCGTAAAAAGGAGGAGAGAGAGGGAGAGAGAGAGAGAGAGCGAAAGGAGGCGCGCATACGCCTCGGGAGTGGCGTTGGCGGCGTCGTCGCTGCCGAAGAGGCACTGGAAATGGAGCTTTTATACGAAAGCACTCCATATCACTTTATTTAAGATTTACCCTCTCGCTCGGCCCTTTCAACCCCCAACAAGACTCGTCCATTTCGCCGCCTCCTCCTCACCCGGCAGCACTCGACGGGCGCGTTTCTCCTATTCTTAAGCCCGATCCTCGCTCTGGCGCGCGGGCGCGCAATGCGCTCCTGCGCTCTCTCCGCTAGGCGTTTATTTATTTCTCCGATATATTCCTGAGACGCATCTGCGAGTCCGCAGCACTCGCGCTAATCTCCTTTGCACAATTGGACGTTGATAAATCTCCGGACTGGTTGGCGGTCCGGACGAATTAGCCTTTTTCCATCGATGAAATACGGCGATACGCAAACAATAGCACGATTGTCTCGCCGGCCATAATTTTGACGGCATTAAGCGTATGCACACATGCCCCGTGCGCTACGTGCGTTTCCTCGGCCTTCGGCCTCCCGCGCATGCATGCATATTCCCCGACGGAGAGCAAGCAGGAGAGAGAGAGAGAGAGAGAGAGAGAGAGAGAGAGAGAGAGAGAACCGGTCGGTCGACTCTCTCCCCCGGCCCCGCGCGCCGACGCCAGTTTCAGTTGGCTCGCGGGACACCTGCTCGCGCTCGCTGCCTCGCTCGCGCCATTAAATTTATATACGAATCCCATCGAGCGACGCTTTATCCAGAATTCACGCCTGGCCACTCATTTCCGTGAGAACGCCGGCCTGGAATCCATCCGCCGCCGCCGCCGCCGCCGCCGCCGCCGACGACGACGGCTAATTAATTTCGCCACTTTTCGACCACGTAATTCCCATGTGCGCGAGCGCCGCGCTGCCACAGGGGGTGGGGGCTTAATTGCTTTGTTATTATTGGCTGATAATAATTAATTAATCGTCGTTGTCGCGGCTAATTGACACTGATTTACGAGGCTGAATTAAGGGGGGGAGGCGTGGCTGAGCGCCCGCACCGACACCTCCGAACACTCAATTTTACTCGTCACGCCGTTGATGAGAATACTTCTCGCGAGTTGCGCGATAAGTTTCCCGAGCGAGCCGCGCGCGGCACTCGTCTGCAGAGTCCGTGGCGAGCGTGCACGTAGGTACAGGCCAGCCTTTGTACGAGTGGAGAGAGAGAGAGAGACCCCCCGGGCTGAATTCATTAAGCCGCTGATTTACCGGCTACTTCCGGTGTAAACGAAATTACAGCCCCCTCCCCCTCGCCACTCCGCCCTCTAGCCGCCGCCGTCGCCGCTCTCGGCCGATTCTTCCGGTTCCGAAAGCGCCGCGCTATGAATCAGCTCGCCCTCCGCATCCGCGCCCAACTTATATTGTTGCCGTAGCCTTCTTTCCGATGCGCGCTCGACCTCTTGCGCAAATATTGTTTCAATTAAAAGGCCGCTCGGGCCAAGCTCTCCAGCGCAAATATATGCTCTGTCATTCGACTTTATTGCTACAAACACTCCTCGACTCGACTATTCCGCATGTAAATTGTCTTTGTGATCTCACGCATTGTTTGATCAATGAATCCCATTGTTGCCGCTTATGGGCCGCAGACTCTGCCGGGACGACGAGAGCGCATTGCTCGCGAGTTTTGCAGGGTGACGCTGCTAAATCGAGAGTCGAGCGACGATCGACGCGCGTCGGCGGCGCGAGCGGCTGCATACGCACGCGCGACGGCGAAAACGCGCGCGGCCCTCGCGCCGTCCACGGATATTCATGTATGCCGAGCAGCTTTGTTCCGCCACTTTTCAGTCGCATTGTCTCGCCGCGTCTGAATGCACGCGAGCCCGTGGCCCTCCTTCGATCCCCTTCGGCCGTTAATCATCCGCTCGTAAATAAAAAAACAAAGAGGCGAGCGAGAAACGAGAGTGGCACTGCGGGAAACGCGCGGCCGTGCGCGCCGCCGCAGCGCCGGCTCGTCGCGCGGCCTAAAACTAAGCTCATTTGCAAGCGGCAACGACTTTTTGCCCGGCGGCCGGCATGGAGCCGGCAAAAATGCATACGTCTTCGTCAGACGTCGCTGGCTTCGACACTCGCTTTTTGCCCACGGGCAGGCCATAGGTCAAGCCGCCGCTGCCCGTTTTCCAAATTAGTCGCAGATTCTCCGGATAGTTTCGCTCGCGGAATTTCGAATTGGCATGCGAACGAAAGCGCCAGCGCGGCCCCGGCGACCGGCCAGCGCGCGCAAGGGGAGGCCGCGCGACCTGCCGGTGAGCAGCCGTCGCGGCGTTAATAAGGCCGCGACGCCGCGAGCCGCCGGCTGATAAATAGGACGCCGATAGATCAAGTGCGTGCCGGCTGGAAGAAGCCAAGGAGAAGCTGCAGTGTCATATAATTAATAACGAGGCCGTCGCCCGCGCCGCCGACTACGGGGCGAGCCGGCTGCGCGCTCTCGTTGTGTTGTTAATATTACATTCCCCAGGCCCGCGCACCGCGCACAATGGGATGGCCCCCAAGCCTCGCAATTAATTCTCCGGGTTTTGCTAATTAAATTTTTGGCCTCCTCCTCCGTGGCGGCGGTGGCGGCGGCGGTGGCGGCGGCGGCGGCGTCGTCGTCGTCGTCGTCGTCGTCGTCGTCTTGCCGTCGGCAGGGCGCGCGCGCGCGCGACAATGCCGTCAGGCTTGCCGGGGCTCTTATGTGCGCGCGACAAGAGCTAATACGAAAATTAATTCCCCGCCGCGCGAAATTAGCGGTTGTTGAGCTAATTTGTCCCCGCCCCCGTCCTTCTTTTACGCTCCGCCGGAGCGACGGCGTCGCGCGCGAATCGCCTGGCGCTCCTCGTCGACAGATGCTCGGACCCGGCGCGCCGTCTCGTTAGCTAGTGCCGCGATTGAGACAGCCGCGCCGCCACATGCCAAATTGCCGAGAAAAATTGGCATGCACTCGAGGCCGATAAGATAAACGCCTATCGCGGAGGGAACTTGGCGAACCTCGCGCCGAGAATTAGCCGGCGAAAGCTTTTTGCCGAGAGCTTACAAGGCTCAGCGCGAGATTTACGGCAATTGGTTTTTTGCAGCTTGTTAAAGTGCTCGCTGCAACTAAATAGATTCCGAGGCGCTGGGCTGGGAGCAGAGGCTAACGAGTATATTTGCGCGCCGCGAGAGAGAGAGAGAGAGAGAGAGAGGGCGAGAGAGAGAGACAGAGAGAGCACAGTGGAGCGGAGCACGCGAGCGTAATTAATTGAATTTCCTCCCCAGGCTGAAAGCCTGAAAATTCATCGGACGATATTGTTTACGAGTCTCGATGCATTAGGCATGTAATTCCCTTAAAAGCCAACGCTCGTCCAAGACTTTCATCGACTGCTTGTCCGCTGCTCTCGCTCACTCTTTCTCTCGGGCGTTGATTATGATTTGCAGAAGACTGGCGTTATTCATCAAGAGCCTGTTTGTGCCGCTGTTGGGGCTTTTCTTAATTAGCGATAAATAAACAAGAGTAGCGAGAAGAAGAGCGAAAAAAGGGCAGAAATCGCGGAAGAAAAGCCAAGCTAATTAAAACCGCGGATGGTAATTAATTAAGCGAGAGAGGGAGCGAGAGCGTTGCCGGCGGCGGAGCCGTTCGCTCCTAGGTCGCTCTCCGGCAGGGGTTCTCAAGCTGTGCCGGCGCCCGCCCCGTTCGGGAAAATCGATGCCGCAGTCAAGCCAGCCGAGCCACGTGCCGATATATAGCCGATTATCCGCGTGTCGATGCCCGCCGCCGCCTGCATCTTCCGGCGCTCGCCGAAAAACCCAAAAATCACTCTGGCCGGAGCTCGGCAAAAATCAATGCCGTCCGCAAAATCAACATTAATAACACGCGTCCGCATTAAGCCCTCGCTCGTCCAAAGTTTGCTCTGGGGCCCGAGAGAGACAGCGAGTGATTTGATAACGCGTCGCTCAGCGTGATTGAGCTGGAGCAATTAATGTTATTGCTCGCGGAGCTCTCGCGGCTCGGAGGGGTGGCGCACACCAACACACACGCTCGCTCGGCGTTCCCCTCTGATCTTATTCTTGGCTCGAAAGGGGTGCGCGCGCGCGTGTGCGTGTGCGTCGAGAGCGCGCTTATTGCCCGTATCGATTCGTTATTAAACGTCGCCGGCTGTTTGTTCAGCCTGTCGCGCGATAACTGCAAGCTTTTTGCAAGCGCCGCCGTGCAAAAGTCGCGCGAGCTGCGCCGCTCGCACGCCGACAAGAGGACGCTCTTTGGCCTTTGACGCGGAGGCGACCGGAATGGCCGGCAGCTGCCCAGCTAACGTTTATAACATTAGCGCTAATGGACTACCTTACACACCTTAGTCCCCGCGCCGTGCATCTCCCTCTCGGACGGCATCCACTATCGGCCGCCGCGTCCTGTCCTCCTCTTTCTCGCTCGCGCACGCTCGCCGCTCTAATATTCATGAGTGCACGCAGGCTAATGCATCAAGGCGAAAGCCTGGAAGCTTCGCCCTCTCGGTTTAGTCCCTCTCCCGACGGCCTGCGGCTCGCGCGACATTTTAATAAATAAGAGGCCTTCGGAATTCAATAACGAGCCTGGGTCTAATTGCGAGGACTGGCCGGCAGCCAGACTCGCTCTCTCTCTCTCTCTCTCTCTCTCTCTCTCTCTCTCTTTATAGAGCACGTGCAGGGCTACGGCGATCGCGCCTGCGTCAAAGCGCGCTAAACCTACAGACACACTCACACCAGCGCGCAGCCGCCACACACTCGCACTCGCTCACTCACTCACTCACTCACGAGTTCATTCCAACCGCGACACATCAACCTTCAGCTGCAGCCAGCTTATCGCTTTCGCGAACGAGATTATTAATAGCAGCACTCACTTGACCGAGCGCTGTCCCGGACCCAGCGCCCCGAACCAACGAGCAGAACAACGACAACATTGACAACACTCACTTTCTCTTCTATTTGCTATCCATCTGCAGCTTTGATCCGTGCTGGCGGCCTATCGATTTAACAGACTACTTCGCTCTACTCCGCTCTTCGCTCGGCCAAGCTAAGCCAGCGCGCACCAAAGTTCGCTAATCGCATTCTGCATCGCCATCCTCGTTCGGTAGAGCAGGCTCCGCTGCTGCCGCTGCTGCCACTGCTGCTGCTACTGCCTGTTGTTGCTCCGCACGACGGACTTTCACTTGAACGAATTATTCACACTGCGGCTTGCGCAACGATGCACACTGACGGTCGCGCACTGTGCTCGCGCTCTCTCTTTCTTTCTCTTGTGCACGCGGCGACGCAAGAGAAACGAGAACCGAGAAACCAAACGAAACAAGAAAGGTTGCGGTTAGGTGGCTGCGCGAGACGAGCTGTATATATATATATATACACACACACACACACACTACGTCGGTACGGTGCGCTCGCAGCGACGGCGGCCGAGCGAGTGTGTTACTCCGGCGGCCGAAGCAGCCGAGCTCCCCACCAGTCGCCGCACTCGCGCAACGCCAGTCTGCGCGAGAGGGGAACGCGTATAGTGTGTATAGCTTGCATGGCTTCGCTCCACGTCTCGCGGCGGCGGCGGCGGCAGCGCCAGCAGCGTCGAGGGAGGAGAAGGAGGGGCGAGACATTTCGCGGGGGACGCGCGCTCTGGCGATATCGCGTTAATTGAACGAGCCAAAGAGGAGTATGAGGGTTGGGGAGGGGGGGGGGGGGGGCAGCTAGAGCGACGGGAGACGACGATCACGGGATTACTCGCGAGTAATTACCTATTTTTATTATGCCCCGCCCGATTGTCAGCTGCTCCATTGACTGCACACTTACAAATCGCTCCGCTCGCTCGCTCGCTCGCTCTTTTTATTCGCTCCGCACTCTGTTCTTTGCCTCGCTGTCGAATGTTGTCGAATGCTCTGGCCTCTCGTAACGGCTGCCGTAAGAGTAAGAAGGCAGATTCGCAGACGGAACGAGCTGCGCCGCGGATAAATTTAGACGTCGGTTGTGCAAGCCAAACTCCAACTTTAAACGAATAGCCGCGACGCTAGCGCTCTGCTGACCCCCTCCCTTCCATCTTGCTCGCTCGCTCGCTCACTCTTTATCTGTCTTTCCCGAGAGTATATTATAATAGTCGCTCTTTCTTCATCCGTTCGGCAATGCGATGGATACATGTAGGTCAGCGGATTTTCAGCTGCAGTCCGATCGAGACGCGTTCGCACTCGTCTGGACGTTTCGACAGTGGGCGCTCGCATTCGTTCCCGCGAGCCGCGACGAGATTCAATTGGCAGGAAGACGGAGAACGGGGTTGAGTTGTGCAGCTATCGGCGACGGAGAGCCGCGCGTAAAGAACATCCCGCGATTGATCCAAGCGGGCGGGCATTGTGCGGACGCCGTCTAACGCAAACACAGATGCCGGCTGCGCTCGCAGGCCGCGAGGCGCTCTCGCACTTGTCAAAACTTTTATCCGAGCGCTCGCGCGGCTCTCGCCGAAAAAAACAAGCGAGCGGGGATGCGCGGTGGCGGGCAACCAACATAAGAACGAGAACAAGAGCGAGCCGCCTCCGGCGAGAGGAAAAAAACGTGGGCGGCAGGAGGGGGGAGGGGGCACGAGACAATGGCGGGCTCGTCGGCTTCGCCAGGTTTTCGCCGGGATAATTACCGGGGACGCGTAAAAGATGCCGCGTCCGCGCGCCGTCACAGCGCGTTATCCCGGCGCGGGCACGCGGGCACGCGGGCGGAACGCGCGCGCATATCGATCGCGCGCGGCGAGACGCAGGATCGCGCGCCGTCGAGTGCCGAATCCACGGAAAAGCAGCGCGGCTCGCTCGCCGCTCCGAATAATTTGATTGGCGCGAGAGGAGATAACCAGTTTGGACGCGCGCGCTTTAGTCGGTCGCCGATGAAATTTCACGGAGTCGCGAGTAATATTTTGCATAAAAATGCAGCGGACCGGATGGACGAGCATCGAGCGGCGAATTGATTAGCCGAGTGTTAAAGCCTATCGGGGCGTGTGGGCTCTGCGGCCGTAACAGGTATATCAGAAAGGAAGATGGAGCGAAGGGGGGATAGGACGGGATCGGGATCGGTGCAGGCGGCGGCGGCGGCAGCGGCAGCGGCAGCGGCGATGCACTCGCGGTAGCGGCTACTTTGTGTGTATGGCATTACGGGAGCCGCGAGGGGGCGTGTCGGTTGTCGGCCAAATGAAAAGCATCCCTAATTTGAAAGCGAGAGGTGAAAAGCAAACAAGTGGCTCGGCAGCTCGGCAGCTCGGCTCTGTCTGGCTCTCTCGGCTGGTTTCCGGAGCGTTGCTTAACGCGCGCCTGCACACTCCGTTCCAATTACGGGTCATTTACCAGGGGCGCAGCGGGGGCCCCGGACTTTTCAATTTCCGTCGCGAGCTTCGTTTTTTAGCGCGCCGCTGCGGCCCACGTAGCCGGAGAGGCCCGCGCGCGATTTATAGCGCTGCCGCCGCTTATTCAACGTTGCGCCCGGCAGCGCCGAGATAGGCACGAGGCCGCATCGGCCGGGCGCTCGGCTCCTCGCTTAATCCCCAAATCAGGTGGCTCCGGCGACTTGCGCGAGGGCAGCAGCTGGGGGCGTCTAATTAGCCGACGCCGAGCGGAGCACGCGGCGGATCATAGAGCGCGCGGAGAGCCAATGACGAGATGAAAAATATTGAAAAGCGCCCCTCGGCGCTCGAGGGGATGTGCATGTGCGTTGGGACCGGCGGGAGGGCTGGGAGGGCTGCGCTTGGAGGGGCCGATCAAGAGGGCCAATTACCATGGGCGACCCCATGGAATATTTCTTGTGCATACGCGTGCTGCTTTTCTATCCCGGCCCCGCGCGCCCGCGCGCTGCTCAAACGGAGCAGCCACTCGACTGCTCGTACGCTCGCTCTCTACGTACTTATGTGCTCTCCGCGTGTATAACGAAATATCGGCCTGCTCTCCGGCTGCGTTCGTTAGAGCCTCGAGAGCACACATTATTATTTCTGAGAGCTTACATGTGCGCGCATGCATCACAACTCGCCGCCAGTCCAATTTTTCCCTCTAGCCGAAAAGAACATTTTTTTCTTTTTTTTTTCCTTCTTGTGTTTTTTTTTCTTTTTTTTTCTTTTTTTTTCTTTTTTTTTCTTTTTCACCAGCGCTGCACAATTAAGCGTGTTTACTAGATTAAATTGGCTAGCGCGATCTTACAGCGCCCGCCAGCTGAATTATTGAGAGCACCGGCGCTCGCTCGCAATTGAAAAGAGAGCCGGGCCGCGGCGCGTTTTCAACAGGCCCGATTGTTACCAAACATGTGTTGCTCCTGCAGCCCGCAGCTAATTATATTTACCCTCGCACTTTTATTATTTATGCGCCCGCCGATTCCTGCCTACGTGTATACGTAATGTGGCCATGCGCGCCCACACGCGCTATACGTATAAGAGGGGAGAGAGAGAGAGAGAGAGAGCACGGTATTCTTTATAATGCGCACGGCCCAAATAAAATGTTGATTGCATCCGTGGTAATTGGACGAAAATCGATGAGCGAGGAAAACCTCATTAGAGCAACATTCAGCTTATACCCACAGGCGCACACACACACACACACACACACACACACACACACACACACACACACACACACACACACACACACACACGCGCGCGCGCGCGCGCGACGTACGTGCGCGCGCTCGCGTGTGAAGCCCGAACGAGAAAGAGAGAAAGAGAACCTTTCTTCCGCGTCGACGGATTGAGAAGGTCCAAATGCGAGATCCAGGAAATCGCGCTAATTCGACATTTTCCCACACGAGATGTACAGCATCGAGCGCACCTGGCCTCGTCCCTCGCTCTTGCGGGATGCCTACAATTTCGTCGCCTTTTGCGCTACACCCGGCCTGAGCGCTACGTTCTTCCATCTACAATTCCTTCTCGAATTGCTGCCACCACCGCACCCCCCTCAGCCGCCCTTTGATAACCATCTCTAAAGAACAGGACTAGGAGAACGGATCGTCGATCTAAACGATGAGCTTTGTGCTGAACAACTGCCAACAGGATAATAAGAAAGTGAAAAATATAAAACCAATATAGGTGTACAAAGCTTAAACGCTTCGATCTTTTTACCAAAACTGAATCTTTCAACGTATCGGAGTTGTTACTCTACTCTGTACTTCAATTTTTAATTATCCTGGTCAACATGTTGTTACACATATGGAAATTCAAGTTCTCTGTTTGGATTTTTGAAATTACAGTTACTGTCTACTTCGCGCAAAAAATACTCATCCGACCCTGTTAGCAACGATCTCTCTCATTTGATGAACATGTAAGTTTCATAAGTTTCTTTTGATAGCTGATGATAAAGTTACTTGAGATATTTGACCAAAAGCTAAATGTTGGAAAACAGTTTTCAGTGATATTTTGGATAGCTTCATATAAGATAGTTGTTTTGAATTTTTGGTAAAAACTAAGTAACATTTGCGAGACTTGGTCCATCAAAAGAAATCAGTAACTATTTTGGTCAAATAGGAGCATTTTTTGAAAGTTATAAGCTTCAAAGCAGCTTAATTAAATTAGAAAATGGATTTAAAAAGCAGGAAAAAATGTCTGTTTGTAATGTTCGTCACTTTAGGAAAAATTGGAGGCAAATATTTGGAAAAAGCGTTAAAAAATGATGAGTAGTTTTGGAAGGGACGAGGGATCGATCGATCGGTATGTAGAAGTTACTGTTTAAATGTTTGGATGGCTCGAATAACACACGTTCGTTCAAGAGAAATTCGAAGAGTTGCGGAATTGGTTCGTTCGGGTGAAAAACGGCTGTTGTAAGCTTATGTAACTTTCATTAGTTGACAGCCAGAGCATAATGCCACGACACGGTACTGTTGCAATACGCGCAAATTCGAAATCCGTGCGCAACTGGACGTTGGTTCCGCCTGCTTTATCGTTACGTCCAAAGCCTAAGATTGCATACGGCGAACTGTGTCTGCGAGTACAACTAAACGATTGAAAGCTCGAACAAAAGAAATGTGGTTTGGCAGTGCATCGAGTTAACGTAAAATTTTGCCGCGTATAATATCTCGGGTATACATCTTTCCATGAAAAGCATGTATTGTAGGAAATTCAAAGAGGCGTGAATAATGGTGCAAATACAAATAAAATTCAACCGAGCACGTTCGCTCGCTCGACTTATCGAAATAAAGAAGCTTGTGCATCGAAAGTACCTGAGTGGAAATTCGTCCTCTGAAAACGCCGATGGATTTGAGAAAGAGAGAGCGAGACAGACAGAAAGCAGTAGCAGAGAAAGAGAGCGCGGTGGGGGAGGCCGAGGGGGAGGGGGTTGGCAACAATCAAGGTAGACCCAGCATTACACTCCATTCATCGTTGGGGCCACCCCTCGCGCGCCCTTCGGCGGACAATTCTTCATTTGCGTCCCGAGCAAACTCACTGTATAAACTCGGGGATTCTCTCCTCCGCTGATTGCTGCGCTTTTTTTCCGCGCGCGCGCGCGCGCGCGTGTGTGTGTTTTTTTAGAGGCCGTCGCTCTCTCCCACCCAAATAATTACGACTGCAAGTCCGTTTCTAGGGTGTGCTCCAGTTTCGTAGGTAAATATCGCATGACACTGGAGGCAGAGTATCGTTTTGCCGGAAAAATCCATGCAGTTGAAGCCAACTATCGATAAAAATCAGCGCGCGCGCGCGCGCGCGAATCCGTGCAAGGGCGCACTATCGCATTGCTTGGGCGAGTAAATAAAGCGAAACTAGCGGGCGTTGTTGGCGTTGCAGCGACAATAAACAGCGAGGAGCATAAGGCGCGGAGAACGGGCCGGGAGAGCGACGGCTAATTGGAGTTAGATAGCGATCGCGCGCGGGCAAGACGCTCCGCCGGATGATTTGTCATGCATGTGTGTCGTACGAATATCGGAGGGAGGATCGCGCATATATATAGACGCGAGGCCGAAACGTTAGACGTAATTAGGTATGCGTGGAATGCTCGGGGGAGGTGGAGGCAATCTTCTCCGAGAGCCAGATTAAAAGCAATCTTATTATACCGAATGACGAGGTCACGTGATCAATCACAAAAACACACAGACGCAGAGAGGAGGGCAGAGAGCCGGAGAGGAGGCTGCGCGAAGGCCACCCGTCGCGTACGTCGTGGAATGTGTAACTGCTACAGGCCGCTTTTTAATCTCTTTCTCCGCGGTCCTCTATCGCCCCATTGTTTTTTCCCCCCTCTTGCGATGTATATCGCGCCGACGAGCAGCATTATCGTTGATTAATTCGATGCAGCCTGCAGGCCGCGTAATTAAACGGGGCCGCGATCCTCGGCGGCGCGGGAATAATAGTCGCGACAGCTGTTAGGCTGTCCGCAATCGTCAATTGGAGATGCGGCAGCTCGGCTGCACGGGTCCTCCGATCCCGAGAGCTCGGGGCGCATTGTGCGCGGACAAATATGCCTCGTTTAATTGAGCTCGCAGCGCCGTCGCCGCCGGACAAGCCAGGCCAAATTAAAGGAGGCACGTCAACTCACTCAAGACTTATTTATTCTCTCTTTTCTCAGTCCGTCTCGCTGGCTGGCTGGCTGGCTGGCTGGCTGGTTGGTTGGTTGGCTGGCTGGCTGGCTGGCTGGCTGGCTCTATATAGCAGCGCGGCCGACGCGGACGAGAGCAGCACAAAGACACCTAATTTGGAGGCCAGCTCTACACACGCCGGCGGACCTGAATGGACCTTTAATTTTTATCGACTCGCACAATAACCTCGGGATTTTCGTTAATGAGACAATGGCGAGGCTTTTTTTACGGACGAGCTGTCTCGCATTAAGACTCCTTTCAGCGCAGAAAAATCGCGGAAAACGGATGTTCAATTAACAATGCAGCGTGCCGATCGTCATTAATCCGCCGCCTGCGCCAAATGGGATTCAATCGCCTACCTACATTCAGCCGCCTGTTGTGTTTTGTCGGCCGAGAGACCGAGAGAGCAAGTGCTGTAGTCGAGTTATTACATCCGTATACATCATTTGATGGGTTTTATTTGCCGACTGTTGCGGCCTCGCAGGCTTCGCTATCAATTCCCATTTGGCGCTCGCGCGGTAAAATCAACTCTATCGTCGAAAGCAGCAGGTGCTTGATTAAAATTAATTGAATGTCACTTGCGCGCCTCGAGAGAGCTTTCCATTCAGCGGCTCATTTCTATTGTAACGCGCAGTATTTGTCGAGCGATTGACGCGTAAGCGAGCTCGTCGCGGAGAAAAGTGAATTGTAGGAAAGCTTAGTTTTCATTGACAAAACACTCGGCATTTGCATAATTAACCGTTGAATATTTACGAGAGCCACCTCCATTACTGGATGCACTCCGGAAACATGACGGCTGAGCCGAAGCGAGCGTGGCGGGCTTCCTTTGGAGGCAGTTATCGTCCTCTTAAATCCGAAAATCACTCGGCGATGACAGAGTGCTTAAGAAAATATAATTCTGGGCTGAGACGCGCAGCGCTCGGCGACGAAATACACAGAGAAAGAGAGTCTGAGCGAGTCGGGCCGAGAGAGTGTCGTCCCATTCACATGCAAATTTCCATCAACAGGTGTACTCCCGCGGCATTGTGGAGGCTCCGCCGTTCGTCACCGAGTGAAAAAGTGCATACCTCGCGAAAATCTCCTCGTCTCGCTTAATCTTCCGGACGGAGGAAGGAAGACCTCTCTGGAATTATTCAAGGGCCCCTCTCTCCCTCTCCCTCTCCCTCTTCCTCTCCCTCTCCCTCTCCCTCTCCGTGCGTTCTGGCGCATCCGGCCAGCTGCATAAATCAAACGATCGCGCGTCGTTAATCAGACGCGACTGCTAGTCATTTGTCCGCTACGGCTGGCAGTCGTGCGAGCGCCTAGTTTTGGACAAAGCCACTGCGCGAGCGGCTACGCCGGTTAATTAAATGTCCGGCGCGCGAGCGCGACAAATCAAACAAAAGCGCCAAGGAGGCTGCGAGCCGGACGAATAATTAAATGGACTTTAAGAGCCGCAGCGAGAAACGCGATAACGCTTCAAAGTGGGCCTTTGATGGGCAACTGGCTGGCCCGATTCATTATAATGCCTTCGTTTCCCAGAAAACAGATGAAAATCTCGCGCTCGCACACGGCCCGAATTGGGGCCGTCTCGCGGATAAGTATCTCCCGCGAGCGAGAGCAGTTTCGCGCGCCCCTGCCTTTGTCCGCCGCCGCATAAATAATAAGGATGCGCGGACAATGCCTCGCAATAATTTTTATAGGCCGAGCGGCCTGCCGAGGCGCGTCGCCTCCGCTCCCCTACCGCCGCAACCCGCTGCGACGCGATCGCCGGCGAACGATGATTTAATATTTTCTGGAAATTAAGCCGAGCCGGCCTCGCTCGCGGGCTGTGTTTCTTCGCCCAGCGGGGCAGCCGCGCGCCGCGCTTTCTGCCGAATTTCGAGTCGCCCGCGAGCGGCCAACGGCCCCCGAGCAAGTGGAGCGCTGCGAGCGCGCCTCGGCTGTAAAAACCCGACAATTTACGATTAAACAGAGATGTTGCGCCGAGTGTACACAGGCCTATCAAAAAACCCGTGATGCTGGTCCGCGCGTCGCCGTCTGCCCGCCTCTCGTCGTCGGGGGCCCCCTCCTGCCGCATTCCAGGCCCAGCTGGCCTATTCAGGGCCCGGCATCGCGAGTTTCGGCGGGGAGAGCCGCGACAAAGGACATTCTAGAGGACCGATCTCTCCTCTCGCCGCGCTTTATTCCTTTTGGCTCTCTCGCTTCGCTTTGCTCGCGGGGCCTTCCCTCTCGATAAGAGCGGCTCCGCGGCGTTGTCGTTGTTGCCGACTCGGCCTCTCGCTCTCGCCGCTCGGATGGAGTTGCCGAAGACGCGAGATTAATTATTATCGGCGGTAATTGAACGGGGCTTTCATAGCTAAGATAGCTCGCCGCCCAATGGATCGTTGATCCGCGCTCCGGCCCAGCCCACCGTCACTCGCCCGCCTTTGGCCTGAGAAACAATCGCCTCGATTCATTTACATCGTTTATTAGGTGGATTTCGAGCCCGATAGACGTCGCGCCTCGCTGGAAATTGGATAAAAACCGGGGAAAGCCGCGAGACGGAAGTGACGAGCATTTTCAATCAGACTTTTTGTCAGCTTGCGTTTGTTCGCCTCCACCGCGTTTTAGCTGCTTCATGCAGGCTCGCAACACCGTTTCCAAATCATCCTTCTTCAGCCGCTACTCACCTCGCCTACCTTCGCTTCACTTCACCTCACTTGATTTGCACTTCAAACGGTTTGGACGTTTAATCATTGCCCTCGGTGCTGCGTCAATACGCTATTTTTCACGATGAGCTTCTCCCCCCCCCCCCCCTCTCTTTCTCGGCCAAGCGCGCGAGCCTCGAACAAAAATGTTAACGTGCAGCTTCGAAATTGGCCGTGCAAACAAAGCGAGCGAGTCGCTTACTAATTGCTTGCGTCAGTCAACGTTGGGCCCTCCTCTCCGAGTGCTCGTGTGCGCCGCTTTCTCTCTCTCTCTCTCTCTCTCTCTGTCCCTGTGAGGCGCGAAGAGGTGCTTTACAAGGCGCGATCCTTTTAGCGCTGGCCAAACTTCACTGCGGCGAGCAAATCAATTGCGGGCGCAGGGACAGAAGTAAGAGGAGCCGATCGGCCTTGGTCGCGTGCATCGGGGCCGGCTAATTGGGCGTGCGCCGCGGCTTTCCCACGCGTCGACGACAATCGAGAGGTGTGATTTTCCGCGCTTTTCCCACAGAGCGGAGGGCGCGAGGAAGATAAAAGGCAGCAGCAGAGGAGGGTCTTAAACGGGCTGTCCCGGCGTCTTGCCCGACAACTTCCTGAGATAAGCCGCGGCGATAGAGGCGTAAGCTCCCCCTCGGCTCGCTCTCGCGCTCTCTCCGCCGTTGTCTATCTTATCTACTACAAACAAGAATTATGTTTGCCCCGTAATCTCCGCACGCGCGCGCGCGCGCGATTTATTATCCCGAAAAGAGCTCGCGCTCGTCGCCGCGCCGCGCCGCGCCGCTCGCATCCAGTCGGTTTTTACCTACACCCACGCCGCGGGCTCGACCCGGCAACGACCATCTCCACGCCCCTTTAGTTTTCGCGGCGAATTAGCCGACGTAATATGAGCTGCCACTCAACGCCTGTATTACCGGCTAAGTAATTATAGCGCTCCGGCATATATATACCTACCGTTTCCACTGCAGCGCCGGCCCCCCGCTTTCATTGTGCGACCGCGGCCAGAGTAATTGCTAATGAAAAGTGCAAATAACAGACGGACCCGACCCGGCCACCTACTTTATTAACCTTCAAGTTTTATATGCGCCGTCGCCGACAACTGCGCGCGCGTACTGCATTGCTTATGCAGATCAGCCGACTCGAGCGATCGCAAGGGCGACTCTTAATTCCATCGCAACGACCGACCGGAGCGGCGCGCGGGTTACAATCAGTTGCCAACGCGTTATCGGACATCGTCGCGCGGCGGCGGCGGCGGCGGCGGCACGGCGGCGGCGCGGCGGCGGCCTTTTCAAAACATCCTACGCGCCGCGTCGATGGCTACGCGCCAGGGAAAAAAAGGAAGGGCAAAAAATGAGACAATGCGCACTAGTGAGACAAAGAGCCATAACGATCGCGCTTTTTTCGCGTTCGCACAAGTTTTCAAAAGTACCGAGTATTGTTCGCGGCTCGTGAAAATAAGTCTAACCCTTGTTAGAGCAATCGCGCGCGCGCGAAAAAAAAACGGAAAAAAACCAACGGAAAAATGCGGAGTGCCGGCGTGTGAAATCCGCGATATGCTGCTCATGGGACAATTGGTTAATTTCGGCCCAGTACACCCTGTAAACTAGCGGCTTTCCATGGAAAAATTTCCCTGCAACGCTATGCTCTTTTTTTGTTTGGCTTTAACAATGGGCACCGCGTGCAGTGCGTGTAATCAATGCACAGCGGGCAAAAGAAAGGTTGGCGCAACTCGTGGATATTCGATCTATCGCCTGCCTTGCGCTCGTGCACACGACGAGTCGCCATGGACAGAACACTGAGACGTTATGGAACTCCGTGCGACGGGGTCGCAGCCGCACGACTCCACGCAGTAACGCCGAGGCCACGCCGAACCAAACGACACGATGTTTGCCAACCTCGCTCTTGCCTCGCATCTCCGAGCCACGAGGCAGACGAGGTCTGCTCAGGTAGCGATTGTCTTATCTCGTGGGCTTTGAACCGCTTATTTCTATGCAAAAGTCGAGATTGCGGCGAGAACGTTATTCCAAGTCGCAAATTGCTTGGCGGTTGGTCTATTGAGCGTCAACATCGAAACGAATTTCGATTCTTGACTACGGATAACGACAACGATTCTCGGTTGAATAAATGGCGATTCGGCAACGGCAATGACGCGTGCGCACGTTACCAGAAAACTGAAATGAGCAGCGAATATGATCTTTACTTGCAGATAATTTGTCGGATCCCGTGACGAGATGCTCGTCGAGTAGTGGAAGACCATTCCACTTGGTCGGAGCTCACTGTCATGAGAAAGTAAATTTTTCACAGTGGGAAGATGCGATTGGAATCGATCAACAAACAGTTAAAGTCGCGGCCGAATTGGAAAGTGATTGCGGCGATGCAGCGTCTGCGTGGGCGATCGCGCGGAGATTACGCGGCAGAGACGGGCGATATAATAGTTGGTAATTGCGGGCTTGCTCGCGGGCGAAGGGGGTCCGGCGCGGATCGACGAGGAGGGCGAAGGGCCGCGGGAAAGAGATCGCCGTAATGATGGCGCTGCGCGAGCCCCGCCAAATCGTTTCTCACATTATTTTCTCGCGATCGTCCGGCGCAATCCGGGCCTGACCCGGCCGTCGTTGCGATCGCGGCGCGGAAAGGCGCGAGCGCAGGAGCGCCGCCCGAGAAGGCGCGTTCCGCGAACGGCCGAATTAATTAACGTGTCCGCGAAACGAGCAGCGACACTGATGCCCTCTCTCGCGCTTACGGTGGCAAATTGCAATTTATAGCGAGCGCCGCGAGCGCGCGCCCACCTAATCGGCGGCGGCGGCGGCGGCGGCGGCGGCGGCGGCGCGCGCGGAACGAATGGGGGCCCTACTTGCAATAAATAACGTTTTTGGCTCGAGCCAGCGGCGCGATTGTAAATCTCCGACTCCTCCTCCCCACTCCGACTTAATAATCGTGTCTCGGGCCGGCGAATCGCACTTGTCGGCGTTATAATCCCCTCGCCGCGATTAGCAGTCCATTACGCAGCGCGCGCGCGGCTGCTCGCTCGCCTCCCGGATACACCTATACCAGCTGCGACGTTTCTCCTCGGATTTATCGGCCTTCCCCCCACCTGCTGCTCGCCGCCGCGCTCGCCACCGCGCTCTCCGGTGTCCATCCGCTCGCGACGCGCGCTCGGCCCCGTCGCATTCCTCCGCACGCCTACGCGGCCTTTAATTAACACACACGTACGGATCGATCGACTCGAGCGAGCGCCGTTGAACGACCCCTCGGCATTGCGCGCAGACTCTGCCTGCATTCGTACATAATTTATGAAAATGAGCTGCTTCGAATTGCAGCTGCTCTCTCGAGGACCAGTTCGCGAACGTTCGCCGAATTAGCCAACATTATCGCGCGGAGCCGCTCGTCTCGTCTCGTCTCGTCCTTTTTCGAGGAGAGCCGGCCTAACGGGGACGCTGCGTCCGCAATAATTCATCGCCAGAACAGGCTGTCCTACCCGCACGTAATAATTAAGAGTCGCTTGATTATCGGAAATTTCAATTAGGACGCGTATAAATAGAAAGGCTCCTCGGCGCTTTCTCCGCTCTCGGGGAACGATGGAGTTGGCGCGGGGCTCGGCCAGTCTCCCGATCGAGCGCGCAGCCCCGGCTGGCCAAAAGAAAATTCGTTGTTCGCGGGCCGCGGGCCGCGGGCGCCGGGGACAAAGCTCGCCGCTAATTATCGCATTGCAGCGTCGGAAAAGTGATTTACGGACGAGTGGCCGGCGCCGCCGTGGCAGGCCGCCTTGCAAATGAGGCCGCTGGTGAAATCGACTCGCGCGCGCCTAACAATAATCGATTTCACGCGGGCCCGCTCGCGAACGGACGGTGTGAGAATAACGATCGGTCGTATTAAGTTGGTCCGCGGCGCGCGCAAGAAACCTGTCCCTAATTGATAGGAAATTCCTCGAAGCCGCTGCGTCCGCGCGCGTCGGGGAATTTTTCAACGGACTCGCCGCGCGGCATAGCTCGCGCGTCGCCGCTGCGCCCCCCTTTTTTTACGTCTGCCGGGCGCTTTTTGTTTCGCCGTGCTCCTTTTCCGGTCAGCCGAGCGCGGCGCAAAAAGACCCCGAGCCAATAACCCGGCCGCGGCAGAGGTCAGTCGGCGGGACGCGTCGCGCGATCGAGGATCCGCGAGCGGCTCCATTGTGCTCGAGATTTCGGGCGCGCACCTCGAGCGGCACACGCGGCCGCGTTCTCACGCGGCCGAACGCGCCGTGGGACTGTGACTAGGCACATATCCGCGCGCCCGGCGGAGTTCATTGACGGGCGACGCGCGGGATAAGTGATTTCCAGCGGCGATCGCCGGCCGCGGCTTTTCCGCGCCCCGCGCGCCACCGCGGCGAATCTCAATATTTTCGCTGCACCGGCGGCCTCGCGCGGCTGCACAATCGAGCGCTGTTTGACTTTCTCATGCGCTCTTGCGCGCGCGCGCGCGCGCGCGGATGTTTGACGTGTGTCGCGAAAGTCGAAGGCACGAGGTGCTCCGGCGTTGCCTCGGCGGCCTCTTTGCTCGCGCGGAGAAACGCGAGACGCGCGAGAGGGATTGAGAAAGCCGGGGCAAAAAGCCGCGCGGCGGCCTCCATCGGCTAATTGACCGGCGCGCGCCGTGATAAATTTCCGAGGCCTAAATATAGTCCGCCCACGACACTGGCGGCTCTCGGCTTGCACGCTCGCCTGACAAATCTCGCGGTGCGTAGCGCGCGGCTGATTTACGCGATCTCGCGGAGCGACGATTTCTGCGATCGCACCTAGCGACTCTCCTCCGGTCGTCGTCCCCGCGAGCGGAGCAGGCACGGCTCGCCCAAAGAATTAACATATAAATTAGGCTGCGAGAAAAACGGGTGCGAGCTGTAACTCGATTCAACCGCTTGAAATATTTTCAATTATAGGAAACGACCCTCGCGATCGATCGATCGCCCGTAAAGTTATATTGGCTGAAAGAAAAAAGAGGAAAGATGGCGGCTGCGTGCAGCGGAAAAAGAAATACACGATGATTTTTTTAGCTGCAGAGAGTGAGAGAGCGAGAGAGCGAGAGAGCGGGAGAGCGAGAGAGCGAGAGAGCGAGAGATAGAGATTGATTTATCCGCGAGTAAGCCGACTCTTATTTACGATATTCCTTGGATGCGCCGAAATTTTTGCGATACGGACAATGGCGGAATTAATAGTCTACGCCAGGTTGGATATAGCCGTCGCGGATTTATGAACGCCGGTCGTTAAACTTTCTCTCTCGCTCTCGCAATAAAACTGGCCGATTGAGGGTTACGCGGCGATAAATAAGCGCGCTACGGCGGATCGATCGGTCGGGGCGAAAAAAAGGAAGGAAGCGGCAGAGGCGGGGGAGCGCAAGGGGGAGGGCATGCAGAGAAGGTGGACGACTCGCCATCCCGATCGAGCAATAACTATGTGCCGGCGGTGTGCAGCGCGTCGAGCGTTTCGCGGCGGCGGCGGCGGCGGCGGCGGTGTCGAGCAGGCAGCGAGGGGTGACCGGGGCGGCCGGGGCGGTCGGGGCGGTCGGGGCGGTCGGGGCGGCCGGGGCATCCAGAGAGCTAATTCGACATCCGTGTCGTACACAGATTCGCTATCGGCTATCTCTTTCTATCGGCGGCGACAGCATATTCGCATTAGCCGGACCGCAGCGCCGGCCCACGCTCTCCCGCCGCCGCCTACACGTGCACTTATTTGCCAGCGGGACATCTTCATCCGGGACGCTCGATCCGCGGCGACTGCTTTGCATATCGCGCGCCGACGGCGCCGCGCGAATAAATCGCAGTGCGCGAGCGCGCGCTCGTCGAACACGCTTAATTGACCGAAACCGCGGCTAATTCCGGCGCGTGTTCGCAGCGCGCGCGACATCGTTGCCCGCTTATCGGCGCTCGCGCTATCTAAAGTGCTCCTCGTGGCCGCGACACGCGGCGACGCGTCGCGCAAGAGCGTCCCATTTGCTCGGCGCTGCTGTGCGGCCGAGCGGGCCAGCCGTTGCCAGCTGGGCGCGAAGAGGCGCGCCGCTGAGCTGCGATGAAAATACGCGACGACGAATGTATTGGAGGCTCGAACCAATTAACGAGCAGGAGCCGGGACCGGGGGAAGGGGTAGGCAAAGTACGAACAGAAATAAAGGAAACAACGGCCGCGCGCGCTGATCAAATTCTGCGGCGCTGAATAAATTACGAAAAGTTACAAGGAGAAATATTCATGCAGCCCGTGTCCTCTCTTTTTCTCCTTCTTGCTTCGGTCGGCCGCGCCGGGTCTGCCCTGTCACGGTAATGAACGTGTCGCTCGACACCTCCTCTGCCCCTCCGTCGCTCCTTCGCCGCCGCCGCCGCCGCCGCCGCAGAAGAAAAACGAGCTGCGCGAGAAAAAAGAGCGTCCTTGATCCTTGGGCTAGTAGTAGCAGTCGGCGCAGTCGTCGCCGGCCGTCCAGTTCGTCGAAAAAGAGGCGCTGATTGGGCGCGACTGCGGAATCAAGCGAGACAGGCTCTCCTCCCGCGCGCGGAATATCTTATTAGCCGGACAATGGGCAATCAGCCGAAGCAGGCAGGCTCCAGCGCGTGCGAGCTGGCTTTCTTTTTGCGAGCGCCGCGCACACGCGGTTCTTCCTTTCGCGCGCGAGCTCTCGGTATTGAAATCGCGAGAGTTAATTGCAGCGCGGCTGGGGCCGGCGAAGGCGAGGACGCGGCGGCGAGGCGCGATAAGCCGATCGTAATAATTTGTAGCTGCCGGGCGGAGCCGCAGGCGGGCGCGGGGGAGCGAGGCGATCGTAAGATTCGGAATGTCCTTGGCGGGCGGTGCAGCGCCGGTCGCGCCGGTCTGGCGTTCATTAGCGCAACACGACTTATCAATTAGCGTAAAAGGCAGCGGACGGATAGCCGGGCGCTGGCACGCGGCGGCGCACGCACACGGCTATCTCAATAACGGCAGCTCGTCGAGCAGCGGCCGGCGGACGCGCCGTGGCGAGCGCGCCGTGGCGAGCGCGCGCGGCGCGCGCGACGGCCGGGCCGCTCTCGGCGGCGGCGGCGCGTTTAAGTGCATTCCCGCGTCGAGCCGGGCCGCGATAGCCGCGCGCCCGGCCGAAACCGACGAGCGCCCGGGGCCCCGCCGGCGGCCGCGCGGCTAATGAAGAGATCCGAGGCGCGCCGCCCGCGGAAGAGCCGCGGAAGAGCCGCGGAAGAGCGCGCGAGAGAGCGCGGCGAGCGTCGGCGAATTAATCTCCCGGCCGACACGGCAGTTTCGCGGCTGGCCGAGCACTCGCCGCCGGCCGGAAGCGGAGAAAGGCCTCGCGGCCCGGCGGACGCGCTGCCTCCGACGTCCCCGTCGGCGCGCCGACGCCCAACGCCCGCCGCGGACGCCGAGGCGGCCGCCCCGTAAATCATAGCCGGCGCGCTCGGGAATAACGCACGAGAGGGCGACTCGCGGGCAGGATAACGAGCGAGAGGCAGAGCTAAGAAGGGGGAGGGGCCGCGGCGCGGGCGAAGAGCCGATGTAAACACGTACGCCGCGGCGCGCAATTTAGCCGAGCCATCCAATTACGCGTGAAGCACTAATCACGCGATTAATCTCAATCAATTTAATAACACCTTTATTAGCGGGCGCGGCGATCGCGCGGCGGCCGCGCGGCTCTGTCGCGCTCGGCGAGCCCTCGATTCCCACGCGCGCCGCCGGCCGAGCCTCTTTGAAATATGACGTTCGGAAAGTTGTAGTCGCGCCGGCGCGGGGATAAAGGGGCAGCTTAAAAAGCGCCGGAAAAGCCCGGGCCGGCGCGGCCCGGCCCGGACCGGCTCAAATTGATACGAAAGTTTAGTTGGGCAAAGACTAGCGCTGCTGGCCTCCGCAACATAAGCCGCGCGCGCCGGAATTCTGGCCAGTTAGGCTGCAAATAAAATACAACCATCTCGTAATCCCCGTGGCGCGCGCGCGGCAGGGCTCGGCCTGTGTCTCTGACGGAAAGAATGGCGAGCGAGGCCTCCCGATTCCCCGCACGGACTCCGCTGCAAACTCTCTTTTAATTCCCGGAAAATTTGAATAAAGTTACGTCCTACGTCCCGAGCATTAGGCGTTTTAAACTCGCATTTGGCTTAAGCCCTGCTCCAACTTTATCCTCGGCGCGCGCGCGCGAAGACCCTCCGACGGCACAAAAGCGGACGAGAAAAAAGAGAGGGAACAAAAAGACGCAAAGACAGCGACAAAAAGTTGCGCCCGCGCCCGCGTGAATTTGGGGATTCCGATGGGTCTTTGATAAGCCCGGCCGCGGCCGCGCGCAGCTTTTTAAAAACCGCTCCAACGAGTGTAAAGTGTCGGCGGCACGGCGAGCCGCGATCTCGACATTGATTCCTCGTCGCGGGAAGCGAGAGGAGCACGCCGAGGCGGAAGAAGAAGCGTCGAGGGGGTATATATCGGCGAACTCTCTCGACCCTATTAAAAAGGCCGTTTCCGCCTTCGTTTCTGAAAGCCTCTTACTGCACTCGAGGCAACTGCGAAAGCACTTGAGAGAGAGAGAGAGAGAGAGAGAGAGAGAGAGAGAGAGGGACTCGGTGAAAAGCGCCGACAACACTCGGCGCGCTGCCTCTTCTCACACCCCCTTTGTCCTAGCAGGTGGCGAGGCGACGAGGCGGCGAGGCGGCGAGGCGGCGATATATATATTAAACATCTCCGGCAAAAAGAGGCCCATTAATCCGGGGGCGCGAGGCGAGTGGGGCGCTTAATGAAACGATGAAATTCTTGGCCGGGCGAGCGGGAGCAAGGGTCGTCTCCTTAATCCGAGTCCAGTTTCGGACGATTTAGCCCGAGCTCGCGGCCTCTTTAATTTAGAGCCGCTGCGGACAGTAATTAAAATAAGCCGGCCACCGGCGGCGACCAACTTGCCGACTAGCTCTCGCCGGCTCCCTCTCAGCGCCGCGCCGCCCCGGGCTTTACATTGCAGTTATTATTTACTTTAATTTGGCTGGTTAGCGCGCCAGTCGCCGCCTCGGAAAGAGTCGTCGCTCGGACTTGGGGCCGCGCTCGGCCTCCCGAACGGAAAATTTAATTTTCCTCGTCAGCCCGGACCCTCGCGCGCGCCCGCGCCCCGATATTAACCCCCCCGGATTTGTGTATCGCTCTAAGGCGCCACCGGGAATTTCATTAAGATCGCCGATAAATCACTCGATCGCGCGCTCGCCCTAATTGCATTTTAAATTGCCGCCAGTCCGTGCCGGCTCGCTGCCACTCGGCATACGCGGCGCACGCGTGGCCGGACAACTGTGGCTGGTCGCCGCCGGATCGCGAGGGGCTCTTTACACCAGGTGTTACGATAAATTCGGCCGATATTTTATTCAGGCGCCGAGCCGCTTTTCAATTCGCGCACGTATCGCGCCGGAAGACGCAATTTCTCGGGCTCCGGCTCCATCCATCCGTCGGCCGGCTGGACCGGCCTGGAGACTGGGCCGATGAAAAAATAATAAGCTCCAGGGAGCGGTCAGCGAGGTGCGCGGCCCCGCGAGCCAAATCATCTTCCGCGGCTGCTCGATCGAGCCTCCCTCGGCGCGGCAAGCGGCAAGCGGCAAAGCGAGAGCGCGCCCTTTGCTCGCCACTCGCAAGCTCTCGCTCCTTCCCTGCCCCGGCCCCCGTGTCCTGCGCTCGTCGTAGATGTTTGGCTTCTACTGAAATTAAAAATATCGATTCCCGTTGGCGCGGCCCGGGCTTCATAGAGGACTCAATTCGTTTGTCTCTCCTGCAAGACAATAGCCATTCTTCCCGCGGACAGTAAGAGCTACAAATTGCAGTTGCCCGCCGCTCCCTCTTTCCCTCCCCCGCTTCGCCGGTGCTTCGCTGCGAATTTGCTCTCCGCCGCTCTCAGAAATCCCAAATACAAAAGCTCTTGTTCATTTGGTTTTTGCCTCGCTCCTTCCTCCGTTCGTTTTTCTCGGTTTTTTTTATGCCAGCGGTACACTCTCCTCTGCCACCGACACGTTCTCGCGCGAGAGCTACGCCGAGTTTCTCTTTGTGCGCGTCCACGCACTGGACCGTGTTCGACCCACTGACTCAAAAGTCTGAGCAACGTCGATAGCCATTTTTGTTATTCGATATTGCGGGGGCTGCTTTGTTTAATCCTGGCCGGGTGCGGGTGCGGGAGAGCGAGCGGGCGGGCGCTCGGGCGGAGAGGAAAGGAGGCAGGAAGGAAGGAAGGGTGTTGCGGCACTCCAGCCCCCGTTCGACTACGAGTCTTGATTAGGCTTCCGGTTAATTAATAACCTCTCGCACACAGCCACGCACGCGGAGAGCCACATATGAATATGCATGCTCGTCGTCGTCCGCGTCGTCGTCGGCGTCGTCGTCGTCGTTGTTGCGGCAGCCGCTTCGGCGAGGATTTCGTTGCGAGGGTGACGCCGAGACCACTGATTTGCAGTCGGAAAACAAAGGGGGATAAACGCCCCCAGCGTCGCGTCGATGCCCCGCCAAATCACACGAGCGTGGCCGCAAAAGTCGCAAAATTAATGCGGGGCGCCTTTACTCGCGCGCGCGCGCGCGCACGGCAATTAATCGACGCGCTCGGGAGCCGCTTTAAAGTTTTAATTACGCAGCGCCGCGAACGGATATTTTCGTCGAGCACGTGGTACGGCAACACTGCCGCCCGATGCCCCGAGAACTCAATCAAGACGTATCCGCCGTCGAGCCCGAGCGGCTCTTGGCTCTCTCGCTCGCTCTTTCTCGGCTGCGCGCCGGCAAAATTGAGAAATCACCGCCGAGCCGCGCCGACATAGCGCGCGCTTTTTGCCGATCAGCCGCGGCGCATTTTCGATTCGCCGCGTGTCGCGAAAATCCGTCAGAAAATGAATTAACTTTTTCTCGGGCGTGCGCGTCCCGAGCGAGCCCGAATTAACTAGCCGACTGCGCCGCATTCTTCGCGGCGGCCGAGGCGAATCGGCGCGGAGCGTAATTTGCTTTTTGCGCGGCCAGGCCGGGCAGCGCGCTATCGGGCTTTTTCCAAATTGAAACGACAGTTACTCAGAGCATCGGGCGCTTTGATCGATAGGACGCGGGCCGCGTCGGGCCGATTAAAGCCCGATTAATATTCATCAAGCGCGCCGAGCGAAGGCGCCCGAGCCGCGACAACTGCGGCGTCGCGCCGCCGGTCAAAGTGCGCGATAATGCGGCCCGCGTCGGAAAAGCCGGCCCGAGTCGCAATTTGTATTTAAATAGGACGAGATTGCGCGAGGCGCAAGGCAAATAAGCGATTGGCCGAGGCGCTGGTCGGACTATGCCGGCGAAATATGCCGCCGCACACGTCCGAGGAGCCCATCTGCATGATATTGGCCGGGCGCTCGCCGATCGATTCTCGCCATTCGAATGTCGGTGTAATTGATCAATCAGCCCTCGGCGATCGAGGCCTTAAAAGCACCTACGGCTTATTTGCACAAGCCTCCGCCTGCCGGCCTAGGATTTTCGTTCGCGCCTCCGATCGATCTCGCTGGAGGGACGCGAGCAGCCGGCCAATTTTATTCCCGCTGCGGCGCGCATAATAACGGCCCTCGTCCCGGAAACAATATGCAGCGATAAAGGCCTCGACGCGATATTGTACGTCCGCGCGGCGCAGTCTGCCGCGAGGTCTGCCGAGGGATTTCGCCTCGGGCCGCCGGTCACTCGTCCGATCTGCCTGCGGCGATGGGGATCGATGGCGCATGCCGCGCCAAGCCGGACCAGCCAAGCTGTCGCCGGCGCAATAAGTGGCGAACGCGCGCCGCGAGCCTTCGCGGGACGGCGATCCGACGTAGCCCGCGGCTGGGCGGACCGCTGCTCCAGCGCCGAGCTTACGGCTCGTTCGCGCGCGAGCGCCGGCAACCGAAAGCAGATGTCTGCTGCAGTTTTTTGTCTCGCGGCCCGACTCGCTATGCCTGCTTTTTTCGTAGCAGGAAGCTCCGCCGGCAATCGTTAAAAACACATTTCGCGCGTACTCGCGGCGGCTCGCGGCGGCTCGCGGCGGCTCCTGTTTCCAACTCCAAAGCCCAAGATGCCGCTCTTTTGTTTTTTCTCGCCTCGGCGTTTCCTATGAAAATTATTAGCTCGGCCAAGGCAGAGGATAAATGGGGAATTAATGACAGCAGTAGCGCGCGGAGAGGTGCGCGCGAGTGGAGTTTCCCGTAAAGGTACATTTAATAGGCATTATCAATCAATTAATCAGGCCGCGCGCATTCTCTTTGCGCGCAATGGCAGACTGAGAGAGCGAGCGAGCTGTAATCACTTATCGACCGTACCGGCAATGTCTGTACATACAAAGGGCCCCCTCGTCGCAAGATTAATTATTACGTTGACGCGCGCCGCCAAGCTATCTAAATGAGAATCGCGGAGAGCGGGCAGGGCGCGGGCAGGGCGCGGGCAGGGCGCGGGCGCGGGCGCGGCAATTAACGGCAGTCAGAAAAGTATATCCGAGCGGCGTGGATCGCAACTTTTAAATGTAGCCGCTCGCACTCGGGCAAAAGTACATCGCGGCGACGATCCGCGCGGCATTGTTGCGCCGGGCCGCGGCCGGGCGCTTATTAAAATCCCACAATGCCACGTGCTCGGCCGGGCGCCGTGTTGCGAGAAATAAGAAAGTTTTAATGGAAGTACGAAAGGCCATCGGGCAGAGCGACTTGGCGCGCGGACGAGCCGGGCTACGCCCGACAATTACGGCATTGTCCGAACTTCTCTAATTTGCCTCTCTCGGCGGCGGCGGCGGCGGCGGCGGCGGCGACGCCTCGCGCGCGACACAGGGCCTGCCACTTAATCGTCCTCCCCGACGCGCGACTCCGCTCCGGCGCGCCGCCCGAGAATCCAGCCGATCGGGGACAGCTGCGCGCAGGCGTTCGGCTATCTATTCAATTATCACCTCCTCGCCGGAGCTGCAGCTCCGCGGCCTGCACGCTCGCCTGCGCGCGCCGCACTTTAATCCCATTTGACGACTTCCGCCCATTCAGTCTTGGCGGCGCGCTTCGTCCGCTGAGCGACGTGTCCTGCGGCCCTCCTCGCTCCTTTTAATGCCTAAATTATATGGGCTAATTGCGGCGAATCCGCGCCGCCGCCGCAGCGAGCGCGAGAGCCGCTTTGTTCGGCGCGCGGCTGCAGATAGGCCGGATAAGCGGCTGCAGATAGGCCGTGCTTTAAGGAAGCGGTTAATTACCGGCAGATAGCGGATCGCGCCCGCGTTACGTGGCGCGCGTCGCCGCGGGCGTTGCGCCCGCGCGGTAACGAGCGCGCGCGCCCGAGACGCGGCTCGCGCCAATGACACGTGTCCAGCGCACGCTCGGCCGGCCGCCGCGACCGCGACGTCCGCTCGGCCGTCGATCGGCGCGAGCCGCTTAATTATCGGGCCCCGCGTAATTGGCTCGGGGCTTCGCGGAAATAGCGCCCTCTCGCGCGCCGGCGCAGCGCCGAGGCGAGCTCCGGTACGGCGAATCATTAGGGCTGCTGGATTCAGCGAACGACAAGGTCTTTGCGTGACCGCGAGACCGGGAGCGCCGGAGAAAAACCGGGCGACAATGAGCCCACGATTGTTCGATTGCGCGTAATGGCGGTCGCGCCGCCGCCGCCGCCGCCGCCGCCGCCGCCGCCGCTCGCGTGTCGGAAATGTATGCGCGCCGCGCGCGACAAGGAGCGGACGGCGCTCGGCTAACGGGCGCGCTCGCCTCGATAAAACCACCGAAATTACGAGGGCCGCCAGCGGAATGAGCGGGTGGAGTTGCTGCTGGCCGCTGCTGCCTCGGTCCCGTCCGGCGTATAAAATAATTGGCTGTAAAGTCGGTGCTGCGCGGACCCTCGGCGGGCCGGACCGGAGCGGAGCGCGCGTCGGGCCGCGCCGAGCCGTGCCGCGGCGGCTCGTAAATTGCCCGAGATATTTTATTGTGTGACAATTTTTATGGTAATTGTCATTATAAATTGGCTCGCGCGATTATTTATGCCCGCGCGCTGGCTGCACGCGCCTATATATATACGCCCGCTAACGAGGCGCGCGTAAATCACGCGCCAAGTAGGATTTAAGAATCGGCGGCGCGCGCAGCTGCGGCGTTGCCCCGACTCGGCGACCCGGGGGGATTTCGGCTCACGGGCCCCCGAGAGGTATCAATTAAGCGCTGGACGCCTTAATTGCGCGCGACGTTCGATTTACGGTAAAATTAGCGCTGCGCCGCGACGCCTCCGTCCGCGACACCGAAATAACGCGAGCGTAAATCAACGCCACTGTCCGCCGCAGACTCGCAGCCGGGAGGGGGGAGTGGGCCCGCTCTCGTTAAATGATCTCATTAGCACATTCCTGCAGCACGTGTCAACCGAACGCAGCGCTACGTAAATAATCTCTCGTTTGGCATCTGCGCTCACGATTTGTTTTTTTGCCGCGGCTGCCAGCGCTTTCTCCGTCCTCATTTGTAAGTTTCCATCTCGCTCGGCTCTCCGTCCCACCTCTTGCTGATTGATTTGTGCCCCGCTGATGGGGCTAATGAACAAAATAAACGGCATTCCTGAGGCCCTTTCAGCGCGCTTTGACGCTCTTCCTCTCGCTTCCTCGCAGACATCCAATTCCTGTAATTGCGCTTCGATATTACATTCTTGCCCGAACCCGCGAGCTTCCAGCGCCCTCCCTCTCTTTTTCCGCTCGATCAGCTTGCCGCCAATTTTCAAACTCTCGCCGCTTTTCCGGATTCGTCGATCGTTTTGTTTAATACGCCAATTGCCCACCTGCGACATTTCATGGGCGGCCACGACCGCCGAATTCCGATTTTCGCTCGTTTGCAAAATAATCCAGCGCGTGGCGCGCTTCGCATTGGCTTACCAGCAACGACTGCTACCGCTCTCGACCAAACCAGGCAGGCTTCGGTGGACCCTTGGCTCACCTGTGGACCAAAAGTAACAGTCACTTTTTCGATGCATCAAACTCAATAATAGCGAGAGATACCGCCGAATGCAGCCTATTCTAAGAACAGCTCGACACTCGAGTGCACTCGCCTTTTTAAACTTATCAAACGATCGACCGTCGCGCACCAAATTTATTATTCCAACGAAACGCTCTACTCCCTACTCTTCGAGCGAAACTCACTCGATATATTCATTCTTCCAACTAACAACATTAAGATATCATTGTTAAAGTGTCGATGTTATACGCGTGCTCAACACATATATAGGCAATGTATTTTTTCTGATCACTAAATTGATTTTAACACTTGAAACTTTGATCTGACAATTTCTCTATTTTAAATATTCTCAAGAGCTGACGTGAAAAAACGTTGTTAAAGCATCTCATAGAAGTAGCAGTCAAAATTTCAAGTAACTTGAATTTCATTATTCTCGTTTTTCAATTTCTTAGTAGACCTTCTTAATATTCGTTTTTACTTGATTTATTTTATTTACTTAAAAAAAAAACTCAATCAGTTTGGTTCACGATAATGTGTTTCTGCACATGCTAGTTTGTTAAGTTACGTTTCGTAAAATAAAGAAAGAGTATTCACGCTAAACATGCTTTATTGATATACGATAGCGTAATATATCATTTTCACAAGTTCAATTGTAATCTTAACGAGTAATCGGGTCAAGCTGAATGAATTTCTATAGTTTGTAACGTGAAAACTGGCTCCATCTTCAACCTTATAGCGAGGCTCAACATACTATTGATATTGATTCTACAATCTCTATAATAAGACTTTGGATTCAAAGTTCTCTTCACCTTTATCAAAAACTTTTCTTTCGACGGAACCATGTAGTTTTCTATAATTCTAATATATTTATCATTGTTGATTGATTGCTGATAAACAGCTCCAAACAATTCCAGACCCGGAGCCCATCTATTCTTCTTACGGAAATATAAAAATTGTACAATAATTTACTTGCAAAATGTAATGAAAATATAACAACTTTTCGAACTACTTTTCAACTACCTTCCCTTTCATTGGCCTCAGAAAATTGAATCTGATGAATAACTTGGTGTATCTTTTAGAATTACTAAGTTAAAGAATTGTTTCTAATTTTGAAAATGTAATGTTTCAAGCCAAATATGCGCAAACGTTCTTCGGTAAATCATATGGATAAAAATGAACGTTTTTTAATTGATCAGACAATGGAGTGTAAGGCGATAATTTGAAATAATTATCACAATGATTGTAATTTTTAAGATTGTTTTTAATTATTTATACAGGATGTTGTGGTAATCTGCAAGTAAGCTTGAAAATAGGTATCGACTGTTGAACGCCTCGACAAAGACTGCTTCTTGGCCTTTTCCTCGCGATATATGACCCCAATCCATGTGCTTATGTTTTTGGCTACAGCCCTATAGGTCTGTCGTCACTTGATCGCTGAGGGATAAGCAGCGGCAGCAAGTTCAAGCCGCTAACTGTTGCCTCGATGTATAGAGTCTTGATTATGTTTTTTCAGGAGTTTATTTAGATAAACAATGCTGCAGGTATTTTCAAGAATAGAAACATAAAAGTGCAACAGAAGCATTAGGCTTCGATATCCGAAAGGAGAAAAATGAAATTTTCCAATAAAAGCTGAAACGACACGAGGATATTTATCAGGGTAACCAACTGGCGATTATCCATTGTAGATACGCAATATATTTTGAAGGAAGAAACAGTTGCACAAGTGCCGTCGTGTATCGTTGAAGGTAAAAGAAACTTGATCGCAAAGGCAACTTTCGAAAGATCAATCCCGTGGCAGGGCGGAACAATCGTGCCGTTGCTTGCGTGACCAACGGGCTTTGGACGCGCGCGCGCGCGCGCGACTGATGGAGCGGAAGGAACGTCGCGCGCAATAGTTTCGCATTCGCTCAAGTGTCGTTGGCAGGATATACGTGCTCGCGGCGCATGTTACAGCGATCGAGGCGCGGTGGAGCTCGCGTCGGAATATTCAAGGCGATTAATGCCGTAGGAGCGGAGCAGGGCGGCGGCAAGCCTTTTGCCGGTGACTTTATTTACTGAATCCGCAATGGGGAGCGCTAGCGTTAAATTTGCTAAGCGAGCGAGAGAGAGAGAGAGTGCGCGCTTTATCGCAAAGAGTGTATCCCTGGCGTGACTGGCGAAAGCGAAGACGAGAGCGCGAGGCAGAGCCAGGAGCGAGTCTACGCGCGACAAGGCGGATTTAATCCCGGCAAATTAATTCCATTTTCTCCGGAGCATCGCGCATTCTCTCTGTGTGTTATTTCGCCCTTCGTCAGCCGAGCTATGCGCGCTGCAGACAAGGAATTGTTAATTGCTCGTGCGCGCTGCGCCAATTTGCATTGATCAATTCTAAATCAGGCCACGGCGCGGCCTAAGCTACGATCGTCGCTCGCTCGTCTCGGCCGATCGGTTTTTCGCCAAGGCGCATACGGCCGCGCGCCAGTGCGAGTGGATCCGCGCGGGGCCACGCTAACCGAATTGACGAGTCGCGCGAGGCGGCAATCTAGCGCTCGATTGCCATCGACAGCTGCGCGCGCGCGCCACTCGAAAATTCCGCCTAATGACTCGGCAGTGACTTGGGCCGACAGACAGCTGCAATCGGCAGCTCCGATTCGCGCGGTTCCCCCATGGCGCGGAGCTCCCCGAAAAGCGCGCGCTCGTAGGGCTCGAACAATCGAAAACCGTGCGCGCGAGTACGATGGCGCGCACGGTGCATTAGAGGGCGCGCAGCCAGATCAAACGCTCGCGCTGCAGCGCGGGTGCGCCACAGGCTAATGCGGTTGTGTGCCAGCGCTGCGCGGCTTGGCGTTCGCTCTACTGGACTGTCACTCGATCTAAATGCGCTCTAATGGACTGCATTAAACAGCGCCCGATGCGCGTGGCATGCGCGTGGCAGGACGAACCGAGCCTCTCGTGCGCGCTCCCGACACCTCGCCGCGGAGCTAGACTGCGGGCCGCGCCGCTACGGCTACTTAGCCGAGCCAATTCGATATCTGCAGCCGAATAAATGCCTTGATAAATCGCGGCCTCCACTCGGGCTAAAAGCGCGCGCTCTCTCTCTCTCTCTCTCTCTCTCTCTCTCTCTCTCTCTCTCTCGCCAGCTATTTGCCTTGGGGGAATAATAAAAATCCATTTCCGCAGATTGCCGTCGATCGATCGCTAATAAAATTAACTGCGAGCTGAAAAAAACAGCGGAACAGAGTACGGAGAGGGAGAGAGAGAGAGAGAAGCGCGCGCGTAGATGAAATGGATTTGTACTGGCTGCGCGCGCAATTAAACAAAGTGCTGCGAAAAATCCGCAACTTGTTGAGCGCCTTAAATATTCATCGCTCGGCACTTAATAAGTGCGCATTTTTCTCGCTTCTCGGGGCGCAGACGCCGAGGCCACGCAACATCCAAGGCAAGCAGTAGCGGCCTAATGGACACTCTCTTAGCGTAATTAAAAGTAAACACGTGCGCGGCCTGCGGACGCTTATCGGCTGCACGCCTATTCAGCGCCCATTCATATCCCCCATTGTCCCGCTAATGATAAATCAACAAGCCGCCGCGATCGTCGCGCTCGGCCTCGATAAGCCCTGCGAAGAACCTCGTGTCGCCGACGAGTTTCCGCCGCGCGGAGACGCGAAGAGACGCGACGAGCGTTTCGCTCGCTACGTGCGGCCCGTGGGACTGCGGACGGCGTTAACGAGCCGACTCGGAGTATAATGGCGGCCAATCGAGCAGCTCGCGGGAGCTGAATTTTTGGCAGGCAGCAGACGAAGAAGGAGCACGAGGATGACGCGGAGGAGGAGAAGGAGCAGCGGCAGCAGCAGCAGCAGCAGCCAGCACAAGACGCGCTCCTTTGAGAGCTGCGCGCAGCTGCAATCAATTATGCAGATCGCGCGAGGAATTCGCGCAGCCGGAAGAAAAGAAGAGAGGGCGCAAGTCGTTTAGCCCTGCGCTTTGAAGTCGCTGGCGCGTAATGTCAGTGGTACTTTGGCCGCGCGCAGCGACCGCTCTGCTGCGCGCATCGGCTGTCAAGCGGGCCGCGCTTTCGCGAATCGAATTGTCATTGCGGGGGCAGCGAGAGCGCCCAAATAGCCAGCGACGCCGACGGACGAGCCTTATTTCGAGTTAATTGGCAAAGTTGCGCGAAAAGAAAGGGCCAAAGAAAGCGGGACAGGGGATTAACGGGGGATCAGAAATTTGCCGTGAAAATAAAGCGCGCCAGCGAGAAATAACGACGGTGACAGACAGAGAGAGAGAGAGAGAGAGAGAAAGAGCGAGTGGGGCTGGAAGAAAGAGAGAACTGCAGGTACTAGCCTTTGTTTGTCGTTCGCTCCAATTACCTCCAACCCGGTAGCTTCGTAATTAACTCCCACTCATTTAACAAACTTTACTTTTAATGTTTTAAAAATAGTAATTAGCAGCGCCGAGAGAGCGAGAGAGAGAGATGGAGGGGGGGGGCTGTAATTAACTATCATGCAACCCCTTTCCGAGCGCTCAACTGAGAGAGCGAGCAAGGAGGTAATTGGAGCGGAGTCTTATATACGGGAATAAAGGCTCTCGCTTAAAACTGCACGCGTGCAAATCCATTAACCCCCTCGAGTTCTTATACTCGCGCGAGCAATTAATCGTCCTCTGGAAAGCAAGAAAAAAAAAGCAAGCGCTTATTTATTTGTCTATAGTGAACTATCGAGCGCTTCCCTTTGGACTGCTCTCTCTCGCTCTCTCGCTCTCTGCAGTTGCTGTGTCGGACGCTCGCCGCGTCGCGATTCGATCCAAGCGTGGCAGCATCGCCAGCAGAGCGCGAGCCGAGAAGAAAACAAAGGATTCGAATAGACTTGTTACGCGCTGCTCGGCATTTTATTGGCCAAGCCTGCCGCGAGCAGTACTTAAGAGGCTTCAGTGTATCAACACACTGCAGCCGAGGATTTTGCTCTCGTTGGAATACCACGCGGTCGTTTTACTCGCGACTACGCCTCTCCTCTCCGTTGCGAGTGGCTGGCGAGTGGTGGGACCCTCGCTTGCTCGCACACCTATTTTTACGCACACTTACATCAGAAACAATCTTCTTTAAGCGTCGCTCTCCCCCTCTCCATCCCCTCTCTCTCTCTCTCTCTCTTGGCCGCGCGCGCGGGACTCGACATTCTTCGCGGCCTTCTACGTCCCGACCATTTGCTCCGGCTTTACCTGGTCGAACTTACGATCGAGCCAACTTATTCGCAGCTACCGAGGTCCACGAAGAAAATCGTCCGACGTCTATCGGTTCGACTGACGAATCGTCGAGGGAGGCAGCAGCGCCGATTGAGCGACAAACTACGAGTGGCAAAGGTCTACGGGAAGGACAGCCGGTTGGATTGTTCCGGAGTAGTGTAGCACCGAGCCAAGATAAAAGCGGAGAAAAAAAGGTCGTACAGCGGGCGTTCGGATCGCGCATGTATCATTCAGCAGTAGCAGCAGCAGCAGCAGCAGCAGCAGCAGCAGCAGTCGCCCGACAAGTCATAGGTGGTATAGGAGCGTCGCGTCGGCGGCAAGAATGAATTAGGCATGCCGGGGCCAGTACGACATACGCTTGCTTGCTTGCTTGCTTGCAGCCTCTTTTTCAATATTAAACAGGATTTAAATTTCGTTCGGCGTGACGACGACGACGACGACGACGACGACGACGACGACGACGTCCCGACGAATTTGCTGGCGAATCGTTTAGAGAAGAGCTGCTGAATGATTGAGTGGCGAAAGAAGACAGCTAGCTTCTGCCGCTCCTTCGTCTTCTTTGCTAAATAAATATTGAGTCGCCGACTCCTACTTGATAATTCTAGCCACAGTTCTCGCGTGTGAATTCGCCCTCTCTCCCTCCTTCACTCTCTCTCTCTCTCTCTCTCTCTCTCTCTCTCTCTCTCTCTCTCTCTCTCTCTTTACGCCCTGACGTTCGACGATTACAAATTGCTGAGGCACAACGACGAACCGACTCATTTGACCTCTGATTTTTCTTTTCCTTCCTCTCTCTTTTTCTCTCTCTCTCTCTCTCAGCGATGCCGCAGAATTATCGCGCAAACGCAAACGCAACATGTCGCTCGCGCGTAAGCCGATACGGACTTTGGCCGTTTCACGCGTGTATACTTGTCGCAGGAATTGCGAGTCGCTCGCCCTTGCGCCACCGTAGCCGTGGACTCACGACAATGCTTCCTGCGATTTAAACTCGCTGCAGCTGCTTTCGACTCTCGTTCAAATTTGAATATATATCGCAACGCGTTTTACGATTATTGGCAGCTTTTACACGCGATATTCCCGCCAATTGGCAATAAGCTGAGATATTTATTATTAATTCATTTCTGCAGTAGTGAAGTATAAAATTTAATGCATACACACGCGCGCGCACACACGTACACACACACACACACACACACGAGTGAATCATAAAACTTTTTTTTAATGTTCTTAGGAGCCATAAAGCCGTACATTTTTGTGAGTCATATTTTGCAGCCACTCAGGCATACGGCGTCCCTCGTAGTATTCGGTTCTATGGTTCTATAATTAAATTTTTATTCGGCCGCGCAAAATAGAGCTCCGAAGAATTTTACGACAGAGCGGCCCAACTAATTCGCCGGATTATTTACAGTTGGGCGACGATTACGCCGCGGAATCAGCGCGACACGGCGGCAAAAGCGCGCGCGCGCGCGCATCGATTGCGAGCGTCCCACATTAGAAATTACGACGAGGACGGATAATAACGCACGATGATTTGCCCCCGCCAGACAGATTTGACAGGCGCGCCCGTGGGCCGGGCGGCTAATAACAGGAATTTCAATGTCGAGCTGGTTTTTATGCTCGCGGGCGCAGCACACTGCCGCGGTATAAATAAGCCCCGCGCGCGCACGATAATGAATCAATTCGCCGCGGAAAAACCAATAAGCCGAATGATTGCATGCGCGAGGTCTGCGCGTTTTTCAATTAATTTAGATTACAAAGCAACACGCTCGCGTCGCGATCATGTCTGGCCTACACCCTCGCTAATTATTTTCGTAGCCGAGCGCACCCTCTGCCCCTCCCGCGTTTTCGGCCGCCGAGCGAAAAGGCACCGAGTCTCGATACTTATCTGCAATAGAGCGCGACGCGCGATCGGCCAAAGTGCGGCTTAACGAAGAGCCGTAAAGGCCACATTAATTTGCGCGGTAATCGCTGCGTATGCGTAGAGGAACGCGCGACGAGACTAATTCGCGGACGCGGAAAATAAAACGGACGCGGCGGCTGCGGCCGGTCGAAAGTGAGTTGTAAAAGCGTCGTAAACCGGTCGGCCTGGACGTGTGTCCCTTCGCGCGGGTCGGGACCGGCCATCACCGAAAAGCAACATCGATCTCGCCTTGACTGCGAGCGCGGCGCAGCCGGCCACCACCATTGGCTCGCGCCGGCGAGGTGTCGAGGCGCCGTCGAATGGTAGCGAGCGGCCCGCGGTGAAAGTGCAAGCAGCTGGCCCGCGCGCTGCCGGCTCTCGACTCGTTATTAATTTTTTCAGCCCGGCAATGATCGTTAAGCGGCCGCCCGAGCGAGCGCGCCTGCATGCGCGCGCAGCTAATCGCCAATCACTAACACTTGACAGCTAATTTATAGCTGGCGTTTATGATGCTGCTCATTCCTCGCTGTTTATTTTGGTTGCGGCCTCGCGCATTCCCCGCCAGCATCGCTCGCCCTCCTCGACTTTCCCGATGCCCCCGTCCGCGGCGGAGCTTGCGCAACGCTGATTATCAATTAGCGGCAAGACCACTGGCGGACGGGCAAATCCGCTCGGCAGCCGAGTGCGCGCACAAAGCCGAAATAAGATTCAGCCCAGGTCGCGCGCTCGTCAGCTCGCCATAAATCGATCAACCCTTAACCGCTCGGTTTACTACCGGCGTGCGCGCAGACAGGCGCACAGGGAGAGAGAGAGTCTCTCGCTGAATAGCGCGCGTGGGCCGGAAGTCAAAAAATCGTCCTCACAAATCACGAGGCGCACAATGGGACGATTGTGCGCCTCGCGACTCCGCGCGTCGACAAACAAGGGCATCCTAACCCCCTAACTAACTACTGGATGCTGCCGGCGCTGCTGCTGCTGCTGCCGCCGCTGCTGCTACTACTGCTGCTGCCGTTGTTGCTGGGGTCAGGCAAATCTATTGCCGGAAGCGAATATATTCGCGGCGTGCGCATTTGTCTGTCCTCGCGAAGCATGGAAATTGGAGAAAGACGACGACGACGACTCACTTTTATTCGGCGCGCGACTGCGGGATTGATTCGCAACTCCCCCCTGCCCGCAAGTCCGCGCCGTTTTACGTCGAATTTTTATCACCGAACGCCCAATTTATTACCCGCCCAGATTTTTATGTCAGTAGCTCCGTTTTTTCATTTTTCAAATGGCGCCGCCGCCGTCGCTGCTCGCTCGCGCGGTTATCGCAAACAACTTGATAAAGGGCCGAGCAACAGCGAAAACAATGGACAGAGGCCAGGCTCATTTGCAACTCTGGTCATCGACGGTCGCGCGCCCACGAGAGGCAAGGGGCCTTGCCGAGGTACGTCGCGCTAAAAGCTCTCTGATCGATGACTGATCAATTAGCGCGCGGACGCGAGGCAGAACCAAGCTCGCGCGAGCCTCTTCCGCTTTCTCCGTTGTCCTTGTCGCCGCCGCCGCCGCCGCCGCCGCCGCCGCCGCGCCAACTTTTCTCCGCCGGGCAAAGTTGCGCAATCCCCCGCAAGATGTATACGGCCAATGGCATCCTTAACGACCTCTAACGGGACTCGCGAACGATAATCGCGCGGCCCGCGAACAGCGCCAACTTTCTTTCTAATTAAAAATATAAATAAACTAGCGCCGGCGGATACTCGGTGGCGCTCAGCTGCGTTCGGGCTTTTTGGCGAGACGACAACGCCGCCGATCGGACTAATTACAAGCCAAACGAAAACGAGCCGTCGACTCGACGCGGCTCCCTCGGTCCGTGCCGCGGAAGCGCGAAGGTCCGCGGGCGACTTTCGAGGGGTCGCTCGAGCTGGCGGCCCCTCGTAGGCGTCAGCTGACTCGAGGGCAGCCGAGGCCGTCGGACGCTGATCGAGCTCCTCGCCGCTGAATTATTTATCCGGCGCTCATTGGCATAGTCATGAGTTGGCGATCATTTATCGGCGCTACGTAGCTCGGGCGCTGCGGACACGGGCGGCGCGGCGATTTATCGTTGACGGCGATCGATCATTGCCGCCATCTCGCGCACTCGTCGCGGAGCTCTTGCCGAGAGCTGGCTCGTCCTCGGCGCCAGCCTACGCCGGTTAGCGAGTGGTGCGACTGCAGCACCTCCCGCCTGGTTTGTTATAGTCGGCCGACGCGACGCCGCGAGTAACGCTCGTAAACGGAGGACGAGTCCGGCGAGCTGCGACAGTCGTCGTCGTCGTCGTCGTCGTCGTGCGCTCGTACGGCGAGGTGGATGAAGCGGCTCGGATCGCACGCGCGCATTCGCACGGATTAATAAACTAAGTGTGGCTGCCCCGTACGGCCGGCGCCGCGCGGCCAGTAACGCCCAGCTCGCGTAAATCACGACGCCGCGCTCACGTCTTCGCCTTTTTCCTGCTCTTCTGCCCCACACTGCGCGTCTCTCTTCCTTTTGCGCCACGCGCCGACGCTCCGCGTTTTTTTGCGCTAATAACGCACACGAGAGGAGCCCCCACATCGCTCGCCGCGGCTCGGCCGAGCCTGTTTTTTGCCCGCTAGTGCTCGCGCGTAGACCTGCTCGCTTGTTTACTTCCGGTAACAGGGATGATGTTGCAATTGGACGGCCTGGCGCACCGACGAATCCAAGCTCCATCGACTTATTGCTCTCTGTTTTCGCACAAAGTCTCGTCAAAGCTTCCACGTTTACTTGAAAACTGACGTAATTCCGCGTAGTATTCTCTCATAGCTTCCGTTTTCGGCGCGATTGCTCATGCGCATGCCGCAGCGCTGCCTGCCGCTATATGTTTTCCCTTCCTTCCGCTCGATTTCTATTGACTTTGAAGGTTATCGAGCCGATGTTGTTCCTCCGTTTATTCAATATCCGTCAACGATAAAAACTCAATGACTATGTTCCAGTCGTCAAGGACCTAATTGTTTTTCGCGCGAAAATTCAGCTTGGATTGCCCGTCTGACCACGCTCGACCGATACTACTGACGTCGTATTTGTCGATTCGGTTCGATTCGACTTGGGTCTGTCGCCTACGAGTTCCGTCCACGCGAAACCCCGTTGGAAGAGAAGAAAATGTCCGGCGGTCGAGTGCAAGGTAAAACAGTAGGGGCTGGCTCGCGGCGCGTTGCCCCGGTGATATTATGCCTCGGATCGGACGCGCGACGTCGCGTCAGCTCGCGGAAGAAGGCACGGGTCGGACCCCGCACCGCAAGCCGCCGCGTAATTTCATTCGGGCGCCGGCAGCAGCCGTTCTGGAGACGCAGCGCCGGCCGATCGCGCGGCGGCAACGACGGAGATCGAAAAATAATGCGGCGGCCGGGCCAGCTGCAGTCTCCGGCGCAGCGGCGGGCAGAGCGGCGGGCAAAGCGGTGGGCAAAGCGGTGGGCTCGAGCGAGCGGCAACTCTGTGTGTGCTCGCGGCAAACGCACGACCGGCGGCTAATAAACGTAATTAGCCGGGGCTGCAGCGCAAGGCAGAGCTTGTCCACGTATATCGCGCATGTGTGTTCATCCGGCCGTGGACGCATCGATCGGCCGGCGCTCGGCCGGCGCTCGGCCGGCGCTCGGCCCGCCGCCGGCGAGGCACGGGCCTCTTGCTCTCGCGAGGTCCGCGCGTCGGGCCGCGTCGCTCAAACGAGCAGCTTCCATTCGTCCGCGATCGCGCGCACATAATGCGCGTGGCCATTTCCCTTTAATTTCCTGCGGGCTCGGCGCTCGGCCCGCCGGGCTGCTTTTTACATACTCATAAAATTGGCCGAAACCGGGCGTCGCGCGCGGCCGCGCCAACCAAGCGAGCGTCGGCGTCGGGGGCGGAAAAACGGGCTTCCGGGCGCGGGGCCGAGCGATGGCCGCAGTCGCGAGCTCGATATCCCGAGCGGACGTCGCGGAAGCGGGCCTCATTGTTATTCAATTCGCCGACTGCAGCCGGCGCGCTCGCCGGCGACGGATCTCCGGGCGCGCGTCTCGCGGCGATAAATATCAAAAATAACGAGCGCCCGCGGAAGGTGCGAAGCGCTGCCCCCCCAACAATGGACCAATTACGCGGGAGCGCGCCTCGGCCGCCGATAGCGATCGGGAGCGTCAGGTGCGGTAATGGTCGAGCGACGCCCCGCGGTGCCCGCGCGCGACGACCGCCGCGGACGAATCGTCGCGAGCGAGGGCGCGAGGCGTTTGCCCGGCAAAGTAAAACAGCCAGAGCGGCGGCGCAGCAAGTACAACACGCCGGCCAAAGTCCATTCAATCTAGTACTTGGCGGACAGCCGGAGGGCTGCTCTCGGACGCGCGCGCCCGACGCCCGGCAAAGGGGTTCGCCGCCGAGCAGTCGGCCGAGGGACGGGGGTGGCAGTTTAATATCGGATAATTGAATCCGAGCTGCCCCCGCTCCGCGCGCGGATGGCCGAGAGCCGCGTCGGCTCTCTTATTGCGAGACGCCAAATGAGAGTGGAGCGCGCCGCCTCCGCGACAAGCGGCGCCCGGCCCGACCCGCCGCCCATTGATGCGCTTGCCGCAGCGAAAAACGCTCGGCGGCAAGAGGCCCGGCGCTGGGCCGCTGCGCCGAGTCCTCGCTGCAGTCGCCCGCGGCGCTGCCGGCGATCGACGGCCGATCAACTAACGAATTTCCATGCCGCCCTCCGGTCTGCCGGATGGCGTAGGCGTCGGGTAGTTTTATTAAAGTGCAAAAATTGGAGGAGGCGGCGCGGCCGCGTCTTGGAGGAATGCAATATTTCGACGGATTCATTTGGCGGAAACATTTCTCCGCCTCGTTGTCTCACTCGGGCGCAGCGGCGGGCGGGGGGGAGCACGCGGGCGCGCTCGTGAGAAAAAATTCAATCAAATCCCAAAGGTGCCGCGCGTGCTGAATTCTCGAGACGCGTTCCTCGCCCGGAGACGAGTGCCGTGCGAGCGGGGGAGCGCGGCTGGGCGGGGAGACGCGCGCGAGGCGAGAATGGCGCGCGCGAGCTGCGCCCGCGTCTCCGCGAGAGTCCGCGCCGCTGGCCCACATCGCGCGATCGCGACTGTCACGGCGGCGGAGGCCGGGCCGAGAGGACTCGTGGAACACTCGCGAGAGTGGCTTTCGCGAGCTGCCGCGTGGCATAGGCATGCGAGGCAGAGGGCCGTTATTGATCGACTCGACTTCGCCGAGGGACGGACTGGCTGCGTGTGCGCGTGCAACAAAAATGCAGCCCCGCGAGCGACGCGTACGAGCGGGCGATCACGCGCGCGACGCTCGACGCTCGACGCTCGGCGATCGACGAGCAGAGCGAGCAGAGCGAGCAGAGCGAGCGGCCGTTGTCTCTGCTGGCCGGCTCTGGCGACTCGCAACTGGAGGGGCTGAGCGCTCGCAAAAATTGACGACTAATTAAACGAACGATGCCCGACTGGAGTTGAGTAATCCGATGTTTAATAAGAGCATTAGGTGTCTCGAGAGCGGAGCACGCGGGGGAGACGCGAGGGAAAGAGGGTCTGGCTGGGCTGTCGAGAGTCTTGAAGAGGATCTCGTCGTAGCACGCGGCTTATAAATCGGCCGCGCGATAAAAATGCAATCAAAGTCGTTTGGGTAGGTGGGCGAGCGCGAGGCGGCGCTTGGCGGCGCGACGAGAGGGCTAATTAATTAAGTGACGCCCTTTTTAATTTGGAGCTGTCGCCGTCGCGGCTCGCTTATCGCGCGGCCGCCTGCATTCTTTGGGAATTAAAATTTTTCTCGATGGTGCCGTGCGACGCTCGAGCGCTCGGGCGCCCGAGAGAGGGCAAAAATGACGTATCAATATCAGCCGTGAGCCAGAGAGAAGGAAGGTGGCAGCGTGTTGGCGTTGCACGGCTCATTAATTCGACTGGTCGTCGAGGCCGCGAAATGTTGAAATTCAAGAGCGTGACTCACAGAGCGGAGAGTGAGAGAGCAGAGCCGCTCGCCCGACCGCTAGCCGTGTCCTTCGAGATATTCGCAGTGCACGCGAGCGCCGAGCCGCTCTCCTTCCTCGTTCCTCGCCTCTCTCCTCTATTCGCGTAGAGTCCTGTGCCACCTACCCGTCGCCTCTGCGCTCCTAATCCAGCCAGGACTCCGCTTACTTGCCGTTGCGCGGCGCTCGCTCGCCCGCTCGACCTCGTTTCCAGCGATCATCCTCTCCGAAGAATTACTTTACAGCGGGCTTTACCGAAATTTAATTTCAAGTAATGGCCGTAATCGCGGCTGGTAATACAAGCTACTTTCGATTCCCGTTATACCTGCGAGGCGAGCCGACGATTAACGCCGACAAAAGCCAATTTTATTTTAGCCCACTCGGCTTATGAAAAGCACTCGGGAATTTCGTATTTTTCACAAGCTCGCGCGGCACACTTTCCTCTCTTCCGTCCCCCCTTTTCGCCTTTTCGCCTTTTCGCCTTTTCGCCTTTTCGCCTTTTCGCCTTTTCGCTCGCGTTTCATTTGGTTATCGGCCATATTGAATAACGGTTGAAAGCCGGCCTCGTTTCGCCACCGAAAAACACGCTGCCAGGCCAATTTGTTGATCGCTAACGAAAATTGATTCGATCGCTGTTTAACAAAGGCGATCGCTTGGCAATTGGATTGGGCGAGCGATGCTTTCCAGCGCAGGTCGGTGATGTTGCTGGCCGCGGCGCAGCTATACGCAGAGGCACTTGGCACACGAGCGGAATTCGCGAACTCAAGGTCAGTCAGTCAGGCAGGCAGGCAGGCAGGCAGGCAGGCAGGCAGGCAGGCAGGCAGGCAGCAGGCACCGCGAGCGATGCGCTCGAGGCGGCTAGGCGCGTTTGCGCGCATTTGCATGCGTCTAGCGAAAGTCACCGCTCGAGCGAGAGTCAACGAAGAGCGCGCGTACGGCGGGTTATTTATAGGGGAGCGGGGCAATCCTGACAGGATGCGACGCAGAGCACAATAGTGGGGGTACACGTGTTTGGCGCGCCTGCAGCAGAGAGCCAGCGAGCGTCTATTAGCGGCGAGAGGTAGCTCGAACAATGGCCTCCATTAACGGACGCAGAGCGGCCGCCGTTAATGGCCAAATTGTGCGCCAAGTCATTTGTACGCCCGAACTTGGGCTCGGCGCTCGGGAAGCCTGCAGCGTCAGCTCGGCGAGGGCTTTGTCGTCGACGCGGCCACCGCCGAGCAGTCGGCCGCACCGGAGATCGGACGCTCGGCCGCCTCGCAACTAGCTCCTGTCGCTCGATTCAACTTGGCAACACTTACGCTTCTTCCCGCGGCGAAGCCGCTCGGCACGAGCAGGGAAAGCCTACGCTGCTGCTACTGCTGCTGCTACCGCTGCTGCTGATGCTGCTGGTGCTGGTGCTGGTGCTGCTGCTCCGTCGCCACGTGCTCGTCGCTCGCTCGCCCGGCGCTGCGGGCACATCCACGAGGACGCTCACCGCTCGCTAGCCGCGGCCTCGAGCTCGGCTGGTCGTCGACGAGCAGCGGTCAGCGTCATGGGCAGCGCGAGCTCGTCACCGCGAGCTGGCAACGGCGGCACTGCACCGCGCGCAAGCGAGACTCCACGAGGTTAGGTAGCTGGCGAGATACGCGCGACGCTCGCTGCCGGCAGACTGGACTGCCGGAGCATCCGAGAGGCGCTGACGGCTGGGCCGAACTCGCGATTCTGCGCGCCGCGGGCGCCGCCGGCTGCGCTCCCGCTGCCGCCGCGGTGCCTCCCACTCGCGCGCCTCGCTTTCGGCTCCCCGTGGGCCGGCCAATTGCTCCGCTCGCCTTTTCCGCGACCGGACCCGGCTCCTTCCGGCACGCCGTCCCCCGCGGGCAGCGCGCCGGCCCGGGTCGCCCGCGACCGGCGACGGAGGCCTCCGCGCGGCGGCCGAGCGCGGGCGCGCGTACGCGGGCGCGGAGGTGGGCGCAGCGAGTGTCGCGCGGCGGCCCGAGGAGCCGAGCCCAGCGCCATCTGGCGAAGGCGCGAAGAGCACTCGAGCGGCGGAGCGGCTCGGCCAAGCGAGCGGCCGAGCGGCGCGCCCCGCGCCGCGGCCGCGCCGTCGTCCGCGTCCTCGGCGGCCGGCCCCGGCGGCGGCGCGGGCGGCTCCGAGGCGCGACCGCGTCCGCGGCCCAGGGCGGGGGCCGGGGCGACGCGGGGCTCGCGCGCGGAGAGCACGTGCGCGCGGAGGCGGCCGAGGGCGCAGGCGCGCCACGCCCTCGCCGCGCGAGGAGGAGCGAGCTCGCGCGCCGAGCCACTCGCCATTGGAGACTCTTTCACCTGGCGCCGCGGCCGCGGCTGGGATGCCTCCCCCGCCGCGCGCGCACACCTGCGCGCCGGTCCGCGCGCCAACCTCCGCCGGCGGCCGCGCGACCGGTACCGGGCCCTCCGCGCGCGCGGCCCCGGCCAATCTCGCTCTCCGCGAGGCCGTCGATGGCCGGGCCTCTGCGGGCGCGCTGTCCCCGGCGGACCGATGGGCTCGCGCCAGTGCCTATCTTTCGCCCCGGGGCTCGGCAAATTATTGTCCGCTCGCACGAAAGACGCGCGCAGACGGGCGAGCCTGGCGCGAGCTCGTCTGGCCCCAGCCTGCTTTCGCGCGATGGAAGCTTCGCTCCTCCGAGGCAGATGGTCTAGAAATGCGAAGTGACCGCTGAAACACGCCGGTCGATCGATCGTTCGACGGATACATCGTTTTGAAGCGGCAAACTTGCGGCTGACGACGTTCCGATAGCATCAGGCGCAACTTATCCACCGGCGACTGCTCACGCACCGAGTGCGTAGCTCGCTCGTCAAGTGGTCCTTTACAAGTAGATAACAAGTATAAATTATAGAAATGTATATACATGTTCTCGGTGAAGCATTTCGTGACAGATCTCAATTGGATAAAGGTCGCGCCACGGGTCGGAGATTGTATCTGCGCGTGTAAATTGTATGTAAATGCAGTGGCTGGCGTTGCATGTCAAAGGATTCGGAGCAGCTGCGTATTTTTCCGGAAAAGCCCGATTCCGAACAGGCGATTCGGAAGGAGCCGCGCAGCTATGAGGCGGCTGACCGGCGATAAGCTCGGAAGGGAAAACAAATAAATACAGAGACAAATAAATAAATAAATAGGCTCGCGGTCGGTGTCGCGGAGTTCGGTGGTGCGCGCGCGCCGTGCGGGGCGGGGGAGGGGGGCGAAAATGATCGATGGCTCGAGGGCTCGCAGATAGGGATCTGGTGTGGCGCGCGGCGAGTCTCGAGATGCCGAGGCGATAGGCGTAATGATATGCCTCTGGCGCGAGGCGCGCGGCTCGCGTGTTGCTTTTCTCCAAATCAATAGGGCAAATAGCGGCGGCGGCGGTCGCGCGCGGATGAGCCCGTAACGAGCGGCGAGCTGCAGCCGGCGCGCGGGAGAGAGGAGCGAAGCCAAGCGAGGCGTAAGCCCCGGAGGAGCGACGCAGCGCCGAGAACTGCGGCTCGCTCGGAAAAGTGCAAAACGCTTTGGCGAACGCGCGCTTTTGTTCGGAAAACAAAAGGGCCGAGGCACCACGTCGCTTGGCTTCGCCCGGCTTCGGCCTCGGCCTCGGTTCCGCAGCCGGCAGCGACCGAAACGCCCGGCCCCGGCTAAGCTCTCGCGCGAACGAAGCCGCCGCCGAGCAAAAGTGCGCAGCCAGCGGCGGCTCCGTTTCTCGCCGAGAGCAAATCTGTCGCGCGCGCGGATAAGCGCGGCAAAGCTCCGGATTACCCGGCCGTGCTGTAACTTATTTTTCACCGCTCGCGTCTTCGCTGCAGCCCCGAAACACAATGCCAGCGCGCGCCGGCTGCTGGGCTATCGGACTCGGCGGTTCCACCTGCGCTCGTGACTCTCGCGTATAGCTGGCCTACGCGGACCGGCATTTGCATGAGAATGCCGGCGCGTTACGGACCAAAGTCGCCTCTTTTCTTTGCGGCCCGAACAGCGCTGCTCGCGACTCCAAGGCGCAACGCCACCGCGCGACAGCGCTCTCCCTGCCAAACGATCGACCGATGATTCGGATAAAAATCGCTGGCGAGTTTGCCAAAGGAAAATACCAATGAGCACTCGAGTGCAGCCTACAACGCGCATCGTACTTAACGAGTAGGCATATCGCGAAAGGATAAACGCCAGCGAGAGAGAGAGAGAGAGAGAGAGAGAGAGCGAGCGATAGCGGTAACGAGTTGAAAAATGCAGGCGGCTGCCTGGGCATCCTCGCGAAAGAGCCCTCGAACAATCGAGGCTCTCGAGTGCACTCTCATCTCTCTCTCGCGCTGGCAAAAGTTCGCTCTCCAGATAAACGCTCTCCCGGCTTATCAAATACTCGCCGAAGTGCCTTTTTGATCCGCGATGAACATCGGAAGAACGAAAAAGAAAAGAGAAAAAGAGGAAAAAACGGGAAAACAAAAAATTTTGCCGCTTCACATCCGCATGTCGGTGCAGGCGCACGCGTATCATTCGCAGCGGATTAGCATTGCGCAACTATCGAGCTTCCGGACTCGAGGAGGATAATGTGCGCGGCGCAGGGGCTTAGCGCGGGGCTGAAACAAAAAGGCGGAAAAAACAAAACAAACAAAAGAACGCCCGCAGCGCGAGATTTACGCGCGCGGGATCGACGGAAAACGAGACCGGGAGCGTCGCGCGGCCGGCGGAACTGCAGCACTCGGACGGTCGTCCTCGCGGAAGAGGCCCGTCGCGGCGAGCGAGCTTTCGGTCGATCGTTACGCCGGGCTCGAGCAACGCCTTCGGCCGGCCGGGAAGAGCGAGTGCCGTGGGAGAGCAAGCCGGCTCGCGCATCCTCGCGCCCCTGCCACCTGCGAAAGCTCTCCCCCAAGGCTCTCGGCTTGGCCGCGCGTGTAATTGTCCGTTTTACGGCGCGCCAACGGAGACCGCGCGCTCTTCTCTCCGCGCGATGTGCGCGCCGGCCGGAGCATCGTTTATTTCCCGCTGCCGACGCTTTACCTGCCAGTTGTTCACATTTTTATCGCCGCCATAACCGAGCGCGCGCGGCCGATTCTCTCGCGCGCTTGCCATTTCCCAGCTCCGCGGCGGATCCCATGTTTCTTTCAGCGCGCGGCATTCGACATTGCCGCGAGAGGCGATTGAGCCGCGCTGCTTTTCTTTCTTCCTCCCCTCGCTCCTCGTCGCTCCGCTCATCGCTCCTCGTCGGCGGTCGGCGTAAAAAGGCCGCGAGCGCGCGCGCGCCCAATAAGTTGCACGATAAAGCGAACGAGCTCCGCCGGAGCGAGCGCCAGGCAGAGTATAGAGCACGGCAGACGACGAGATTTGCGTGCAGTCGGGCCGGCGCACAATAGCCCGAGTATCAGATCGGAGAGCGCGAGGTGCTACGTGGCTACGAACGCGAGCGTTAGAGTCCTAATTCGTCGAGCTGCTCGGCTAATCTGATGCACGGAGGAAGCTTCGCTCGCGCGCTCGCAATCGCGCTCCGAAACTTGTCCGCGAGCATTATTCGGCGGAGATGCTTGGCGCCGATCCCGGCGACGATCCCGGCGACGATCCCGGCGACGAATCCGCGACTGCTCGGCCAGAGGCATCGGCTCGCCTCCGAGCAGTGCTCGGTGTCGACGCGCCGCGGTTTCTTCCCGCGAGCAAAGTTTGTTTTATCGGCCAGGGACAAGCGGCGTATTCCTAATCCCCGTGATTTACAGCTGGCAATCTAATCGAAAGTCAGTCGGCCGGCGAACTTGGGCGGCTCGCGTCTAATCGCAGAAAAGAGATATCCGAGGCAGATATCGGCGAAGACTCGCCCCGGGGACTCCGCCGTAGCCGAGCGCGCGCGTGTCGGTGTGTCGGGGCGCATACCTCCGCCGCGGAGTAATAAGCACCTGCCTGGAAAGCCGCCACTTGATTCATTTCGACGTAAGTAGAGGCTTTGCCCTCTCTCTCTCTCTCTCGCTCTCGCTCTCGCTCTCGCTTTGCTCCGGGGCTTTTCGGGCCGAGAGCTCGATGCTGCGCTCCAAGTCGAGATTTCAGGAGAACGAGAGGGGCTGGACTCGCTCTCGAGAACAATGCAAAAAGAAGTCGGAGAGAATGCAGGCGTGCCAATCGCTTGGATTACCTGCAGCCAGAGCTCGCTTGCCCTGGCATTTATATCAGCCTGCTATTTTTACAATCATTTTTACAGTTGGAGCCTACCCTGTTTCGTTCTCTGCTCTCGTATGCGTGCGCTTTACTTCCCCCCCCCCTCCTCCAGCCCTTTTTGTTTTTAATCCTCGAGCTTTTTCGCTCGGCTTTTGCCATTCTTTTATATTATCCGCGGCATGCCGGTAGCCGTGCGAAATTTCCGCTTCTTTTTTTCTTCCGAAAAATCCCTGCGCTTGCGCTCCGAGTCCGAAAGTTAGAAAAATAAAAGAGAAACACGCGACCTTTATCGCCGTTCGCAGAGAAATCTACCGCCGTTAAAACTTTTAATTTGTTCGAAATACTTTCAATGGACATTTATTACAGGCAACGTTACGACGTTTAATATATGTTCGGCTGTTGGCTCAGCTTTTAATGCCTTTCAAAGATACTTCTCGTTCGTTTTGCCGGCAAATTTGAATATTAGCATGGAAAACGTTTGGGCATTCGAAAATGACGCGGCAGAAAAATGCGAGACAAAGGCTGGCGCGCGCCGATGGAATTATTAGAGGGGGAAAAAGGGCGAGTGATGTTCGAGCGGGCAACGTTGGGAATTGTGGAAAAACGATCGAACAAGGTTATCATTTAGCAGATGCGGCGGGCGCTTCGTGGAAGTACTGCACAGCGAGCAGCAGCGGCGGCGGCGGCAGCGGCGGCAGCGGCGGCGGCAGTTGCATTATTTGCGATACTCGCGCCGAGGTGGAACGCGAAAGTTGACAGAGCAGCGGGAGCCCGCAAAGTTTTGACGCCAAAGTCGGATAGACAGGACTGCAGCGCGGGCGGAACTCCACTGGCGTCCTATGAATTACTGATGAATCGCGCAAGCTCTATTTGACTTTTCTCCGGGGAGCCTTTATTTTCCGTCGTTCTAAGCTCGCCCGAAAAATAGAAGAGCGACGCGGGGAAATACGTGTCCGCGCGGCCGGGAGCCCGCACGCACCGCTAATCCCTGCATAATTCGCCGAGCGAATCGCGCTGCAGAAATTCGTGCCAATCCGGCCGCTGAACGCTGCTGGACGCTCCTTGCCGAACGAACGACCAAACAAAGGCCAAGCCAAACAAAGCCGAAGAGGCGGGCGGCAACAAGGTCGCGCGGACAGGGCGAAATAAAATTGCGCAAGTGGCGAGGAAAAGCGCCGAGGAGAGCGTGAGAGAGAGAGAGAGAGCGAGAGATATAAGTTAACGGGCGCGTTAAACGTTCCGAGAGAGCGCGAGCGGAGCTGCGGAATGTATATACACAGGCTCCCTCTTTTATTCCGAGGATAAAGTTACGATTAGCCGTGGCGGCAGCGACGCCGGGGTCTCGATTTTCAGGCGAGAAATTCGCCAGCGCGAGCAGACGTGGCTCGTAGCGCGGCTCGCGGAGGAGGGAGCTCGTGAAAAGTTAGTGGCGTGCGCACAGGCAGGCAGGCGGGCAGGCAGCTATACGCGTACGCGCGGCTTTAAATGTGCATTATTTGCGAATAATTTAGTTTTCGGCCGGGAATTATTCATGGCGCTCGGCAGCTAGCGCGGCAAATAAACGACGCGCTCGCTCGAGTTGATTGCAAACATTTATTCCAAGGCATCGCGGGCGCGCCGCGGGGCTTTTGCCGCGGACCGCCGCGAGACGCCGGCCGATCGCCGTGTGATCAGCGCCGCTCGAAACGCAAGCCGGCCCGCGGATCAAACGCCCGCGGATCGGATTATTTTTATGGCTGTTAATGGCAGCACGAGGCTCCCGTATCACCGTTGCGCCGTTTCACAAAGCCTCGCGAAAAATCAATTTTCCGCGGGCCGACTCTCTTTGTCGTGCCGGAGCCGATCGAACAATTTGATATCCGTTTCATCCGCGTTTCTCCGCTCGCGGCGCATTCCTTTCGCAACTGCAATTCGGCGCCGGCCGAGCGCGCCGCCCTCCTCCTTGTTTATCCGGCCGGGGAATCGGCGCGCGCGCGGTCATTAATGCGATCCATTGGGCACTCGCCTGGGCGGTCATCGGCAAATGGCGCGCGACGCTGCGGGCCCCCGGCGGGCCCCCGGCGGGCCTCCGGCGCTCTCCTGGGCGCCGCGGCCGAGCATTAGACGTGTTAATGCTATTAGCCGACTGCGGAGAGGAGCTCCGATGTCGAGCGAAAGAGTGGAGCGCGCAAGGAGGCCAGCCTCCCCAATTGAAAATCCGCGAGCAGGATTTACGGAGTGCCGAGAGTGGAGGGCCGCCCGCCTAAATAGCCGCGCGCACTCGCGAATGCACTAATTGCTCGCACCTGCGCCGCTGCTCTTCGCTCATTTAGCGAATAATGGCCCAATTAGAAAATAATGATACGGGCGCTGCCCCCGCTTGTGCCGCCGCCTCGCCTCTCGCCGGCCTTTCATTACGCCCCAGCCGAATTATCCGCGCGCCTCCGTTATTACTTATGCAGCTTACGAGCGAGAAGTCGTCAAGAGCGCAAACGGGCAGCCCGCGGCCCATTCTCCGGCTGCTTTGTCGGCGCGATCGGGAAAAAGGCGTCCCCCGTCGCGGCCGCGCGTCACTTTCCAAGGGAGCGAGCAAACATTGACACGGCGCGCTCGTTTGCGCGCGCATCGGCGGCCCTCGCTCGTAGGCTCGGCGCAGCGCCTTCCATTAGCCCCCGAACCGGCGCGAGATAACGGTCAATGTTTGCTCGGCCGAGCGGCCGAGCGGCCGGTCCGCTGCTCTCGCCGATCGACTCGCTGCGATCGGCCGTCCTTGCGGCCGATTCTCGCGCGTCCAGTCAAGGCTGGTCGCGGGGCTGTTTGCGCGGGGGAGCTCGAGTGCGAGGGGCGGGCGCGAGCAGCGCCGAAAGATACCGGTGTCGAGTGGGTTTGCACAAGGAAGGCGAGCTTGTGTTTGCGGAGAGCCGCCTTGGATCTTTTCGGCTTTGACGGATCCGGCGCGGGGCGGGGCCGCCGGCCATTGACAATCGACTGGCTTTGAAAATAGCGGATACCTCGGACAATGCCGGCTCTCCGCGGTAGCGCGCGTAAGCCGCTTAGCGCTCGCTCGCCGCGGCTCGACGTCGTCGTCGTCGCTGTCGTCGTCGCCGCCGCCGCCGCCGCCGCCGCCGCCGCCGCCGTATTGACGTATAATATTCGCGAGAGCGCGCATCGCCTCGCTCGCCTCCCTCGCCGGCGCTAAGCATATTCCGAGAGTTTATTTAAAGTATCATCCCACGTGTGGATCTGCTTTGGCGTAATCTCGCGAAACGATACAGCTGCGCGCACTAATGCCGCCAGACGCCGGTATTCAGAGCGGCTTTATTGTACTTTACGCGCTCGTTTGGCGCTCAAAAATAAACAGTCATCGTAGCTCCGCAAGCGGAATTTGTTGAAAGCGGCGCGGCGGGGGCTGCCGCGAGGCCGCAACTGCTGCCTGGCGCGCTCGCGCGGATTATTTCGCAGTCGGAAACTGTTATGTCTCGACGCGAGTAATCGCCCGCCAATTTCGCGGAAAATCCCGGCGTCCGTGCTCTCGGGCCGCTGGCTGCGCTCTCGGTCCAATTTGATTATCAAGCGGCCTGTTGATTTGCAGGCTCGATTGCGGCCGGGCCAGTTAATACTTGGCGCGGAGGACCGAGGGAAGGCGCCGCGCGTCCGCCCGCTCGTCCGCGATTGGCGCGAGCCGATCGACGGGTCGGTTCTCGCGCGGGCGCGGCTAATCGCGAACGAGAGCGCGCGCGCGTCGCGATTAATCGTGCGCCGGCCCTGCCGCCCGGACATCGCTGGGCGGCCGCATTATTAGCCGCAAAATAAATTTCATTGCAGCAGGCACAATATTTTGATATTAAATAAATGTAGCGAGTTCATATTGCTTTTGGATTCGCTGGGAATAATTAAAATAGCCTCTGCCGAGGCGGCGCGAGCGCTGCATCTGCAAAAGCAATATATGAAAATTATGAAATTTCAAATTAAATTCTTCGCCGCGCGCCTATCGTCCAGCAGCTGTACGCACAATCAATTTTTGTTGCTCGCGCCCACTTTCGACCGCGGACGAGCGTAATAATAATAATAATGATGATAATAACGATAAAAAAGTAAAAAAAATAAAAATAAAATAAAGGAGCGGGCGGGCGGCGCGAACGCGAGTCAATAAACCGGATTAAAATTGTTTAATGCAGGAGTTATTGGCCCCGGCGACGAAAAAACGCGAGCGGCGTCAAATGAAGCCCAGAATGCACGGGCGAGCAGTCGGCATCAAAGACAAAGTCCCGAGGCTTGCGGGGGAAAACGAAAATTTTTTCGTTGCCGGCCGCGCGCTCGCGCAATAATTAAAAGGCCGGGGCGAGAGTCCGAGCCATTACGCTCGACGGCCGCGGCCGAGCGTAAAACTGCTGCCGGCCGTTCGATTTCGCAAATATTCCGAATGCCGGCGAAAATATCGGGATGTTCGATTTCACAAAGTCCGCCTGTTTGACCAGCTGCATCCGACTAGTTGGCTTTCCGGCCTGACGACTGAAAAACAACACTGGAGCGCTAAAAAAAAGAGGAAAAAAAAGAAAAGTGCCTAACTCGATTTGTGCCCGCCCGAAAAAACTTACAGTCAATAAAGCGATATGAGCCGTAGCGAGAGCTTTATGTTGTCGCTCTCGCGCTCTGCCTCCGCAAACAGATTTATGCGTGTCTCTTGCTTTATTTTTTTTTTCCGTCCGCTTTATTTTCCGGGCCCCCTCCCGGAGGGCCGCGTCGATCCGGAGGATAAATCGCCCGGAGAAATCAATTAGCGAGCGCGCGAGAATCGACGACGCGGCCCATTAGCGCGATTGCATTTTATTTAGCAATTGCTTTAATTAGCAAAGGAGTAACGAGCCGAGGGCCTTAATGAGCTTGCCCCTCGCCGGCTGTTAGGCTGCAGACGAACGACTAGCGCGGAACTAACGGAATTAAGTAATGAATTAGCTGCGCGAGCCAACGACAGCTGGGAGGTGGCGAGCGGATAAGCCGGAAAAACAAGTGGATCTAAGGCAAGAGCGGTCCTCGATTAAACTAAGTGGAGTAAGAACATAAGTAAGTAAGCCCAGCGGCGACGGATTTTTCATCCGCTTCGCGCGCTCCCGCGCCGGCTTTCAAAAACCTAATGCGATTGTCCGCCAGACTGATGCCCGCCCGAGACATTCGTCGCGCGCTACCTTTGGCTTTCCGGACGGGCCGACACCTCTGATTAATGCTCGCCGAATCCTACCACCTGCTCTGGCAACTTGCTTCGCACTCGAAAATATCTTCCATTCGAGTCAGTCCATCTTATCGATGACTTTTGTCCGTCGATCGTAAAAAGCACGCTCTTCCGCTCCTCTGGCCTATACGTCTGCGTTTTCCAAGAGCTTAACGCGCAGTTTTGGAACCCACGTACCTGGACAAAATATTTTCTTCCTGGCTTCGGCTGGTTTTCTCCCTTCCAACGATCCACAATGAAAAAGCAGAATCCACCGCGGAAAAATCCTGGCTATTAGCGCCAAGTGCTGCATAAACGTATCACGGATCGTCAGCGTTGGAACGTTCGGTGCGCAGTGCCGAGTGCACGAGAGTCCGGAAAAGCACGTAACGAGGCTCGCAAAGCCGTCCGAACATCCTTGACGGAAAACGTCAAGTTTCATAGTCGAGACGACACCATTACCGAGGGAATCGTTCGAGTGCACAGATGTCGTGCGTAAGGTGCGCCTCGCGTTGCAGAGGTCTAATCGAATTGGTTTATCGCATTTTCCAGCCGCCGCGCAGTCTTTCCTCGGGGGAGACGACGGCGAAACACGAGCCGCTGCGGCCGTGGCGTCGGACGGGAGGTAAGGGAAAAAAAATGCACGCGAGCGCGAGCGCCGAGGTAAGAAGCCGTAGATCTGGCGGATCTGCATGTCGGATGAGCTGCAAATTGGGCGCTACAACGAAATGAGATAATTGGCATGCGTGCGGCGCCGGACAATTGGCAGTAATTAATTGAAGCGAGGGCCACGGGACGAAATGAAGTCGCCGGCGAGTTGGGGCGTTTACAGGCGCGCGCGCGCGCGCGCGCGCGGTAAGGTAGCCGAGCGGACGTCCCCGGTGCGCGGATCGCGCGTTACGCTTTCCCTTTCTTTCCCGGCTGGCGCAGCCCTCGGACCCTCGGCAATAAAACGAATTTGCATGCGACGCCGCGCCATCCATCCCTCTGTGGCGCGGCCGGGCGCTCGTCGGCGGCGCAAAAATCGTCGAGCGAGCGCCCGTAGCGGCGCTCGGCTTAATTGGCGAGGAAGCGTCGATGCAGCCGGCCGATCCTCGGATCGATAGGTCCGCGGAGACGGCAGGGCGCGCGGCCCGCGAGCGCCGAACGACGGCTGGAGGAAAGAGCGCGGGAGCGCGAGGGCGGCGCGAGCGCGAGTGATGCGCGGCTAATGGACGGGAAAATATGACGGAGCCGCGGCGGCTGTGTGCGTTGCAATTAGCTGCAATCAATCAGGCCGGGGCTGGCCGCTCGCTCTCGCTCTCGCTCTCTCGTTCCGCTACCGTTTGGCATTGTGCGCGCGAGCGCTGTTTGCTGCGCGTAATCGGGCGTTTATTTCGAGCCCATATTAATTAGCGCCCCTGCCGGGCGCGTCCGCGGGGAACCGTTATCGTTAATTGCGACTGTCTAGTAGCGTTTCGTGATCGCGCGCGCGGGGACCTGTCAGTCAGCCGATCTTTCAGATTCGGAGCGAAAGCCCCAAGTCCCGCAACGACCAGTTACATTGATTATTCGGTTTTGCGCTAATTGGACCGGCCGACACCCAGTCGCCGCGCTTCTGGCTCCCCGGGCCGCGCGTCAAATCATTTCGAGCGCTGCCCGGACATTCGCCTTTTTAGCAATTAGCAGCACTCCGCCCTCCTGCACGCCGCACTTTTCCCCCTTTCCGCGGCTTCTACTGATTTCCAGTCCAGCAATTGACGCTTCCGCTCGGCTCGGATGCCTGGACGCCGTCCGTTCCCAGTTGCGAGCGCGCGATTTGCATAATGACTGCAGAACGGCCGAAGGACAGGCGGCCGCGCGGGGCGAAAGACGCGAAAAATGCGCCGTCGAGTCGAGCGCTCCGCCCACTCGTTTCGCCGCGGCCGCCGGCGAAGATGCGAGCGCGATAGGCAGCACCAGCCTCGATAGCATCTTCGACGAGCCGACGCGGCGACAGCCAGCTGGCGAACGCCCGGGGCGCTTCGAGAGCTGATGTCGAGAGCCGATCGGCTCTCGACATCGCACAGCGCGCCTCGGCGACTGGGATTGCGAAGCGTTCGCGCGGCACGCGGTCGATCGAAAGCAGCGCCAGGTCGGCACCTGCCGACATCTGGCGGTCAGCGCGGAAAGAGCGCGGCTGCTCGGTCCGCGTCGCCGAGCTCGAGACGGTCGCCGCCGAGCGTATCGGAAAAACGCGGAAGCGCTCGTCGGCAAAGGAAGAGCGTTCGTGCGCGTTGCGGGCAAGGCGGCGCAGCTCGGAGCCGAGGGGTTCGGGCTCATCGGCAGAGAGCCAGTCGTCGATGTTTGGCCGGAGCAAACAGTGGCATCGGCGACCGGTGAAGCCGAGCGAAGAATTGATAAATTTGTTATTCCGTCAGTCCGACTGGATCCGCGCCGTTTGATCTGCGGTCTCGGGTCTCCGGCGCGGCTCGCACAGCTCCAATATCCTATGCCCTTTCGGCGCCGGCCGCAGCGCCGATGCCCGGACGGATTGGACGGAGCCGCGTCGAGTCGAATCGACTTGGAGTCGCGTCCTCGCGCTCGACTTGGCGCATCTCCGCTCGTCCTGTCTTTCGGATCGGTCCTGCGCTGCCCAACGGCAATTACTCGTCGCTGTGCCGTCGGCTTTTAATGTCGCGACTAATCGTCGGCCGCAGCCGTTGGCCTTGTCGCGAACCTCGCCACTCGACCGCGCCGAGACTGAATGGTCAATAATTGCTCTATTCAAGTTGCCTGGGTGACTCTGGGGCGAGACAAGCCGGCCGACTATTGTGCAACGTAGTCGCAGGCTAATTGGCTGATTACGGAGATGCAAATAAAAGATATCGCGTGCGTCCTCGCTTGTGTAGGATCGTCGCGAATTACTCTCACGACAATCGAATTAAAACTGATTAAGCCGAGCCGCGGATGTTTGCTTACGAATACAGCCGAACGGGCGGGCGCTTACGTAAGGCTTGCGCGCGGACCATTGTTTGCCGGTCGCGGCGTTCATTCGGCTGATTGATCGATTAAAAATGGAAAAAGACCCGAGTGGAGCAGACACGGGCGTGATAAGGCCAAGTCGGTGTATTGCATCTCGAAGCTTTATAAAACATGCCTTGCATTGTGTAAATAAAATAGTGACAACAGTTACGTATAAAGATCTCTCGCGGATAAAATACAAAATCTCGCTACGAAGGATTAGTCTGCCGATTCGGTGGCTCCAGTGGCTCTCAGCCTCGACAGAGCCCGCGCAGTAACCAGCTCTACGGATCGGACCCACTGATCCTCCGGCGTACAGTTACGAACGGTTACATCTAGCTTAAGTACAAGCTCAAGCGCCTCTACGGAAACTGGCCCCCTCGTCGACTCTCAGTACCTAGTGCGCTCGGTCGATAGCTCCTGTGTTACCTGCGAATCCCAACGACAATGATTAGCGCGCGAGCGTCGGCGCGGCATCGTCGAGCCAAATGCAAACTCACGCTCGAATGCTGAATACTGTTTTTCGACGGTCTGCGATTGCTCAGCGCCATGCTGCTACTCGGCAGCTCGGACGAGACGTCGCGACGCCACATGCACACTTCGCTGTAGATGGTCGGCTCCGGAAGCCACCTTTCGAGGTCATTCGATGGAATCAGTGCAACGTCCCTCCGACGGCATTTTGGCAGAGCTTTACCTGTGAATCACGGGCGAGAGCAGATCCTTGTTGATCGTCGCGGGATTGGTTGGGCCGGTGATCCAGGTGACGGCGCCGCCGACAACGACGACGACGATGCTGCCGAGGCCGGTGAACCAGTGATACGAGAGGCGGTAGAGCGGAAAGACGTCCTCCTCGCTGGGCGCGTCAAAGTGCTCGGGTCAGTGCTCGTTGTCGTTGGCAGAAGGGGAGGGGGAGGCACGGCAAGTACTCACTCGGGATGCTGAAACTGCTTGAGAAAGCTCTCGGAGATGTTAGCGGGGCAGTGGTCGAGAGGCACGGGCAGCTTCTTCGGCACGATGAGGCCGGCGCCGATGGCAGCGTTGGCTCCGAAGCAGGCCCAGCCGGCCACGACGAAGCCCATGACGGCGCCCACGAAGGCGCCCTGCTCGCACCGGCAACAGACAAAAGGCGCGTGCTTCAGTGTGCTTCGGTCGGCCACCGTCCGAATCAAGCCTGCCACGGCGATTCACCTTCGAGTTGGCCCAAGGGAACAACATCCCCAGCGTGAACACCCCGAAGGAGACCCCGGCGGCAATGGCTGCGAGGCTGTTGGTCACCTGGAGCAAAGTCATCGGGATGAACGTCGGTCAGCGGGCGCGCGCACGCTCGCGACTTACCGACAGGACGCCTCCCAGCTTTTCGACGACGAAGACCAGGCCGAGGGCGACCAGACCCAGCACGACGACCACGCTCTTCACGAAGATGCTCGCCCACTTCTCGTTGGGCTTGAGCTTGAAGCAGCCCTTGACGAAGTCCTCGAGCAGCACCACCGAGGTCGAGTTGAGGCCGACGGACAGCGAGCTGCGCGCCGACGGGGGCGATTAGCGAGCGCGGGGGAAGCACGCGGTGGCGTACCTGAGCGCCGCGCCGAAGATGCCCGAGATGAACAGACCCGGCACGCCGTGCAAATGGCCGGCTATCTCCATGACGAAGGCGGGCAGCATCTGGTCGTCGGCCTGGATGCGGCCGCTGGCCCTGGGGTCGCAGCTGGGCGGCGCCCACCAGGCCAGCAGCACCAGGCCGCACCAGCAGCACAGCGAGATGAAGAGGATGGTGCCGACGGTGAAGAGGCCCACCGCCCTGCAAGCGAGCACAGGCGCGACGGTTAGTGGCCGGCCGCGGGCTTGGCCGCACTCACCGTGGCCGGCCGGGACGATGGACCCACGTTTTGCAGGCGCGCATGCTGGACAACGACTGGTAGCGCTGGACCATGGTCTGGTTCACGGCGATGTAGGCGGTGCAGTAGAGCCAGGAGCCGATCAGCACCGTCCACACCGTGTGGCGCGTGTAGGGCGAGGCGTCGAAGCTGATGGCACAGAGGCGCGTTAAGAAGGAGCGCGGCGCGCGCGCGCGCGCGACCGACTAGCCTGGCGGCCGCTTACTTGAGGAACTGGATGCGCTGGAGCTCGCGGGCCTTCTCCCAGATGGCCGAAGGGCCGCCCGCGTGGTAGGTGCCCAGGCCCGTGACCGTCAGCATGGCGCCCACCATCACGCCCACCTGCAGCGCGTCCGTCCACACGACCGCGCGCAGGCCACCCTGGTGAACCAGGCATCGCTCGCTCAGCACCCGCGCCCCGCTCGCGCCTTGCTCGCGCCCGAATACTCACCAGTACCGTGTAGAACACGCAGGTCAGGCACACCACGCAGCCGATCGCGTGGATGCTGATGCCGCTCACTGAAACATCGCGCAGGCCGTTCGTTTAGGCAACTGGCGCCCAGCTGGTGCCGGATTTTTATTCACCTTGGCTCAGCGCTAAGGCCGGCACGTACACCACGATGGACTGGTACATCACCTGAAAGCCTCGCGTCAGCTTGCGTTAAACCTCGTGCGCGCGCCTCGCGCCGCCTCGGCGTTCGCTTTGTCGCCAAGCGAATCTCCAATGCGTTCACTCGCTATGCTAAGAGTCTATGCAAAGCAGCTGCGTCGATTCGGCGCGAGGCGCCAAGCGAAGCCAGAGCATAACATAACGCGTGTATTGTGCATATTACCACGTCGACCACGAAGATCAGGGATATCAAGATCCTCACACCCCGGTTGAATCGCATCTCGAGATACTGCGGGCAGAAAAGAACGCGCGTGACTCGTGACTCGTGGGTGTCAGCGCGTAGGCAAAGGCGAAAGCCATGCACCTACCTCGTAGGCGGAATTAAGCTTGAGCGTGGTAAAGACGGGCAGGTAAACATTGGCCACCACAATGCCGGAGAACATGATGGAAATCACGGTAATCCAGTACTGAGTGCCGAAGTTGTATATCTCCGAGGGCGTTCCGAGGATCGTCACACCCGATATGAAGCTGCAACACGTTGGCCGTTTTCAACGAGGGTCGCGGGGGCGAGCTCGCGCGCGCGCTATATTCACCTGGCGACCAGAGAGGCGGCGACCGGCCAGAGCTTGAGGTTCTTGCCGCCCAGCAAATACTCTTCCATGTTTGCATTGCGCGCCTTGCGGTAGTGCCAGAGTCCGGCGCCCGCCGAGATCGTCAGCATCAGCACGAACACCGTCCAGTCCGCCCAGTGGAAATACGTCTCCATCTTCGGCTCCCCGGCCCCGCCGCGCTAAACAAACACCCGAGCTCGCAGGTCTTTCGCTCTTCTCGCGCGTCGCGTCGCTCCACGACCAACGAGCGTTCGAGCGCGGCGAAGCTTTCGCTTTGTCATCGTCGCTCGAGACTCGATCAAACGAACAATCGTTTGGCATTTTTTTTTTTCAGGCAGCCGAATCAGTATCGGCGTATACTCACAACTGTCGACGAGCACGTTCAGCAACGATCGGCACGCTCGCAACAAGCGCCCAGCGAGCCGACAGTCCCGCACCAATGGAAACGGCGAATCGGATCGGAATGACGAGCAAACGGATAGAGGTCGGCAGTGAAAGCAGCCGAGGGAAAAGCAAGGAGCAAGGACAGAATAAAACTCTCCGGAGTTTATAGGAGCGGGCCAGTCGAGTCGTCGAGCGATGCGCGCAGCAGTCAACGCAGCGCTGTCTCTCGACCGCATTCACTCGGCGGCTGGCTTGGCACGTGGCTGCCGACGTATATGCTATGCCGCGTTCGACACTCACTTGTGCATGTTCGCCTTGACGGCGACGGCGGTGCGTGCTCAGCGCTCGACAAATCGCGGCGGACTGGCTGGCTGCCGGCTGCTAATCAGTGAACTGCGATACGATATGTAATGGGTATTGCTTGGGCTCTCGAGGCGAGAGACGACTGCTCCGCTCGCCTGTAGTCGCTTATAATTCTCTCAAGGCGGGAGAACGCCGAACGCGGACGCGAACGTACTGCGATCGACCGTCGCCGGGCGGTGGTGGGGCGCTCGGCCGCCGAGCCTTTTTCGAATTCACGCTGTCTCGGCTGGCACTGACGTTCTAGCGATTTTCTATGATAATCGAACGCCGCTCCGACTGTCTTTCGGCGTGACTAAGCGCTTCTCTTACTTCTTTCGCTTTGACCGCACGTTGTTTGTGCTTTTTCGCGGGCAGCGTTCGCCATTGCGCTCGCTCAGACGCGAACTGCCACGATAAAGCCAATTGACTCGACTTTACGATGTTTTACGTAAAACGCTAAGCCCGCTAATGTAGACGATAAAACTGTTTACCAGCCTCACGCCGCGCTCCAGCACTCCGATAAAGTCGTCCGTTTTCCTTCTGCCCAAATTACGTTCTTTCTTCATTTCGGATGAGGAACAGCGCCGCATGTAATAACTGCATAATCTCTTTCTTTATCTACATCTTTTTCTTTTTCTTACTTTTCCAAATCTTTATTTTTCATTTCACCCTTGTGGCTATTTTCCAATTACAGTGACCAACGAGTAATTCACCAATTCTCAAAGCTCCGTCGTATAATTACCATCGTTTTTATGTACACATACAGATGAAGATGGCCTATACATGCCTCTACGAGGCGTTACTCACGACGTATATCGCATACAATGCCGTACGTCGGAGCTTCAACACATCTTCCGCGACGAGTGAATTACTTCATTATCATACATGTGTTGGCTATAAATAAATTGCAATATAAATACAAAAAGCTTCTCAAACAAACTAGATTCATTTACGGTGATTGTAGTCTATCAAAATACAATCGATTGACACATACACTTTTAATTTGTGATTTTTTTTATGGATATTTACTGGAGAAATATTGCATGCCTGTCGCGCAGTTGCTTATCGAATGAAAAAAAAGACTTTTGTGTAAGATATTGCTCGATACATCGGGGCAACTCGCAGAACATTACATCAACTTACTTTATAATAAACTAACAATAACTACGAATAATCGATTAACGCTAATAACTCAGTCGTGTGATCAAATTTTTCTACTCGACACGCGCATAACATAGCGCGATTCGTAGTATTATTGTCTGATAAAATTAAAATTTTATTGTGAAATGATTTTTCTGATCGCATCTATGTAGAAAAACTTGGTCTAGCTTGAAATATCAAATCGTAAAATGGGATTAAGTCACTGTTTAGTTCGAAAAATGAATATTTCAATTGATTGAATGAAACGTGGAATGTGAGATTTCGAATTAAAACCGACGCATTATTTGTACAAGTGTATCAGACATACATTTCTTCTCATATCAAGTTCAAACGCTCGGCATTTTTCCATTTTTGAACAAATATTTCGGCACATTTGATCACTAATCGTACCGGTGTTGCAACACCATTCAGTAATTACCTATACAAGATAACGATTAATAAACGTATCTGCATTTACACAGGATTATCATACAAAAATTTCATATTAAATGCGATAAGGTGATCACAGCTTTCGATATTTTCCCTCGCCGAACAACCATCGACACGCCCTGTCCACTAGGAATGTGAGAACAAAGTTGGCTACGAGCACTTGGACTAGAATTCTTCGAAACTGCAACATGTCAAATTCAATGAATACTCTACGCATTGACGCTATATGGGCTTAATTACAGGCTTAATTACGGAGTTACTTACGTCACTAGGGAAATCTACAATCTCAAATTGTTGAGCAATATCGGGTACGATTCCAAGAGCTAAGGCAAAGATAGCCGCGGTACTACTTGCCAGACTGTATAGTAGCAGTTTGTTCTCCCACAGACTTTCCATAAATGGTTGGCCCTGTAGACCGATTATTTTTATTTGTACTTCCTGAATTAAACATTTTAAAACAAATACTTTGCACACTAACCCTGTAGTTTACTGCAAACGTTGATACTTGCAGTGCCATAGACATTATGTACACTGTGCTGTTGATCAAATTCATTTGAAAATTTTCTTCTTCTTTGTCGGAGTCACTCGGAACATTCGTAGTATTAACTTTTGGCGCCAAAATTGCAGATAGCCTCTCGTCTCTAGAAAAAAAACGAATTGATTATTAAAAAAAATAACTAATCGGCTTGTTGCAAATTAATTAACTTTGGTACACAAGTGTGATTACTTTGGTGATCGAATAACTGCTTCTCTAACGATGTAAATGAGACAACAGAAATGAATAGCAAATTGCAGTAAAACTGTGAGCACTGTATACACGTTAAATATATTGGGCAGTGGTCGCTGTTTTGATAGTGTTTTTAGTGGCTTTGAGCGCGAAATAAATAAGAAGCAAATTGCAAGCAAAATGCCTTGGAGCGTTGCCTGCGCATCACTAAACTTTATTCCATCTAGATAGAGAACTGACTGACTGTATGCCAAAATCAGTGCATTTAGTGCCAAAATTTTGAACATCTGTAGAGTGGTGACCAGAGTACAACGACCTTGCTTGATAACATGACAAACTGCAAAAAGAACGACAATTAATGTTATCACTCATTACATTATCCGATTATTCGACTCATTCACAAGAAATATCTACTTACTGCACTGAATCGATGAGAACTTGCTTGTGAAAGGTGCAGCAATGGAGGCGTCTCCAAGCTTCACAACGACGGATCGCTCTTGTTCTTCCAAATCTTTCATAAGCTTCTCGATTTTACTCTTGGCACTATTCATTTGCTGTTGCCGTGAATTTACTCGCGGTCCATTAACAGTTGGTGGCATTGATTCGGTCGGACTTGACTTTGGGGTCACTGGTGTGGTGGTGTTAGATTTGGTTCCGTTGCGCTTTGGTGGGCTCGACAGTATGGCAACGCCAACGGAAGCATGTTTCAGTGCTCCCACGTCGTTCGTTCCGTCGCCACACATCAATGTCACATATCCAATTTCTTGCAAAGTGGTAATAATGTACTCTTTTTGTTTTGGCGCACACCGTGCAAACACGCCTACGTGTGGAAGTATTTTGTACAAATAATCTCTTTCGTAATCTTTTAAATAACTAAGGCCCTGAAATCAACATTCATAGTCAACCAATTGAATAATGAAAAGTTATAATCAATCGCAACGGTTATCACCTCTCCGGTGATACATAAGGCATACTGTTCCCATATTTGGTTTCTCTTCGTATCCTTATCGATGTCGAAACGCATTATCCCATCTATACTCGCCCAGTGCCAAGAGTCTTTGACATTTATTAATATCAACGTTACTGGTTTTTTTGTAAAGTGTAATTCACGTGCAACATGGCACGCAGTCAATGGATTGTCGCCAGTAATCATCACGACCTGAAAATATTAGTATAATACTACTGACACTGTATGCAAGGTGGGTCGATTCTACAAACAAATGAAAAATTAGTTACCGAATGAGATGCATTGATTATTTCTTTTATTACGCTCTTTGAATCGGATTTGAGTGGACAGCTGATAATTACGAAGCCGACAAAAGTCAACTCACTCTCTAATTCGTCCCGAGTATAATTTCGTAAATCTTGAAGCGTAGTCGAGCTTGGCAGTTTGCGGTAGCCCAACGCAAGAACTCTTGCTCCTCGACGAGATAGCGCCAAATAAATTTCCTCATAAGTATTTGGTACCGAAGAGAACTGCAAAAATAAAACAAATGATCGTTTAAAAATAATTAAACGATAACTCTATCGCAGTGTGTACTTTTTAAATATATCAACTTTACCATGCTTTTTAACGTTTCCGGAGCACCTTTTACAGTGACAATGTATGTGATATCTACTGATCCGCTGGTTGCATATCCAGCAACGACGCACATTCTCTTCAGTGCTGACGAGAAGTGATGTCTTTGGATAATTTTTAGCCCGGGCGACTTTCCTTTCACCGGAATAACTGCTTCTCCTTTATGCGAACGAAGCATAATGTTACGACATAGAAACTATGATATTGTCAAAGTCGAAAATATTTAATTACCTTTCGTCAGATTCCAACTGATGGCCTTTAATGTAGCTTTCTCCAATGGATCTCCAACAATGGTATTATCTAATTGAACTAAAGAGTGACAAGTTGCCAATACTTGAACACTTTCCAATGGTGCTTCAGGTAACTGAATAACTTCTGGATTGCCACTAAAAATTATTTAAATACTAGTATCTTGAAATATAAAGTTTTTTGAATAAGAAAATCTTAAATATACTTACTCGATACCGGCTACACCCTCAACCACTAAGTTATCACTAGTTAGAGTGCCAGTCTTATCAAAGCAACAAATTTCAATCTTTCCTGCAAAAGGAATTCTAAATGGCTCTGTGCAAAAAACACCTAAAACAATAATATTTGTTGCTACAACTGAAAATTTTATAAAGCACGCAATGATACTATTGCAGTCAGTTACCTAATTTAGATAATGCTAAAAGTGAAGTATTCACTGCTAACGATAATTCAATTGGTAGCTCTGGTGGGACAACAGATGTCAAAATTAGTGTACACTCAAGGAATAACTTATATTTGTTCCTTGTCGCATCCTCGCTTCCTATAAAAAATTAATTTTACCACTAGTAAAGAATAAACTTTGTGTACAGAGATACTCTATTAAAAATTAACCTTTAACCCAAACATATGCTGCAGCCGCAATTGCAAAGATCAGCAAAAAGAGAATGAAACCAAAAGTTTCCAAATTATTTGCAGTGACTCTTTTAACACCAAAGAGGATTGTCCTTAAAAGTTTTCCTTGACAAGTGGAAAACCCAGTTCGTAATACATAAGCAACACAACCATTGTCTGTTGCTAAAACATTAAATTATTGATTTAAAAATAATGTTCATGTAAATACACACCTATACAAACCTCTTAATCCATACGAATTTTTTATTGGAGGCGAATGCTGAACTACTTTTGTGCCCCCATATAAAACATGTAGTTTGTTGTCACCTTCAATATCTACAATTGTGTTTTCATCGATATCTTCAATAGGTTCCTTCATTTGAGGTACAGATTCACCTGTAATAAATCAAGTTTAATTAATAATGAAAGCAGCAGAACTCAGTGTACTTCATTGGTTAACTGCTACTTACCAGTCAACATGCTTTCATCCACTATACATGGTCCTCGAAGTAAAAGCATATCACAAGGTACAAGATTGTCATTTTGAGATCTTGTTATCGAAACAATATCACCAGGAATTAGTTGATCAGTAAACAGCAATCTCCACCTCCTACTTCTATAAACCTGTTTATAATATTAATTCATTAATAATAAGTCACTAAATTATATCCAATATAAACCGATATTCCTCAAGTCAATGCTCTCGGTCCTTTATTATATTTAATTTACATCTGTGATCTCCCAATCATGGAAAATATAAATATCGCCACTTATGCAGACAATATAGCAATATTAATTTCACATACTAATGCAACACAAGCTTCTATAAATATGCAGAAGTATCTGAAAATGGCCCACTTTTGGTTCGAAAAATGGAGGAAAACGAGTAACAAAGTAAAATCAACACAGGTAACTTATACCTTAAAGAAAGGAAATTGCCCGCCAGTTCACATAAACAATCAACCAATACCGCAAGGAGATAAAGTCAAATATCTAGGGATGTACTTAGATCGCAGGTTGACGTGGTGAGACCATATTTGGACCAAGCGAAAACAACTCAACCTACAGTTACGAAAATGGTACTGGTAGTTAGACAAAAAATCAAAACCTTCAATTAATAATAAATTATTAATATACAAATGCATAATTAAACCGATATGGACTTATGAAATCTAATTGTGACGCATGGCAACAAAATCAAACAGATATTGTTGAAAAATTCCAAAAAAAAGCCCTATGACCTATCGTGAATGCGCCATGGTTCATTATGAATGAAGTAATTAGAAAAGACATCAAGATGACAGCAGTAAAAGAAAAAATAGAAATTGCAACAAAATCAAACAGATATGCAGAAAGAACACAAACAGAACATCTAAACATATAAATTATTTGGCGAAAATTTTGCTCCATGCAACACGTAGCTGTTCATGATTCAAAAAATAAAGAACACCATTTATACAAACCTAATACTTGTATTGTTATTTTTTTACATGTAAACATAATGTAAATATGTAACTATAATGGTATGGATCACTGAAAAAGTACCTGCGTGTATGATTTTCCCTAATTTAATTTAATATATATTATCCCTAATTTAATTTAATATACATTATCCCTAATGTATATTATAAAATTTACTTATTGGCGTTTTTGTAGACAGATTGTAAATAAAGATGGTGAAAAAAAAAATAATAACTTGAAATGGATTATTGTCATAAAGAAAAATAATTTATTGGATTTAATTTACTGACCATTATCATGTAAGGTTTGTTGCCCATTTTTCTAATCTCAGCCATGTTCCTTAGCTGCTGCTGCACTAATGTACACTCAAACATGACAAGCATGAAAAGTGTAAAAAGACTGTAGTACCAGTACTTATCAAAGCACCATAAAGCCATACAAAATACTTGGAAAACAAAGAAAGGTGCAATTGCCCTTTCTTTAAAAAGTTCCCAAAATTCTGGCACAACCATATCGAGGCTGCAATGATATATTTATTATCATAATAATAGACATAACATGCTGAACATAAAAATAAATTGAAACTTACTTGTTACCACCATAAGTCTCTTCGGCTTCTTGGACTTCTTTCTCATCGGCATAGCCTTTCCAATTCATATAATGTTTCACCGAATGATTGATAGGGAATGCAAGGCCTCTGAATTCTTTCTTGTCAGGATTCCAGATATACTTGGTCTTTTGAAATATAAACCATGGCTCCTGGGACTTGGACTTGTGCAGTTTGACGAGCTCTGTACTGCCATTATTTGGTGTAGGCACAACTTTAGCAATATTTGCTCTATACGGATCATTACTCTAAAAGAAATGAGATCGATCATTAAATGCTGAGATAATATTTAAGACAAGTGCATTTAGAGGTCCCTTCTAAAAGTATCCCACGTGACCCGAATCGCCACGCACGACACGGTTACCGTGAGAATCGGAGCATATTGAAGGCGTTAGTTGATTATTAATATAAGTCAGGTACAGCAATTAAAGAGACCGTGTAACTCACCGAGCTGCAATTGAGAAAGGTGTGCACGTGCACCGACCATTGACAGCACAAGCAGACAAAGATCTGCAACACAGCGATGACGGCGATGCCAACCAAGCCGGGTTCGTAGTAGTCTGCCAGGCCGTACACGAAAATCCAACAATAGATCCATAGCACTTCCGTGAGAACGAATGGTAGCACGTAGCCATTGAACAGCATTTTTCGAGGATTATGCAAGCTGACGCTCTGCACCAGTTCGTCGGCTCGTGACAATACGACCGACATGGTTATGGCAGTGTCGATAGCAACAGCAGCGGCAGCAACAGTCCGGATCGATCCGGATGCAGCTGTACTTGCGATGGGCGATCGCAGCAGACTTTGCCTCCACGGTACTGTCACCTACGATTTAATCACTAAAATTCTGTACTGGTGTACTTTACTTTGCCACTGTACTTTGTGGCAGAAAATATCGTTGCTCGCCGGGAAATTTACTTGACACTTGTGTCTGCGCGCTTACGGCCCTTTACCGTCCGCGCGAATTTATGTTTCTATTCTGGTACTTTTGCTCGGTAGCCAGATCTGCTCCCAAAATGATTGTTTTTCTTGGTGCCAGCACTTCGTGTCAGTTAGCCGCGGCTGCTTTCGTCTGCATTCTTCGTCACAGTGAACTGTGAACAAGACTCCATGCTCGAGTGTGCATCAAAGCTTTGTAAACAGCGGCGCCTGGCGACATCTGCGAATGGTACAGCTGTATCGTACGCCATGTCGGTCATGATAGATATCTGTTGTTTTGACGCTCAACAAATGTCTGCCGAATTTCGAAACTCCGAATCTCGATAAAAGCGAAAAAAAAAATATAATTCGTCGAATCTTCAGTCCGATACCGACAAAAATATTATTTTCAGTCGACCGAGTAATAGTTCGAAAAAGTAAATAATTGACAACTATTTTAGCAAAAATGAAATGAACTAATAAATAATCGTCATGTTTATACTGTAAGTTGATGGTATGCTTATCGTCAAATATGTAACTGAAATACCGCATTAATTAAAGGTTTCTTTTGGAAAAGTCAATCGGTGCTTATACTAATAATTTGGATTTCCGACTATCATTCCATTTTCTTAATAAATATGAATACTACCAAAGGTGAGAGAGTTAGATTAAGTTCATTTTGCTGTGAAGCAAGCTTCACTGAGAAACTCTTGCTTATAAGTCAACGTGAATAGTAGAGGTGCGCGTTGTGCAAAAACAAGTAACACGGTTTCTCTCTCTCTCTCTCTCTCTCTCTCTCTCTCTCTCTCTCTCTCTCTCTCTATTTGAAGTCTAGTGGATCACGGTGTTCAATTGCTTTCGTTTGAGAAGCAGCATTGAGCGTTTCCGTTTTACGTAACGCAATATATAATCGAAGAGGAGCGACTGCAATGAAATTCATGAGCTCGATTCCATTCAAGTCGCATTCCATTATCTTCGTCTTCATCTTCTTGCCCCAGCCATCATAACCGAGTTTCTAGCTGCAAGCCTAAAGAATACATATTCAACGGCGCGTCTATGCCAAAGCAGAAATGCGCTGGTTTCTCGCCCACGTATGCTGACATGTGCACCGCTGTGGGCTAGCGACGGTTATCGTACGTGACAGCTCGCCGAGACGTAGAAACGTCGCTCGGCGGATCCTTGATGGTCCAGCGGCAACCACGTCTAGAGCCGTGGCGGGGCAGGACGCGCGAGCGAGGCGCGACGACAAAAGGACACGTCGGGAGCCGTGGCCGTCCGCGTGGCTAGCAGGTGTCTCGCGGACGCAGCGCTGCACCACCTCAGCGTTCGCGGCGACCGAGGGGAAGCGAAGCTTGCAAAACTGCAGGTCGAGTGGCGGCGGCGACAGCGGCGGTGCCGATCGGCGCGCTCGAATTCCGAGTGCGTGCGCGCAGTGAAAGTGCGCGCGGGGCCGCGTGGACGAGCACGGGTGGACCCCACCTCGGCGGCGGCGGCGGCGGCGGCGGCGGCGGCGGCAGCAGCTCGCCAGACAGTGGTTGCGAGCGCGCCGCTGCGGAGCCGCGGTCATGTGCGCACGGCCTGCCGATCGCGACGACGAGCTGGCCAGTAGTGCTTGCAGCCGCCTCGAGTGCGTCCGCCGGTCAGCCGCGATGATCGCGCCGCGCACAGCGGCGACGACAGCTTGAGTGATCCGCGCGCCGCAGCCAGCGCCATGAGGTCGTTTCGCCCGCGAGTGCCGCCAGGTGAAACTCGCTAATGCAATCGTCTTTCGAAAAGCCAAACTTCACGCCTCGTCCACGACAAGCTGCGCACTCGGCCGCTCGGTTGCGGCAATCCCTCGACGATGCGGCCCCCGACGCGGCTCGCGCTCGCCTCGGCCTGTCTGCTGCTGGCGCTGCTGGTGAGTAACCTCGCCGCCGATTCTCGCTGCTCGCGCGAATCCGGGTCAGTCCGGCTCCTCGCGCACCGCTGCGCTGGCTGGTGCGCCGGGCGCTGCTCGAATTTGGAATCGGCGCACGCGCGTGAAAGTGGCCGACGCGGCAGCGGACAAGCCCACGTGGAACGCGCCGCACGGAAAGAAAGAAGACGAGGAACGCGGCGCCGGAGTGAAAGAGCTCGCCGCCCATAAATTAGGCTCGTCTAGTCGGGCCGCGGTCGGCTTACAAAAGCACAGCAGCAAGCTTATGATCGGCTCGCTCCGTCCACTCTCTCTTTTTGCTCTTCCGTCCTCGGCGACGAGTCCGCGTGCGACGACGGCTCGCGCGTGCCCTCGCCGGCTGCGCGCCTCCGAGCCAGTCAGCCCGAGATTTCTCTTTCGATGTAACTCTTGTCTAATCGACGTCCTACTCGCGCCTACAACTTTTGACTTTGGCTCGTTCCATCATTAATATCATTAATGCCAGATCTTATTTCTGTAGTCATCGGCCAGCGGATACGTGAATCATAAGCCTTGCCCGAAGTATGGTTGTCCGCTCGCAGCGCCCATTCACGAGCAGTTTGTGCCAGCACCACCTGGTTACACTCCAAAATGTGCCAAACCTGGACTGACCTTTTGCGAATCCTTGGATCGATATCCGCAGTAAGATGCCTATTTATTATTCAATATTTCACTGTATATCATTTGGCCAATCAACCAATTGAATATCCGCCGACCAAAGTTTCCTATCATATTTCCTGCTGTGATGTTCGTACGGCAATTGGAAACAGTCGTGGAATGGTCGATTGTTATCGAGTTCGAGTAAGAAATTAATTATTTATAATCTATATATATATGATAATCTGCATACAGTAGTATATTTTTGTCGTCAGTCAAAGGCCACAGCGTTTTCCAGAACAACGAAAAAGCTCACTTACACGCTAGGTAGAATAACGCCAACATTGCATCTGAAAGGTTTCGAATGAGCATACGTAAACGAAACGTATTCCGGCTGGTTAAATCTTATTTTCTTTGCATTAACATAAATCTTATCAAAATATCACTATAGGAAACAATATAAGGATAGCTACTTTGAATTTGACACGTGCCAATAATTTTGTTCAAATAATACAGAGCTCGCTTAGAGAATGCGTCGTTTCCATTCAAACTGGTTACGTGTCATTTACTTATTATTGAATAGAGATCTCTTTCGTACATGAACATCATTTTGAGACCTCTACACGGGCTTAGCGTACGCTTGGAAATACAATGATAACAAATTGCATACAAGCCTATATTTTATTCCAGCGCTGCATCACTGTCAATGTACAACTATTGCTTGTGTGCCAAAATGTAGCCGCGCGTAACTGCAATATCAAGTCGGTTGTCTCTAAAATATTCATCTTCTATTGGATAACCGCTGATGTCACATTACGGATGCACATTCCTCGGGTGTGAAAAGTGTTAATTTGACGGAAAAAAAGGCGATTATATAAATAGGAGCGAGACACATTCGGTGATTACTATTCCGTGACCATGGCCTTGCCACAGTTATGTTTTATCTACTTTGAAGATATTCATCAGGCTTTCCGTCGATAATCCTCGGAATATTTTATATTCGCATATTAAATAATTAATTTTTCACGCCATTCGATAAACGCACCCGTGATGAATAATACGTTTCTAGTTTTCTAAAATACGTCATTCGAACAGTGTACTGCCAAAAAAATGCTTTGATTAAGAAGGATTGAGGATGCATCGCACACGTACATTTCTGAAATGTCTAAGTCGAAAAAAATCTTTGAATACGAGACATGTATTTTTCTTGTCAAGAAAAACTAACGAATGTATATTAATGGTTTTTCTAGTAAATGCCTTTCTCAATTTAAAATTTCTCAAATTCCAGCATGAACTGAAGATTCTTAAATTCTAATATTCGATTAAACAAAAATTATTCTTTAAAATTATTAATTTTTGCTTGTTTATTTTGCAAATTGAGGACATTGACAATTGAGAATGTAACACAACGTATGAAATTTAATTGCAGTGAGATATTTCAAGTCAAGTGCAGCGTTAGTTCTATAGATAAATTTTATCAAGATTTACACGAACGAAGGGTAAAAAATCCATGGTAATCAATGCGCAGTATAGTACGGTAAAAAGAGGAAATAATCTTGTTACGCGGCTTCAAGTGCAGCAAAGCTCAAACTATATTTACTTTTAGCTGTGCGTTTATCAGTGGTGAGCTGGACAATGAAGTCGAAGGCACTACAACAATAAACTATTAGGTATTATTTTGAATCGCAATCTCAATGTTGATTATGCGAGAGAATAAAAAAGCACGATCAATCACTGGAGTGGTCGGTTGAAGAAGAATCGGCGCTTCTACTTCACGTAAGAGAAAGAAAAATAAGTCCCGAGGCGTCGTTGACTATTGAATTAAACATCAAACAGCTCTGCTGCTCGTCGTCTCTGGCCACGGTGAAAGTCTTAGTCGATGATTTCGGGACTCGCGGTAATGCTGCTATCTCTTAATTTTATAGCACCGACATCTCGTACAGCGATGATTCGTCCGTTACTCGACGCGCTATGATTTCTACAGTGGCTACGTAAGACTGCACGAATTCTCGAACTGCGTTCGGCCGCGCGTTCGGTTTCTAATTTTCGAGCTCGGGCGTTCAAACGCTTTTGTAATGGGCGGCAGAGTGATTTCTACTTTGCCCGAGCGACGGAACGCCGGAACGTCGGAGATCTGCTGGAAGAAAAAGAGCTGAAATTCCACGGCTCGTGCTAAAAAGTCATTAGTAAGGTGGTGCGAAAACTATCATTAAAAATGTTTCACCACGAATGGCCGTTTTTTCCAAGGATTTGCAGCTGAAAACCGCCTTATGCGTCCCAGTCAAAGAGAAAGTAGTTGGCCGGCCATTTCAAATTCACGCAAGTTGATAATCAGGTCGTAAATAACATATCACCGTTATTACAATAACGCGCGACAATATCTATAAAATTGCGTAAATGACATAAAGTTGTCCGTGGGTCCGATCGGCGTTAGAGTTGCTGCTTACGCAAGGCGTCTCGGAAAAATTCAGTAGCCTTTTGGCGGCACTCTGTTTGTTGATCCCGGACAGTTGGACACGGATCGGCGAACGAGCGAGAGCGCTCGTCATTCGCACGCCAACCACGTCAGCCTCTAAAAGTCGCGGCCGAGTGCTATTGTCCGCGCGTATTGTCCGCGACGTGTGCCACTTGGACGCAGGAATTGGACTTTTAGAAAGGGCTGCGGATGATTAATGTTGCTCGTAAGCGGGTCATTGGCTCTCACTAATTCCACATTAGCAAATCAAATTAGCGTCGAACAAACAGAGCTGGCCGCCAATTAATATCAGCCCAAATTTATACCGTGAAACTTGAGTTTTCTTTTTCACGGGCCTCGCAGATCCGGCAAAACGAGAACTCGTTTATCAAAACAACTGCTTCTAGGCAACTTATCCAGTACCTGATCGAGAAGCAGTCCGTGGATTTGGAAAACTTTCTCCGAGACGAATCCAGCGAGAATTTCGACGCATTCAGGTATCGAGCTCGGCCGCCGAGGATGCATCGCGCGCTCCCGACTAACACTGCCGCTGTTGCAGACGCGTGCCGAGCTACGAGGGCGCCGAGGAGCAGGCGGGCGAGGCGTACGAGGCGGGCTACGACTACCCCAGGCCGGAGGTGCCGCCGGCGGAGCTGTACCCGCAGTCGTCGCCGGCTCTGCACCTCGGCGTGCCGCCGAACGCCACCAACAACAGGTGAGACCTCGCCGCGGCGAGCGTGCACGCATCGACGGCCGCGACTGCTTGCAGGTACCTGCCGGTGCCGGCGCACCCGGGCCGCCCTCTGCTGGCGCAGAGCCGCTCGGCGAGCGGCCGGCAGAGCCACGGCCACCACCACCACCATCGGAGCCCCGAGCCGTTCGAGAGGCTAGCGCCCTGGGCCAGGTAACGGGGCGAGCGAGCCTCCCAGCCGCAGCGCTGCCAACTGTCGCCGACTGGCAACTGTTTCAGCCGGGGCTCCCGGGGCGCCGCGGCCGGCTACACGCGGTACCGGAACCCGCTGCTGGAGTTCGCGGCGCGACAGCCGCGCGCTCGGTCGAAGCGCCAGTCGGAGGCGAACGCCGTGTCGATCTGCCCGACGCGCTCGCAGTTCGTCTCGCCGAGGGCCGCGCTCAACAACCAGGGCAACTGGATGTACGTGGTGAACCTCGAGGAGCAGTCGCAGCACCACTCGCAGCACCACTCGCAGCTGGTCAAGAGCGAGCTCTGCGTGTAAGTGCGAGGCTCGCGGCCCGCGCGGGTACGCGCCGCCACTAACGTACGGCCGATGTCCGTTTGCGCGCAGGAGCGACACGTGCGACGGCCTGTGCTCGCTGCCGCTGGGCTACACGAGCAGATGTCAGCAGCAGTACGTGCAGAAGCGGTTGGTGGCCCTGGGCGGCGGCGGCGACCGCCTCTACACCGACGTCTTCTGGTTCCCGCACGGCTGCATGTGCCAGGTCTCGCTGGAGTACTGACGAGGCCGCGTGTCACTTGCAGCTCACTTATCGACTCTAGTAGCTAAGCATTGCAACGAGGTGTTTGTGTACCGACCGCTGTAATTTATTTCATATTGGCTGCCCCTATTCTGTTGTTTTCAATAAATCGTAAAACAAGCCGATGACTACCTTCCGTGCGCGCTCCGGATCGCTTTACCATGCCGCGAAGCCAACGACTCGGTGTCACATCGACAGATGTCAGTAGTGGATAGCGAGTGCGGAGTCGGCCGTATCCGCAGATGTCGGAGGCAGGCGCCCGCCGATCGCCGGGGAAGCGGAGGAGCTTGCGGAAGCTCGGCGCTCGCGGGATCGGCGTAGCAGCCAGAAGAAGCGCAGGCCACGGCTTTCTGGAGATGCACTTGGGCTGCGAGGTATACGTGTCGTAGGCGCGGCGTGTGCGCGCACTTTTCCCCCTACCTGAGCTCGAGGCAGAGCCGGAGCCGGCAGAGTCGTCGAGGGGTTGGTTGGCTCTAGGCACGTACGCGCATCAGCTATGCTGTCTTCATCAAGCAGCGCGCAGGCTGAAAGGAGGCGAGCGCTCGAGTGCGAGTGCGAAGGCGAGAGAGAGAGAGAGCGAGAGAGAGGGAGCGAGGGAGGGAGGGAGAGCGCAGGACTTGGAAATTGAAAAGGCGAGAGAGAAAAAGAGGGAGAGAGAGAGAGAGAGAGAGAGAGAGAGCACTTGTATTCCGCCTCGTGCGTAATCCAAGAGTAGGTGCGCGAGAGCGGGGCAGCTACTTGAAGGGTTTCCATTATACGCGCGCACGCACCGAGATAGAGCAAGCTCCGCGCGGACAAAGACTCCGCTCTCTTACTCCTTTTTACACACACGCGCCAGCCTTTCCCTCTCCGAGCTGCGCGCTAATAGGCCCAGCCGGAGCGCGAGTACCTGCTGGCAATTATATCCTGATGGCAGCGCCTACTCGACCGAGCTCTCCTCCGCTCGTCTAATCTTGTGAAAAGCAGCCGGAGCCGGCAGCAAACAAGTCCGAGGATTCTAGAGCTTTGGCGGGCCGAGCGGAGCGCAGTCTTCCACCGTAATTATCAACTGCGCTGGGGGGAGAGCGTGTAATTGTGATTGATGGGCAGACGCACAGGCCACGGACGCGACGCCACTTCCTTTCGCTCTCCGCCATCTCGCCGGTCGTCGATAGTTCCGAGCAGCTCGCGGACGCGACCCTCCGATCGCGCGCCGTTGCCGCGAGCCGGCAAACGGCTCGTGCCGCCTGCCCGGCGCTCGACAATTCGTCCGGCTTTCCGCGAGACGGAAGCCTCCGGGCTTAGCCGCGGATTTTCGGGCTTTCCCCGGAGTACGCGGAGCCAACGACCGGCCTCCCGCTGCGCTCTGCGTGCCGACCACGACCATTACGGCGACGCCGAGAGACACTGACCTCTCTCTCTCTCTCTCTCTCTCTCTCTCTCTCTCTCTCTCTCTCTCTCTCTCTCTCTCTCTCTTTGGCTCTCTAACCAATTGGCTTTCATAATTCGCAATTGTCGCAGAGGCCGATGACTTTTTTTCTTGTCGTGCTGCTGCTGCTGCTGCTGCCGCCACTGCTGCCGCCGCTGCTGCCACTGCCGCTGCTGCCAGAGCACTGATTAGAGCTCTCGAGGGTAATTGGGCCGAGTTAACTCTGATTCATTTGCTAATGACGGAAAGGAAAAGAGAAAAAGAGCGCTCTCGAGCAAGATTGTTCAGTGAGCAGGCAGGCGCTGCGAGGCAGGCAGGCACACGTAAATGAAAATCAGTCGCTTGTGAAAACGATCGTTTGAAGAGCTCGAGGGAAGAGAGGGAAGCCCTCTCGTCAACCTGTTGACCCGCTAACTGAGCGGCGCTGGCAGCGGCGGAGGGGCGCGATTTCCACGCGCAGCTGCGACCCTCCGCACTTTCCCGGCAGTTTTCACTCCCTGCCCTACGTGCAGCCGCCCGAGCGCTGCCACGCGCCAGCCAGCTGAGGGAGCTGGCCGCTATATACGTTCATCCGCGCTGCAGCCACGTGTTTTGCGTGTATGACTCGCGACCGACGCTCCCCCTCGGCTCGGCTTCCTCCTTTAACCCAAATACCCAAACGCCGGGCGAGCCTCTGTTTTGATTTTTTTCTTCCCTCGATTCCCTGCTGCCCCTCCTCTCGCTGTCCCTGCCTCCGCACCTGTAACGCCAGCGTTTCGCCGCTATCGCTCTCGCGATCGTTGCTTCGCGCCCATCCGCCTTCGCGAACATTACGAGAAAACGAGTCATCGTCGACCCGCGTTTCCGAAGCTGAAATTGGTCTAGCATCGCAGAACCAAATACTTCACAGTCTGCGATGTGGTTCATGCTTTGGAGGTAGTTGTGTACCAGGGCGGGGGAGAGAAGGGGGAGAAGGGGGAAGGCCGACGGTGGGTGTGTAACTTTTGCTGCTGGCATCGATCGATGGTGCCGAGTTGCTTGTTGGCTTTCTCTCTCTCTCTCTCTTTCTCGCTCTCTTTCGGTTTCGTTCGTTTTCCTAGCAAGACGTACACGCGCGCGTCAACGCAGCTGCATCGCCGTGCGCGAAGAAGAGGAGCAAAGAAAGGCAGCAGCTTTGAAGCAGGGCGACATTAGCATGATCAGCGAGAGAAGGAAGGCGAGATGGAAGAATAAGTCGCGTGGTAGAGCGCGGATGAAATAAAATTATGCGTGCGAGAAAATAGAGATAGACTGCGTACGCTGCTGTGTGGGGGGGGGGGCAGGGATGGGGAGGGGCATGGGGAGAGAACGACGACGATTATCAAGGCGGATCGTACGCAGTGCGTGCGGTGTGTTGCCATAGCGACCAAAGACCGAGAGAGAGAGAGAGAGAGAGAGAGAGAGAGAGAGCTCGCGCATCGATCGCAGACTCTGTCTCTCTCTCTTTGGTGCGTAGACGAAGCTGCCACTGCTGCACGCACGCGTCTCCTTTGCAAGCCTGCGATTTTTACGACATCACTACCACCACCGCTCTCCTTCTCTCTCTCAGCGTCGCTCGCTCTGTTTGTTTTTTTCGCCCTTTATCTGTCTCCCAGGATCTGCGCCTTATGAGGATTCTTTAAATTTCAGGACTTTTTCAGGGGCGGCCAAGGGATTCCGAGCTCTCCTCTCAGATCTCTGTTCTCCTTCCGCTGGTTCTGCGCGCATGAATATTTCGCTCGGTCGAGCTTTCGATAAATCACCTGGGATAACCCTGGTCTACTCCGCGCGCGCGTGCGATCAAACGTTCGAATCGTCCAAGTGGAGCGCAACCGAGTCCGCTTATCGATCGCGCGTGCACGTCGAATTTCGAGCGCCGCAGCTGTAGCTCGGGCTAATCGTGACGAACTCGCCAGGCACGCCTCGGGCCGGATGCGCGCGCGTGTTTACCAAATCGAAAGAAGCGTCATAGTCGTAAATCGCGTCTCCGATTCGCCACAATGCCGCAGCGAGGGACGTCACAAAGCGCGCTTTCCTCGAACGCGCGAACGCGCGCGCTAATGTTGTTTGACCAGAGAGACTACCTGGCGCTGCGTCGCTCTTCGTATGGGAACGGACGAGCCAGCGGAAAGAAAAAAGTAAAGCACATAAGTCAAGCGGTAACATCCTCGAGTGTCAAATGACTCGAGGCTTTTCCTGCCTATAGGAAACGCTCGCTCGCATTCATCGGACCGAGGCAGATGAATCGCGTCTCTCCGTGCATTATGCATACTACGCTTTTTTCCCCTGACGAATCTCGGCGCTGCGCGCGCCCGTGAAAGACCTTTTCCTTGGCTGTTTTTCGTCCGATCCGGGCGTTGAACTTGCCCGCTGCGGCTGCACACGGGGGATACGGGCGCACTCTCCGCTCGAGTGGCGCAGCTTCGGAACGCAATCGGTCGGAAGGCCAAGTGGCAGCGGCGGCCCGGTCGTCGTCGACGGGAGCGAGCGCGAGAGCCGAGGTTCGAGGGGAAAGCTGCCCGGGACTGGCGCTGCGGCCGACCGAGTCGCGAGGTCGCGAGACCGCGGAATCGGCGCGGCCGTAGCGAGGCGAGCTGTCCACGGCGCTCGGCTCGGCAATGGCGTCGGTCGGCGGCGGCGGCGGCGGCAGCACGATGCCGCGACTACCCTGCGGCGAGGCGCGGGGCAGATGTTCGTAACGAGCGATCACTCTCGACCGTCGGCGGCTCGACGGTGCTGCTCGCTGCCGTCCGCGGCGCGATCGGTCGCGATCGGCCGGGCGACAAAGTGGCCGTTCGCGGTGCACCTTACGGCTTTGACGGGCGCGTCGAGTGCACCGGCGCGAGAGGGTTCGCCGTTCCCCGGCGCGCCGCCTGTATAGTGGGTGCGAGGGTGCGGGCCCTTTTGGGGACTCGACTTGGGGTCGCGTGGCCTCTTCAATGCGTCGATCCGGCCCCAAAGGGCTGCCACTGCTCTCTCGCAGCCCGCAAGGCAACGCAATTAACAGGCGCATTGCCGTCCGCGGCCGACTTGGCTTCTCGTCGCTCCTGAGAGACGCGCGATGACGGGAGGGAGCGCGAGAAGTCCAGGTGAACGGCCTTAACGACTGGCGCGACGATTTTTCATTTCTCGATGCCACGAGACCCCCGACAATGGACGCGTGTCACGAGCTGCTGCTGCAGCTGCAGCTGCCACTACTGTTTGTCGCGCACACATGGCGCGGAGAGAGAGAGAGAGAGAGAGAGAAAGAGAGAGCGAGCGAGCGACACGGAGATTCTAGCGCGAGATCAAAGCTCCAATCGGTCGTTTAGGACAGCGACGCCGGTTATTGCATTCGCACGTGCGTCTAGCGCGAAGCTCCCTCTCCCAGGCGCGTTTTACGGCTTTCTCAATTTTCGCGATTAGGCGGCGACGGAGAAAGGAAGCGCTGAGCCGGCGCCTCTTGCTTCGCCGGCCAGCTGATCTCGCTGTTTTTTTTCCGTTTCGTTGTACTTCGCCGGAGCTTTCGACCTGTGGCTCTGGCGCGCGGAAAGAAGAAGCGACAAGCGACGAGAACGACGACTAAAATTGGCCGAGCGCGACGGTGCACGCATGCGGCCGAACGGGAGAGACGATCGCCAGCGTGCTACAATAAAGACGGAGAGTACAGCATCTATTCCCAATGCTATCCGCATCAATCAATTCGAAAAGTCGTTAAGAAAATTAAACGCTATTTTTTCATGAAACAGGAGCAGCTGCAACCACGTGGACCGCCTCTCGTGCCGCAGCCTGCGAGCGAGCGAGCGAGAGAAAGATCGATACTCGTGTATATACGAGCCGTCGTCGAAAGGATCCGCAGGACACAGATAGCATCGTTCTCTCTCTCGCTCTCGTCAGGTACGAGCCGGCAGGGTTTCTCATGCTGCCTTTCAATTTCGCAATCGTGGAAAGTGGGCAGTGCCGATTTTTTCGTACCGCGAGCGCTCGATATAAATCAAACGGACGCAGCCCCACGGGAAAAGTCAGGAATTAATGACTTGATTTTACATGTTAACGGAAAGTCGTAAAAGTTGTGGGCATAAATATACATGAGTTGTTAGGTGAGAGAGAGCGGGGTGCATTGTCTCCTGTGGCGATGGCTATCATCGCTTTGCGCGTGCTACACTTTTAATTCGCCCCGTATCACTATTTTCACAATGCCGCACGCCAACGGACGACGGCGAATAGCTGGCGTCATTTTCTCGTTTGATTTCGACAGCTCGGGGGCTTTTTCGGTAACTGAGAACCGCTGCGAGCGAGGCAACGCGCGCGCATACAATAGCCGCATCCAGGCTTATACCTGCGCTCTCTCTCTCTCTCGCTCTCTCGCTCGCTAGCTCGCTCGCTCGCTCGCTCGATAAACTGATTTATTTCGGCGTCATTGTAGCCGTCGCATCTGCCCGAACGCTCGTGACGCAACGCTCGCGGCGCACTGGCCGAAGCAGCGCTCCGTCGGAACCACGTCGGTCCGCTCGATACCTTTAAATTTGCCCTGCGAAGGTCGCGGACGAAGAGAATGAAAGAAAGGCCAGCGATAAGCTCTCGTGGGAGAAGGCCGTGTTCCGCTGATAACCTCGCGTCGGGTCCCGTCGTTTGCTGGCATCGCAGACGTACTCGCGTCCCGGTCCCTCGCTCGTTCACGCGGATAGCAGCGACTCGTTTTCAACTCGGACTCCGATAAGGATCGTTCGATCGTTCGCCGCGATAGTCCAGCACGGGACGTCGCCGAAAGCGTATCCGGATGAAAGCTCGCACGAAGTTGCATTATCGCGGCGGCGCCATCCGAGTCGCAGCTGACCGCGCCTCGGCTAGGAGGCGCAGCAACGACGCGTCGCGCCAGGAATTTCGGGCACAGGAAAGCGCGGCCGAGAAGAGGCGCGCGGGATGGCCCGCAGGCACGGGCTCGCATCTCGGGCGTACGAGCTAAGTGGTACGAGCGCGTCGCGGGCTATTCGTATGTATTTATGCATATTAATGCGTCTCGGCCGACTGCGCGCGCGACCGAGGATCGCATAATCGGCGCTCTCTCCCTGTCGATCTGGCGGCGCGGAAGGACATCGGAGCTGCACCGACGTCGGCCACGGCGATCGACCGAGTGGAGCGCCAGCGAGCTGCGCGGCTCGAAATTAAGAGAGCCGGAGATAAAGAGGTCTCGGAGGCGACGGTGGCGGCGACGGCGTCGGCGCGCACGTGCGCTCGAAATAGACCGCCGAGTGCCGGCGTAGATCGCGTCGTCGCGCTCGCTCGCGGCCGCGTTATTTATCCGCGGCGCGCTCGGTCGCGTCTCCGGCCGGGGCGAAAATCGCCGCGGCACCGGGCGCCCTTTATGCGCATTATACGCGGTCGAGCCTCCCCGCGCGCTGCTCGCGCTATCCGCCTAGCCGGCCGCCGTGTCGCAGCGACAGAGAGAGAGAGAGAGAGAGCGCGCATTAATTTATATATGTATCTGCATGCGCGCCCCATTGTCATGATAATCACGGGCCCCGACGCACGCACACTGGCCGAGCTCCGCCGGTCGCTCCCTGCCTTACGCTAAGTACCTCGCGCGCGCGCGCGCGCACGCACACGCACACGCTCAGCTGCCCGCTCTACGCGAGAATGTACATACAGCCAGACAATGCCCATGGCGGAAGGAATCTCTCGCCGCAGACCATCCAAATCTATTTGCAAATTAACATACCTCGGCTCGTTTTTTCTAGCGATAGCTTGTCGCGCGCGCCTTGCTCCCGTTCTAACGATCTGGAGCCAAGCCCAATCGGGTTCCCTGCGAGCCTTCGCGTCTCGCACGCATAAAGCCTAACGAAAAGTATTATCTCAGTTCTCTCGACGTCGCCTCTTGCCTCCACTTCTCATAGCGGAAAAACGCTCGGAACGAAAAACGCGTTGCTCGCTCGTTCTCTCTCTCTCGCTCTCTCTCTCTCTCGCTCTATTTTTCTTAATTTTTTTAGCTGCCATGGGAAAATCCAAGCACCTGGTGGCACTCGAGCGATGCGTATTTCAAACGTAAGATTTTAATCTGCGGCGGAAAAATGTGCGGAGAGCGAGCGGCAGTGCGGCAACGCGGCGGCAGCATTTGGATCGATGACGGCATCAGAAAGGCAAAAGAAGGAGAGCAGGTTTGCGCGCGTGCAGCATCCCTTGTGCGTGCGTATACGTGTATGCGTAGCGCGCAGCTCGCGTTGGAGTCGGGGTGCGTGCGCGCACATACATATATACCTACGCGTTTACAGAGAAGCGGAGCTGCACGTATGCGTACGCTTGCTCGAGTTGAAACTAGAGAAGGAAAGAAGCGAGCGAGCGAGAGAGAGAGGGGGGGGGGGTGCTGGGGCACTTTGGGACTCGAAAGTCAGCTACCACCACTGCGCGTGATATGCACTTTTCTCTGCCATGCTTGGCAGCGCACTCGGCCTCTTCGTTCGAAAACGCATCGTCGACTGTTCGGCGTCGACGCTGCAGCTTCGCTCGGGGCGTCCGCGAGCACGGCTCCGAGACGCTTTTCTGATAAGCACCTATCGCTATCGATAGGCGGCTCGACGCAAATATTAAGAAAGCTCGAGGAACCTCCAGAAAAACAGCTCATTATGCATTATCGCGGCGATAGCTGGCGATTGATTGGCGCGCAACGAGCTCGCGGCGATGCAACAAACGCGCGAACCGTTACGGTCGCTCGGCCGCGAGCCACCCGCCGCTCTCGAGCGCTTTCCCAATAGCACCAATTTGGCCGGCGAGTAACGAGCGCCGGTGCACTCCGGCGCAGAAACGCGCGTAGCCGCAACCTCGAATAATTGCTGGTCCGAAAGTAAAGTAAAAAAAGGCAGAAGAAGCAGAAAAAAAGAAACGGAAAGAAAAAGGAAAAAATGGAGAAAGAGAAAAAGCGCGCAGCTCGTGGCCCAGACTCCCCCTCTCGGCCGGCCGCGGCGAGGGGTTGCACGCGGCCGCCAGGCGGGGCGGTCTCTCGCGGCGGCGCGCCTGCGCGCCGCGGCCCGCCGCCCCCCTCCACCGCGCTCGCCGCTCCTTCTCTCGGCGGCTCGCGTCCTGTGCGCGCTCGCTTCCCGCCATGGCCGATGCGGGATGACACCCGAGCCGCGCCGAGCGGAGCCGAGCTTGCACGAGGGCCTAAACGCGGGCAGCTGCGCCACCGCCGACTGGCAGCGGCGGCAGCGCAGCAGCGGACCGGACAAAGAATATACGCGCCGCGCCGCGAGCGTACACACAGTCAGCGCGCGCGCAGCGAGCACGCCAGCCTGCAGCCCGCAACCAAAGGTACCTAGGTCCCGGCGCCGCGTCCGTCCCGGCGGACCGCGAGCCGCGGCCGCGGCCGGCCGCAGTGCCCCAGTGCCGCGGCCCTCCTCCGTGTGCTGTGTGTCTGTGCGCGAACAAGTGCGTCTGCTGCGCGCCGTCGGGGCCCCAGCACTCGGCCGTGAGACAGTTTATCGGAGCACCGAATCGCCGATCCGCCGGCCCGGCCGCGCCGCCGAGTCGCCGCTCTCTCGGCTGTCGGAGTGCGCGGCCCTTGAATTATTCGCCGCCGCCGCCGCGGCTCGCCTTGTTCTCTCCCGGCCGCGTGTGTCGTCGCCGTTTTTTTTCCTGCGCCGCGCGCACAAGGGACCGCGGCCGCCTCGAGATTCGGGCTCGATCGAGAACCTGCCGAGCCGAGATTTACGAGCCCTTCGGGCTCTTTCTCTCGCTCTCTCTGGCTCTCTGGCTCTCTTTGGCTCTCTTTGGCTCTCTTTGGCTCTCTCTCTCCCTCGCTCTGCTCCTTTGTTTTCGGCCACGGTGGCGGCGGCGGCGGCTGCGGCGGCGGCGACTGCGGCGGCGGCGGCAGCGGCCCGTGCACCAGGGAAAACCCGTGCGGACTTTAAATTGCTGGCAGATTTTTCGGAGCAGCACGTGTTTCTAAACACGCACCGAGCGTATATACATAGCCGCTGGCTCGCGAGAGTAAGGCGAGCAAGCGTGTTCGGAGCAGAGAGAGAGAGTGAGAGAGAGAGAGCCAGCGAGAAGGAGCGAGAGGGAGAGCGAGAGAGACGAGATTAAGGGAGCCGGAGAGCGCATGCGCGAGTGCGTGGGACCTTGAATCGGGCAGCCTTTGTCGCGGACTACGACACGAGGCCGGCGAAAGTGTACCCGAAGCTTTTTTTTGCTCCTCCACGCTGATGCCGCCGCCGCCGCCGCCGCCGCTGCCGCTGCCGCTGCCGTTGCCTCGCTCTCCTCCTCTTTTCACTGCGGGCTCGCGCGTGCTCTCGCTTTTTTCCCTCGCGTTGCCTGGATTTCTTTTTTCCCGTCCGCGCTGCACCAGATTCGAGGAGAGAAAGGGCTCGGGCTCGGGCGGCGTCCGCCGGCGGCCGCGGCGACCTTGGCACGCGCCGGCGGAAAGTGCAAGCGGCCGGCGGCGACAGCGAAAGCTGCCGGGCGCGCCGCGGCCGGCGACGGCTCGGATGCTGCGCCGGCGAAGGCGCACAACGCGACGCTGGCGTGGGAGCTTGCACGCGCCATCGGCCGATCGATATGCGTTGCCTATGGTGATCCGCTGGCAGCAGTCGCCGCTGCCACCGCTCGCGCGCGCACACTTTCAATTTCAGCCGCGGCTCCGGCCAATTTTCGGCCAATCTCGCCTATCGCCGACGCCGCCTCGAGCCGATTGCCTCAATGGCAGTGAGCGACGCGCGCGGAAGTCGCGCCTGTACTTTTTCTGGGCGCGAGAGCGTGGGAGTAGGAATCGGCAGGGTCGTAATAGTAGCCTTGACTCTCGATGTTATGACCACGGAGAGAGCGAGAGCCGCACGGCCTGTATACACGTACACGTATACAGGCCGAGAGCTGCAGAGATGTGTGCCGCGATGCGATTGGCTTGCCGTGTTTATACTTTCCCTGCTACTGCTTGCCTGCTACTCGCTTACACGTGCCCACCAATATATACATATACGTACATCCCATAAACATCGCTACTCTAATGAGACATTAACCGGCGATTCTTATCTCTTCTGTTTCAGATCGTACAAATCAACCGCCTTCTAACAAGCCACGTTAACCTCAAGTGATTTATATTTTTCTTACGAAGAGAACGTGCGAGAGAGAATATATTAATCGGTGTGTTTATATATTTGAGAGAGAAATTAACCAGAGCTTAAAGCGTTCGGCAAGAAACGAAGAAGAACAAGAAAAAGAAGAAGAAGAAGAAGAAGAAGAAACAGACGAGGACGAAGAAGAAACTTACAGCGAGCGAGTGTACAAAAGGGAAGTGCCAAATCAAAGCAAAGCAAAAAGTGACCGTAATTTTTTCTACACGTTGACTGTTGAATGCGCTACGCACCCGATACACCTCAACCCACGCAACCCAATACTCACACAGCCACGCGCACAGAGTCGACACAGCCTCCTCCGAAGACCAAAGAAACGAGCCATTTGTAGCAAGGAAAAGTGCATGGATCGGAAAGGGACCATCGCAGTCGTTCGTAGCCTAAACCTGTCGAGTACAAAAAGCACAGAGTGATAGCGAGAGAGAGAGAGAGATAGAGATAGAGAGAGAGAGAGAGAGAGAGAGACAGAGAGAGAGAGAGAGCGCGCGCGAGAGTGGACAAGTGCAGCAGAAAGTGCAAGAGAGAGGAAGAGAGAGGAAGCAAGATTGCCCTGACAGCAGCATGCGGATCCGCGAGTGCGCGTCGACGATTCGGCGGAAGGAAGAGTAGACGAGCGCAGCCACAGCCGCAGCAGCAGCAGCAGCAGCGGCAGCAGCGGCAGCAGCGGCAGCAGCAGCAGCAGCAGCGGCAGCAGCAGCAGCAGCGAGGCAGCCAGCGGCCGCGGGCAGCGACGGCCAGCGAGGCGACGCGGGCGAGCGCAGGGCGCGCGGCCGGCGCGGCGATGGGGCGCCGAAGATGAGCAGCGAGAAGGAGGCCGACGCCGCGGAGAGGGTGGCCAGCCACTCTCCGGCGGCGCTCGCGAGCGCGACCCCGGGCGCGGCGCCCAACGGCGCGCCCGGCAGCATCAGCGTGAGCCTGAACGGCGCCGCCGGCGGCCTGAGCGCCGCCGAGGTGGCCGCCCGGCACCTGCCCCCCTTCAGCAGCTTCGCCGTCGGCGACGTGGCCACCCTCGTCCAGATGGAGGGCTCCGCCTCGAGCCTCGGGCCCTTCACCAGCCTGTCGAGCGAGCTGCTCGGCTGGGACGGCGCCTACTACGAGGGCCTGGGCGGCCGGCTGCTCGACTCGCGCAACGAGCAGCTGCTCTCGAACCAGTACACGCGGCCCTGGGAGACCAGCGGCAAGCACCACCTGGACGGGCTGCCGTCGTTCGCCTCGCAGTTCGCCGGGCCGGGCCCGGGGCCGGACTCGGGCCAGGACCCGCAGCTGACCACGCTGACGCCGCTGTCGCCCGCCTCGATGTCGCACTCGCCGCCCGTGGCCGCGCTGCCCAGCTTCCACACGCTGGGCAACCCCGTGGCCATCGCGGCGCCGCAGCCGCAGCGCGCCGCGCCCGCCTACCCGGGCCTGGTCTCGGCCGCGCCCGCGGCCGTGTCGGCGCGCGAGGTGCTGCAGCAGCAGCTGGTGGACGAGCGGCCCATCCACGTGCTGGGCGGCAGCCCGCTGCCCTTCGTGGGCGCGCCGCACCAGCAGCCGCAGCACGCGGGCCCGCCGGCGCCGGCGCAGCACGCGGCCCAGATGCTCGTGCCCATGAAGCCCGAGTACCCGCAGCTGCACCACGCCAACTTCCAGAACCCCATGTCCACGGTGCTGGACTCGTCCTCGGCGTCGCCGGGCTCGCGCGTCGACGGCCGCAAGAAGGAGCGCCGGAAAATGCGCGCCGGCTCGATGGACGAGGCGGGCGCCGAGGAGGCGGCGCAGGGCCAGCAGGCGGCGGCGGCCGAGAGCAGCGGCCAGGTGGCCGCGGTCTCCTCGAGCGGCGGCCGCGCGCTCGGCCACCACCTGGGCGCCGGCGACCTCAACGACGACGGCTCGGGCCTCGGCGACAAGCCCGCGAAGAAGAAGCGCAAGCGCTGCGGCGAGTGCATCGGCTGCCAGCGCAAGGACAACTGCGGCGACTGCGCGCCGTGCCGCAACGACAAGAGCCACCAGATCTGCAAGATGCGCCGCTGCGAGAAGCTCACCGAGAAGAAGGTCAGTGCCGCGCGGCGTTTTCGCCCCTGCGCCCGGCTGAACTTGGCCCCGATACCGGCCTGCCGCGCGATACCGCGCCGAGACCGACGCCGCGGGTTGGGGTCACTGCTCTCCGCGGCCGCCGCTTCTCTCGTCGCCAATAAATCACCGATAGATAACGCCGCCCGATAGCGCGCTGTTTGCGAAATGCCGCTGCCGCGTAGATTAATCGTGCCTATGGAAATAAGCCGAGTCAACAGATACAGCGGCAATTAGTCATCGCGCCGGCCAAGGCGAATAAACTCGAGCGCGCGCGACCATCCGAGGGGCCCGCGGGGCGGCGGGAGGCCGGCGCTCCTCGCGGCCGAGTCGTTGAAAGCCTTTGCACGGCTCGGCGAAGGAGAGCGGGAAGGGCGCACGCACCGCGCACGCACCGCGCACGCCGCCGGCCGCGGCGGGCAGTTGGAAGGGCTCGATTATTGATCGAGACCTGTGCTCTCGCTCTCTCCGCGGCCGACACTGCGCAGAGACGCAGCGTGCACCGCGAGAGAGCGCCTTGGCGCGGCGCGCGCCAGCAAGTTCAAGGCGCGCGCGCTGGCGGAGCGGCGGGCCGCGCTCATCCCAATTTTTCGCGAACAAACAAATCAATTGTGCGCTCGCCGCTGGCGCTGACGCGATTCGACCTATGACTCACGCCGCGCGGCCGCTCTCGTTTCGTGCTCGGCTGCGGCTGCGGCGGCTGCGGCGGCGGCGGCGGCGGCGGCGGCGGCGGCGCGCGCGCGCGAAAATAGTCGTTTTCGATTCCAGGCACGCCGCGTCATCCTCGGGCAGCATCCTCGCGTCACGTCCTCGCCCGGCATTGTTATGCGAGCGCTTTGTGCGCGGCGAGGCGCCCTTAATTGCCGCCTCTCCGGGCGCGCGGCCGGGCAGCCAGGCGAGTCTATCTGGGGTCCGGGGGGCCCGCGATATTCGTGCGCTGGGTCGTTGCTCTCGCGAGGCCGCGGCAGCTGCCCCGCCGATCGGCGCGCTCCCAATTGTGCGCCTGCCAGTACCGAACAATGAGCGCCGCGCCGTCGACCCGCGATAACCTCCCGAGTCGCGCTTCGATATCGGTTATCGTCCGGTCGGCTGCGTTGTGCACGTTGTTAATGAACTTTCGCGATACGCGCGCGCGCGACATACAGATGCGCCAGCTCCGGCGCGGAGCCCGGTAACCGTACACTCCGGATCCTCTTTCTCGGATCCCACTTTCATTGGCTTCCTCGGGCCGCGCGCTCTCGCCTGCTCGGCCGCTCGGCCGCTCGGCCGCGCGCTCTCGCTTTCAATTCGATTTATCGAGAAACCCAAACCGAAGCCCAGCCCTCGAAACTGCAGCCGTAGTCTTCTTCGCTTACACGCAATTATTCTTGGGCCGCGCTCGCGGAAAGCGCAGCCGGCGCGACGTCGGCAAGCCGAGATTTGCCCCTTGCCCGCCAGCGGCGCAAACGGTAGCGCGCTCGCTCGGAGAGGCCACTGATACGCGCGAAAGCTCGCTCCGCTGCGGATTACCGCGCGCGGCCCTTGTTTGGACTTGCCGCGGCGACGCGCGCGCTAGGCAACGCTCGGCTCGGACAGATGGACGATTAACATACGCGCGCCGAGAAAAAGGCAAACACGGCCGGCGCGTCTGCGAGCGCGGAGGCCGCGGGGCCAGGTGAACGAACGGCCGCAGTTGTTGCCGATCGCGAGTAATTGCCGGGAGGGAAGGAGCCGGCGAAACGGGAGGAGAAAAGCACGAGCAGCGATAAAAAATGGAAAAGCGGCAGGGGCGAGAGCGGCCGAGCGGAGGCGCGTGTCTGCGCCATAACGAAAGCGAAATTGGGAGTCAGTGGCTGGCGCTGGCGGAGGAAAGCGCTGCAGCCGCGCTCGATATATCGATTTGCCGCCCCCACTTTCGCTTCCTGCGCGCGGAAGCAGGACTGTGCGCGGCGTGTAGCGGCGCGAGTGCGGTGGCGGCTGATGACTCATCAGCGGCACGCACAGCCTCCCTCTCTTTTCGCACGTGCAACCGGCGGCCGCGCACCACCGCCGGCCGGCGCGACCTCTCGCTCGGGCTCCAGTTTTGCCCGCGACTGTACCCGCACCTATCGCCTCGTTTTTCGAGCGCGCACCAAATAATTACGCGCGGGAATTCGCCAAGGCCGAGCGGAAATTGACGCACTTGCCGTTACTGCTGCTGCTGCTGCTGCTGCCGCTTGCCAATCCAACCGTTCCTTCCGTTGCCACTCGCGTTGCCGCCTTTTTCTTTGCTCGCTCTCTCTCTCTCTCTCTCTCTCTCTCTCTCTTCGCTCGAAAAATGTGCAGTAGCTCAGGTAAAAAGCCCTCACAGCTGTCCGACAGCTGCTCCCTTGTCCATACACACGGGCGACGAGGCGCGGCCGTCGGCGGCGACGAGCGGCCGCGAGGAGTACAGCTCGTCGGGCCGTCTTCGCGAGGTCGACTCCAACAGTGAACGTCTCTCGACCGGCTCGGCGCCGAGGCCAGTCGGAAGCGTTCCCCGCGAGAGCCGCCTGGAGAATACTCGGTCGCCACCCTTCTCCCCGACGTGCGCTAAATCATAGCGCGGAAAATCGTAAAAAGTCGCAGTCGTGGAGTCGTGCCTCGGTGTCTGTCGCACATGTGCTCCGCTCTCCCCTCGACAGCTCGCTCTCTCTCTCTCTCTCTCTCTCTCGCTCGCTCGCTCGCTCTCTGCAGCTAATCCCAATTATACGCGTGACCATTAGTTTTATTCGTCTTGCCGGGAAAATCGATATGCTTAATTACGGTGCATTTGCATCGGCGAGGAAGAAAAAACAGGCGAAAGTAAGGAAGAAAGATTGATCACCGCGAGCGACCGGAAGCTGCCGCGGCCATCTTGTTTGTACAGTTGCCATGGTTACCATGGAGCGAGAGAGAGAGAGCGCGAGAGAGCGCGAGAGAGAAGGAGCAATTGGTGCGCGCTGCATGTGCAAGCAGAAGCAACCCCCAGCGAGCTCCACTCAATTTTTGATTTTAGCTTTTTCGAAATTTACGATTGCCGCGCCAGATGGCGCGCTCGCCTTCTCTCCCGGCGCAGCTTGGCGGAGCGCGACGTCTCGATTAATCGGATTAGCCGATGCCTCCCCTGTGTGTAGGGACGATTTGCGCGCGCGACTTTCACGCCCCGAGATTCCGCTGCGCCCTCTTCGCTTCTCTCTCTCGCTCTTATTTTCGCTCCCCGGGGACTGAAAGATATAGCGGCTGCAGATCGGCGCAGCTTCTCGGTATTTAAAGGAAAGCCGAGTTGACACGTGCGCGCGCCTGACCTCCAGGACTTTTGGAAACAATCTGGAGCGAAACGAGAAGCACGTGTGGAGGAAATCTACTTCCTCCGGCAGCGAGTCGCGCGTCGCCTCTCGTGGCAGGGCCTCCGAAAGACGCCAGCTGCAGGCGCATTTATACAACGGCGCCCGATCGCCGACTCGTTAAAGTGGCGCGTTTCTGCCGTCGGCAATTAACGCTGCGCGCGAGCGCCAAAGGAAAGCGAGGAGAGCATTTAATTATCGGGGTTGACTCGGCGCGGCTCGGCGCGGCTCGGCGCGGCTCGGCGGCACCGGTCCATTTCACGCGCAGCGGGCAGCTGCTCGCGCATTGTCCTGCCTTTTCCGCCGGTCGGCCGCGTACCTGCGGGCTCGTTTTCCGAAATCGATCGCGCTCGGCCATTGTCCGGGGCCAGGAGCGCACGTCGCTCGCTCGAGATTCGCCCGAGGTTCGTCCGAGGTTCGCTCGAGATTCGCCGAAAATTCGCGCCCAGTCGAGAGGCCCGAACTGCCGGAGCGAGCGCGAGCACGAACAATTCCACATCGGGAAGAATGTAATTCAGTGAATGGGCCGCTGCGCGCGCTCTCGACCGTTATATAGCCTCGCACGACACAATGGGCCCCGACGGATATTTTTATAGCGATTCGCGCAGCTACATCAACACGACCGGTTTTTCACGCGGCGCATCTGCCGCGCGCGGCACAAATTCATCATCCCAGCTGATCTCTGGCCGTGACACGACCTTTAGCGGGAGAAAAAAACCGAGAGAGAGAGAGAGCGAGAGAGAGAGAGAGAGCGAGCGAGCAAGGGAGCCGAGAAAAAGAGAACGAGAGAAAAGGGGAAAAAAAAGAAACGGAGGAAAAAACGGCGGTGCGAGCCGGCGGAGGCAGCGCGCGCGTGAGCACCGCGCGAGAAGATGTAACTCGATGATTGCGGCTCTGAAACAAAAGAGCTCCTATCAATCAATTCCGCGCGAGCGGACAATTCTAGCCGGGCGGCCAGTTATCCGACGACTCCGCGCCAGATTGCATTAACCTACAGACACAGATTCGCCGGCATTCGCCAAAGGATTAGGCCGGCGACGGGAGTTTCGGGCTGTGACGTGAGCGAGCCGGCGATTATCGCCGACGGGAGAGACGGGCCGCGCTGAAAAAAATTGTGAAGCGCTCCGCGCTGCGCACGGCATCACGGCATGGGGGCCTTAAGCGACGGCAATTGCTTGGCGCGTACAAGCGTTGATTTTTTTTAACCAGCCTGATGTCTGATAACGCGCTTGCGTCGCTTCAGCGGCTTTTATAATCAGAGCGGCGGTTAACAGGTTTTATGAACCTGCAACGGTGGACGGAAGCGCCAATTTGTCGGGCTCATTCGCTCCACTTCCTCTAGCGCTCGCTCTCGACGCACTGCACTTTCGGCCAAGACGACAATTGATTAGCCGGATAGAAAAATCCTGTGGGAACGCGAGCCAGGACGGGGCAGCGATCGGCAGCCGCGAGCGAGGCGCGGCGACCTTGACACCCGGGCGAGCGCGCGGGCGACTGACCTACAAACGAGAGGGAGCGAGCGCCGGGCGTCGCGCTGCACCGGAGCCTTCTCCGGCGGCGTGGGCGCTGAGGGACCGAGCCGCGCCAAAACAGAGGGGCGTCCCGCGCCGCGCACTCCCCCAATATCGCATTAAGATATCAAATGGCCTTCCGCGTCCCGTAGCGTGCTGCTCGCTCTCGAGGCGGCGCGTGCTCGCTCTCCGCGGACCCTTTTCACTCTCTCTCTTGCTCGCTCGCTCGCTCCGCGGCTCTCGCCGGCGCAGACCGTGCGGCGGCGGCGGCGGCGGCGGCGTCGGCGGCGGCGTCGGCGGCGGCGTCGGCGGCGACGGGATCGTAGCGCCGCCGGGCCACCGGGGGGATGGGTGAGCCGCCCGTGGGGCATGAATGAGCGAGAGATCCCTCCGTGCGCGCGAGCACGAGGGTCGTCGCCTGACCCTCCCGAATCCGAATCTCTGGCTGTCGTTAGGCCAGCACCCCCGCCAAAACAATAACAAGTCCACGTGGACTGGCGGGCCTCGCACGTGCGCGTCCGGCCGTGGCGAGCCGGCCGCGGAGCGCGAGAAAGCCGTTGCGCCGCGGCTTCGGCACCTGTCGGCGCGCCTGCACATGCCCGGCGTCTCGCTGCCGATGCCTATCGAGCCCTGGCCAGTGACTCGGCTCGCATCTGCCCCGCGCGTCCGCTTTGTCGTTATGTACTCCTCCGCCGCGGCCTCTCGATGCGACGATAAGGCGCTCCGCGATACGCGCCGATCGGAAGCCCTTGTCCGCCAAGGAAATTGCCGCCCAGGCCGCCTGCGCCGAGCGTTTCCCCTCGCGCTCGCTCTCTCGACCCACGAGCTGGCCCCATCGCTGTTCAGCGTCCCACTTGCCAGGCCAATTGTCGAATTTCGGCACCGTGCCCGGCCAGTCCGCTGAGATACCGCGCGCGGCCGCGAATCAAGTGCCTCGGGATCGTTCCGTTTGATTGCCGTGAGCGTCAGCTGCTCGGACCGTTGATACTCGCCGAGCGATGGAAACGTTTTCCTTCGGTTATCGTAGCCACTGATAGGCCAACAGCGCCGAGATATACGCCCGCGCGGCTTTTTTATCGACGAAGGCAACGCGGCAACGCGGCAACGACGCACCACGCGATCAGATAGAGAGAGGCTCGAACGGACTGGAAACACGACGCAGGCGAGAAAAGACCGATGGATTTGGTCGCAATAATAATCGACGCCGCCGCTCGCGTCGAAAGCTAACGAGAACGGGGGACAAGGGCGTGGGAATGGACGCGGAAGCGAAAAGAATGGGCGAGCGGCGACGGCGGCGGCGGCGGCGGGAGGGGCTGCACGAGAAAAGCCGGCTGAATCGATTAATCAGCCAGCGGCGAGATCGCGCGCGATTCGACGGGAGAAGGCGCGCTCGAGAGAGCGGATAGCCGGGATGCGCGACGCTACCGCCGGCGAGGCGTGTGCGTCGTGGCCGACCGGGAGTTGCCTGCACGCGGAGCGAGAGAGAGAGAGAGAGAGAGAGAGAGAGAGCAGGAGCACGCGCGTGCCCTTGCGCCGGCACGGGGTTGCCGCAGCGACGGGCCGAGCCGAGCCAGCTGCAAGGCGCCCAAGCGCGACCGCCGACCTACGTACTCGGAAACGTTGTAAAAATAATTATCGAAGCCGTTAGCCTGCCGCGGCACTGACGCGCAGAGGCGAATACTAACTTTTTCGCCGAAATACGCCTCGGCGCGGCGCGGCGTCGCGCGCGCGATCGATCGGGCCCGGGCGCCGCGCGAACCCAGCCTCGCTCGCGAGCGCCGACGTGCGGGCGTGCTCCCGACGGGCTCCGCGATCGCGACGCGAGGAGCCGGGAAGAGCCGGAGCCGCGCGCCGGCGGCCGCCGCTGTTTCTGCTGTTGTTGCAACTGGCGTTCTCGCTGCCACTTTCTAATGGGATCGCAACGGCTCTTTACGTCCGCCGACCATCTGTCGCTGGTTGCACGGCGCGTGCACCTATATACGAGTCGTCGTGTGCCCGAGCGCGTATATAATATATCTACATCGAGGCAGCGATCGCTCTGTCGAAATTAAAGTCGTCAGCCGCGAGCGATCGTTGCCGCGAGCGCAGCTGCGTGGAAAAGCGAGACGGTCCCGCGGCAGATGCATCGGTTTTCCGCTCGGCGCGCCGCCAGCAGACTACTAACATAATAAGCCGCCGCAGCGTTAATGGAAACAACGCACGCCCGGCCGTCTTGTTTGTTTGAATTGTCGCTGCCGACTGCGCAGAGGCGCGACGGACGACGATGGAGCTCGCGACCGAACTCTGGCCAGCGCTGCCCGCCGAGGCGTCGCACTCGGCGGCTGTTAATGACTCGCGAAAACAAAGCGCTCGCGCAAACTCTCCTGCGCGACGCCACAGCCCCTGCCTGTCGAGCGTGCACTCATCGCGGGCAGGTAGGTTGGTAGGTAGCTAGGTCGTGCAAACCCGTCGTCGCCCGCGCAATTAACCAATGCTCGCACGCACTTTATCGATTTTCTTCTTTGACGCTGCTCATCGGCCTGCTCCTCTCTCTCTCTCTCTCTCTCTCTCTCGCTCTCCTCAAAATGTGGAGCAAGCGCGCGTTTACGCGTGAACGCTCTCGCGCTGCGCAATCAACCGAGCAATTTTCCCATCTCTGCGTCGACGGACCTGCCGGCTGGCTCGCGCGGCGATAACTCCGCTCGGGCGTTCGTGCCGCGTCGCGCGAGTGGACACCGGGCCGCGAACGCGGCTGTCGCCTTCCTCGGGACTCTCGAGAGCGATCGCGTCGGGACACGCGTGGTCGGTAAGGTAACTCCCGTAGTGCGCGCGCGTTCTCTCTCTCTCTCTCTCTCCCTCCCACGGCGGGGCAGTTTTTCGAAAGAGAGCGCCACCTTTCGCCGCCACCGACGCGAGCACGCAGATCCCTGCAGCGCGCCGTGCCGCGCTTTCGTATGCACGTCGCGTGCGTCGGTACTTCCCTGTCGTCGATATCTCTTTGCCCTCCGCGTGCCGCGCGGCGTTTTCTATTTTTTTTGCCGCGCGACGATAACCGCGCGCCGAGGCCATCGGCCGTGTGCGCGAGCACTCGTACGGCATTTCGAAGGCTGTTATTGCGGTGCGGAAAAAAGTCGCCTATGGCTATGTTTTTATTGGGGCTCCTATTAACGTTAACGAGACCGATTGTCCATGGTTATTCGACAGCAGCGAGGCCCGTCGCGATAAGCGCGGCTCGGACCGCCAACGCGAGCTAACGATTGCTTGCTTCTTGTTGCAGCATCTGTACCACCTGCAGACCGGCGAAGGAGCTTACAGGGAGCGAGGCCGAGGCCGAGGAAAGGGCACCACCAGGGTAAGCGCAGCTACCATATCTTGGCATTTTCCGGCCACGTTGCGCTCGACCGGACGAGCGCCAAGCTCGAGTCTGATCAAACTCGATTGTTCCACTGGAAAATGAGAGCACGTGGGGCACTCCGGGGTGCCGAGGCGCCCACTCGCATCTGGCACTCGGCCGCGCCGCCTCGCATCGACGAGCGAGTTTGAGAACTGATATTAAACAGGGCGCTATTGATCGGCCGGGCGAGCGAGCAGCCACACGGGCGGGCCGTGCTCCGCGCCGCCAGCCGCGCCAAGTGATATGCCGCTTTGACATTCGCCGTCACACTTTTCGCCGATATCGCCGAGTGCTTGGGCAATCGGAGCCCGGCCGAGCGGCTCGTGCGCATCTCGCGTACTGCCGAACACCGTTAGACGTGCGAGCGCGCATCCACGCCTCGGCAGCCCGACCAAAGAACCGCCGCGCGCGGATAGCGGTCTCGAAGGGGAATTTCCGCAATCCGATCGAGGGGGAGGAATCGCGGAGCGCACGATTCATTCGGAACGCTGCTAGGAGCGAGCGAGCGAGCTTCGGCTGGGCTCGAGAGCTATCTAATCATAACCCACTTAGATAGCCGTGTAGCTGGTCAGGAGCAAGATAAGGTGCGCGCGGCGCTGCTCTCGAGACGTTTCCGTGGCGCGTTATCGCCGCCGAGAGAGCGACTCCAAGTGTTTACGAGCTGCACTTGACGTGTCGACGTGGTCGTGTCTGCCGAGTCCCGAGGGGATCTCGCAGCGACGACGACCCCAGCTCCCCGGCAACTTGTTGCCGCGTGATGGCCGCGGCGGTGCACGCACGCACGCACGCACGCACGCACGCGGCTCGACGTCGCGGACGCTGGCTCGGTGACCGAGCGAACGCCGTCGCGTGCATGAAAGCGCTGGCGACAAAAGGAGTTCGGGCGCTGGCGACCTCTGCGCTGGGTTACGCCATGGCTATGAGTGCGGCGAGGGGAACGAGCGAGGAAGAGAGAGAGAGAGAGAGAGAGAGAGAGAGAGAGAGAGAGAGCGCGCGCGAGCGAGGGAGTGAGTAGAGGGGACGCGGCGGGCGAGGGAGAGGACCTGGAGGGAAGAGCGATGCTCCGACGGCGACGACGCCAGTGACAATCGCGAGCGCCTCGCGCCCGACGAAACGAAAAGTGCAGCGGTAAGTGGTCGCGCGAAATCGAAAGGTGCGCGCCGAGGGCTGGGGCCGCGGGCGGCGAGGAAAGCGCGCGGGCATCGGCCGACGCGCGGGAGGGAAAAGCGAGGAGGAGGAGGCGACGAGCGCGCGCGGAAAGACACGAGGCGCGCCGAGGCGCGCGTACCGCCGCCGACACCAGACGACCAGCGGAAGAAGCGCCGCGGCTCTCAGTCGCGAGAAGCGCCAGCAAACGGTGAGCACGTGTGGCTGCTGCAGCCGAGCGCGAGCTGCGATCACTGGCTGCAAGCGGACGCACGCTATAGCTATATCGGCCCGGCCGAGGCCTGCCTGGTCGTGTACGCACGGGTGTGGCGCCCAACTGCCGCGAGCCGCCGCCGCCGCCGCCGCCGCCGCCGCCGCCGACCGTGAGTTCTGCTCCGTTCACTCTCGCTGGCCGTCGGCCTCGCCGTCGCGGCGTTGCGCAATCCCTCGCCCGGACCGCCGCGGGATTCGGGTCACGCGCGGCCGCCTCTTATCGGCCGCCGTTCCCGTGTTTCTCGCCGTGCGCGCAAGCTCGCCTGCTCGCCGACGCCGACGCGACGACCCCTTGCTGCAGCGCTCTATTAATAGCGCTGTCGACTCCATTTTCCGCGGCTGCACACGTGCTACCGGAATCCGCCTCGAGCCAGTGCAGCCCGCCGACGATCCACGTCGGCGCGGGAACGGACAATGCGACGCGGCGCTGCGCAGCGGCGGCGCCGAGCTCGCTCGGCCGCGCGCGTGTGCGCGTTCGAAATCCGGAGCGGAGGTCGCGCGCGAGCGCGAGTGCAGCGAGGGGCGGCGGGCGCGAGAGTGAAATGACCGCCGCGAGGCCGCGCGGCGCACTCGAGCGACGGCCCGGCCGGGCGCCTCGGGCTCGCGCCGACCGGTGCGCGCACGTGCTCCCAGCGATGATTGACGCGAGAATGGGATCCGGCGGCTTTTCCTCCGCTCCTGGCCATTCACGCTTGGCTCGATCTTTTCTGCCGATAGGCGCAGCCGCGGCCGGCCGAGCCTCGGCGCTTTCGCTCTCCGCGAGAGAGGAGACGCGCCGACTATTTATAACGGCGCGCGCTGCCGCGACCTCGCGCGCCCGAGCGGCGCGGCTGGCGCGCGCGAGTCGGCCACGCGGCCGAACAAAGGCCCATCGGCGACGCGGCCTGACCGGCCCGACGCGGCCTGCCCTCGCTGTTGCAGAGCTACCGCAAGATCGCCCGGCAAGTGAGCACCCCGGACTCGGCGCCCCAGGGACTGGGCAGTCCGCAGCCGACCTTGGGACTGCAGCAGCCGGCCACGCCGCAGACGCCCCAGCCGCAGGCCCAGCCGCCTCCCCAGCAGCCGCAGCAGGCGGCCCAGCAACAGGCGCCGCAGCCGCAGCAGCAGCAAGCGACCCCGCAGAACCTGGACCCGATGCAGCAGAGCAAGGACCCGCTCAACTCGGTGGTGGCTCAACAGACTGGCCCGCTGCGGAACGGCAATCCCGCTCCGCCGGTCGTCTCCATGGTGAGCTCTCGTTCTTCTGTGCACCGCGGTCGCGAGCAACGAGCACGAGAGGCGACAGACGGTCCAGATCGAGTCGGCATTCGGGGCGGGAGGGGGGATGAACTTGAAGCTTTCGCTTTCGCGCGAAAAAAAGCTGCGGAAGCGAGCAGCGGCAGCAGCAGTAGCAGCGGCTTTGGGACGCTGGCTGGCGCGCGTCGCTTCCTGTTCCTCCTGCGGGTATTGATTCGCGTCGAGGGCGGTCACCGCCCCCGCGTGTCTGCCGCCGGTCTACCCCTTCCCTTTCCTCCTTTTCTGCACCGCCGGCAGCCGCTTGACTATAGCTCGCGGCCATTTCCACTCAAGTGCCTGCCTCGGCGCTCGAGGGGCCGGCGCGGGCCGGAGCTCGGCCGAGCCGCTGCTCGGATATGCCACTGACCGCGATCCCGCTCAGGGTCGCACTGATCCTCTTCCCCCCGCCCTCGGCCGGCCCGTCTCGCCCCGATCCGAACACCGGTCCTGGCGCCGTTATCGAGTTGATCGAGACTCACGCTCTCGGGGCACTTGCGCCAATTCCAGTCGCCAGGAGTGATGCCGTTCTACGGGGACAGCGGCACGGCCTTCCGGCCGACCGCGGGCTTCGGCAACGCCGTCTGGCACCAGGGCGTCTCGGCCGTGGGGGCGGTCGCGGTCGAGCCCGCGCCGGCCCCGTGGCCGCCACAGCAGTTCATACAGCAGCTGCCCCCGAACCAGATCGACGAGCTGAGGTACCACCCGCAGTACAGCACCGCCGCGCCCTACCACCCGCAGACCGGTGAGTCCCCGAGCGACGTGCCCCGGAGACCGTGCCAACCGCGCTGTTCCGCCTTTCAGTTGCCTACCAGCAGCAGGCCTTCATAACGGCCGACCAGTCGGCCTTCCAGCGGGCGGCCGGCGCCTCGGGGCAGTACGCGATCACGGGCCAGTCCTCGCCGCTGGCCCCGTCGCCCGCGCAGCAGCCGCAGCAGCAGCAGCAACAGGCCCAGCAGCAGCAGCAGCAGCAAGCGCCGCCGAGCGCGCCCACGACGGCGCCTCAGCGGCCCTTGAACGGCCAGTACATCGATTCTGTCCAGCAACCGCCTGGCCAGCCCAGCCAGCCGCAGTACGACAGGCAGGACTATGTGAATGGCTATCAGCAGCAGGTTAGCTGCCGAACAATCAATCTCTCTGACTTCTAAGTTAATACGATATATCCATTATACATTCGTATTTTGTCGTAGTACAGTTGATTATGTGTGTTGCAAAGTTCATCACCACTCTTTCTCTTTGTTTTTCTTTTCCATTCGATCCGATTCAACGGGTGCATTCATTACTCTCCTAGTCATCTGTAATCTTGCAGTGTAGTACTACTCTCTTTCGTTTTGTTCTTCCATCTCTCTTCATTCTGCAATTACGTACTAGACCTCGCTACTTGTTGTCATCTAGTTGATAACGAATTAAGTCCTAACCTCGCTGTAAAGTACATGTTGTTTTATTCGATTGTTAAGACGTTGCTTTGATCAAGATTACGATTACTCGATAAAATTCGAATGTTGAACATCGATTGAAGTAATGCACGTAGTAATTGCGTAGGAGGTATGAACCATGTCTTATTTCCGCGTCAAGTTACGCCAGCTAAAGCCTCGAGTTCAAACTTCCTCCATAAGTAATATCTGATGCGTGCAGTTTTTGGATGGTTCTTGAAAAAAATAGAAACGCTTGCAGAGACGACTGCATGAGAGTTTCCGCAAGCGAAGAAAAGTTAGCCGACCGTCGCTCGGTGCTAATTGACTGATTGCCGATGCGATTGCAGGACATAACAATGGCCCCGCCAGCCTCCACGACGCCCAACAGTCGAAGCAGTTCGGTGCACATGGAGGTCCAGCAACCCCAGTCAGCGCAGAACCAGGCGGCGCCGCAGCCAGGCGACACGCAAGTCAAGGGCTTCGCAACAATTGCCGCAAACAGTGTGTCGGGAAACGAGATGCCTGGGTATCCACTTCAACCGGGCCCACAGAGTTTACACAGCTCTAACGGATACCCAGGCTACGTAGAGATGGGCCAACAGCAGCAGCAACCACCACCGCCATCGCATAGTCAGTGGCAACAGGTCTCCGGTGCTAATCCACAGAGCATCTGGTCCGAGACCAACAGCATCGCTAAGATGCAGTCTGTAAATAACGTGATCTCTTGGTCAGATTCGAATACCCAGCAGCAGCAGCAACAGCAGCTCAATGTAAAGCAATCGAATGAGCAGCAACAGCAGAACATGCAGATGCAGAATCAACAGCAGGACATGTCGAGGCCATCGAGCCACATGAGCTGGGACAGCAACAGCGTCAAAGATCAAACACCTCACACGCCACAGTCATGGTCTGAGAATATGGACGGACAGCAGACCTCGCAGTCGCAGACCAACTGGCCAGGTCACAGTCCTAGCATGCGAGACAATCAGAATCCAAGACTGACGCCTTCCGCCCAGCAGCAGCAGCAGCAGCAGCAGCAGCAACAGCAGCAGCAGCAGCAACAACAGCAGCAGGGTTGGCCACAGCACTCTCCAAAGATGCCGGACCATCACAGCGCGCCCCAAAAAAATCCGCGCATGACGCCCGTGCAGCACAACTGGCCGCAAACTAGTCCGGAAATGCAGCAACAGCAGAGCTCAGCTCAGCAACAAAACCCACGACTAACGCCCTCGGCTCAGCAGCAGCAGCAGCAGCAGCAACAACAACAGCAGCAACAGTGGCAACAGCAGCAGCACCAGCAGCAGCAGCAGCAAACAAAACTCGAGCCCAATCCCAGATTAACGCCCTCGAATCAGATGTCCTGGCCAGATACGCCAACTAGTCAACCCAACTGGTCGCCCAGCAGCATGAAGAGCGATGGCAGCCAACAACAGCAACAGTGGCCTGACTCACAGCCCAGTCCTAGACGGACTCCGAGTCACCAGCCCGCCGTCTGGCAAAGCCAAAGTGCTCAAGAAAAGATTGAAAGTCAGATGAGCTGGTCGCCCAAGCCCGAGAATCAGGTCAACTGGGGCCAGCAAAATACCAAGCAAGACATACAAAATTCAGGGGAGAGACTTATGTGGCCACAGCAGCAGCATCAGCAGGCTTCGGAGCCTAACAAACAGAACGGTTACCCAGAAACTCAGGAATCTCAAGATAGCATGTACCCGCAAAATAATCGTGTGAATTTGAACAGCCGTTTGAAGTCGATGATTCTGAACAAGCAGCAGCAGCAGCAGCAGCAGCAGCAGCAACAACAACAGATGCAGAATCAAATAAGCCAGCAGAATCAGCAGGTTCATCATCAGATGCCTCCACAGCACACGAGCAACGGCGACAGCTCGAACAGCGACGCGTCAACCGACAATCGGTTAAGAGAGTCACACGAGAACGCGGACAAGTATCAGAACAAGAGAAGTGATCAGCAGCAGCAGCAGCAACAACAGCAGCAGCAGCAGCAGCAGCAGCAGCAGCAACAACAGCAGCAGCAACAGCAGCAACAGCAACAGCACCACCACCACCATCACCACCAGCATCAGCAGCAGCATCAGCAGCAGCACCAGCAGCAGCACCAGCAGCAACAACAGTATGTGAATCAGAGCGGGTTGATGGCAATGAGTCAGAGCAACGAATCCATGACCGGTAATTTTTTATTGCATAGCCACCACCCTCGGGCCAATAATTTGCCCGACGGTGGTGGCTTATGGGAATGGTCATCGGATGGAGGATCAAACGCTGGCATGAACAACAGTGCCCAAATGTCGAGTATCGACAACCTGATAAATTTTACATCACAGAAAAAAGAGACTGATAGAGTTTTAGGCGCGCGAAGCAATAATTTAGATAACAGGAGCCCATGGGATCTCAACTCTGCCATCAAGCCGGGAAATCAGAATATCGACAATAAAAACTTTCAGCAGAGATTGTGCATCGACTCGGAGCTTAGCAAAAAGACTGCGGATAATAATCAATTTAGCCATTCGTCTGGTAGCATCACCAAGGAGCACAAGTCCAAGTTGACGAAGCTTCATACTCTTGCGGAAGTGCAATATGATTCGAACCAAAAAATCAAGCAAGAATACCCGGTGTCGAACAGCAGCGACGATCTGACCACGCAGCCGACGTCCATCAAGCTCGAGGCCGACAACCGCGACACAGCAGCAGAGTCCAGCTACAAGTTCCGGGGTGACGGCGGCCCGGCGAAATTGGCCACGGGAGTCGGCTCCTGGTGTTGTCGGCGAGGAGGTACCGAGCAGCCCACTCCGGAACACCTGCGCGACGGATGCTGCCAAGGCCTCCAGACGCGCGACGAGTTCTCGGAGGACTCCACGCAAAAATCCGAGGTGAAGAACGAGGGCGAGTCGCGGCCCGGCTGCGGTGCCAAGCTTCAAGATCATTTGGACAAGCTGAAGAACAATGTGAGGACCGAAGTGCCCGACTGCGATTGCTTCACCTCCGACAAATGTGAGTTGCACCCACAGTTGTATGTACCTCGCCACACTAACTCCATTGAGCAATCACACTAACCATCATGCAAACGTAGATGCTGAATGTCAAAGTCGTAATAACACTCCAAATAAAAAAAAGCAAATAAACAAACAAACAAACAAACAAACAAACAAACAAAGCAAATATGTATGTAGAGCGACGACAAAAGCATAAATCCATGCCGAACGTACGCAGCTTGCCTAGATGTCGCGCGTCGAGAGAAACATTTGTAGTGGCGCTAATTGTCAATGTAACGCTCCAAAGCTCTCATTTTCAAAACCAACGTGTCCGTTCTTGTGCGCGTAGATGTATGTGTGCGTGTCCATGATATAAATGTATAAAACGTAACGTAAACCAAAAGGTCCGCCGGAGCCTGGCTCCTACTACACGCATCTCGGCGCCGCGCCAAGTCTAGCCGACCTGCGCAACGACCTCGAGAAGAGAACTGGTCTAAAAGGCACTGCTATTAGATTGGAGAAGGTCGTCTATACCGGTAAAGAAGGCAAGACTACTCAGGGTTGTCCTATGGCCAAATGGGTAAGCAAGCCTCCCTCCGCAGCTTTTGCCCGCGAAAGCAAGCCGTCATTGTCAGTCTGCCTGTTCCGCAGATAATCCGACGTTCTAGTCTGGCGGAGAAGATTCTGGCAGTGGTGAAGCACCGCCAGGGCCACAAATGCTCCACCGCGTGGTTAGTCGTGGCAATGGTCGCTTGGGAAGGAGTTCCTAGTCACGAAGCCGACCGTTTGTACTCGGTGCTGACCCACAAGCTCAACAGGTTTGGCTTGCCAACTACGAGGAGGTGCGGTACCAACGAACCCAGAACGTGCGCCTGCCAAGGCCTCGATCCTGACTCCTGCGGAGCAAGTTACTCGTTCGGATGCTCTTGGTCGATGTATTATAACGGTTGTAAATACGCGAGAAGTAAGACTGTCAGGAAGTTCCGATTATCCGTGAGATCTGAAGTGAGTATGGGCCAGATGTGCGGGTGACGCGACTGCCGAGCTCTGCCAACTAAATCGCTCGATCTTTCCTCGCAGGAACAAGAGGTCGAAGAGCGGATGCACGTTCTGGCGACTCTGCTGTCTCCCTTGTACTTGAGCCTCGCTCCCGAGGCTTTCAACAATCAAACGCAGTTCGAACGGGAGGCCAGCGAGTGCCGGCTGGGATTCAAGCCGGGCAGACCATTTTCCGGCGTGACAGCCTGCTTGGACTTTTGCGCCCACTCGCACCGGGACCTGCACAATATGAATAACGGCTGCACGGTGGTAAGCATCCTTAGCCTTGGTAAGCGTCTGGTCCTGACGGACGAACAGGGCTCACGCTCCCATCGTTTCTCGACAGGTGGTCAGTTTGACGAGACATCGGTCGCTCGCGAAACCGGACGACGAACAACTGCACGTGCTACCACTGTACATCATGGACGACACCGACGAGTTTGGCTCCAAGGAGGGACAAGAGGACAAAGTGAAATCCGGTGCGATCGAGGTTCTGAAAAAGTGAGCGACTGTCAGCAGACCCGCGAAATGGTGCCTGGCGCCTGTTCCAATGCAAACGTCTGTTCTCAGATATCCGTGCGAGGTGAGAGTTCGCTCGGTGCCGTTGCAGCCCTGCAGACGCCACGGCAAGAAGAGAAAGGAGGACGAGGCCGACGCGGCCAGCAACAAGAAAGACCTGAAAAATCCAGCGGAGAAGCTGGTCGAGGCGAGCAGACCGGCGATGTATCAAGATCCGTCGAGGCCAACGCCGCAGTTGACCCACGAAATGGCCACGATGCTCGAAGGCATGGACAGCCAGCTGCAGAGCTCGCAGGTGTCGTCGACCGTTCTCGACAGCCCCGTGTCGATGTACCAGGGCTGGAACTACCAGAACGAGCAGCAGTGGAATCGGCCGGGCTGGCTCGACCAGCGCAAGAGCAACTGGATGAATCCATGGGCGGACTACAGCCCGTTCGGCGGACTGGATCGCGAGATCAAGGTAGATCCGGACAGCACCAGCCTCGACGACTCGAGGCCCAAGAGCACCACGCTGTCCCAGGACGCGTACAGGCCGTCCTCCAGGAGCCTGCACGGCGGCCAACATCCCGGCGAGGAGCTGGTGAGCAGGGCGGCGGGCTACGGGCACCTGCCACGGGGACACGCCGTCTCACCGAGGAGCACGCTGTCGAACACGCCCTCGGAGTCCGCGTACTCGACGCCGCCGAGAACCGGCCCGGCCACGCCTCAGGACCCGAGAATCGTATCGCCTCGCAGCTCCGGATACTCCTCGGTCCCGAGCGACTTCAACATGGCCACGCCGTCACCGAGGAATTACCAACACTCGCACGACAGCCGGCAGTCCACTCTGTCCCCTCGCGTCGGATACTCGAATTCGTCGGCCAGTCTGGAGAGCCCCCAGAGGACTCCGCCGAGGAGTGGCCAGCAGATGTTCGCGGCGGTCGGCGCCGAGGCCGCCCGTAGAAACCAGTCCCCGAGCGCACACCTGCTGCGAAGCCCGGGCTTCGGCGCGCCCGAGAGCGGCTTCCTGGCCGAGGTCGCCGCCGCCGCGCCGCCAAATCCAAAGTTCGGCCCGCCGATGCAGCAGCAGCAGCAGCCATCGGGAGCACCGACGATCCAAGGGAGCGCGGCCTCGGCCGCCCCGACGAATCCCGGATACTTCTCGCAGAGCACGGCTTACGCGCCCCTGGGCTCGGCTTACGAGCACCCGAGCGTCGACAACCATCTGGCGAACGCGATAGACCAAAAGGCGAGGGTGGGCTTCAACTCGTTCAACAACCCGGCCGTTTCGACCGAGCAGTCGAACTGGAGCTCGCTGAGCTCGTGGGGCAGCGACCACCTGAAGAAGCCCCTGCAGTTGCCGTCGCACAACGTCCACAGTCCATCCTCCAAATTGGAGTACGGCAAGTCCCCCTGGGACGACAGAACGCAGCAGTCCGACTCGTCGAAATCGTCGTGGGACTCGCCGAGCGAGCCGCCCTCGCCCTTCAGAGTTCCTAAAGGAAGGCCGCCCTCGAGGACCACCCCGAATCAAAATCCATCCTCGGACTCGAGCAACTTCCAGAACACGGTGCCGAAGCCGTTCCTCAAGCCCCACGAGCCCAACAAGAGCGGCGGCTCGTACTCCGAGAACCAGAGCCAGAAGATAGGCCAGACCCACCAGCGGAAGGAAGGTAGGCGAGCGCGTGGAGGTGGCGCGCCGGACGACGAGCGGGGCATCAGGCGCACCGTCGCTGTTGCAGGTTTCTACCAGGAGGCCGCGAGGGCGGAGCTCGCGAGCCAGAACCCGAGCCTGAGCTGGGCCGAGGCCGAGATGAAGCAGGTGCAGGACCTGCACACGCACGCGATGAGCGGCCTGGCGCACCCGGCGTTCCCGCAGTACGGCTACCCGGCCTACCCGGCGGTCTTCGACAAGTCCTACTCGAACTCATGGGACGGCTACGGGTACAACGCCGCGTACGGCCAGCCGCACCCGCCGGCGGTGGGCGCCGAGTTCGCGGGCCCGGCGGCGCAGTTCTACCAGCAGCCGAAGCGCGAGGCCTGTTTCCCCGGCGCGCAGTACCCGTTCCAGAACGTGGCGGCGCCGTACCAGGCCCACCTGAACGCCGGCTGGCCGCGCTGGGACCTGTACGGCGCGGCGCCCTACTTCCCCGTGCTGCCGGAGCCGCCGCCCAAGGCCGAGCCGCTCGGCGAGGTCGCCGACTACACCGACAACGAGGAGTGCTTCAAGGACGCGCAGATGGGCGGCGTGGCCATCGCGCTGGGCCACGGCAGCGTGCTCTTCGAGTGCGCCAAGCAGGAGATGCACGCCACGACGGCGCTCAAGCGGCCCAACCGGCTCAACCCCACGCGCATCAGCCTGGTGTTCTACCAGCACCGCAACCTCAACCGGCCGCGCCACGGCTGGGACGAGTGGGAGGAGAAGATGCGGCTGCGCAAGCTGGGCCTCGGCGCCGCGCCCGCGGCCGCGGCGGGCGGCGCGCTCGGGGGCCCGGGCGCGCCCGCGGCAGCCAGCCCCGCCGGCGCGGGCCCGCAGGAGGCGCCGCTGCCAGTTCCTCACGTGCCGAATGTGCCGAGCTCCCAGTTCATGATGCGCTCGCCCACCTACACGACCATGACCTGGACGACGCTCTTCCCCATGCACCCGTGCATGATCACCGGTCCATATCAGGAGGGCGGGGCCATCGGCTGACTGCAGGCCAAGGGCGCCTCGCCCGGCTAGCCGTAGCCCGGCGTCGCCTGGATTTTATACGTACCTAGCGTGCTCCCGACGAGGAGCTGCCCCGTCAGAGGCTAGCCATTACACGTCTATACTTATACGTACCTATGCATACACTTGTCCCCGACCCCCCCCCCCTCTCTCTCTCTCTCTGCCTCTCTCTCTCTCTCTCTCTCTCTCTCTCTCTCTCTCTCTCGCTCTCGCTGTTGCTCTCTGCCCCCGCACACGGGCACGCGCGCGCACGCCCTCGGCCGTCCGGCCGTGCGAGCGTGCCTTCTAGCGATCAGCCTAGCTCTAGACCTATTGTCTACTGATAGTTCCTGGGTTCCACCGTACTACCCATACCATTTTATTTGCGTGACTTTCATTACTGGTATCTTGATTCTTTCGTCTGTTCGATTCGGCGATGCTGCGCCTGGCGCGCCTGGCGCGACCAGCCAGCGCAACGATTATTGACGCGAGCGATCCAGACACTTTCCTTAGTAGTCTTTTAATGTGACGAGCGAACGCCCTGCGCATCGATCAATTTGACGAGCTCGGTCTATCCAATTAATTTGTATTATTTGAATATTTGTACATATTAGGTGACATTGCTTTCCAATCAATTCTCACTTTTTCCTTACTCATCTATTTTTATACTCGCGTACTTTGTGACACTGAGCTTTCTCGGCAAAGAATAGTTATGCGGCGACAAAGTCTATCGATAATTTATTTATTACAACTTGCCCCTATCCCGTACTGCCCGCAATCCCGTTGCCCCTATACCTTCTTCTAGTGAACTATAAGCGATCTACAATTTAGGTACACTGATGATTATTAGGAATAACGACGTCAACCGGTTGTATGAAAACTTTTATATTGGTATGTTTGAAGGCGCATGGGTTCGAGGAAGACTTCTTATTAATTTTCTTTTGGAAGAAACTGCATGTAAATTAAAGATGTTGAGGCACGATTAAGAATAATCATTGAGCGGTCAGCCTCGTGCCCGAGCCAGAGTATTATAAGAATCATTAATATATTATTCATGATTATCGCATACAATAATTAGTAGTATAATCTATTTTAACTGATTATTTATAAATTAAGTTTTGGAAGAGTGTTATGTACTAGTATTGTAACGTTTGAAGCGGCGATTCACGGCAGAATGTTGTACAAGTGGCGCAATAATGTGTAATAAAAAGCGACACTTGTGTAAATCAGTCGCCTTGAATCCAATTGGGGCTGCGGCCCGGCATTTCCAATACCTACGACTGTCACAAGCGACGTCCCAAAGGAAGTTGTTGCGAAATTAGCGCTCATTCCGCAAAAGCCACCACGGCGTCTTCTCTTAATATTCTTAAAAGTCTATTCCGAATTTCTCTCTTGTTAGCTAAGTTTCACTGCAACACGTGCATGCATACACTCACGCACACACTAACACGCGCACACGCACGCACGCACGCACGCACGCACGCACACGCACACACACACACACACACACACACACCTTCAGTTGTTCTTCCTTCTTTGAACATCACTCTATTGTAAGAACAAACGAATATTTCAAATTAAAATAATAATTTTTCTCATTTTTTACTTTTGTTCGTTTTATTTTCTTTTATCTCATTTAAAGATCATACTATGAACCTTTTATAAATATTTATACGATATGACAAATTTATATATAAAAAAAAGAAAAAAAACTAAAAAAGAAACTCGAATATAAACGTACGTACGTATATATTTTTTCCTGAAAAAGAACGTCTGATAGAATCACTAATACACGCGAGTCTGAGTGATATGACTTTTTATGCAATGAACGTCAATCAACTTTATAAGAATATTGCTGCGCAGTGAATAGTATTCACTTCAAACTATACTCACGTCAAAGTGATGTAGAAATTTTTAATTGCAAAAACCGTGTTCCTTCTTTGTCAAAGTAATGGTGTTTCTATTAGATCTTTTACTAAGGAAAAGCAACCCACAGTACAACTTTGACCATCAATCGCATTTGTGAAGATGTGAATCCATACATCGATTCGTCATTTAGATTTTGAATGAAGCGAGAAAAAAATCAAATAACGAGGCGATGAGATATTATTTCTATTTAGTTTTGTTTTATTATCTCGATGTGGAATGTACAAATATATCTCAAGAACATTAACAAAAAAAGAAACTTGATTTATTTCAAATGTATAGTTTTGAATAACTTTTATGATTTTGTGATAAATCTTTTATATGCTATTGTGACTTTCGTTTAATCATAACATTGCATTGATGAATTATAGTTTTTGTTGTGGATAATTTATATATCGAACTGAAATGATTATTTTTTGAGTCATTCGGAGTGTTGTTAACTATTGTGGAAAACACTGCCATAATTCCAAAAGACAAAGTGAATAAATATTGTTCTACCAATTTTTATACGTGATTATTCATGGCGAATATGCTCGAAATGACGCAAAAATAAAAGAACAATACAATAAACACGATATTAAAAATGCGATGATGCCAAAATAGTGTTAAAGTTCATATTTAGAAAGTAAATAGAAAGAATACTTGTAATAATTATAGCGAGTTTATCGAAACTAAAGTCTTTAAAGGATGAGAAAACATTGAAAATGATTATATCGAGATGTATGGAAAATTTAAAAGAAAAGAACAAGTGAGGAGACTTAAAAGTTATGATCGAATAGGACGATATGAATGAATAGTAAAGAGAGAACAACGTTGAAAATGTATTTTTTCTTCCAATGCCAAAAAGATACCATTTTGTTTTGTACGAAAAAGGTCGATGAAAAATGCCATAAAAAAAGGAAAATTTAACTGGTAGCGTAGAGAACGTATGTAAGTGTATTATGAATAAAGAACATTCAATGTAAATGTCTCGTGAAATAACTTGTCCGCCTTATAACGAAACAGAAATACTACAGTAGAAGAAAAGAGACGTTTGTAGCGTGAGTAAACTAGTTAAATAAAACACGTACTAATACCATGACAGTGTTGCATTCAATACTACTATATCACAGTATGATGTCGCATTATTAAATTCATTCTATTACTTTAAACCTTCCTTGAGCACAAGGCCAAATTTCATGGATTTTTTCAAACGACTGATGCAAAGATAACCTTGTATAAAAATCACACTCGTGTCTGTACATAATAACAATCACAAAGAGAATATTTCGTATTTCTTTTACGTAGCATCAAATCATTTTCAACCGAATCAAAAACTTCTTTGTGTTGTTTACGTTCTGGGTTTGTGTTGGAAGAACGTAAAGTTGAATACCTATAGATGCCATATTTAGGTACTCGGCAATACTCCATAGAGTTTATTGCGTTTGAACAAAAAAACAATGTATAAATAAAGAGAGAGAGAGAGAGAGAGAGAGAGAGAGAGAGAGAGCGAGAGAGAGAGAGAGAGAGAGAGAGAGAGAGAGACAGGTAGATAGAGAGAGAAGGAAAAGACATTAAAAGCAATCTGTCGAAAGACTCAACTAAGATAAACATAAAAATAAATCAGTTTTTATCGTTGCGAGTAGGCACGCCATCATGTAGTTGCGGACGTCGGAAGAAAAAAGTATGTCCAAAACAATTACTGAAAAAGAGAGATATTTATGTGTTAGAGTGCTTGTACGTGCGAGGATGAGAGTAATGCGAACCTATTGCTATCGATGTAAGAATTAAGGATTAGAGCCAACGTAAGCGCGAGTCCAATGTAATTGTCCTTTGTGAATATACTTGAGAGACAAAGAGAAATGGCAAAATATAAGAGACTTTTATGAATAGACGAGTGGTTTACTTTGACAACCCGAAAACCCGGCAGCAGAGGCAGCAGCAGCGGCGACAAGTCACTTGAGTCGACGGCAGCGAGAGAGGAGGCGCAGTGCTCGCAGCGCCGAGTAGGACTGCGACTCGGCGATCGGAGGACAGTCTAAAAATAGCCGGCCAACGAGTCGGGCAGCAACGCGCGTACACGTTGCACTTTGCGAGGACGAGGACGCGCTTGCTAATTAGGCGGGGACCAGGCGCGCTCACCTCCCTTTGGCTGGCCGCGCGGTCTGCACTCCCCTGTCGGCATCCGCCAGGCGTCCGGCCACCGCGAAGCAGGGCTCGCGCGACCCACGCGGCCGCTCGAAAGCCCATTGACACTTTCAGCGAGCCGGGCTTTTTTGTCGCACGCCGCCAGGCGGCCCACATTTCCAATCAGCTTTCATAGAAAACTCGGCTGCCAGCGGTAATTTATGTGCTCGCGACTGGCGGCCGCCTGCGGCCTCCGTTACTCGGCGCTATCTATCGACGCCCGACCGTGCACCGGCCATTATTAATTCGCCGGAAGCCCGCAGTCATTTATTTACATAAGATCGGAGCGGCGGGCAGCCGCGTGGGCGCGCGCCTGAATTTATAGTCGGCTGCGGCCGCGAGCGCGAGCGCCGTTCCGAGTGCTCCAAGTGCAATGGCTGGCGCGCGCGCGCGCGCGCGCGCTGATCCGAGCGCCGCGGCCAAGTCGCGGCGCTCGCTGCATCTTCGCTGCACCCGGTCTGCAGGCCGCGGCCCGCGCGTCGCTCTAGAAAGCCCGGCGCGCTCGGGCGCTTATCTCGCCTCGTAAATTATCGGAATACGTCGGCGCGCAAAAAACCTTGCCGCCCGCGGACGCGGGACTGGTTGCGCCGCGGGTCCGCGCGGCTGGATTTCCATACGCGTCGCCGGTCCGCGGGTCCGCGGCTCGGCGCGAGCTCGGCGGCTAGAAAGCGAGCCTTGGGCGAGCACGCGCGCCGATCTCGGCGAGCATCCGCGGGATCGCGAATTAGAAAACGGAGCGTCGAGCGGAGCCGCGACGCGCGGGCGAGGGAATGGTGTCGCGTCCCACTTTGGCGGACTCGCGGGCGGCAGATGCGCGCGGGCCGGCGCTCGCCGCGGCGGCCGCTCGGGCGCCCTCCGCCGCGGCGCCGTGGGCCGGGCTCGGCCCCCGGGTCTCGGCCCGGAGGAATGCGGCCTCGCGGCCGAGCCTCGGCCGCCCGAGCGGCCGATCGCGCGCCGACCGGCCGGATTATTGCGCGCGAGCCGACCAATGCGCCTCGGGCCGCGCTTTCTCCTCGCGCCGGCTCGCCTGCCGACAGGCTGAAAAAGCGCCGCGGCAGCGATCGCAGATCGGCGCGCAGATAAGCCGCACTCGCAGCGAGAAATCGTGGGATCGGCCGGCGGCGAGCTTGCGGTAACTCGAGCTTGCGGCTCCGGTTGCGACTCCGTTTTCGCGGCGCGCGCGCGCCTGCGGAGGACGCGCGAGCTTACGCAACCCGCCGGGGCTTCTCGTTCGCATTGCCGTCACGTTCGCGCGGCTCGCGGTTTGCGAAAGATTCCGGCGGCGCGCGGGGCGTCAGCGCCATTTTCGGCCGCGGAGCCAGTTTCTCCGAGCGGCGGCGCGGCCACGGCCGACCGCCCGAGACCGGCGGAGACAGCCGGCTGCGGGAGCGGATCCTGCGCGCGGCTCGGCTGCAAATGGCGAAGTAGGTGAATCGCGCGAGAGACGAGAAAAGGTCTGTCGCCGGCGAAATCGATCGCAGTTGACCGATATTCCATCATAATTGCTCGAGAGCCCATTCGCGTCGACTCGAAAGCTCGCCGAGCTGCCGACTCGTCCCAACTCTCTCTCTCGCTCGCTCTCGGCTTCCATGCTGTTTTTCTCCTCGCCGGCTCCGCTCGCGCGACCAGTTTTCCCGCAGCGCCGAGCGGCGGCCGCGAGCAACACACGTCTTTCCACACACATGTGCACGCTCGTCCTTTTCTGGCTTGCGAAATCGCGCGACGCAGCGACTCATTTCAATAAACCCGAGTGTACGTTTTCCCTCGCGGATATAGGCGCGTAGCCGCGATAGAGAGGGAGAGAGAGAGAGAGCATTGCTTTTCTTAGAAGCCCGCAGACAATCGCCGAGCTTTATTTGGCTTGCAACTGGCATTTTTTACTCTTGTCTTCTCTTTGCAGCCTACGAGGCACAATGGGGCCGCTTATACAGTAGATTCCACGTGTGCAATCGGCGCAATCACACGTGCGCGAGCCATCCGCGCAGGGACCTTGACCTCCCCCCATGGGATGCGCCGCGTCGCGCGCGGCCACGAGGTCGCCGCGACGCCTCTTCCAGAGAGGGAGAAACAGAGAGCTGCCAATTGTCATTACCTTTCGCGGCGCGCGCGCGCGTTCTCTCTCTTTCTCTCTACCGCTCTCTTGTACGCCACTCTGACTCTATTTTCGACGATTCCACGACAAAGACACTCGCACCAAGGCCAACTTATTCAGCGCGCCAAACCTGCATTTTATCCTTCTGACTCACGCATCAGTCCGACTGGACTAGCCGTGGCACGCCGACTCTCGCATACAATGCAGCGCCGGCGCGGACCGACTCGGCCAGCAGCTGCCGAGGAGGAGAGGTTTCGAGGGGGTCGAGATTCGCGCGACGGCCAGTTCCCGAGGTGGATTTCTACGAAGAAAGGAGGCTCGCGCGTACGCGTGCACGCGAAAGCCTCGCGGCCGATCGATCGGAGGCCGGGCGTCAGCCGCTTGCGGGCCGCCTGCGGGCCGCTCGCGGGCCATTGTCGTCGCCGGCTCGCCGGAATCGAGAGCGAGGGTGGACGCCGCGAGAGCGACCGACCGAGCGAAAGTGGAATCTGCTCGGCGCCGCTTTCACTCGTTCACACGGCTCGGACGCGCTACTCTCGGAGCACTGCTATTGACAACGGCTCCGCGGGCTGGACTTGCGGAGTCGAGTTGACGCGCGCTCGGCTTGGCACTCGTACCGGTCGCCGTTACGCAAACCAGCCGAGGCTCGCGCGGTTTGCAATTTCATCGTTCACGCTCGCCGGCTTATCTGTGTCAAAAGTCACTCGCGCAGCTCTCGCTCGCTCGTTGCCCGTCTTATCTCCACTCGCGGACACGGCCGCTCGTCCCCACCCAGTCGGGATCCGTTGTCGCTCGATCAGCCTGCTAATTATTGTTCTTTGCTCAGTGGTCTTTATTCGTCATTCGGAGCCGCGATTACAGGACAATTGCGCAACTGCGACAGACGGCGCGCCGAAGGCTTGCATCAGCGTTTTCTCGGCTGCTCGCATCGGCACACCGGATGGCCTTGTCCACCATTGGCTGCCCTTATCTCCACGGTCGCGCAGATCCCGTGGCAGTCGGCGCAGTCGGCAGGCATGCAGGGTGCGAAGGCTGCCGCGTCTGCGCCAAAAAAACACGTTAGACGTCGGCTCCGCTGCGCTCGAGCTGGCGGAGATGCCCCTGGGTCTGCGAGAGAGACGGTGACTTACCGAAAGCGGCCAGCACGAGCACGACGCAGAGGAGAGTCGAGAAGAGTCGCGGATTCATCTGGAAGCGCGTGAGAGCACTGGCTGTCGCGTCGGGGAATCGAGGCCGCTGCGGCTCGCGCGGCGGCGCGTTGGCGGGGCACGCCGCTTATCGGCAGCCGCGCGATCGAACGATTTGTCCGTCGCGCGTTACGCAACCGCGCTCTCGCGCGGCCTGGTGCAGCAACGGTGCGAGGCGCGCCGATCACCCGGGTGCGCGCCCGCGCCTCGGCCGACCGGACGATCGAGAGCTCGAGGTCGGTCGCCAGCGCGGAGGCGCGACCCGGCACTTTCGCTCGGCGCGGACCGATCCGCCTCGCGGACGAACGCGCGCTGGTTTATAGGTCAGCTCCGTGCGACAACTCGTTAGCTGCGCGGCTAATTGCAGCCGGGCAATTCTCCCGAGAAAAGAGCTTCCCAGAAGCGGTTTCCGCAAGAGGTCCTCAATGCCGCGCTTGCGACAGAGCATGGGCTGGGTGGCCGTAAAACTCGACTGGCGCGCTGATTTGTCAGCGGCTCGCCTGCCTTTTCCCGGCGCAGTTCGGCCGTGACGAGCGGCCGCGCCGGCCTTGCGCGCCGAGCCGGGGGCGCGCGCCGGACGGCTCCGCCGAAAGCGCGACGCCGGTCCCGCGATCGCTCGTCGGCCCGACGGACGCGATTTCCCGGCCGACCGACCGCGCTGCGTTTGCGCGCGCGAGCTAGACGGGGACTCGGCGTGCCGCTACTGCGCGCCTATACATGCCGAAATGGGACCAGGTTAATCGCGGCCCGGCGGCTTTCCGCTCGTGCGAGCGAATTTTCCAACTCCTGCAATTGCCCGCACGTTGTCCCGGATAGCCTAATTATTGGAAGTCGTTAGGTCTCATTAAAACGTAACGATCTTGCACGTCGGCGTCCGTATAAGCACCGCAATACATCACTCGCCGATTTGCCGCTCACTCCGCGCTCGTCCGGACGAGCACGTTGAATCGACTGGTTTTTCGTTCGCCTGAATCGAGCAGCATCCGGCGCGAAAAAATGACCGAAAGGCAAGAGGAGCAGTGGGAACGGCGCGAGCAAGTAGGCGGAACGAGGGCTGAATCGACGTGGCAGTCTGCGCGCGTGGCGCAAGTGTCACCGGTGATGGCTCTGCGATCGGTCGGTACCCGCGATACACGCGGACGTGCGGAAATAATAGTCGAGTTGACTTTCCCATGCGATGCAAGATTCTCTTTCGGCGGCCTACAAAGGCTGCTGCTCTCCCGGCGAGGCGAGACGAGGCGAGGCGAGGCGAAGCGAGAGAGTGCGTGCGCGTATATGTATCGGCACTCGGTTCTCGACGTTTAGCTTATCTTCCTAGGCCATCGTACTCCCGCGGCTGCCTCGGCTTCTCCTCTCCTCTCTTTTCCCTTCCTCGTTTGCATGGCTGGCTGGTTGGCGCGCGCGTCATTGTTTGCTCGCCGCCGCCGCCGACGCGAAAGCCGCGCCGCAGCGTTTCGCGGACAATGCGACGTGGACCGGTACCGCGCGCGACGGGCCGCGTCGGGCAGCTTCGCTGGCTCGGCGCCGACCGCCGACGAAAGGGCGAGAGCGGGCCGCGCGGTAACTGTACCTCGCGAGCGGGCTCCGAGTCATCCTCGAAGGCGCATCGGTGGGTCTGCGCGCGAGCGGCGACGGCTGGTGTCCGGGGGCCGATGACTGGCCGAGCGGCGAGCGGAGGCCACTCTCGCGCGATTAGTCGCGCGAACCAGCGGACGAAGCCAACCGGAGCTCAGCTTTGCCTGGATATCGCCACCTTTTTCAGCAAAACGGACGGACGGCCATTAAAGTAACGGTCGCGAGCGGCGAGGTCCCGGGAAACGGGGCCGCCACTCGCGGGCTAATGTAAACTAAAATTTTTACGGTCGCGACCATTGCCGGTCGCGAGCGCGCGAGTGGGCTGCCTTCGGCGCTTTATTGCGCGCATCCTCGCGCTGATTAGCGCCGCGTCGGTCTCGGAGGTAGCCCGCGCGTCGAGGCGCGATCCGACGCGAATAACGGGGCGCCGCCGCGGCGAACGATTGCGTCGATCGCGTAAGCAGCGCTCGCGCCAAGTGCACTTGACTCGGCCGCGCTCGCGGCTCTCCGCGCTGCCTTCCCGCGGCTACGCGCGCGCTACATTGCCGCTCGCGCCGAGCCTGCCCGCACCAGCGTCGGATCCGGCCGCGTACAAATTGCCAGTTCGCTCGCCTATTCCCGCCGATCTTTCGCGCCACTCGAAAGTCTGCCTCGGCGCGGCCGGCGATTTTCACGGCTCGGGCTTCGCCGCGACCGGCGAGAGTCGCGCGCAAACCAGTTATGCAGCGGAGCCTACGGGCATTCGCCGCGCGCCGATCGCGCGCGGCTCGACTCGTTCGAGGCGCAGCGGCGGCGCCTCGGAAAACCGCTGCCCACGGGCTGCCCGCGACGATGCTCCGCGCCGAGCGGGGATCGCGCGCCGACTGCGGGCGAGGAGGCCGGCCGGGGTCCCGCGCCCCCCGAATCCATCGACACGAGCGTCCGCAGCCCCATCGACGCGGGCCGAGTGACGCATCGGGCAGCGCACCCTCGGCTCGCGCGCTTTCCCGCGCGGGAGCGCGAGGCTCGCTCGCAAAGTCGAAAATCCCGGCGAGACGGGGAAGAGCACGACGAAAAAGGGACGGACGGCGACGGGACGCGGGGGGACGAGTGAAAGAGCCGCGGCGTTGATCGAAAACAAGAATCGTCCTTCTGGCGACTGCGGCTCTTTCTCCGGCCAGCCGCTTTTGCGGCATTACGGCGGCTGCGTCGCCCCACCACCGCGCCGCCCGAGGTAGTCGGCGCCCCGCCGCAGCCGCGCAGCCGACTCGGTTCGGCTTCGGCGCGCGGCTCGAGAGGCAGTGCGAGCTGGGCCGACCGGCAGCCGAGACGCCGACTGCGCTAGCAGCCGACCTTCCTCCGCGCCGAGCTCGTCGTTCTCCCCGCAGCCGCTCGGTCGGCGCGCCGCGCAATGTGAGCAGTGCCAGTGCCGAGCCACCGCGCGAGGCCAGCGCGGACGACGCACGTCGGACAGCTCGCCGGACAGCCCGCCGGCGACGAGGCGGCGCAGGTAGGTGCCGGCCGGGTCAGCAGCCGAGGCGAAGGTCGGGCCGCGGCGGCGGTGGCCTTGCCCGCCGGTCGGCCGTTGCGTCACCGCGAGCGCCCAGGCGGATCGATCCCGCCCGGCCGTCCGCAAGCTCGGCGTCGCGGCAGCCGCGGCAGCCGCGTCCGCGCTCCGGGCCGTCGCTCCCTCGCATCGATCGTCTGCGCCTGCGCCCGTCGCGCCGAGCGCTCGCCCGCCCGCACGTGCGCGCCGTGCCCCGGTCGGCGCCGACGTCCGACGCGCTCCCGACGCGACGCGCTCTCGCGTGTCGTTCCACGGGAGCCTCGTGCCCGGCGGCCTCGGCTCGGGCCCGTCGCTCCGAGAGCCTCGCGGCCGCGGGCGGCGGACGGGAGCGCGGCTGGAGGCAGCTCTCCGGAGTGATCGATTCGCCAATTGCCGTCGAACGGTACCCGCGGCGGTGCGCGCGCGTAATCGCGGGGAGAGAAAGTCGGCGCGTCTTATCGTCGCGGGCGGCGGATTGGGCAGGTGCTCGCCGCCGAGCCGAGCGGACGCACGACACAGGATATCCTATGCGATCCGCGTGCATAGGCGCAGAGCGAGAGGAGCCTCGCGACTAACGGTGCCTCGCTTCGGGTGGCGCTTTCCCACGCGTATATCGCGCGCCTGGCGCGAGCTCCCGTCCGCATTTTTCGGCTGCCGTCGCGGCACCGCGAACGTTGGAGGGCCGACTCGCCTCCGCGGCTTCGGCTGATCGCCGGCGGCCCGAGACGTCTCGCGCCTCGGCTGCCCTGCTCCGTTGCCGCGTCGGTTTGCATAGCGGTAAACGCCTGTCCCGCGGTCGGACGACTCTTGGCTTGGCGCGCGCAGCGCAGGATGTGACGATCGCTCGGCCTACCTGTCGGGCTGCTCCCGCCGTTGCCGCTGCCACGGCCGCCGGCAAAGCCGCGAAAAGGAGCAAGCGGAGGAGACGCGGCGATATTCGCGTAGAAACTGGTCTGAAATCTTGTCGAGGGACCCTAGCCCAAAACCTGAATCGCGAGGGTTCTCAACGCCGCGATCCCCCTTGCGCGCGACGCTGCACTTGTTCTCCTCTCGCGCCGACATCGCGCCCACGCTATTTTCCGCTCTTTGCGGAGAAAGTGCTGCTGCTGCTGCTGCTGCTGCCGTTCGCGAGCACCCTTGCGACGGCAACGACGGTGACGACGGTGACGACGACGACGACGACGACGGCGACTAGGACGACGATGGCGACGAAAACAACGGAGAAAGTTCATTCGAGCGAGCTGCTTAATTATTCGCCGGGAGGAGGGGGGAAAGTCAGTTAGTGGCGCGTGTATCGAGGATGCGATCGCTCGCAGACAATCGATCGCGCGTCCGTCATTGTTGCCTTCGTTCGCGTACCGCCTTCGCGAAAGTCGCGAACAATGCGACAACAATCCACAGCAGCGTCCTGTGCGGCCCTGAACTTTCGCCTCCGGTTTTCCAGCGATCCAGCTTTTTTATTCTTCTCTCTCTTCCTCTCTGGCGTTCGGCCGAGTCGAAGAAAGTGCACCACTAATTGACAGCGCGGCCAGCTGCAGATAAAAACGCCCAGAAAAAGTGGAAATCGGAGGCGGACGTTGCTCGATTGCGTCCTTTGTCGAGCTCCGCGTGCGCCGCTAGTCGCAGCAGCAGCGGCGGCGTCGCGCGTGCGAATATTATTGGCTTCGGCGACGACAGCGGCAGGGCTGGGTCACTCGGCGATCGAGGCGGATCCGGTGCGCGGACGCCGGCGAGGACAGCCCGCGCGTTCGCCGCCGACCGGAGCGCGGCCGCAGCTTCGATCGGAAAGCGAAATCTGCCGGTCAGCGGCTATTTAGGCGCGCTGGCCTTGCGACAGCAGCCTGCGACGCGACTGTTATCGCGGCTGCCGGTCGCGTCCGGCGATCCCCGGGCGATCCTCGGGCGATCCTCGGGCGATCCTCGGGCGATCCTCGGGCGCGCGCGGCGGCAGTCGTTAACGCGGCGCGGCGGCAGTCGTTAACGCGGCGCGGCGTCGCAGTCGATACTCGGCGAGCCGCTGCCGTTCCGGGAAAATCGTCTAGCAGGTTTTTTGCCCGAAGCCGCGATCGCCAGTTACGCAACGCCTCGCGCGCAACTGGCCTGCAGACCGTAAACTTTTCTAGGTCGACTCGTCGCGCTCGCCCGCGGCCCCCGCGCCGCTCTCCCCTGCCGAATCGCGTCTCGACGCGCTATTATTCGACCGCACGTAGGGAGACTGCGACAGCGGGATTCGCCAGCGAATATCCGCGCTGCGTTCGCGAGGAGCAAGAATTTTTCGAGGAATGCGACTTTGGGCAAGCGCCGAAGCGGAGAGGGGGACGGTAGCCAAATCGGGAAGAGAGGACGAAAAAGGACGAGTCGCGCGGCGCAGCTGAGCGAGAGAGCGAGAGAGTAACGAACCGCGCGCGAGAGGGAAAAAGGCGATGAGTCACGCGACGGGAAGCCGTCCAGCTTCCGACGAGCGACGACTGCTCGGCTGCTATAACTGGCCCAAGGTCCGCCTCTGCCCATTGCAACCGAGGACGAGCGAGCCTGCTCAGGACAAGTACTCGGGCAGCGAGGCGGAGCTGACGCGGCTTGCTAACCAGGACCGATTGTTGCAGGTAGATGATGCGCCGAGCCGAGGCGGGCTCCAGAGGAGAGCGGCGGCAGCAATGATGATGACGATGGAGGAGGAGCAGGAGGCGAGCTCGCGACAGCAGCAGCAGCAGCAGCAGCAGCAGCAGCAGCACGCTCAGTCCTCCAGGTGCTTGTTGCTGCTGCAGCAGAGCCTGGCGATTCAGCTGAGCCGCGGGCCGCCGCCGCAGATTCACGGCTCGGGTGTGCCGCCGCCGCCGTCCGCCACCAGGGACCACGAGTGCCAATTCGCCGCGGCCGAGCACCCCGCCGACGAGATGTGGATGTACGACAAGGGATACAACCTGTTTCAGGTGACTTTGTCTCTTGGCTCGACCCGGTCTTAGCGCGGGAAATGGAGCGCCCCGAGGGCCCTCGCCCTCGCGCCTCCTCCAAACTGCTGAATCGCTCCGGCGAGCGAACAAAGCCGAGCTCGATGCCAAGCGCGCTGCTCTCGCTTCAACCCGAATAGCGCGCCGACTCTCTCGTCTGGACTCGCCGCTCGCTTGCTAATAATCGGCTGGCAACGCGCGCGACGAGCTAAGGAATGACTGCGGATCAATACTTGGCGGGCACGGCGCGTCGCGCGCTCCGAGACAGGCGGAGAGCGCCGCGACGCAAGCTCCCGCGCGCCCGACGGGTTTGACAGCCGCGCGGGCAAGTTCATTGCCGCGCGCGCGCGCGCGCCTTTCTCTCGACGAAACTCGAGTGCGCGCACCGCTGAAACCGATTCCCCTGCGCGTCCGGCCCGCGCCTCCGGTAATCCGAGGCTGCGCGATCGCTGACGGAGAAACCAGCGCTCGGCGGTGTCGTCGAACGCGGCCGCGGCCGTCGAGAGAAAGCACCGAGCGCTAATCGAGCGAGCTCCGCGACGCGCGCGCGCGCCGCTAATTGAACCGACTCGGTGGCGCGGAGAGTCCGAGGCGGAGAGGCGAGGGCAGGCAGCGAGCGAGACTCCGCGAAAGAGAGCCGGCGTCGAGGGGTCGCCGCGTCGTTTATGGCCACGGCGGAGAGCGAGCGCCGTTCGAGAGAGAGAGAGAGCGAGAGAGAGAGGGAGAGCGGGCAGCTGCCCTAGCGCGTCCGAGTGCGTCTCCGCCGCGGCTGGCGCCGACCCCGGCGCTGCGGTGCTCTCGACGGTCGCGTCGAGAGCTGGGCGCTGGACTGAGCGGAGGCGTTTGCTCGACTGATTGCAGGCCTTTCTGGAAGCAAACTCGCGGTGCTGGTGGAACGCCGCCTTGGTGGAGGCCACGCGGCAGCTGCGCTACAGAGGCCACTGCGCCCCGGGCGTGCTGATGGTCGGCGGGCCAGCCTGCGCTCTCGAGGTCTTGAGAGCCGCCTGGGCTCGCAACGTCCTGCGACCACCCGCCGACCACCTCATCACGTCGCTCGGTGAGTCGACTCGCCGCGATCCGTCGGAGCGCCTGCAACCTTGCCGCTCCATCTGGCGCGCTAATCGCCTGCCGACCCCGCGAGTGTTCAGCTCGCCTCTCTGTTCGCGCTACCTGTCGCGCTCCTCGATCACGCGAGCCCGCTTATTTGAAGAAGCGGCGCGATCGCGTTAATCGAGGCGAAACGCCGAGCCGCCATCACCGTCGATAGTCGAGCGCTGCTCTGGCGTCGTTAAAAGCAAACGGCCGATACTCAGCCGCGCGTCTCCCCTGTCATTAGGTCGGAGCGCTGCGCGCGGACTTGACTTTCTCTCGGTCACGCAGAGATCGGCGTAATTCAGCGCGCGCCAACGAGTCTCCACGAGCCCACTCGACCGGCTTGATTCATTATCACAGTAACGCGCGCGCACGCCTATAACGCGTACGCTCGTTAAAACGTCCCGCAATAAACCCGCCGCCTTGTTTCGTCGTCCTGCGACCGACCAGTCCGACTCACAATCGAATTATGCGACGCGTTGCCGCGGCGCGACCCATTTGCGGCTCGACGCGCGCGCGCGCTGTCTAGAAAGTTTATCGGCGCGGAGAGAGAGAAACTGTTACGCGCGCGCACGCGGCCATTGCGTCTAATCGATGTAAGAAAGAGCGATTATCTCAGCGCGCGCTGCAATCGCCGTTTCTTTCCGTTCGCGCCGGATCGACGCTTTTGTCACACCGCGCGGCGCTCGAGCCCGTGGGCCGCTCCGTCGTAACTCGAGCTGCAGCCCGCTTCCAAGGAGCAGGCGCGTCACCGCGTCCTCGCAAGCGTCGCGCTGGCGAAAGATGAAAAACGCGCCCCGTAGCCCAGATGCGGCGCCAGTCACACGGCACAGCTGTTCCGCGCGGCAGCGCGCCACAGCCTCCGGGCAACGCTCGGTCACGCGCCGTCGTGCCGCGCGCTCGGCGCGTAATCGGTGCCCGCCGGCGGCGCGCCGCTTTCGCTCGGCGCCGTTCTCTCGGCGGGCCAGCCCGTACAGGTGCGCGATCGGCCGGCAGGTGACATCGAGGACTGCCTGGTGGCGCCGGTCGCCCAGGGCCAGTTCACCCCGCTGCCGGAGGCGCTGTGCTGGGCGATCCTGGAGTTGACCTCGCAGCGCCAGGCGGCCACCCTGGACACGCTGCGCTCGGCCCTGCGGCTGGGCTTCCCGCAGATGCAGCGGCCCTCGCGCGACATGGTCTACGACGCGCTGGCCAAGCTCATGCAGGAGCGCAAGATCTACCACACGGCGCAGGGCTACTTCGTGGTGAGCCCGGAGGCCCGGCGGCTGCGCCGCCACGACTCCTGCCCGGCCGCGGGCGCGACGCTGCTGCCGGCGGCGGGGCGGCGCGCGCGCCAGCAGCCGCAGGCGGGCATGCTGATGAGCAGCGACGAGGCCGTCACGCTGGTGCACGGCGAGATGCTGACCGTGCGCGACGGCTCGGTCACGCACCAGGCCGTGCAGACCAACCTGGCCGACGTGATCTGCGGCGGCAACCCGAACGACAAGGTGCTGTTCGCGCGCTGCCGCTCGGTGCCGGCGCGCCTCGAGCGCCGCCACTCGCTGCGGCTCTGGGCCTCGGCGCGCCGGCTCAGCCGCAGCGGCAGCTCGCGCTCGCTGCCGCGCCGGCCCGAGCGCAGCGACACCTCGTCCAGCGCCGAGTACGCCAGCACGGACAGCGCGCCCCACAGCCCCACCAGTGAGTCGGCCCAGACCTCGCCATCCGCGCCGCGCGCCACTCGCACGCTCACCGCCAACGAAGCTCTGACCGGCTTGCTTGCAGAGAAAGTGGGCCTGCTGTCGCGGCTCTTCCGGCGCGGCTCGCGACGCGCCAGCAGCAGCAGCAGCGGCGGCGGCGGCGGCAAGCCGGGGGGCCCGCTGGTGGGCACCTTCAGCGCGCAATACCCGCCGACGGAGTGGTTCAACCCGCGGGTGGTGCACCTGCACAGCGTGGCCACGCAGACCAGGGCGGCCAGCCCATCGGTAAGGCCCCGCGATCGGCGCGCGCGGGCGGCCGCCCCGCGCGCTCCGCTCACCGCGGCCTCGTTGCAGACGGCGGCGGAGGAGGCGCTGCGCGACGGCGCCGGCTCGCAGGCCAGCTTCCGCGCGTGGGACGACTGCGAGGGCTCGGTGCGCTCGGCGACGCTGCCGCGGCGCCACCACCACCACCACCACCGCCGCCAGCCCTCGGTCGACTCGACCAGCCTGCTGGCCAACTCGACGCCGCGCAGCTCGCGCCGCCACCGCTCGCCCTGCTCCACGCTGCCACGCTCCAGCAGCCGCTGCACCTCGCGCGCCGCCAACGCCAAGACCAACTCGAGCAACTCCTCGCCCAGCCGCAGCGGCGGCAGCTCGGGCTCGGTGCGCCCGGCGGCCGCTTCGGCCGCGGCCGCTCTGCCGCCGCCCACGGGGGCGCCCTCGCCCGCCGCCGGCGGCCCGGGCAGGCTACACTCGTCCCGGCACTCCTCCCGGCACGCGTCCTGCAACGGCTCGTCGCCGCAACACAAGGTAGGCCGGCCGAGCGCCCGCTGGCCGCCCCGACCGCTGACCGCTCCCCCCTTGCCGCCGTTGCAGCTGCTGCACAAGTCCTCCTCCTCGTCGTGCTCCTCGTCCTCGTCGCCGCTGAAGCTGATCCAGCAGCAGATGGCGCCGCTGCAGGAGGCCGCGCAGAACTCCATCACGCTGCAGGTGTCGACCAACCTGAGCCCGTCGCAGGAGCAGCGCGCCCCGAGCAGCCTGCAGAGCGTGCAGAGCAGCGTCACCCTGGCCTCCAACGCCTCCAGCACCACCACCATCTCCGGCTCGCCCGGCACCAAGATTTACGTCCACCAGAATAACTCGCCCATGCGCTCGGTCATCACCTTCGAGAACAGCGGCCAGGCCAAGGAGCGCGAGCGCGACAGGGACAGGGACAGAGAGCGGCCGAAGGCCAAGGCCAAGGAGGAGCTCGTCGCCGAGCGGGAGGGCGAAGCGGAGGCGCGCGAGGTGCCGAACAGGCGGTCCGAGTGGCCCGAGCGGTCCGAGCGGTCCGAGCGGTCCGAGCGGCCCGAGCGGCCCGAGCGGCCCGAGCGGCCCGAGCGGCCCGAGCGGCCCTCCTCGCTCTACGCCAAGTCCGAGTCGGACAAGGAGAACCAGGCGGAGGCGCAGGAAACGACGCCGCTGGCCGCGGGCCGCCTCAAGCTCACCAACAACCGGCTGAACAACGGCCAGGCGCAGCCGCTGCCGCTCGACTCGGCTTGCCACGAGCCCGCGGCCATGAACAACGCGCGCAAGCTCTCGCTGTCGCTGTCCAAGGACGCGCTGAGCTACCGCAACCTGCTGCGCCAGCCGCCGGCCCAGGCGCAGGCCCAGCCGGCGCCGGCCGCCTGCAAGAACAACCAGTCGCACCCGCCCTCGCCCACCAAGCCGCTTCAGGCCCTCGGCGGCTCCTTCAACAGCGTCTACATCGACAACCTGGACAAGCAGCAGCAGCCGGCCCCGGGCTCGGAGTCCGGCCTCGACAAGGGCGCCGGCGGCGCCGAGCGCCTCTACTCCTACCCTAGTCTCAGCGACATGCAGGTGCAGTTCACCAGCCTGGCCGCTCAGAAGATCCTCAAGGGCTGCCCGCTCAACAGCGTCGACACGCTGGTCGAGGTGAACATGGCCGCCGCCACCGACAAGCCCAACAACTGCGACCTCACCGTCCACACCGACTTCGGGCTCGTCTAGCGCCGGGCCCGCCTCGCCCACTCGCCCGCAGTGGCCTTACCGTAGAACGCGAGTGACGCTCTCCCGCTTGCCGACTGTTCGGCGGTCCGGATTGCAGTCGGGCTCGCGCCTGGAGATGGACGGCGCGCGCTCGGCCACGTCTCCGAGCGTACACCACTAGTGCAATTTTCTCATGCATATGTACACTCGCGCAATGTATTTTCCAAGTGCCAAAACCGTGTAGACAATGTACGTATACTTAATCGATCGCCTTAAGCGTCTCGCGGGCTCGTCGGATTCGAGCTTCGAGCGGCGAACGCCCGCTCGCCACCCAAGCGCCCCCCCCCCCCTTCCCTCGTCCTCGATCATTATTCAAACCTAACGCTATCTAGCCGTAACTCAGCATCAAATCAACTGCAAATGCAGAGCCAAGCGCGCACCTCCAATATATTTGACTACGCGAGGCATGGACTGGACAATGTCATTCGATTTTTACAGAGTAGATGGTAAGCAAGTGAGATATACCTCGCTGATTATTTTTACTAGATCGACCCCGGCAAAACGCCCGTTTCGCCGGCCAAATATTAGACGACAGCTAGCATTGCTGCAATCGAATTTTTATACCGAGCCGAATACTGCCTTTTCGTAGTGGAAAATTTCCAAGTCCAAAGAGTTTTCGCGTTTAAGATGGAAAAATTACGAACAAACGGAGACTCGCCTGAATCATTCGAGAGCCTAGTCCTACCGAACAAGCGCAAACAACCGTGAGCTTTCTACATTTGCGTTGCGCGCAACAGCAACCATTAACCACGAATACGAGTCGCAGGCGCGCAGCATTCTTTTCTTTTCGTCAGAACTAACTTGTAGATTACAAAATCGTATGGTGTTACTGTCTTACAGTTGTAACCACGAAAGCGTAATAATAAAAAGCAACAATTATATATCAGATATTTTCACGCTTTTCAATGCCCTTCAACTACTTAATTATCATTCGAAAGAAATCAAGGTAATTGCTAGCGAATAAAGTCATCTCGAACAAGTTCACTTCTGAATTAACAGTTTATTTCCAAGTTTTTATTTTACACAATCATCAGAGCATCGGAAAATTGTTAACGTTGTTTTATCGAGATGCAGCTGGTGAGCAACACAGGAGGCCAATATATAAGAATGTCTATGCACATAACCATTAATTCATTCAGTTTACTCGTATTCTATCGTTAGAGTATCCAAAACAGAAGTAATATAGTAATTAACAGTGAGTAGTCGTGATGTCAGAGTTCAGTAATGTGAACTAAAATATACTTATTAATAAGATGACATACGATGTAAACGCTGCGATATTCTTTTCACCTTGAAACCACTCACCATTTTCACGCTAAATTTCTATGCACGAATTTGTAATCATTGTTTTTATTATATGCCCATCTTGAAAATCATTGTTAAAGTTTGTAGGATTTATGGTTTTCTCCTCAAGATTACCATTGGCCTCTATTTTCGTTATGCAACGAAATTCTTTCTACCGTTAATCGTTAATTCATTTAATTTAGTATTTTTTCTTTACGTTGCTCTCGGTGAGAACCTCAAACAAAGTCATCTGTTATGGTCGCCCAGATGTGTCATCAATAATCATAAAATTACCGTTATTAAATATAAATATCAATGTTTGTTTTATTAAATTTATCATAGCTATTTCATACATGTGTTTTATACATTATGAATCGTATGAAGTTTAAAAATGAAATATATTTTACACTTTGTCAGCCAATAAATTATTATATAGCAGGATCTAGATAATACATAAAAAAAGAATAGAAAAATACACAACATTTTTAATAAAATCTCAATAACACGGAACCATTAGACTGAAAGAGGCTATTAATATAAATACAAAAAATTAACATTGAAATACAATCATGCATCAGCAAATTTATGTTACGTATAAATAGTTACGTACTAATTGAGTGACGGAACTTTTACAATATTTTCAATAACCGTGTGAAGAAACGATCGTATATTGATAATTACCAGCATTGAGCAATAACAACTGTACTTGCACTCGGAACATTTTTTTCGCATCTTCCACATGATGTGTTTCGAAAAATGTATTTATTTATTTTGTTTTTTTTAGAAAATGATGTTACTGCAAATGATTTTTTTAAGACTTTCAATTGCTCAATGTAAGTAGTGCTGATACAAATTGTGACAAATAGTGTAGTGCACGTATTTACATCAGTTACATCGAATCTACAATTTATTCCATTTTATTTGTAAGTGCACTTCTTGTAAAACATGACTTGCGCGTTGAAATATACGTAAGATTGGAATTACCCAATGCTGGTTTTATAATGTAATAAATTTCAGTAAAATTATATTTTAGGTACTTGCTTTTTCAGCTCCAGAATGGCAATCTTTTTTTGTAGGTGCTTTTTTTGATTCAATCTATAATGAAACATATAAAGTTTATTTCAAAATCATTTTAATTTCTAAATAATAAAATATAACAAGCAAACATTACTTACAAATTCTTTTTCTAAACGTTCATGTTCTTTTAATATTAAGTCTTTTAATTCATCCTTAAAAGAATAAAATTAAACACATTCAAAGAAATGACATTATTGATTAATTGAAGGTCAAAGTTAGTATACTCACTCCCCATCCAAGTTTATCTGCTAATAATTGAATCCCTTTATCGCATTCACCTAGCCATGCTACATCTCGAGCATTAGGTGACTCAAAACTCATTCCCTCTCCAAGACCTAACATTCTCAATATTCTGTCTTGCATTCCAACTTTTTCCATATTAATAAGTAGTCTAGGACAATCTCGTTTGACTCTACAATATTTAACAAATATTTTGAGTAAAATGTTACTTATTCTAAAAGTTTTTACAAATTTAGTTTGTAAACCTTCCAACTAATGAAGCAAAAGGTTGAACAATCAAACTTGATCCCATTATTATTAAAAGTTCTGCCTTTGGAAAATCTTTTTCTACAAGTATATGAAACTGATCTGGTAGCATTTCTCCAAAGAAAACGATATCTGGCTTGACAACTGCATCATTGCATGTTTCACACTTCGGAACTGTTGTGTCTTTTATTTTTTCTGAAAAAATATAATTCAAAATTATAAGTATATTTTTATAATGTCAAAGTTAACATTCAATTTGTTTCTATTGTCTCTTAAGTCATTTCTTTGTTATTGAATTTTGAGCTTGAATTAGCACCTTTCATCCAATCTAAATTATATTCTTCATGACATTCTAAACAATGTCCAGTAAAAAATGTTCCATGTGCTTCCACTATTTGTTCTTTTGGAAGTCCAGTCATTCTTTCAAGAGTATCTATATTTTGAGTGTAATGTCTCAAAAGTAATCCCTTATCATGTAGTAACTTTATAAAATAATGTGCTGGCGTTGGTTTATATCCTTCAGGAAGCAATTCCTTAGCAAGCACAAAAAATGGTTCAGGATTATGTCTGAAAAACTCCAGTTCGAAAATTGCTTGAGGATGAGGTAAATTATACTTTTCTAAGTTATGATATAATCCACTTTTTGGAGATCTAAAATCTGGGATTCCAGCAGCTGTAGTAAAATACAAGTTTACAATACAAGACTATCATAGACTACTGATTGTTAAAATCTTTACTATACATGTGCAACTTACATGTTGATATACCAGCACCTGCCATTGTAATTATTTTTGTTACATTATTTTTTTTAATGTAATCAACAATGCCATCTAATGATGCTTCGGTTAGAATTTTTTCTCCACTGTCCGATGCATGTGAGGAATTATTAAAATTAAATTTTTCTTCAAAAAATTTCCGTATTCTATCCATTTCTAAGTCTAACTCTTCACCTGAAGCCACTTCTGCTTGATCGTAATCTAAGTTTTCTTCAACTTTGCTATCTAAAATATAAGGAAGTACTAATTCGTTCTTTTTGCCAATTTTATAACACAGATTGAATTTTTAGAACAAAAATTCCCAAATCATGCAACAAGTCCTATCACTTTAATAACGACTTTTATTACCTTTATTTTCATCAATGTCTTTTTTGTTATCCATTTTTTTCTCTAATTACGGTTACGTTTAAACATATATTTTGATTTAATAAGCCCTAAAAATTGAAAATTACCCCGAGAAATTGGATAGTACACGATGATACGGTACATATACAGGTTAACCAAATTTATTTTATCCGATTGTATTGAAAATATATCAATTTTCAGTACTTGGTCGCCATTTGTATGTTGTAACTGTGAGATTTTAATGCATTAAATTAAAATTAAATAAAAGCATTGCTGCGTTGCCACTATAAAGTGACAGCATTGTCACTATCATTGGCAGCATTGCCGCTGGCAAAGTTTGCAAGCTTGCGTCTGGGGTCCTACGGCAACACACTGATCATTTGCGATACACAATCATGCAAGTTAACAACCTCTAGAGTATAGTACCTGTTGCCCGGACATTAATTCATTGCTTGCGAAGTTGAAAATCCGAATTATTTTTAACAATTGAGCACCGATGACATCAAATGAAATTAAGTCGAAAACTTATTTTGGCAAATTGTGTCCCTGCAATTTGCTCAAAAAAAAACCACTTGATACCATCAATGCTAAATCGTTGAAAATAATTCGGATTTTGAACTTCGCGGGTCACAAATTAATATCCGGGTAGTATAATTTTAATTATTTCAACTTTATTTTAAAACGAAAATCAAATACGGCCATAATTTCAATTGATCTTGTTAAATGTTTGCAACATAAGTATTTCTTAACAAAATAATGGTAACAAATTTCGAGATAAATTTTAGCATTACACGCGACATGACATTTAATTTCAAAGATTTATATTACATTTTCCTAGATAGGAGTGTGTAACTTTTATTTAAAACGTGTACTGTAGGTCTAAGAAGATAAATATCTAAGTACATAAATGTTTACTACATGTTGTTTGCTGATTTATTTATTTAAAAAATTCCGGAAAATCAATAATTAAATTGTTTATTGTGTAAGTTCATATTATTTTGCAATGTTAAGAATATACTTAACTCGCACAATACTAAAGTTCGCCACTGGTCATTTTGTCACTTATTCGGAACAAAACAACTGAAATTAGCATTCAGCTTCCCAACCTTCCAAGTCATCGCCGTCGGTAACAAAACGATATAGAGGAGCGAACAGTACGTGGGATTATCATATATATATATATATATACACATATATACATATATATATATATTGCCGGCGTGTAGGAATTGGATAGTTGTAGTTAGAGATTTAGCGGCTCAACACGTGCTTTTTTTTGTGCTGACCTTTTCATCGCAATTATCAGGGTCCATTTGATTATTTTAACAAAAACAAGAGTTTCAAGTAAATCGTGAAGATGCCGCGCGTCATTCGCGATTCTGACGAGGAAATCGAGACTAAAAGCTGTAAGTATTTTAGCTTGATTTTTACTGCCATTTAGCGATGTCTTTGTACCACGTTCTCGAAATTCAAAACGTAACGGTCGTTTGAACTCTTCTGAATACGTTTTCACGTGAATTGCACGTATGATTATTTGTTCACTCCAAGCGGCAAACAATTAATTAAATGTATTGAAACTCAACCAAGCTTTGCTTTAAAATCCATATTTTTATAAACTTTTGAACCATGAATCTCGACAAAATCATCGGTATGATTTCACATATTTTCTTATAGTTTTTCATCAATAATTGTCTATCAAATGACAAATACAGTTACTCATAAGCCACTTTATTATTGAAAGTAATTTATGAATTCCTTAGCTATTCGAAAAACAAGAGCCACATCTGTGAGTATCACAGATTCTCCAGCACGTAGATCTACAAGAAGCAACAAACAACTTATGGTGATTGAATCATCACCAGAATCACTAGATGACAGCAACACCCGACCCAGAGTTCGTACCACTCGCAGTAGGGCTGCTACTCTAGATAAATCAGCCACAGCCATCACAGCAAAAAATTTAAGATCTAGAAAGAACTCTGCATCATCTAATCTAAGTGAAACAATTGATTTGGAAACAGAAACAATACAAAAAAGATTAACTCGTAAGGCTGCAGCTACAGCAACTGTTGCTGCTAGTACTCCTACCAAAACAAATCTGAGATCGTAAGTGTAATTTATTTTTTGGTAAACTTGATTGAATTATGAATAAAACTTTATTCTTTATTAAAAAAATATACTCAACATTATTGTTTATTTGTAACTAATAACTTTCTTTCTAGTCGCAATTTAAGAGCTGGTTCTGAAGTAAAATCAACCCCTCCACCAATAACTAGAAGTACTCGTGTTACTAGAGCAAGTTCAGTTGACCCAATTAATACACCCAATGAATTCATCGGAACTCCAAGTAATAGGAAACGCACTAGGACTTCTGTAGTACCAGTGGAACAGACAGTAAAAGAAGAAGAAGTTGAAAATGAAACTGGTGAAAGTTCGAATAATACTATTGTGGAAATTGATGGAGACTCAGGCACAGGTATTTCATTATTATTTTAAAACTTAATAAATAAAAAATTCCAAAGGCTGTAAATAATGTATACTAAATTTGATATTCTGTGTACTTTTTTAGAAAATGAATCAGTTTCTACCAAAAACAAAACTAAGAAAAAAGTAACAAAGAACAGGAAAGAAATAGGAAAAGATAATAACACTGGTAAGTTTAATTTATTTTTTCATTTTAATACATAGTGTTTATTGGCTCATATTTCTTAAAAATAAATACAATCATAACTACTATGTACACACATAAAAAAGTCATTTAATGATCTAGAGCAATCAAACTTGGATACATCTAAAACAAATGAAGAAAACATGACTGACAAATTGTGTACAACCAATGACTCAAATGGAAATCCAACATTAAAAGCACTAACAACGTACTCCAAAACTTCCAAGCTAGCATCTTTTGAATCTAGAGAAACAGAAAACTCTGAAAAAATTAATCAAATAATTACTTCTGAATCTTTAGTTTTGTTACCGGAACAAAACATGATAAAATCTGATGAATTACATTCAAATAGTAATGAAAATAATTGTTTAGTGAAAAGTAAAATTGATATTAATGATGATGAATGTGAACAGATTGATGTTGAGAATTTAACTTTAACTGATGATTCTATTGATGTAGTTAATAGTCCAAACAAAGTTGATACTCAAGACACTTTAACTTTGGATATAAAGGATCCTTATGTAAAATTGAAACGAACTAATTTAGTTGAAAAAATAGTTAGTGAAAAATTAGAGGAATATCAAAATAATAATAAATTAACTGAAGAATTGAATGAGAGCGATAGTGTCAGTCAAAACAACACAATAACAGACGCAAAAACTGCGGTAATTCTAGTAAATGACTTAGTTAATAGTAATGAATATTGTAATATCATAAAAGATCAACAACTTTTTGATTCGGGTTTGAGTCTTGATAATAGAGAAGATAATAATTTGAATACTTTTATGCATAACAGTGATGATCATATTATATCAATTGATGGTGATGATGAAATTATGAGTTTAAAATTGTCAAGTCCTGGTGAAAAAGAAATACAGAATAACGAGTTAATTGTCGAAGTTTTACCTGATAATGAAAAAGATTATTTTGATAAAATTACTGATAAATCTGTTAAGAACGTGAATAATAATGTGGTTGATAATTTTTGTTCTGAAAAGTTGAATGTTTATTTGAAAGAAAATGTACATCAAAGTAAAACAAAGTCTGAAAATTTGTCAGGAGAAAAAAATGATAATGTAGGAAATTGTGGTGCATCAAATGTTGTACAGAATAATGCAACTGAAGTAGCTAGTGAAACTGAAGACAAATTAATTTCTGGAAATAATAGTAAAGTAGACTTTTTTGAAATGATAAATGCTTCATGTGATAATTTAGTTATTTCGAATTCTTTACACGAAAAAGGTAGGCACAATGATTCGGTTTCCATGGTTGTAGATAACGATACGATTGTTTCTGTAAATGTAAGTTCTTCGATAGTCAAAACGAATTTAACAGCTACTACATCCAAGGATGTCGAAAGCAACGAAGCTGTACAATCTGCAATAGAAAATGTAAATGACAGTAAGAACTTCAACGATAGCACGCACGAAAATTATATCGAAAAAAATGATTCTATAAGTATAAATAGATTTAAAGCAGAACAAAGCAATATAGTAACTGACACAAATGAGCAGTTAGAACTAATGGACCCATCAGAGTCTAAAACAAATTCTAAAGAAAATGATGTTACTGCAAACCCTTGTGTTTTTAATGAAACTAGTTCTAATGAAATTGAGTTAAAAATGACAGAGGATAAAAACGGTATACCTTATGCTGTTACAGACGCTGATGGAGATAATGCGTCTTCGCCAATGGAAGAGGAGAAAACGCACGAAACTAGCACAGATACATCTACGAAATCCACTGAAAAAAGCAAAAGAAAATCTCAAACGCGGGTTATCGACAGCGATCTGGACGAGAGTACGGAAAATTTGTTCCAAGACATCCCGGCTGAAGAATGGTCTAAAGAGCAGTCGGAGAGAAAATCAAACATGTTTTATAAAACAAACGAAGTTGGGAATTCATTTAATGAGGACAATTCTCTCGTTAAGGTATCTGACAATGGAAAGGACGACAGGAACAAAAGCGACAAATGCAACAAGTCTGTCGACGAGAATGAAATTAAGAAGTCGCTGGTAGAGATTACCAACGTAGCTGATGAAACGGAAAATCAAGAAGTAGATCTATTGCTTTCAAAACAGGCCGGAAAGTCTTTGGAAAACAAACGCGAAAGCATCCAAAGTTCCGATTCTGTCATTCAAGATAAGACAGTCGTTCAAAATGATGCCAAGAAAAACGACAATGGTATGGACGAATCGTTTTCTAAGAGTCGTCGTTCATCGTTACAAAATAAAAATGATAGTGTTGCTGAAAAATTATCAAAATCATTAGCAGACCGTAAGTCTATGAACCGAAGTATAGAATCTTACAAAATGGAAACTCAACAATTATTTGAATCTTTGTTTAATGATTTCCGAAGAACGGACGAAAGTATAACGGATTCTTTCGACATTGTTGTAAATACGTCGAAAAAACAATCATTGCGTGATATTCCACAATCAACTGCTAAGGAACAAATAGATAAAAATTCAGAATCAGAAGTAATGGCAGTCGATGAAGCCAAAAACAGGGAATGTGGAATGAATAGATTCAATGATTTTTCAAGCAAAAGTTATAAATCTCCAATGAAAAATGATAATATTGCTGAGAAATCAGCAGTTCCGTTAAACACTTCTAATATATCGAAGCGTTTGTCACTAGATAAATCGTTAAATAAATTTTCTCGTAAATCATTTATTGATCAAATGCAAGAAGGAAAAATAGTTAGCAACGATAAAATTGGAATTGATTTCAATAAGAGCATGAATGAAATTGTCAATAAATCATCGTCTGAGTGTCAGTACCGTCTCAATAGTTCACTCAGTAATTGTTTTCATCAGACAGATAAAATGAACGAATATCAAAAAATAAAACGGTCATCTGAAGGGTCATATAAATCGAGTATTAATTCATTATTTCAAACACAAAATGAAAAAGAACCTAAAAGCAGAGAAATAGAAGTTGATGTGGCCAGTGACAAATCGCCAAATAAATCACGAAAATACTTTGATGAGTCATTTAGCAACAATGCGCATAATAACAACGGAAAAGTCTTGGCTAATGCACAAATGAAAATTTCGTTCAACAATGGAGATGAATCACAGGAAAAAAAATGTAATAAAAAGTCTCTCAAGCAGTCGTTTAATTCATCTGACGATATAGTTGATGATGACTTGAAATTAGAAGTAGAGTCTAGCAAAAATGACAAGAAAAGAAACAAATCCACTGGTAAATCTCCAAAAATATCTTTAAAATCTCCCATTAAAGCTTTCAGCGTCCAAGATGTAGAAAATCTTGAAGATTCAATGAATGAAGGCAGCTTCAAGAAAAAAAAGAAACAAGATGTTAACTCTGCGCCGTCTGTTCTAGATCATTCTCTACAAAAGAGTATCGAACGCATGAAATTTGCAAATCCGCCAAAACATGAGATTTCCACAGTCGTCCAAGTTAACTCAAGTTCAGAAAATTCAGATACTGATGACAGTCGAATTCCAAATTTCATGTTCAAATTGAGCGACACAGAAGAAACTAAGGATTCCTCTGATGAAGAGGGACTAAAAGATAATGACATCGATTCAGATATTGAAAGAGAATACAATCTTCGAGGTGACAGCATCACCAAATATTCTGACGATGACGTACCTGGAGATGACTGCCGGGCTTCCGAAGAGGAATTTTCAGATAGTGAAGATGATGGTGCTGATCTTCGAGATTTTGTCGTTCCCGACGAAGAAATAGAAGATGATGAAAGTGAAGATGAGGATGACGAGGAGGAAAAGGAGGAGGCGGAAGAGAACGAGGATGACGGAGATGCGGATGGAGATGAAAATGAAAAAGTGGATGTAGATGAAGATGAAAGTGAAGATGAAGATAGATTAAAAGATGAAAACGAGGATGCGGAAATCAGAGATTCGAAAGTAAAGAAAATTAAGCACAATATCAGTTTACAGTCTACAATGAAAAATGCAAGCGCTTGTCTGCAAAAATTGGGCTTCTCTCAGAGTTCAGGATCTGAATCGGACGATGAGGCAACGGAGAATGAAAACAAGCATGCTAAAAAACGTTTCGATAATACTGAGAAATTCCTGCAAGATTCGAAAACAACCAAAGAAAAAAATACCAGTTTGCAAAAGAAAGAAAAGAACATAAACAAAAGTTCGAAACCAATAAAGAGTAGTGTATCTATTGGTTCTGAATTTGACAATGAAGGTCAAACAAAATCTAAAAATAGAAGCATAAACGTTTCTGTAAAGAATAAAAGCTTGAATTCATCAAAACATATTAAAGATAAGAGCGCTAAGAGAAATAGCGATAGAAGTGCCAAAAACTCTAAGTCCGGTAAAAATAAAAGTGTCCACATAGAGGATAACGATAAGACTGATTCTTCGAGCAACGAGTCGGATTATTATAAAGTAGATAAAAGTGAAAGCAAAGAAATTACTTCTTCGTTGGAAGCGGAATCCGAAATGGAGGAAGGCGAAGACTCTTATCGTATTGTAAACCTCGAATCGAGAGACTTAAGTTTATTAAAGCCTAAGAATAAGAAGTTCATCGATTGCAGTACACCCAAATCAGCAGCCGCAATAAAAGCCAATTCTTCAACAAATAATCTGTCTATCTCAACATCGAGGCGTAAATCTGGAAGTTTGAGCAATCTCAGCGACACCAAGATGATATCCAGTAGGTTGAGCATTGGCGAACAGATCTCCAAGTCCATCAAAGTTGGTGATACCTCGATGAAATTAAAAGACGATGTCGAAATTTTCGCTACACCTGAAACTGTCACCAAGACTCGACAGGCATGGAAGTTAATTCCCCTCAACCACACTGCATATCCTGTTGTCGAAGATACGCCAGGCACTAAGTTTCTCAAGAAGGTTAAGCTCAACGACTCTGTCCCTGTGCTGCAATCAATCAAAAGCCGCGATCTATTATCGGCAACTAAGAAAAACAAGAAAAATAAGGAACAGGAAGTCGAGTTAGAAGCAGTTGTGTCGAAGGAACGTAAAAAATCAAAAAAACGCAAGTTATTGGATATGTCGAATGTGCCGTCAGTCGATGAGGATAGTATTTTAAAGGTTTCAAAGGAAAACAAAAAACGCGCTCGATTCGACAACTCGACAATGTCGGCAGTCAAGCAGGAAGAACAGATCGAAAGTATCGATCGCAACAACAAAATTAAGAGCAAGAAACTGCACAGAAAACAAGTTATAGATATTAAGAGAATTGAGGAAGTACCTAAAAGTAAAAAAAAGAAGAGTAAAATTACAGAGATAGCAGTGGATAAAATGGTTAAGGAGGAAAATACTCCAGAAGAAAAACTAATGAAGAAGAGTAAAAAAAAATCGTTAAACCTGCAAAAAGCTGACGAGGAAGACAAGCGTCTAGAGTCAGAAAAGTTTAAAAAGAAAAAGCTCCGAGATGCCGAAGATAAACAGCAATTCGACCGTCTAGAGTCGAAAAATAAGAGCAAGAAGCGGGTTATAAATAGTTTTGGTGATAAAACATACGGAAGCTTCGAAGAAGATTCCTACCGCGTTTCGAATGAAATTGAAACCACGAAGGAGTCGCTCAAGAAGAAACAAAAAGATCACATTGATTACACACGAAAGGAAAAGCAACTAAAGAGCTTGAAGCGCCTACCGGAGGACGTCCTTGACAACTTAACGGACGAGCCTCTTCGTCAACCAAACAAACGACAAAAGCTTTCGCGCAATAAAGAGCGCAGTCTCATTATGCCCTCGAAGTCTATGTTCAGTCCGGGCAAAATTACTCCAGAGAACCTTCGCGTAGATGACGGTTATATCCCGCTAAGCTCCACAGGCGGCACCACTCAATTTGCAGTCATCAACCTGCAAAAAGCAAAGAAAGTTGCAAAAAAAAATGCTGCAGTACTCAACTTTAGAGAAAAAATGCTTGCCAGAAATGCGCGAATGCCCACCGTTATGTATCTTTCGTATCTAAAGAAGCAAAAGGATAAGATTAACAAATGAGCAGCAGATCCGCTTGACAGTTTCAATGATTAAATTTAGCTATCGATTTTTTCTTATTTTATAATGTGAGTCGATTTTCCTTATTTATTTTTTATCACTTTCTTTCTCTTGTTTACGTAAAGCATTTATGTTTCAAAACTTAGAATCAACACTTTGATGTTGGATTCTTGATAATAATAATACCAACAAGTTTATAAGTTCACAATGATTTTATCAATATTACTAAACTACTATAATACAGATTTTGTGAATTGTTAATTTCTTGAGATAAATGTCACGACCAATTTATCGATAAGTAGCTAATGTAATTGTCAAAAGAATTTTATAATGTTGCGCAAGTATGATATGTAAATTTAAAAGTAGATAAAAAATTAAGTTTATATTGTTGGTGTCCCAATTGTCCAGACTTTTACTTGAAGAAAGAACGTTATGTTTTACATCATGACGAAGTATATGTAACGCCATTAGCCAATGCGATACAACACTGTTAATTTGTTAAATTTGCGAAGTTACTTTTAAAATATACCAAATTACATAATTATATTACTGAACCAGTGTTTCTTACTGTATAACTGAAAAAAATAGATATATAATTTGCCTCAATTGATCTTGCAGTAGTGTATCAGTAATATAAAGTAAGCAATGAATTACAATTAATTATACTTCATGGCATGGGACTACAATAATGTATATGCTGTAGACAACTTGCTTGAAGCGAATCTATTTTATTACAGAATTATTTTTCTATAATGACAAACTTTGTACACAAAACTACAATAAACAATTTGTTAAGTTTACGTGTATTTGATACTAATGATTGTAGAGATATTGTAAATCTATTCTACGTTATTTGCAATATAATTACTGTATACAATAGTTTAATAAACATTAGTAAGATGTCAACGATACATGTCTTTAAATTTCTTTTAATTGATTACTGCTACTTTCATCGATTAAACCCGAAATAAATGGAAATGTAGGCGAGGTGTTGGAATTAATTTTAAATGTAATTTAAATTATTTCTAAATGATTCTTGCTGTTATGACAAGTTAAACAATTAAAAATCTGCAGTTGTATGGAGAGCATTAGAGAATATAAAAGATTTTAAATATTCGATATAACAATTTTCCAGAAGAATTGAAGGCAATTCTTTTGTTTATAATTGATCTCATTTAAACTTTTATAACACATCGATAAAGTCTCGACGCTGATTCTATTGAGCAATAATTATATGAAAAGTTACTTGAAAGACAGTAATAATGGTCTTGAGCTTGCTATGTATAAAGGTAACTACGTTATAAAATAGCCGGGTACTAAAGTATAAAAATGTATGGCGTATAAATAAATTCTCATTTTGCCATGTCAATATAACGTAGATGCAGAATGTACCCAGGTCAAATATTAATTGACGATGATCATTGATCCGAGCGATCGAAAATTGCGATGGAATACGTCGAGCTGGACCAAGACTGAACAGATATTACGATGATATGGCTGTGATCCAACTATTTATTGTCTGTAGCTGTTGCTGCGCAATCATTATGCAATAATTAGTTGTAGAAGAAAATAGCAGTAAATCAAGTATCGGTTTAGAGTCACTACATATATTCTAACTATTCTACTGATGAGATATTTTTACGTTATTCTCTTTGTACTGATTTATCGCTAAGCTGCTCGTTATTGACGTGAAAATTATGCATCTACTTGCTTGCCTACGACGCGGACGCGGACGTCGATGTTCATTGCTGTGGGGCTGGAAGCTAGGTAATTGCGCTCACACTATCGACTCTATCAGCTCGTTGTTATTAGCCTATATTTCTATAGCCATTAGCATGTAGATATGTATAAGCGATGCTATAAAAATGTCCCGCAATTTTGCATCGCTCCGAATTAAGTTCTCAAATTGCACGTGCGCTTCTGAATGTAAATTATCGGAAACCAAAAAATACTCGAACCCGTCATAGTTCATAGTTCTGATGTTTCCTTTTTGTCCATGACAGTGTTCAAATCCGTCAATCAAAAGCAAAAACATGAGCTCTACAGAGCTTCGAAAGTACACCAATCTCACTCAAACGTGTCAGCCTTACTATTTTATTAGCTTTGAATTATTATGCAGCAATGATGTTTTCAAAGCTCTACAATGACAACCGTCTTATGAATATAAATTAACTAGATTTGTTTAGATTCTTGCGCGGGTTTGTCATGCTTCAATCGCCATTCGCTAGATCAGTGAATTAAAAAGCGAACATCGCTGAAGCGATTTCTACAACGGATTCAAGTTCAAAGTGAGAATGGAAAGCTACACGGTTAAGAAACGAGTTTGGATTTTAGACTGTTTTTTTAAGAACCGGACTAGTTGCCAGATAGGTACAGCCAAGTGTCTTTTATCCCAAAAATAGCACGGAAATCGGTTGCCATGCGTACGAATGAGCGTCGCCTATTGTTGTCCGTACAATTGCAATCATTTTGCCATCTTTTTATTCCCAATTATATACTTGCTTCACATCAGCCGAAAGCTAGTGGATTGTCAGACGATAATCAAACGAAGAATCAGAAAGTAACGGCGGTATTGAAAATTAAATTTCTGCGTCATTATACCCGTCCTTTTTCTTTGTCGAATTGCGAGTTTTTTGAATGAAGTAGACTGCTTGTAAAGTAACAAATCGTTAAGCTGACCAATCGTTATTGTAACTTTATCGGTGAAAAAATTGCAGTCGAATTCGTCCGAGCCCTTCGAGTTTATATCAGCATTTCAATTGCATTAATAATATCTCCGGACTTAATTGTTTCATCGAAGCGTCAGAAGACATTGAATTCCAGTTTCTTGATGAGTTTTAGTTATAATTAAACACATGACGTTTTAAAAATTTAATCGAACCAGCCAATTTTTGGATTCCCAGCCTTGAAATTCGCGTCGACCGCGTACTGGCGATTAGACTATAGATCGAATGAAGTACATCGATAGTTAGGCCCAAGATTAGGCATACGTATAATCGTAAGCTGTGCGGACACGCAACATAGCCGTCGAAATCAATTGCACTCGAGCGGGAAATCAATGTAGGCAAACATTTGTGACATGGCAGCCACGAGACCACTGCCGCTGGACGGCGCGGCGTTCTGGTTAATGAGTGACTCGATGAACCAGTCGAGCCTCTTATCTGGAGATCCAGTAGGACTGCAGCCCGTAAGAAACATCCGGGAGATGCTCCCAAATCGCCCTCCACTGATCTCCGTGTGCCTTCGATTCGTACCGAACGTACGACACGTTCAATCCTTCGCTACAAGCTATCGGCCAATGCACCTCCATTTTCCCCGACCATTCGCTAAATCGTGAGCTTTGCTCGACGAACAACAGCTTCTACGTTGTCATATGTTGCTAGTGTAATAATTATACCATTACCATGAATTAATTGTTGATACGAAATGACATTTAGTCAACGAAAACTTGAAGCAGTGGAAGATTCGAAAAGCTCAAGCTCCAATGAGCCTCTGCAGTCTGCATGGCTCAGTGACGTAGCCGCGAATTCTCAATACTAGTAGTACCCACCAATAACGACTTGTAGTATAAAGATTGAATGGTTCGAACAAAGCATTGAATTGGGACCGAGAGAGATCAATACGAGCACATCGGAAAGATGGACATATGTAGCGAATGTTTGATGGGCTGCTTCAACGGCTACCGATGATTAACGATACGCATTCACAAGCTGTTTGCCATATTTCGATCGATCGATCTATCGGTAAGCAGCATTAGCGGAAGCAAGCAAGAAAAGCTCTCGATGATCGGCGGACGGCCGAAGCGAAGGAGAGCGTCAGCGGTCGCTCTGCCCCAGTTGCAAGCTCGCGAGTTCGCCTGTCCGACTGGTCGCCGCGCCACGACCGTTGGAGTGGCGCCCGATGCCAGAGAGCAAGGGCCGACCTCGCCACGCACTAGTCCGCTCGTCGGCCGACCGATCCCAAATGCCAGCCGGCGCGGTCAGCTCGGCTCAACGGAGCGAGCTTGCGGCGGCGGCGCGGTGGGCGGGGGGCCGCCGCTCGCGTCCGAGGGACGAGCGAGGGACGCGCGGCCGCTAGTCGCCGCGCGATGATCCGCCGAGCAGTCTGGCTGGTGTGGGTGTGCGCGCTGAGGGCCGCCGTCGCTGCCGCGCTCGCCAGCAGCGGCAGCCTCGCCACGAGTAAGCCTCGCGCGGAGCCCCGACGAGCGAGCCGACAATGCGCCCATTGTCGGCGACGCTTATCCACTTGCGCGGCGGCCGCGGATGCGTGCCCTCGCTGCCCGCGCGCCCGCCAGATTTCTGAATCGACGCGCTGCCGCGCGGCTTGCCGGCAGGTCCAGCGGCGCCGTGGAACGACACCTGGACGGACAAGCTGAAGCAGAGCCTGCTGGCCAAGTACGACAAGTTCGCCAGGCCGTCGCAGCACTGGAACGCGACCACGGTCAGCCTGAAGATCAACGTGCAGACGCTGGAGGTGGTAAGTGGCGGCGCGCTCGCTCGCGTGGCATTCGACTGCGGCTCACGCAATTGTCGTTGTTGCTGTTGCCATTGCCATTGCTGCTGCCGTTGCTGCGGCTGCTGCTGCTGCTGCTGCTGCTTCGGTCGCCGAAAACGCGCGTCTGCGGGACGCGGCACCGACTAGGACGATACGCTCAACGTCATGGCCGCCAACGTCTGGCTAGTCATGGTAATGAGCCCGCACTCGGGCACTTAGGCCATTAGCGTCGAACCGAATCGAATGTCAAAGCCGCACGACGCTGATCGGCAGAGCTGGAACGACGACAAGCTCAGGTGGAACTCCTCGGACTACGGCGGCCTACAGAGCGTCAATCTGGCCGCCCACGAGATCTGGCTGCCCGACGTCTACCTGCTCAACAGGTGAGCGCGCTGCTCGCGGCCAGCTGGCTGCGTGGCCACTCTGAACGTTGCGTATGGCATGCCTTGGACAGCGCGGCCCACGGCATGGAGTACTACGGCGACCGGCATTGCGTGGTCAGCGAGGAAGGCATGGTGCTGTGGGTCACACCGACCATCTTCCACGGATACTGCCATCTGGACTTCGCGCTCTGGCCCTTCGAGGCCGACACCTGCCGGCTGAGTCTCAGCTCGTGGACCTACGACGGCAGCCAAGTGGACCTACGGCTGCTCGCTTCCGGCGTGGAGGTCAGTCGCCCCCCCCCCCTCCTCTCCCTCTCCGCCCCCTTCACCGACTTCCTGGCTCGCTCACGCGGGTGCTCGTTGTGCCGTGCTGCAGCTCCACGACTACGTGGCCATCAGCGAGTGGATCGTGAGGAACGCGACGGCCAGCCGCAGGGAGGAGAGCTTCGACTGTTGCCCCGAGGCCTACGTCACCCTGGACTTCGAGTTCGAGCTGTCGCGCTCGGCCGAGCTCTACTACCACGTCGTGTTCGCGCCCACTGTGCGTCGGTATCCGCGGCCAGATTCACCGCTCCGGCGGCCGTCGCGGCAGCCTGCCGACACTCACGCTCTGCCGCTCGCTCGCTCATCTTTCAGCTATCGTGCTGCTGTCGCTGCTCACCTTCTGGCTGCGGCCCCAGAGCGAGCTCAAAATCCTCATCAACGCGTGCGTGGTGCTCGTGGTCGTGCTCTACCTCGTGTACTTCGGATACAAGGTGCCGCCGCGATTCGACAGCATGCCGATCATCGGTAAGCTCGCCAGGGAAGCGTTGGGGGACTCGGGGGGAGAGAGCGATTGCCAATTGCGTCTGGTCCGATTGTTGCGCAGTCAGGTTCTATAGCGGCTGCCTCTACCAGGCGAGCATCTCGATGGTCGTCTCCGCGATAGTCATCCACATCGACAAGCTGTCGGCTCACGCGCGCGTACCACGGCCGATAAGGCGCCTGCTGCTGGGCCGCGCGGCCCGCTACCTGGGCCTCGGCCACATCGTCCGAGAGGTGAGTGGTGCGCGCGCGCCCGCGAGCCTCGTCGCCGCGACTGACGGATCGCTGATCGCAGATCGAGGCGCGCAAGTCGGTAGCCGAGCAGGAGCTGTGCGAGAGCCACCTGATGGACATCTCGCTGACGACCACTCCATTCGCTAGCCTCGACGACGCTCAGCGGCAGCAGCAGCAGCAGCAGCAGCAGCAGCGGCACCAGCAGCAGCAGCAGCAGCAGCAGCAGCTGCCGCCGCCACCACCGCCATCGCCATCGCCAGATTCCGGCAGGAGCATTACCAACCTCGAGTGGACCCTCGCTGCCACGGCCATCGACCGCCTTGTCTTTCTCGTCTTCTGCTTGGCGTTCGCCGCGCTAGCCATTTGCTGCGTACGCTTGCGCAGATTCACCTTCCCCAGCGACAACGTCCCCTACTGGCACACCTAGAATTTCTCGCGACATCAACTTTGCGCCGACGGCTACGCGCATAGGCTACTAATCAGACACACGCTGTCACTGGCCAAATAGAGGGCTTTTATTACGCCATACAAGAGCATCGGTTTTTATCAAATTGTTATTGTTATACGCTACGTGTACATACAAATATATCAACAAATTATCATGTAAAGCGACTGTATAATTAAGTGTAAATGCGCGCGCGTGCCTCCGAGAGGTCCCTCTGCGCAACGAACAATCGACAATTTACCAAAAGTGCTGTTCGATCGGCCGCTGGCAGCGCCGAGTGATCGATGACTGGTTCGCCCCGACGAGGCTCACTCCCTTCGTGCTCCGAAAGTTATCATAAATATACATAAAAAAGTGCTTTCGCCCGAGGCGACAAAATGCAAGCTTGACCGTGACTTGACTTGAGAGAAGAAATGTATAAGAGAAAAGAAAAAAAGAAAAAGAAAAAGAAAAAAAAAAAAAAAAATAAGAAGCGATAAACCGCCTGCGGAGTGAGCTTGTCGGGAGCTGCGGGCATCGAGCTCGAGGCGACTAGTACGACACGAGCATTTCGTAGAGGACGAGGTCGCCGGCGACGTGCACGGTGTCGACGAGCGACGGCTGCAGCCTGTGTCTAAACTCGGCGATCATCCTGTCGTTGAGCCAGATCACGTAGGCCTCATGCTCACAGCGGACCCTGCGGAAGAACGAAAGCGTTGAGGGAGCGTGGCCGGCGAAGGGCGAAGGGCGAAGGGCGAAGGGCGAAGGGTCGATCTTACGTCAAGAGGAACTCGCGGCCGGGGGTCCAGGACTGGCCGTGGTGGCGCTCCTCCTTCTGCCAGCTGCCGTCGCTCCAGCAGTTCATCACCAAGCAGGAGGGTGCGTTGCCGTAGTGGTAGCGGGGATTGAGGTGCAACGCGATCTCCGGATGCGGATAGATCGTCTTGCCCCTCTGCAGGTTCACGTAAAACCTGAAGTGGCCGTGTGTGCGGTTAGCGGCGAACGAGGGTGCCGTCGGTCGACACTCACGAGTGCGGCAGCAGCTTCAGTCTGCCCTTGATGGTCAGCCGAGCCCCGATGCCGAGGCCGTTGGGCAAGTCAACGAGCGCGGGCAGCTCCTGGCAAGCAAGTCCGCGTGTAGGCGCACTCGGCGGCCACGGCCGCTCGCGAGCTTACCAGGTTCGAGTTCAGGGCCGCGCCGTCGACCAGGCGGAGCGCTCGGTCTGGCTGGCCGGCCCGCGGCTCGGGGTACACGTCGGCGCTGTCTTGCCGGACCTTGGCCTGTTCCACGTGGTCGTTGAGTTCGAATCCGGCGACGTCCTCGAGCGGGAGCCGATAGGCGAACGCGCAGAAGTGCTCGCCGTCGATGGCCACCTGGCGAGAGATGACGAGGGGCTGAGTCGCGCGGGCAGGGTTGCCTGCCTACCTACCTACCAACCTACCTACCTACCTGAAACTCGTTCTGCGTGCAGAATATGGTCAGCTGGAAGAAGCGGCCACGGCGGAAGATATAGCCGCGCGAGGCGAGCGGCGAGCAGGTCTCCTCCTCTTGCCAGCATCCCTTCAGCTTGGAGTTGCGCACCACGTAGCCTCGGTCCAGCCGGGGATTGAAGTGGAGCGCCACGTTTTGCGGATTCCTGCAGGTCAGGTTGACCGAGAACCTGCGCGCGCGCGCGGTGTCGCGCGGCCCAATCAAGCCGCGAGCGTGAGCAATTTGGCCATTTGTCCGACTTGACTCGGCTCCACTTAAACTAATTTTGACGCGACATTGCCCGAACGAGCGTCCTGCTTCGGCTGCGACTCGCTCTCTACGCGATATCACCGTTTCGCTTGGCAACGTCTGCGCGCTCGTTTCGCCGTCGCTTGTTATCGCTCGCACCGCGGATCACTTCGCAAAAAATCGCAGGCCGCCTTCCAGCGCTCGCTTCTTGTTTTTCAAGCGCGCCTCGCTACTTTCAACTTCATGCCTAATGCTCGACATTTGCGCCCTATCCTATCGTTTTCAACAATCCTTTCCATACGGTAGCTTGCAAATTTCGGACCGCCTTTGTGTTATCATTTTCCTTTTCGCCGCTGGCAAATAACCGAACGTTAGTTACATCCACGTACACCGACCAATTGCCACGGGACTCCTTTCCGTGCACCTCTGGCTTTCGATTTCATCTAGTTTTCATTTTCGAATTTGACATTTATACGCGATTCGCGAGCACGAAGTTCAAATATATCTTAGAACATTAGTTTCGCGAAAGTTGTAAGAAACATTAATTCACGGACAGCACGTTTGAAATAAAAAAACGCGTAGTAACGTGCAGCACAAGAACGAAAACGTTTAGCACGAAAATTAGCCTTATTGTTAATTCGCCAAACAATTTTAAACTTGATCAACATTTACTGACGATTTTTGATATTTGCATTTGAAATTGGCAGTTTTTCATTATCTGTCCTACACCTAAGTACATAGTAACCTTCAGTCGGAAAAAGCGCTCGCTCTGTCTTACCTTGTTGCGTCGATGGGTATGTAGCCGGTGACGATTATCGTTGACGATGGCTTCAAATCCTCTAACGCGTATAGGGTTCCCGTCCTCTGTGAAAACATGTTGCTTAATACGCGGCGCCAATTTGCGCATTTCATGCTCGTAGCACTTTGTCACTCGGTTGACCGATAACAGAGTTTGAATTTTGATTGTGCGTCTTACGAGACAGGTATTTTAAATGAGCGAGCAAAGCAAGCGTGCCAGTGATTTGTTGATTACATGCGCCGCGACTAGAAAACAAACAAGTGTACGAAAACAAATGTTTTCAATCAGTTGCGAGTACTCGAGCGCGACAATGATAACAAGTATGAACGCGTTAATTAACAAACTATTGTTATTACTCTCGGTCGGAGAATGCGAGTCGATCGATGAATTGCATAATAGTTAAAGAGTTGCTCAAGCGAACTCCATTGAGAGTAGAGTCCGACGGGAAACCCATTGACAAATAAAGGAAATCTACAACTGGAATTCGAAGCGCTATAGGCCAGTAGTGTGCACAACCAAGCAGACGCGGCGACAGACATTGTGCACAAGTGGCATACTCCAGCTGATGTTGGTCTGCGCCGTAGACGTCACTTTTTTCAGTCTACAACTCGATCAGCTTGAACGATTGCGATCGAGGGGAAATCAAGGTAAACGGTGATACTCACGACGGGCACAGATTCGGGATCGTCGAACGTGAAATGTTTGAGCGCCTCGTTCCTTCGTGCAACAACGACGCTCGGCCACTCGCGCGACATTGTTGTCATTGCTGCCCACTCACTTTTGCCTAGCACGGATACTTAATACGCACTGCCAAGAGCGTACACTTACAGTCGCAGCCGCAATGCCGCATACCTACACATATACTTACATGGCCAAGTGTCATGCGCACACTTGTTTACCGACTCTCTGTTGCTGCTTGACGCACTCTTGCCTATAAACGTCAACTCAAATAATAATTCACGTAGATATTACTTTGACATTCTTTTTATTACACCTTACATACTTTCCCACAATGATCGGTGCGTTGCTACGTGACAGGGGCACTTCGCTCAAGCAACCAACTTCCACACACATAAAGCTACATCGATTCTTTTTTAACCAGCCTTCGTTCGTGCTTTTTTCATTATTATTTATTCGTTATTCAACAATTGCAACATACGTAACAACCTTCGTGAATCTTTCTTTTCTTATCTAGAGGTCATTTAATGTTGGAGTTATCAAAGTGCTTTTCGTTGTTACTTGTATATATTATTACGAAATATAAGGGGCTCTTTTTATTAAATTTCTTAATTTTTTGTTAAAAAAATTATTTGTACTTTGATCGGTTTTGCTTCGAATATGTACAGGCCGAAAGGCTTGTAGGAAGGCCGTATCTATAGTTGTCCGATGGACATTTTAATAATATTTTCTTGCGAAAATTGTTACAAATTGAACAGTGATTATCACTGCCAATAATAAATTGGCACAATGTTGATTCATTTTCGATAATAACAACAACAATAGCAACGAAAAAACGATTTTCGCCTGAAAATTTTTGCCCACCTTGATGAAGATGACGACTATGATTCGTTCTAAAATCTACAAATGATTGCCATTGTTAAACACAATCCCAACAAGAAAAAAAGCATTCTGTCACGATATGTCCATCGACTAGAGCAGTTGTGACGAAAAAAGAAAAGTAATAGAGAAATAACAAGATGACCGCGTATATAAAAATCTTTCAATGGCCTAAATCAAATGAGGCGTGTGAGCTGAGCGGCCATATATATATAAAACATTTTTATAAGCGTGCAACTATATGCAAAGGGTTTGTAAAAACTTTAGATATAAATCGAGCTAATCGATCCTTTAAAATATCTTTTTGTTGTAAAGCCAATAGAGCTCACAATGTTTATCGAGTATTCTCATGCGATTGCGCGTCCAGATACACACTTAGGTACAAGCAAATGTAACTGAAATATTTCATATAAAGCTGTAAATGAATAAACAGACATATATAGATAAGCATCTGGCTTTAAAAAAATGAATACCAATTATTATGATAAAACGCAAAGGGCATTGCATGAACTTAAATATCACGAGGTTCATGAGGATCGGGCAGTTTCTGCCAACTAGGCTCGACTCCCCAAATTTCACGGGCGTATTCTGCGATCGTTCGGTCCGATGAAAACTTGCCGGATGAAGCGATGTTGTGAATGGCCATTTCCACCCATTTAGACTCGTCCTGTGAAACGAGCAAATATTAATTAGGGCTGGCGTGGCAACTTGCGATGGTATATTAGAGAAAGAAGTACCAGATAAGTTTTCGATACTCGGTCTTGACACTGAATATAGCTCTCGTAATCGGCCAAAAGATAAAATCTGTCCCATTTGAGAAGAATATCGATGATGTCATGGAATTCAGAAGGGTTATTGGGACTGAAGAAGCCCCCTTGAATTTGATCGATGCATTGTTTAGCTTCAGGCAGTTTATTGAGATAATCATGAGCATTGTATCCTTTCTTTTTTAAGGCTTCCACCTCCTCAACGGTCATGCCGAAAATGAAAATGTTGTCGTTGTTCATCTCTTCAGCCATTTCAACGTTGGCTCCGTCGAGTGTGCCAATCGTCAAGGCGCCGTTCAGCTGCAAGATAATAGTAGTAATAATAACGACAATAATGGCAATAGTGGAAATAATGTGCAGAATTAACCCGGATTTTGACGAGATTAAAAGCGAGCGAACGTGTAGGGCGGACGGTCGTACCATGAACTTCATGTTTCCAGTGCCAGAGGCTTCGGTTCCGGCAGTGGAAATCTGCTCGCTGAGATCGGCCGCAGGTATGATTTTCTCAGCCAGCGTGACCCTGTAGTTCTCGAGGTAGATGACTTTGAGCTTGTCACCGATAATGGGATCGTTGTTGACGACATTGGCGACGCTGCAGATGAGCTTGATGATCTTCTTGGCAGTGTGATAGCCAGGCGCGGCCTTGCCACCGATCATGACGGTGCGCGGTACCACGGGTTTCGTGGGGTTCGCTTTGATGCGATTGTACATGGTGATGATGTGCATACAGTTGAGCAGCTGGCGCTTGTACTCGTGGATGCGCTTCACCTGGATGTCGAAAATGGACGAAGGATTGACCTTGACGCCGTAATCCTTCTCCAGCATCTCGGCCAGCCGCATCTTGTTTTCCTGCTTGACCTTAACGATGGCGCGCTGGAAGGAGGGGTCATTAGCGTACTGTTTAAGCTGGACCAGCTGCTCCAGGTGGGTGGTCCATTCGCTGCCAATCTTCTCCTCGATCACGTCGGACAGGTTAGGGTTGCAAAGCAGCAGCCACCTCCTCGGAGTGATGCCATTGGTCTTGTTCTGGAACTTTTCGGGAGTGAGTTCGTAGAAATCACGGAAGCTGTGAAGGAGAAAACACGAATGCGTGAGGCAGAGTGAGTGTAGTTGGGTCGAGGATGAGCCGGCGAGGAGACCTACACCGAGTCCTTAAGGATCTCCGAGTGGATGCGCGCGACGCCGTTGATGGCGTGGCTGCCGACGATGGACAGGTGGGCCATGTTGACGCGCTTCTCGCCCTCCTCCTCGATGAGCGACATGCGGCGTAGGCGGTCAAGGTCCCCGGGGAACTTGGCCTCGACTTGCTTAAGGTGCAGAAAGTTGATGTGGTAGATGATCTGCAGGTGGCGCGGCAGGATGCTGTCGAGCATGCTGCACGGCCAGCGCTCGAGCGCCTCAGGCAGGACGGTGTGGTTGGTGTAAGCGCAGCTGCGCACCGTCAGCTCCCAGGCCTTCTCCCAACTAAGACCCTCGATGTCGATGAGGATGCGCATGAGCTCGGGGATGGCCAACGAGGGGTGGGTGTCGTTCAGCTGGATGGCCACCTTGTCGGGGAAGGCTTCGAAGTCGGTGCGGTGGTGCTCGCGACTGCCGAACTTGCTGGACTTGTAACGGCGGATGATGTCCTGCAGCGTGGCCGCCACCATGAAGTACTCCTGCTTGAGGCGCAGCTCCTTGCCCTCGAAGAAGTTGTCGTTGGGGTAGAGCACGCGCGAAATGTTCTCGGCGAGGTTGCGGTCGATCACCGCCTGGATGTAGTCCCCGTCGTTGACTGAGGACAGAGGCAGAGACGGCGTAAGTTCGCGAACGGCGGTCAGCGAGCGCGGCACACTCACAGAACTTGAGGTTGAACTCGACCGGTGACTTGGCCGACCAGAGCCTAAGCGTATTGACCACGTTGTTCTTGTAGCCGGGGATGGGGTTGTCGTAGGGCATGGCGAAGACCACTTGCGTGTTGACCCACTTCTTGCCTTCGGGCGTGTCGACCACGTGGCCGTAGAAGTTGACCGGCAGCATGAACTCGGGGCGCGCCTTCTCCCAGGGGTTGCCGTAGCGCAGCCAGTCGTCCGGCTCCTCGTGCTGCTCGCCGTTGCGGATCTTCTGCGCGAAGATGCCGTACTCGTAGCGGATCCCGTAGCCGTAGGCGGCCAGGCCCAGCGTGGCCATGCTGTCGAGGAAGCAGGCGGCCAGGCGGCCAAGGCCGCCGTTTCCCAGGCCCGCGTCCTCCTCCAGCTCCTCCAGCTCCTCGATGTCCAGCCCCATCTGGCGCACGGACGGGTGGCTCATGAGCGTTCGCCGAGCGCAGGCCCCTGCCTCGGCCACTCGCTCGCTCTCTCATTCACTCACCTGGTACATGGCCTCGTCGCAGGCGCCTTGGATGCCCAGGTTGATCATCGTGTTCTGCAGCGTGCGCCCCATGTAGTACTCCAGCGACAGGTAGTAGACTCTCTGCGAACCAGAGGCCGGTCGCGTCAACGAGGGCAGCGAGGCGAGCTAATTGCGGACGAGCCGACGGTGAACCGCCGGTTGCGCAACGCCGTGCGTCCGACGCGTCGGGCGAGCGCCCGACGGACCCGAGCTCGCGTCGCGCCGGTCCCTCGCTCGCTAGCTCGCGGCTGGCCGAGCCGATGCCCGCGGGGAGGGCGCCCACTGCCGATCGCTGGCGACTTTGCAAGCGTCCGGCATTGTTCGCGTAAAAATAAGGTGGCATATAGGTCGGCCCGATGTCGCGCGCCATCGGCGCGGCATTGGCGTTTTTCGCAACGCCGCGTTTTCCTCGTCCGATAGCCTACGATAACAAAACAATCCGTAGAACAGCCAAGCCGTATCTCGGCCGCGAGCTTTTTACCACGGTCCATGGACGCTGTTTATCTGCGCCTTATCGCGCGCCTATTGTTAGAGTCGCTCGGCCGACTCGTGTCAATAACGCGACCCCGCAGGCGCCATCGGTCCGCCGTTGCCGGCCGACGTCCATCTGTGAACCGACGCGAACCGACGCGAACCGACGCAAACCGACGCGAACCGAGCGGTCGCTAGTTGGGAACGACATTGAAGCACGCCCGTCGAATAACCGGCCGGACCGAGGCGCCGAGTCGAGTCTCGAGTGCCGCGGAGACTGGAAAAAAGAAACGCGGCGCACGTGCTGCTGCTGCTGCTGCTGCCAAGAGTCGGGGCTGTTGGCGGCCAGCTCGCAGGCATCTCCAACACAGCTGGGCGAGCGAATGTCGAGGCCAGCAGCGAAGAGCCTTTACCGAAATAACACTCGCCAGGCGGCTGCTTAGCCCGACAAAGTACGCGGAACAACAAACAAAATACGCGGCTGTCATTGCGGCAGCGTTATTGCACGGTCAAATAAGACGAACGAGATGGCACACCAGTTGTAAGGCTATATCATCACACCATGAAACACTATATGCCACCATGTGGCCGTTGTTATGATTATCGTCTAGCTAAGTACCTTGGGATCATTCTCGTAGTAATACTGCTGGGTGCGGATCCACCTTGAGACGAGGTTGTCCTTGACGCTGTGCGCGAGGGCGAAGTAGTAGTCGCGAGAAGTGGCTACGTTACGGTCCTTCACCAGGGTGTAGTGGAGGTGTCTATTGAAGGTCTTCTTGAAGTTGGCGACATTTTCCACATCGACGATGCCCCTCACCGAAATCTGTTTTCGCTTCTCGCGATCGGCCTCGCTCACCGACATTTTTCTCGAGTAACAATCGCACCCGACGACCTGTACTAGCAAATAATCAACACTATCTAGGCGCGCCCACCGAGTATATCTATTAACGACTAAGTCGGCGACGAGCCGATAGTGAATGACACGCACAGACGTTGGATTCTGCTTCTTTGCGCTGCTGCTACTGTTGCTGCTTGCTCGAGTTGCTCCGCTCTTCTACTGCAGACAGAGGGCAAAGTCGCCGCACGACCAACACGAGCATGTGCAGCCAGCAGTGGGTTCTCACCTTGGAGAAGGTCATGCCGCTGGCGCTCTCTTGCGGCAGCCGATGAGGAGGCCAACAAGCATTGCAGGCAGAACAGGCTGCCGGCTGCCCGCTGCAGGCAGGAGGTGAGCTAGCGAGGAAGCCCCAAAGGCCTGTACATAGTTGCGTCCGCGTGTAGCCGTGGAACGCGCCACTTTTTGAATGCACCTAGCTCATTCAGACTTTCTCCTCCACGATTAATAATTTTGATTAAATTTGTTCCGAAGCAGATGAACAAGTATAAACAGCTTTTCATACGCCTCCCTCCAATATTGAAATAATACCAGATAAAACATTGTACCTATAAATCAAATGATTATTTGTTAAGAACAAATGATCGACAGCCAAATTTGTCTTATGAATATCATTTATTTATATAAATTAATCGTGCGAATGCAGATGCAATAATGAAAACGTCAAGAAGCGATACGCGCATTACAAGTCACATATTCTCTCGACGCTTGCCACCTTACGCGAGGTAAAAACACGCGTATTCACGTAGCTACAGATAGATATTTAAGAATGTGTATAATATAATATTAAGTTCCAGTTTTGTGTGCTTCTGCTTTATTGTAATCATCGAGTGATCCATGTATGTATGCATATATGTATCTATTTTCCATTGCATCGCGATAAGCCAATTTCTGCTAATTTATCACTCTGTGAATGATTATTTCTTTTTCTTTTTTTTCCTCCATTTTTACTTCATTTTTCTTTCAACTTTGCATAATAGAAATAGATGTAATAATCTATAATCTTCTAAATATATTTCTTTATATATACACATACACACACACACACACACATATATATGGGTATATGTATATATATAAGCTATATAATTACAATAATAATATCAATAGCAATAATATTTAGCAATCCTCAACGTTATTCAAAGAGACAGATATAATAATTAATAATCACTTTATTAATTTCCATTTAATTGAATATTTATTCTCGATCGCATAACAACTAAAACACGAGGGGTCACTTGTTGTTAGACATTACATCTTAAGATCTAACGATAAAAAAGAAACAATTTCGACAAGCAGTTCTTTCGCCGTATACTATTCTTAGATTTTTTTAATGCCTTTTCGCAAGCAAGTCGATTTCCAGACACATTATTTCCGTACAAATTACAACACTTTCAGTTTAAAGCACTGCCTATATGTACGCTAGACACTTTTACACCGATTTGCAATCTTGCCATTGTTCTCGTGCGTTAGCCAGATTATATATATATATTACTTCAACAACGTTGTCTACATTTAAAAAAGGATAGACTCTTCTGCTTTACACGATGAGTGTAGTCAAATAGCAAACGGGATGATGCGAGAGAATGTGGGTGAACGGTGTAATTCGTTTAATGATATTTAAGAAACTCTTTCGTCGTCGTTTCGTTATTTGGATTATTAAATTTTTGTTTTCTATTTCGTTATGCTTTGCCTATATATTTTCGTTTCATTTTTATACCAAAAGGGATTTAATGAGTATATGATTTGATTGCACATTTTTACGAGGTAAGAAGTGGAAATATGGGAGGGAGGAAAAAGACACGCTTCATGCTTTTGTGTGCGCGTGTGCAGTTATTAAGTGGAGTTAGGGACAAACACCCAAAGTGCGCAAGATCATTAGTCATGACAATTGCACATCAATTGCCATTCATTCTGTTCATTTTGCGCGACAGATTAGAGAACATTAGTTGACGATTTCTCGTCTAATCTCACCTAAGGTTATTGATGTTTAAAAACATCTTTTCGCTGCTGTATATTTGTTTATGGTTAAACATCATTCAATCGCACTTTCTCCATTAGCTTTGCTCACTAGATCGAAATTCGTCACCATCGTTTTGCAATAACGTACAATTTGCTAAATCTTACTTATATTTCTTTTTTATTATTTAAAAAGGATATCTCGATTGGCTTGCTAAATAATGTTATGTGCGTGAATCTTCGACATTATATCGTGTAAGTGCTTTGACACGCGCACTTGCTCTGCGTGTATATGTATGTAATAAATGTATTGGCGAACGACGACCATGTTAAGCCATCGTTTGCCATCGCTATGTCGAGCACTCGATATTCAGCATACTTGTTGCATCAACTTAAACATTGGTCCGTTATTTACAATCTCTTAGCCAATTTATCTCTACAGCCTGATTACCCACGGCTTGGTTTCAATTATAAAAATCTTTTAAAAATTGTTCTCTCTCGTTGCTCTCGATGCCACGCAATAATCGATATCCTTTTTGTTTGTTGGTTGGTTGATTTGCATTGTTGCCATCACATTCTTTGTTAAATAACTCTGCTGTTTTTTTTTCACTTTCCTTTCTCTCTCGACCGCACTTTCTTTCTCTCTCACGCTCTCTCATTCCACACGGCTCTGCAACGATAAAACTCCTCCTGACAAAGCTCAAATTACTCTTCCTTTATTGGTTCGGCTTTCTTGCCGATGGGTATAGCAGCCTTAACTCTGAAAAAAAAATTGAAAATTAGCAATTGAGCGCTCGTGACTTTGATTACATAAATGGAAGTTGAAGTTGAAACAAACTTTGCCGTAATTTCGTTGATTTTTGCCTGAACCAAAGCGAGATTCTGGTCAATCTGTGTCTTGTTCGTCTCGTAAACTTTGGGCAATGTGAAAAGGGCGACCACTCCTGGAATGTGCGAACAATGATTAATGAAGCATACTTGGCAACGATAGCGACAGAAGTTGAGCTGTATGATACCAACCAATAATGACGAGTGTCATGCCGTTGAACCATGCTCCAAGATAGGTGAGAGACCACAGCAGGATTCCAAACTTGAGAGAATCGACAAAGTCTTCAACCAAAAAGAGTCTGCGTAGCTCGGAAACGGCCGCGTTAGCATTAGACACGGCAATGTCGGCGACTTCGTGCACCTTCTCGGTGGGCAGCGTTAGGTCGAGGTCGAGAATCTCTCTAAATAAAAAAAACAAATGGAAGAGGTAAGCTTGGGAACGAGCATTTGCGCCAAGTAACCTCGGACAAACCAAGTGTTGGCAAATTATACTAACGGGAGACGGGATTGGGAAGAGTGGTAAAGAGAAGGCATACTCACTTGAATGGGTGTCCGTCGTTGGTCTTCTGAATGGCCTGCAGGACAGTCTTGTAGATGCGGAAAGCGACGGTGAAAGTGAGAGTGAGAAGAGATATGTAAGCTAGCACGCTGATCAGACTGAAGTATGCCAGCGATAAGAGCACCCCCAGGATCGCACCAAACACGATTCCCGATTTTTTGGGATCGCGCCAGTATATGAGCGATGCCACTGCAAACATTACAACACGGACCTTGTAATTACAAACAGGAGAGAAAATAAAGAGGACGTTGGCACTCGATATTCGAAGGCGTCGCGAGCGCAGTGGTTTGGCCCCATCGTGTCAGCCGAAACACACACCTGACAACGGCAGCGAGAGAACGAATCTGGATGCAGCGCGCAGCCGCTCGGCTTACGTACCCACACCGCGTGCGCGCGTACAGTTGGCGGTTCCGGATGGCGAACGCGTGTACATTTTTGCGGAATCGCGCCACCGCTATTTTTTCATTTCAAGAACAGCCTGACACCGTCGGCGAAAGGTTCGGATCGAACGGCTGTTGACACAAGGCTCGACGTCAGTGTCGACGCAAGAGGATAATTTTAGAGCTGGTCGAGATGACAGTCGGCGGCGACTCGAGATCCAGACATCGGGCGCACATTGTGATTCGTGGTGCGCAACGCTGAGCACGAGCAGCGGCGACGCACAGTTACGCTCCTGCTATTTTGGCGTTTTGGAGCGTCGGCGCGAGCAGCGCGTCGTCCCAAATAGCAGACCCGCGCCAACGCGAGTTGGACACTACTATGAATAGTCGGCGATAGTGCGACGGCAGTAGCGGCGATCGGACAAGACGCTCCACGACCAGAAGCGCTCTCGGAAGGGAGGGGCACTAGAGGAGCATCGTCGGCGTGGCAAAGCCCGTGCGCCGTTCGGAGCGAGCGGACAAGTGGGCGAAGATGTTACACGTGCACGAAGCTCTAAAAGGGGACAAAGAAGAGAGGAAGAGAGGTAGAGAGAGAAAGAGAGAGAGAGAGAGAGAGAAAGAGAGAGAGAGAAAGAGAGCGAGAGAGAGAGAGAGCGAGAGAGAGAGAGAGAGAGAGCGAGCGAGGGAAGAAGAAAATGGACGCAGAAGGGCGCCGCGGTCAGCCACGTCTCGGCCTCGCATCGTCCAGTCGAAGCGTCGGCAGCGAGCCCATTTGACTCCAGCTCCACGTGTCCCTCCATATGTTCACGGCGCGACGGAGCCATGGACACGATTTTCACTCACCAGGTCCTCGCTCCGCCAACTCCTCGATCGGCTGCCTCGAGTTATTTCTACGCACCATCCTGTCTCGGTTTGTGTAGTCGTCTGGTTAGCGTGGACGCGCGAACGGCGTTTCGCGTGTTGCAGTGCCAGCTAGGAACCAAATCCACGTACGGTGTAACGACGCTCACGCACGGCAACTGAAAAGCCTCCATTCGTTGCCGTTCGCTTTTTATCACGCTTTCTCTCTCTCTTTCTCCACCACTGTCTGCGAGAACAGCGCCGCTCTGCGTGCACAAGGGGGACCATGGTCGTGGCATGTGCGCGGTCTAGACGATCGAGGCCCGAACGCACCGTTTTTGCGAGACCACGGACACTCGAGTGTACGATTGCTGTTTGCCGATGTCCGAGAGTCTGGCAATTGTCGCCTTGCCAGGCGTGCCCGTACTTTATCGAGGGCTGGTAAAGTTGCGTGTGACGCGGTCTGCCTTCGAGTCAAGCAACACCTGCAACATCGGCGCTTTTCCGCCGCATCTATTGTTCTCGGTATTTAATTAATTGCCATCGCCGCGGCAGATCGCGATGATTCCGACGCGAGTTTTCGAATGAAACGGAGCAGCTATTGATTTTGCAATTTGCTGGACTGCATGCGCTCACCGGTGAGCACTGATACGGCTATCGCTGTTCGTCGGTGCATTGGCCGCCACACGCCAGTGCATAGCCAAACGGTCGCGAAGCTTTTTTGCATGATGTAACGATGCAACTTGTGGCCCGAGCAGCGATTGTCGCAACGGTTTCGCCGGGTGCAGACAGCCGCGAGAGCGATGGACGCTGCGTAAAACACGACGGCACGCGTGAATCATCGTTGCTTGGACCTATTGCGCCGGCGGTCGTGGCAACACCCTTCGCGTTTCGCACCCACACAAAGCCCTTTCGCTTGACCACACTATCTGTCCCTCACCTGCGGACTTATCTTTCGGCTTGCGATCGTACACACACGTAGGCTTGCTGTTTCACGCATGCGTCTCGGTCTTCACTGTCTTTATCGCGGTTTTTCACGCACTGCCATTATTTATAGCGGCGAACCAATTATTAATTGTTAATAAATGACAGTCAACGTGGCAATGCGACCTCGACTTGTCGCGTAGACAAAAAAGAGAAACTCGTGCGGCAAGGCAAACATCGAGACGAGAAAAACACCGAGGTCTATGGAGTGGACCCTTGTAAATAAAGAGTGGCTAAGCTAGGAGAGAGAGCGCGAGGGGAAGAAAGACAGAGGGAGAGGGACGAGAGATCGATTTTATCGTCGCCCGGTAGCTCGTTCATCGCGTACAACTGTAATAAGAGCCAAACAAAGACAATCCGAAGTTACGTCATCCGCAGCGCCCATTCAGGCGAACGTACACTCGCTCGCAGAAGCAGTGTCGCTCCAAAACAAAGCTTTTCGTCGTACTTTAATTCGTTCCCGCCGTCGTTGCGGCGCGATGTACTCACGTTCTTGTTTCGTGATGGCCATTTTCATCGACAGGCGGCTAGGCAGGTGAACGGGAGGTAGAGAGGGCCGCAGCAGCACCGGCCTCGCACACACAGTCGCGAGTAGTCTCGCTTATATCCGAACAAGAGTAGAGGCGGACACGCGCGCGCGCGCCGAAAACGCGTCACCTCGACGAGGATACACACTCGGAGCGCGTTACGAGACTGGCCGAGGACGTGCGACTTGGTGCGACAAGGGTTGTCGGCGTTACTCGGGGCAGTGTGAGCAAACTGCTGACGACTACGCGTACGCGACTCCGAGAAGCGAGCCTCGGCCTCTCGGCTCGCTTCGGCTTGGTTCGGCGACTCGGGCGCACGCGCACCGCGGCTGGCAAACCACCAACCATCTTTCTCTCTGTCTTTCTCCCTCTCTCTCTCTTTCGATTTTATATTTAGATGCGCGTAGCCACTCTCGTGTACTTTTACGAGCGAGCCCTTGCCGCTATAGCTAGCTTTCTTTTATTCTCGCGCTTGATTCGCTGACTCGAACTCAAGTAAGCTAGCAGGCACTTGTTTGGTTATTAGTTGCGTGCGATCAATAAGCTGCATCTACGACTGTTCTAAGAAATAATGAGACGTTCGACAGAAATTGGTGGAAAATCGATGACCACGAATCGCGAGTAGTGAAGCGCGGAATGGGAGAGAGGAGAGATAGGCAGTAAGCGCAATGACGATCAGATAGGCGTCAGAAAAGTCAATCCCGCAACGGACGGAGACGGGGAGCGGAGGCTGGGACAGGGACTGCGAGAAGAGCGAGGCGTGAGCGGGCAAACAACAATTATTGGCAGCGGCGTGCGCGAAGGACGGTAGAGTCGCGGAAAGCCAGGCCAGGCTCGCGCGTACGAAAATAAGCGCAGACTTAGCGAAACAGGTGGCCGGCCGAGCGGATTGTCTCCGGTTAGGAGGGACGCACGATGCACGCCGGGAGCGTTTGCGCATATGCCCCACTAACTACGGCCAAAGATCAGGCCGAGTCGCGTTATCGCGCGTATTTTCATTGAAATCACGCTTAGCTTGGCTGACCGTCACCGCGTTATCTCTCTGACGTGCACTCGTTTAACCATGAGCTCATAGCTGCGCAGTGATTGGCTTCCAACTCACCTTTTGGATTCAGCTTTTCTGGGTTAAACCATGCATCTGTAAAACAACAGAGACGGGGAGTTAGTGTCAAGTTGACGCCAGAATGTTGCGGAGTCCAAGAGCGCGATCAGGCGGTCTATCGAGCGGAGCCAGGGTAAACAAGCGTGGCGGACACGTCGCGAGCGCTACCCGCAAGGCCGAGCCGATCAGGTCGAGCAGTAGTCGGTGTATCGGCACTGGTTACGTAATGACGTTGCTGCGGCGGGGCCAACGAGAACGACGAGAGGAGGATCGGCTCGCTGCATCAGGTGCTTGCATCGGCGGTGAACGCAAAAGGAGCTCGCGGGGAGAGGATCGATACGCCATCCGACAGGCGGGTCGCCCAGGGACGCTGAGCGCCAGCGAAGACTCCTCGGCGAACGAAGCTCGCGGACAATTGGCTCGCGGGTGAAAAGCACGCCGAGGCGCTATTTGCGGACGAACTGGCGGATTCTCCTGGGTACGGGCCCGACCTTGCAGCACTCACGGCGAAAAAGGTGCAGTTAATGGATCGCTAGTCGACAGACGCTTTTACGACTAATTATAGTCGGCCGCGTCCGAGTATTGTCGCGCGAGGCAATAGCGTTCGGCTACATACGTGACTGGCGGACAAGGTGAGCCGCTTCGATAGCTCGGACAACGGAGAATTTGATCATTTTACGCGGACGGTCGGGTAACACCGGCCGCTCACATTCTCGGCCGGAACGGGATGCGGCACAGCGCACTGGAGGTTAAGTCGACGGGAGCAAAAAGTTGGCGGCGCACGATTGCCGCGCAGATCGCCGGCCGAGCGCAAGCTTCACTCGGCAGAACAAGAGGCGAGCGAGGCGGAGGCTCGGAGGCGAGTCCGAGCGCGGGTCCAGGCGCGGGTCCGGGCGCAGCATCCCCTACTGGCGGCCACGCCTCGGGCGGAGCGCGCGCGAGGAGTCGCGGCGCGCAGTGGACTCGGCGGCGGGCTGGCTTACAGGGCAGTAGCACCGTCCAGAGCGGCGCGGCCTCGCCTGCGACTGGCGGCGGCCTCTTGGCTTCCATGGTCCGGGGCGCTGGGCTGCGGGCGCAGGAGACTCGGGCACGTACGCCGATGCGGGTTGCGTCCACGGGCGCGCACGGAGCGGAGCGAGCAGGCGGCTCTATCGACCTGAGGCGGAGGCAGCGGGCACTGCCGCCCGCTCGGCGGCTCGGGCCGCTGCGCCGCCGCGCCGCGACCCCCGCCCGGCACCGGCCGGGCGCAAGCGCACTCGCGCGACGTCGTCCGCGCGCCGCAGCGCGCCTCGCGGCAGCTTCCGAGCGGCCCCGCCGCGTCTCCGTAGCCGCGCGGGCCCTCCGCCTCGCTTGTCGACGGCTGTGCCCGCTCCGACGTCACGCGTCCTCGCCGGCTTCCTCGATGACGCGCGAGGCACGTGGACCACGCGGTGGCACCTGCCGGCGGCCCGGAGCCATCTGCCCCGTCGGCGTGGCGGGGATGCTCGCGACGCCGCCGGTCGCGAGCCCGATCGTGCCAATCTTCGCTCCAATCGGTCGTTCGCCTAATCCGCGCTATCTCATCGGCCATACGCGGCGTAATCAACAACTCGCTCTATCGGAAAATCGAATCGAACGTTTCGAGCTGCCTCGCGTTGGTTCGACGAGGTAAGAGTTAGCGGAAACGCACGGCCGGCCTGCGAGTCGTCAACAAAAGCTAAGATACAGCGTGAGTGCGAACAGGAGTACGAGGAGCGTAGCGGCGATATTACACTGTTGCGCGAAATGTGGTCTAAGGGCATCGACCCGCGACGCACCAGTTCCTCCTGGATGTCCAATGTCCTGTCGCAAGCTCTAGTCGGCGACTCTTCCAGCGCAGAGTGGGGAGTCCGCGCCGTGCGTCCGTTGCGAATTTCGGTTTGTCTCCTCGGGCTGGCACGGTAGAAGTCAGTGCCGATAGAGCGCCGCGACGCGAGTGGAACCGACCGGCGGAACTGCAGGCAATACGCGGGAATAATCAGCCGCAGCGCACCCGAGAGCGAGGCGCCAGTGGTCGCTCGGCCGGCGTCGGACCAACGTTCGGAGCGCGCAAGCACGCCTCTGCGATCGCAGCCGCAGCATTTGTCGCGCAAGCTGCTCGCGACGTTTCTACGGGCGTCTCACACTCTCACCACGGTCGACGCGCGCTGGACGAGAGCTCGATCGGCTCCTCGAAGAACGATCAGTCAAGCCGAGGTGAGCGCGCGGGTCTCGTACGAGCGCCCGCTCTTCCGCGCTGCGGACGCCCGATTCGCGGTCGAGGAGAGCAGCCTTGGGGCCGATTGCTCGCGGGCTGAAAATAGCGGCGTGTGCATCGAAAATCGATGCGTGCTGGACGCGTCACTGGGACGCTCGGCGTCGCCACCCGAAGGTTACGTCGCGCGCACGCACGGGCCAGCGCGTGATACGCGTCGAGCTTGGCTCCGGCGTCGCTGGCGCGCGGCAAAAATAGGCCAGACAAAGGGCCGGCCGCCGCGAATGGTGTCGCCGCCCTCGCGCCACCCCGCCAGCCCCTAGTCCTGCGGGCTGCGCCGCGCGGATCGATACGCTGATGCAGCGCTGCGAGGGAAGACTCCGCGGGAGCTCTCGCGGCAAGCGCTTGGCGCGCTGACGCTGGCCCACATTTCGCCCTTAGGCCAACGGAACCGTTCCGAACAGGCCTATTAATAGGCATCCCGACGACGCTCGCCGAGAGTCAGGCGGCCAAGCCGAAGCGCCATTCAGGTAAGTGTCACTGCGAACCACCGCCGCGGCCGCTATTAATAGCTGCCGAGCCGCTGCCGAGCCGCTGCCGAGCCGCTGCCGAGCCGCTGCCGAGCTACTGCCGAGCCGCTGTCGAGCGTTGGTTCATTGTACCGTCTACCTGCCGCACACGCCCCCCCCCCCCTCCCCCCGTCCGGCGCACCTCTCCGCCTGTCTGGCCCCGCTGATTCACCGGCCGAATCGCCGCTACGTTCGAGCGCGCGAGTCCAGCGACCGAGCGAGTTATTTTCGAACGCGGCTCGCTCATCGCCTTCGCTAGAATGGGACGTTCCGCGTAGGCGCAGAGAGATGAGCTCACCGATGCCAATGTCCCGGAAGATGTGCTTGGGCGCGATCTCGTCGGCGATGTCCTTGGGCAGCTGGTACACTTTCCTCTCGGCGGCGTCGCCCAGCTCGGCTTTCGGTGGACCGTGAGCCGGCTGGGGCTGGGTCGCGGGCTCGCCGCCGCGTCCCGCCGGGCCCGACGACGACCGAGACTCGGCACGCAGCAAGTCTTCGAGCTGCTGCAGCGGCTCCGGCGGCAGCGGCTTCTGCGGCGGCTCGAGCACGCTCTCGACCCCGTCGAGCAGGCCCCAGTGCTGCTGGCCGGACTCGGGCTTGTGCACGCGCGCCTCCTGCACGACCATCTCTTCCCGCACAAAATCCAGCTCGGGCGAGCGCTCGGGCTCGGGCAGGCTCGACGCCCGGATCTCGCCCATGAAGTCATCCTGGCTCGAGTACAGGCTCGTGGGCGGCTGGCCGGGGCCGGCCGAGCGGCCCGCGTCGACGTGGGCGTCGTCATCGTCGTCGTCGTCGTCGTCGTCGTCATCGTCGAGCAGGTCGCGCGCTGCGGCGGCGGCGTGCGCCGGCACCGGCGGTGCCACTCGAATCTCACTCGTGGGCTCGCTGTCGTCCTCGGGCTCGTTATCGCTGTTCTGCGTATCCCTAACCTCGAAGCCCGCATCGAGCTCGTAGGGGGAGTCGCGCTCGCTCTCCATCAGGGCCATCGTTGCGGCCGTCGCGTCGGCCAGCTGCTCGCTAATGCGCGCCTCCAGCTCGTTGCAAGCTGCGCCGAGCCGCGCGCCCCCCTCGAACTTGTCCGAGTCCGCGGCTGAAGGCGGTGGCGACGCCGGCACCGGCCTCACCTCCGGCTCGTGCGGCGCCGGCACGCTACTGTCCAGCAGGCTGCGCGCCGGCGCCAGATCCAGCAGCGACTCCTTCGGCTGCTGCTGCTGACGCTCGAGTTCGTGCTCCAGGTGCTCGAAGTCGTCCGTTGAGTCGTGCTCGCGCTTCAAGGGCTTCGGCGAGTGTTGCTCCATCAAATCCGACATTCTGTCGCGACACACACCAACGCACGCGCGCGCACTTTCACTTGGCGGTCTTCGGCGTTATCCGATGACGGCTATCGGACAAAATCGGCTGTTTGCCGCGGAAGAACAAAGACGGAGATCGAGTGCAAAGTGCAGGATGGCAGATGAGTCAGACTGCGTGTTTATCAGTCGGCGCGCTGTTGTACTGTCTCGCTGCTTCTCTCTGCCAGCCGCGCGCTCAACTGAGAGAAAGCGGGAGTGAGAACGGGTACGGGCGAGCGAGCAGGCACAAGGGACGGCGTGCGGGCGTGCGTGCGAACGCTGGAAACACTGGCCTGGCCACCGGCTGACCGTTCGTCACTGACACTGCCACTGCGCGGCGGCTGCACCACCAGACACTACTCGCTCGCTCTCTCTCTCTCTCTCTCTCTCGCTCTCGCTCTCTGCCTGCTCCGGTCTGGCTCCAGTACTTAGGAGGCTTTGGTGGGCGCACGCGCGTCTCGCCTCCCACCGCCCGCGTTGGTCCGACTGGACCTCAAGCCGCGTGCGCAATTCAGAACACCCGCACCACCACAGAGCGCATGCTCTCGATAATCGCTCTTTTTTTAAACCCGCCACCGACTCCGTTTTCGTAGAATACAGCCAATGCAGTCGTGGATGTGCGCAATGCGATGGTGTCTCACTAGGAGCAAGGATACGCGAAGGTGCGACGAGACAAGCCAGCGACTATCCCGATAACTATTTTCGAATGGATACTAATCACGGCGCTCTAATCAGACTTACGTACAGGTGCCAATTATACGACGCGAGTTGCCTGCACCATCAAGCAGGTTGGCATTACATGCCTCAACATCCGGATTGACATTATGATAAACAGTCGATGATAGTGCGATCGAATGACCCACGCTCGACGATATGTTTTCGGAGCAATCGTATAGTTATTATGTAGACTTCAGAGTTTTCAATTCATACGGGTCGCGTGCGCTGATCGATACGCTGATGCAGCGCTGAGGAAAAAGGCTCCCCATTACTTATCCATTGATGAACAATCATTGCGCGACTGCAGTAAGTATCGCAACCTGCACTGTCGAATTCGTTTATGCTCAGTAGTGCAGAGATCGAAGCTTAACTATCGTAGAAGCCAATTTTCGCAAATTCAGACAAGCTCGAAGTGCAATCGATACAGTCGCGGTGTGTCACACCTTCGCTGGTAAAAATAGCTCATACTGCCACGAGTACGACACGTTCATTGCGTATACCTATGTAATATGTATAATGTATGTAGCTATAGCATGCGCAATATTTATAGTTTCGCTACATTTATTAGCGACGACTTGAAACCATTGCAATTTAACGAACGGGTGTACGGCATAGAAATAATGTGCTGCATTGCACAGACAGCTATAATAGGTCGACTTGTCGTGACCAGCTGGAGCACAGAATTGACGCAGAACGGGACTCTTCCGAATCGAGTCGTTTGCTTGTTCGAAATCATCCGATCAGTCTCCCTCTCCTTCCTGTGCGCGCGCACCGCTAGCGTCTCACCGTTTGCGAGCCGACTGAGCTTCTCCTTCTATCCTTCGCCGTAAGCACGAGCCGCCGACTGCCACCGACAGCCTGTGTATCGCGTTTGGCCTACAGTGGCGCGCCGCCTGGCCGCGTCAACGGAAGGAGTTTAGTGGTGCTGGCCGTGTTCTGTGCCATTCAGTGCCATTGTGCGCACTGCAGTTGTGGCAGTTGAATTTGTGAATGGTGACCGGTGTGTGATAGCGGTAGCCTGTATCGCGAATACGGCGGTCAGTATCAGCAGAGAAGATGGCCACAACGACGACCACAACTACAACCACGACGAGCGATGGGGCGATCACGCGAGTGGATGCTCACAGTGGCAACGAAACAATGCTGCGAAAGGCAGTTCGTTCCGGCAAAGCCGGTTACAAAACCCTTGACGGACAGCCGTCGTCGGTGAGTACCGCAAGTTGTATAGGTACACGCTCGTTTTTATGGTTGGACGTGGCAACGTGCGTTGATGCTTTACGTCACTCGGCAATACGACTTACCGCCAATTAATAGCGACAACGTTATGAACTCATAACAATCACACGCTTGATTTTCAATTCTCGGGTGTGTGCGTGCGCACGTGTCTGTAGCTCCGTGCTGGCTGCTCACTCGTTCGATCTATGCGTGGCCTCGCTCGCTTCTTAGCGTGGCGCGCGGACGAGTTTTTATGATCGACCGGCTAATTGCGGGAAAACCGTTGGCCGCCGTAAAAACCACTTGCCATCCGCGTTCGAATCTCCTGTCCTTGCTGCCTTTTCGTCGGCTGCTTCATGCCCTTATACAAGATGTGCTCGCGCATTAGTCAGCTCGGGCAGTCAGCAGTACATTATTGCACGTGCTACGCCTGCCTATATAGCATTCTCCGTAAAGGCGGCCTGCCTCCCTCCGGCGTTCTATCGACGTGTCGCACGAATTTCAACGCCGCCGGGTTTTTCGCCAAGCGCGCAGCCTATATGAAGGCGTCGAGCGAGCGCGCTCAAATGAGATGAACTTTAACGAGAGCTCGCACGGCTACAGAACTGAGATTGATTGCGACGTACGCTGCATTGGCTGGGTTACTTGATTGATGCTCTTGGTTCTTTAGTACAGTGCTGCCGAGCGCAAAAGCGCTGCGAAGCAAAGGAGCTGGCCAGTCGACAATAAGCTACTCAGCAAAGAGTCGTTCGAGAGAGTGCCGTTCATCACGGCAGCCTTCACCTACTTCGGGTTTTACGTGCTCATGTTCTTAGGATTCATCAATCAGCTGCTCTTCACCCCTAACGTGGCTAGAGAGCAGAGGAGAAAGGTACGACAAAGATCGAGTTGAGCCATCCGATCGGCCAGCACTGACGATTCGCTCGTCTTGTTCACAGGGCTACGCGCCGCTCTACGAGAATTTCGAACAGTTTTATTTGCGATACGTGTACAGGAGGATAAGAGATTGCTGGAACAGGCCGATCTGTTCGGTACCCGGGGCGCTGGTCACCCTCAAGGATCGCGTAACCAAGGACCACGGTTGGACATTTGAGTAGGTACACCACGCGAGAACCGAACCTATCTTGTCTAACGACAGCAACATACTTGTCTAACGACTATCTTCCTTTGTGTTCTCTTCCTCGTTCGGCAAAGGTTCACCGGCACGACAACCCAGTGCGTCAATCTCGGATCGTACAATTACTTGGGCTTCGCCGAGGCTACGGGTGCATGCGCGGAAGACAGCATAAAGGCTTTGAAGAGATACGGCTGCGCCAACCCCAGCAGCCGACTAGAATTAGGTAAAATCTCCGCGAGTCCGTTCGATCGATCTCCGTTGGAGCTCTAACGCGAAGCCGCCACTGCTTTTCCCGCAGGTAGCTTGCCCATTCACGACGAATTGGAACAACTGACCGCTAGATTTTTCGGAGTGGAGGACGCAATAGTATTTGGAATGGGATTTGCCACCAATGCCTTGAACCTGCCGTCTTTACTGTCCAAGGGATGCCTTGTCGTGAGCGACGAGAAAAATCACGCCTCTCTCATTTTAGGATTGCGCTTGTCGGGTGCGATCACTCGAGTCTTTAAGCATAACAGTGAGTATACCAGATAGAGAGTCGAGCGGGCGATGGCTTCCTCCATGCCTCACGAATGACCCTTGTCCTAGGTATGAAGCACCTAGAACAGTGTTTGAGAAATGCCATTTCAACGGGACAACCTGTCACTGGTGAGCCATGGCGAAAAATAGTGATAGTTGTCGAAGGCATTTACTCGATGGAAGGGTCTATTGTCAATCTTCCAGAAATTTTAACACTCAAGAAAAAGTATAAGGTAACAGTTTCGGCCAATTCTTTGCTAGCCATTTGAGCTGTTCGACAATTGTTGACAACTTTCAGGCCTACCTTTATCTAGACGAAGCACATAGCACCGGGGCAATGGGAAAACGTGGACGAGGAGTGTGTGACTACTATGGAATTGATCCGCGGGAAGTTGATATTCTGATGGGAACATTTACCAAGAGTTTCGGCTCGGCCGGCGGCTACATAGCAGGATCAAAAGTTTGTCTATCTATCTTCGTCTACGATTCGCTCGATTACATCACGATATCTTGAGTGAATGACCCTCCTCCAATGATTCGATTACAGGCACTGATTAATCATTTAAGGATTCATAGTCACGCACACACTTATGCTGCATCTATGTCACCTCCGATTGCCCAACAAATCATCACCTCGATGAGAATAATTGCTGGCGAGGATGGCACTGATGATGGTAAAAAACGAACGAAGCAGCTGGCAAGAAATACACGATACTTTAGACGATGCCTAAACCAAATTGGTGTGATTATTTATGGGAACGAGGATTCGCCGGTAGTACCAATGCTGGCATACGTCTTCTCAAAAGTTAGGTCAGTTCGAAATAAACCAATTATTTATTTACTTTAGAAAAACCTACTGCTTTATTTGATTTTGTTCGATCCTCTTATAGTTGTGTTGTTCGAACTCTAACCACAAGAAACGTAGCTACAGTAGGTGTTGGCTTCCCTGCTACGCCATTAATGGAGGGAAGAATAAGATTTTGTTTATCGGCAGCTCATACAAAAGAACAACTAGATTACGTGAGTAGGCAATTATCATAAAATAATTTTTAAAACACGATTTCAAAGTTACGAGTGAATGGCACTGACTATATCCACTTTTCTTCAAAGGTGCTGAAAGAGATTGCAGATGTTACTGCTAGCCTAGGAATGAGATACTCAAAGAAGCCACGTGATCATAATCCAATCGAGTATTATTCTGACAGTGAAACGGAATGACCTACCTCGTAACTTGAAAAAAATCACAATAGACAATATAAGCTGCACTTAATCATGACAATAGCGCTGATAACGTCTCGTATTTTTCATTGGAATTGCTGCACAAAGCGCTATTGAAAGTAGCGCCAAGTTCCACTCGTCGTTTCTATAAAGCTTATTGCTATTCAGCATTGAGAGATGAAGTAAAAAAATAATGGGCAATAAAATGAAATAATGTACAGTCTCCAACCAATTATACCAAATAATAATACTAAGGAACACATTTACTGCTCCGCCTCATCTGCTGATGACAACTGCTATGTTATACTCTAATTCTATTCCATATAAGTTATATTTTAGATTTCCTGATCAATTGTAAGATTTGTATTTTTTCAGTAACTGTACATTTTGTTCAAAATGATCAATTCTTTCTATTTACATGACAGATAAGACGACATGCTCGTTAAATTTGTAAATTGTAATTGATGCTGCCTTATACTCATACTTACACATTGTAAATATTACATATAGAATTAGTTTTACATTTGATTGATTTTTAATAAATGTTTGTCCAAATAAGTCACAATCTTACAAATATATCTATGTAGAAATACTGCGCGTCTTGCTATTGATGGCAAAATGTGGGTTTAATCACAGTTTTCTGAATTTGTATTATAAAATATTTTGCCTCAAGTGCTCAACAATATCTTTTTCCGTAGAAACTTAAATTTAATACACACGCACATTAAATTTGGAATTTGCTTTGAAATGTGCATTTTCAAAGAAAATTACAAAGCAAAGAATATATTTATGGATAAAATGAATGGACAATACGAATGGATAAAATGAAACCGTGTAAATACCGACATGTACGTTTTTTTAATAAGACTTTGATCTGATAAAGTTCAAATGATCAATTTCATAATAATTTTTCTAGTTACTGTTCATGAACGTCAGGAGTCACCTACCGTAATATTCAGAATTATTATTTATTTTAAATTAATATATTTCGAAGAAAATTTCACATTCAAATATGTACTTTGATTCAATTACAAATAGTTACAAGGATATACTTGGCTTATCGTTTTTGCTTTACATATTATATTGAAATATTTAATACCTCTTTTTAATATATACACAATAAGGATGAAATTAAATTTTATGCTAAGATTTACCATTTATGTGGTTTATATTTGAATTAGTATTATTGACATTGTAAACTTATCGCTATCACAAGTGCTTTCAGTTTGTATACATTACTATACCATAGGAAATTATCTTATGTACAAAATATTGCAAACTAAATTTTTCTGTTAATACACTGATTCTTTAAAATTAGTCTACTTACATTACATCCTTTCTGCAGTAAATTTTTATATGGAATTGCGAGCTAGAAGAGTTTGTATTCTATTTAAAATGATACTATTAAAGCATATACAATTTTCAGGTTGGTAAGGTGGTTCTATTTTCACAGTATCCTCAATGCACAAAATACCTTCCTCTTCTGTTACAGGAAATCGATTGTCTAATAATATCTTAGTAATTAGTTCTTTTCTTTTTATAATTTCTTCTTGTGTAAAATTATACATTTCTGGAGCTACGAACAATTCAGGTAGCAGCACTGTATCAGCATCAGATGAACATTCAATATTTTTAATTGATGATCCCACAACGATCTTCATTTGTATTTCTTTTGCGTTTTCTCTTGGTTGCAGTAAAACAAAACTGAAAATTTATTAATCATTAAAGAAAAAAATAACTGACAGATATTTGGATATGTACACGAATCTAACCTCTCCGAAACTGGATCTACGGTGTAAACAATGCCAGTATAGACATTGAAATCTTGAGTTGTAATTATTACTGTCTTGTTAACATAATTTTTATAGGCTATTGGATCACTTGTGTAAATTTTATGTAATAAATTTGATTCACTATCACTCGTTCGACAGGCCATGATTAATTCAAAAACAACTGAACTATATTTCTATTGCATGAGATTTGAACTCGTTTTTCTTAGAAATTATAGGGATATTTTATGTTAAATGAATTACTAAGAATCAAAAAACATTTTCTGCGCGACGAGTAAATGTTTAGATTTCATATAAACTTTGAAGCCTCTTTTGATTATGATTGGTCAGTTGTAGATGAAGATGTTGACGTTAGATTGTTGTTATTACGTCAGACTAAAGCGCGAGAATTTGAAATAATTCAATGACATTGATTTGAAATTTTATTTAGTTTTTGATTTGTAATTATAATAAATTTGATATTAAATTTATTATATTTGAATATGTTTTAAATAATCTTTCTCTAACACAAGAAATGAAATACTTATCTTCGGTTATCATGAATAAATTACAATTTCGTCATTTTTCTAGAAAAATCTCATATGTATAATACGATATTCTAATTATTTATAGATCTAAAATTTTTTACTAAAAATAGATTATAATACTGATACTGACAGTACTCGCGCTTAGTGAAACTTATCTGTAGCTTTTCCAAATCACTTTTTCCAAAAGTTGATGATAAAATGTATCGCATGATTTGATATAAACTCAATAGGAAATTTCGATGTGAAACCGTGATAATTGTAACTTTCACGTTGCTTATACATCCTTATCTGAAGAAACCTCTGATAATTGAAACTCTCCAAAGAATGACATAGTCACCGTAATTTTATTGAGATGTGGAAACTCAGACAACCGCTAGGATGAAAATGTTTGAATTGTCGAGCAAAATCAATTAGGTATCAGTGTAATACGCCAAATATTAAAAGGTTAGGCGAGACTCTAATTAAGAAACCAATACAACCATCAGAGTTAAAGGAGAGCTAAATTATTGAGTGTGATAAACAATTCGGACATATCAATTATTTGTCGAAAATTTAATCAAATTACAAAGGCGTGCATCCAACGAGCAACGTGAATAAAATATAGTTTAGGTTCGGGTTGCTGAACCTTCTCCGATTCGAATGATAAGACAGCTGAAAATTAATTTTGTCATTCATTATATAGGTCTGATGCTCGATGTTTATTTACGTAACTTTTACGTAAGTTTTGCGAGCCATTGTTATAAGTATATAATTACAGAAATAAATACAAATATCTTAATAAATCAAATTTTCAACATTGCTTCTTAATGCTCAAATTATCATCAGGGTTTTACTAAGAACTGTTTGTTTGCATTTCATATTTTATTAGTAAGTAATATTAAACTCTTTACATACTTTATCGATGTAATGAATATAACTATTAGATCGCATTTTTCTTTTCAAACATTCACGCATGCAGACAAACGCGAAACATTATAAACCAACACTATTTACTATCACACTCGATTTCTTGAATTAGCCATTGTAATTTGCAATTTTCGATATCGACTTATGCTCTTGCCAATTTTCTTTCACTTATTCCAGTCTGTAATATCGAACGACTCAGTTTTTCAAGAAATATGCTACTCACAGCTTTAGGTCTTTGAAATTTTTTATCGGTGTACTATATCAATCCATAAGTATTCAAAGTGTAATATAATGCTTTTTCTATCAAGAAAGTATTGATTTCCTCGTAAGAAGGAACTCACAAGTCGAATATTTGGTCGACTTTCGAAAAACCTGTAATATGTTTGTTTGAATTAGTCCTTTTAGATTCAGTTTTCACAACGATCATACACCTTACGCAAAAACATAAAATGCATAAGGAAAATATTATAAGATCTCTAGAGAAATCAATATTAAAACACCAGTCGTAAATATAAAAAATATAAATGACAATGAAAAATAATGTTGCGAGTGCTATATTGAAAACAAAATATCTAACTAAAATATTCAGCATAATCGATTGGTCTAGAATTAAAAACCTGCGTCCCATTGATCTAGATAACTTACACATACAAAACTTTGAACGCAAAATATCGAAATAATATGTAAAAAAAAAATAAAGGAAAAAAAAGAAAATAATAATAATTATACAATTGGACAAAACGGTTAGATAAAAATGTGCGATAGAGAAGATGAAAAACATTGAAAAAACTTGGGTGTTATCGATAATATTTGTATTGATTTGCAAATAAATACAGCTTTATATCAAAAAGTGACGCACAATCGATAATCAAAAGGTATTTGTTTTCCTCTTTCTGTCGCTCTTTTGTTTGTTCCTTGGCGATGCCACAGAACGGACAGGGCACTACCATGTCAACTGGAGATATCTGGGACGCATAGTACAAACTGTTGTAATGGCTCCAATTGCTCCAGTTGAAAGAATCACCAGACTACGATCGCGCGGTATATGCACATCGTCATCGCGGATCGTACAAACTACACTCGTCCTTACACACTTGCATACCCACGTATGACTTGCTCCTTTGCTATCTTTCCACTCTCTTATGTAGGTATTCACTAATTATTACTTCGTCGTTCTGCCGTCACCGTCATCTTACATTTATCGCTCAGGAGCATACGTAGACTTTCAAACAGTTAAGCCCTATTAATCACTCAATATATAATATCGGCAGTAAATACCCTTTTTGAATAATCGATCGCTACAATAGTACTCTACTCTTGAATCTTTACTTTTAAACCTTCACATAGAATACGCGGTAACACTGATCATCTGTTTAGTCGTATAACTGAAACTTAACGTCAGATGTAAGTTGCTTTTAATATAGTGCTTCGGCTATAGTGAATTTTTTTAGAGTATATATGGCGCTTTCGATTTACACTGTTTTTTTACTCTTACATTGGACAGTTTGTTTACAAAGTCATTAGTTTATCACATTTATTTAGCCAGAACATTGTTTTTATACAATATAACTTATGTAATCGGAATATTTTTTTTTCATTTATTTTCTCCTTTTTACGTTGAACTTTTCATACAAATGAATCGCATTTACAGTATTAATTTTCTGATTACTCTCATTCGCACATACAATTGTTACGTTCGTTCATCCTCAATACAATCTCTACAGCATTTCGTTTGTCATCGCTTTTGACCAATTTTCGAATCATTTTCATTCTTTGTCGTTGGCTCTTCAATTTGATTATTTGGATGTTAATATATAATCGTAAAGGACTCACACGATGATGCGATATCCACCAAGGGTACTTACTTCACGATACTATTATTCTTTGACTTTATAAAAAGGATTTCACGTAATTGTTTGTAGAAAATATTTAGACTTTCGCCTACCCACACACTTCAGCCCACGTGGTAATGATCATTCGACACTTCGTTCTGTTCATACTCTCTCTTTCGCTCTTTTCATCTTTCGCTCTATATCTCCAAAAATCATTTGGATTTCAGATGCTCTTTTTTCGTCACATTTATATGTTTAATAAATTTCTCAAACGCGTACGCCAGCGATGCACATTTGAAGTAGTAAATAAATTGACTAAATTAAAGACATTATAAATCTTTGAAAAACCAGATTATAACAGCAAAACATTCATTAGCACTGAAGAATTGAAATTTAATTTATTTTCGACAGATTGCCAAACGATTATCCGATCTGTTTGAATCTGTAGAAAAAATACTCAACATCTGATTTTTCAAAATTTTAAGTTGATTTTTAATTGCTAAAATGCAAAAACAATTACGTATGCTCTTTTTTGAGTGAAGAAAGTATTATATCGTTTGATCAAATATTCACCGATTAATTGAATGGTTCCTACAATGCTAATTAATGCACTAATTTCCAACTACAGAATGGAATTGAGTAATTCAATCAAAAAACATTCTTTTTTTTTGTTTTTTGATCAACTTTTTAATACAGCTTCGTGATTGGAAAATAAAATTATATTATTGCAACAGAGTAAGTATATATATATATGTATATAAGAGTATGTATATTATAAAAATTGTTCCATTCATTGTTACAGATTTGATGTATCATTTTCTACTGTAGTATCAAATGAGACTTAGATAAGTCTTGGTTTCCTTTTTGAATCGTTAGCATCTAATAACCACAGGAAATTTCAATCTACAAATCACTAATGAAAATCTTGCTTGAAGTGGTTATAATTAACTCTGATATAAATATTATAATACAACTTCACTCGGATAAAAACACACATATTCGTCTCGCACGTGGCTTCAATTCCTGCTACAGCGATTCTATTTAATGTACTAACTTCGTCACATACATTTTCGTTCGGTCTTGGCCCAAATGTTTACTCAAAAATGACGCCAATCAGCTTGACATATTCTTCTAGCTTTGCAATGTTAAAAAAATGAAAAAAATGCACGTATCAGACTGCCGCTCTCATTATCATATTCAACTTTGGAGTAACACTAAAGAAATGTAAAGTATAACATTGAAGCTGTTTTTAGTCATGAGTGAAAATCAGTACATATTGCGATAACAAAATCAATAAGTATTCCACAAATCATAAATTCTCCTTCTTTATTCATTCCACAGATAAACGTTAGTCTTAATTTTGTTTTTGTAATTTACAATTCGTTCGTATATTACGGTTTGCTGATACTCACATTTTTGCGCGAGAACACAATCGAATCGTAAATGAACACGAAATAGCATCGCCAAGCAGGCTTCCACATTTTTACTCACAACAAAAACTCCATTTTCATTTTTAAAATCCTATAACAGATAAACAAACAGTCATCGCATTTATTGATTTTGCCCTTGCAACAATAGGCAAATAGTTATATTTTACACTTGTTTCATTATTTTTATTCGGTTTCTTGTGTTTATATGAACGTGTCCAGTGTCGTAGATTCGCGTACTCGATAGTGACGTTAAGATCGATTGCAGGCAAATAAAAACGATAGTACCTACAGTAGAGCGTCCTTTGTTTTGATGTGCAGATCAACTTCGTAAGGTCTTACGGGCGTGTAGTTCAATCCTGCATTTCTTCGGGCATCTCATGAGGATTGATAATGCCAGGAACGGCCATTTGTTGCCGCCTCTTCTCTTCTTGTGCCATTAGCAGAGCGTTCTCTCGTTCTTCCAAATACAGATCTGAATCGTCTTCGCCGGTGTATTCCTAATAAATAAATAAAGTAAGAGAATTAACATAAGGCAGTAGAACAAAATGAAAAAAAATAACGACAAGCCATCTCATACTCTAATCTGAACTAAGAAATCTCTTAAGTGTTCCTTGAAGGCTGGAATATTATGGTCCAAATTGAAAAGACCCTGCACAGTAATCTTGATTTGATTGTCTGTCAAATGGGGAAAAGCCGCTTTTAACAGACTTGCAACAAATTCTTGAATGTATAAGACATTGTCTGGTATGGGCCCAAGCATCACTTTGATCGATCCTGATTCAACTAATGAGAACATGTATGCCAGAATAGTGGCGTGCATTGTTAACCCTACAAATTGTGTAAACAAACATAATGTTAAATCTGACAGGACAATTCGACATTAGACTTAATGATATATCAACTACTTGCCTGCTGTGTGAGACGTATCGGTAACTACGCTGAATATGTGTTGTAGGATGTCGGTGAAATAAGTCTTGTAAAAGCTTTGAGCAGCTTCGTCGTGCTTTTCCATGTTTCTGAACAGTTGGTACAGAATTTGCAGGCCAGTGTCAGCGACATTCCTCATTGTATGCTTGAAAGCCCAAATAACCGAATCCAGAACCAGTTTGAACTGGACTGGTTGTATTGAAAGACATGCCGGAAAACAGTGGACATTCACTGCCTGCATAGTGCGATAAGCATTTTTAAAATTATCCAAAGAATTATGAGACGAGTCAGATAAGTTAGATGAGTGAGCCGTAAAGAAACAAACAATTCGAAAGTACTTACCTGCAGAAGTAAAAAGAAGTTGGTCCTATGTTCGGGAAACTCTTCAAAGTCTTTGTTAATCATGTCAAGAGTGCACTTGAATACAGCGTCGAAAATTTTCGGTACCTCACTGGTGATATGTCCTTCAAGTTTATTTACTATTGTAGACATTGCACTGAGCACTTCGGGCTCTCTGGCACATGCAATGTTTGTTTTTTGATAATCCATTAAAACGGCATCTAGCAAGTGTGGTATAAAATTTTCTAAGACCTAGAGACAAGCAAAATGAAATAATTATTATATCTGATCAGATCAAAAATAAACAGAGATCAAAGTAACTTGCCATTTGATGGTCAGTAGACCTATTAATCCAATCAGCAATGAGTTTTAATGTTTCTTTTTTAACAACTCTCATACTTTTGATGAGGGGCTGCTTCATAACCATTTCACCATTCACAGTTATCGCAGCGCTAATATTTTCACTCATTACCTGTATTGAAAATATAGTTTAAATTACAAATAAGGAATAAAATTCCTAAAAATTAATCAGAACATGTGACGACCTTGTACACATTCAGCATGTCAAGATATATTCTTCCCAATTGTATCACGTAAGGATGTCCAAGAGCTTTGCAGGCGCGAACGTTAGTTTTGAGTATACTTGCAAGCTGTTTGACAGCCTCTGGATCCTTTAAAACTTCAACATTCTAAAAAGTGAAAGAAACAATTAAGCTTTGAATAGAGTTTTTTTTTAATTCCTCGTACCTTGGCTGCCTGGCTTATGATATCGTCCCAAACTTGATTGGGAAGGAGCATGTATTTCTCAATCAGATGTTCTTGCATTACAGCGTCAATTTGTGCATTGATCATATATCCAACAGCTTCGTAAAAGGTATGTACCTGTTTCAAAAATTATAAAAACTCATGTATGGAGACTTGAATGGAAAGTCAAACAAAACTCTTTTACCTGCTGCGTTTGAAGATCACAGATGATACTACTTATCGTTGACAAAATTTCTTCGATAAATGGCACGGCTTCGCCAAGTTGTACAGTTACAAAATGTCGTCGACACTTTAATGCAATTTTGATAAAAGTGTCACATGCCATGTCTTGTACACCTTCGTGGGTTTCTAGATTGTAAAATTATTACAAAAGTGAGATTATGAAATAGCATTGGGACGGTTTTTATAAAGCTTGCCTACCATGCATAAATTCAAATAACTTATTTACAACTGTCTTCAAAAACTTCCAATGTGCCCTTAAAAATCTTGGATACTGGCCAACAACGTACATAATGTTACTGGCTATGATTGCCTTGTTGTCTTTTCCCTTCTTTTGCTCGCAAAGCCCAAGCAAGTCTTTGATTACAGTAACCAAAAATCGCTTCTCATCTTCTTCATGCATCGCACCAGAGATACTACCAATCGCCCAACACAACTGCAAAAATAATAATTTGCAAATTAATATCGTAATAAATAATGCTTACAAAATGACTTACTGTATTGAGATTCTTCCAAGACCATTCGCTACCATTTACTTGATTCTGTAGTTTTTCAGTCATAACTTTTTCTGTGTCAACGTAATCAAGATGAGTCAGGTATACCAAAGTTTCTCGCATATTTTTGTACAAATTAATGGAGTCCGTATCTTTCATGAACTCTCTAACAACTTCACCATTTTCATTTTCAACAACAAGTACTTCTTCTGGCTTAGCCATTCTACTGATCATAATGTAACGAACTTTAGTTAAAACTTGAGAATAAAACAGTCTTCGTGGCGGCATTGCTACAGCTTTGTAAGCAACAAATGGATTTTCTCTGTAAAGATCAGAGGACAATTGATTCCAATATTCCAAACAGATCTTAAAGATTTCCACTTCCTCGACCGCTGAAATCAACAGGAGGTAGTGTAGCGCCTTGATTAGTGTGTCATTTAATTGCTTCTTCTCTACTAGAGCACCGTGTTCCTTGAGATATGTGCAGAGAAACATGGCAAGATTTTGTATAAAGTTTTGCTCTTGATCTTGACCAACTGCATAGGCATCACGAATGTTTGTCTCTATAGGTAACATTTGCTCCAATTGTTGCATGGTGTTAACAAACAGTACAATGAACATGTCGTCGTAATTGGGTACTGTAACTGCAGCAATTTCAGTTAAGCATTTTAACGTTACGTTTCTAAATATCGGAACATTCAAAAACTGTAAATAAAAATTAATTGTAATTAGAATTTCCATTGAAATTAAACTATGCCATGATAACATGAATCTTACTTTGAATATCAAAATGTTGATCAATTTGGTTTCAAAAATGTATCCTAAAGGAATCCAATTTAGAAATCTTAGGAGAGTTTCTAATGTTACTGCTACAAGGGGAACGTTTTGTGAATTATCCATAACAAACTGACAGAGTTGGAAAATTTGCGAAAATTCACTGCACATTGTATCTTTTAAATGCTTTGCTTTAGTTTGAGTCATTTGACCACTTGAAAAATCGAACACTTCTTCTGACAAAAGTTTTAAAATAGCCATGTTGTTCTGACAGAGACTCTCATTAGTTTTACTTGCACCAACAATATCACCGATAAATGATTCCCAATTTCTGGGCCATTCCCTTTTTAATACCTGTAATGTACATGAAAAATATGAATATAGTTACAATTTTACAGATAATGAATAATTTAAAAGAAATCAAATTATGTTAATTGCCTGGACAAGAATCATATTCAATTTGTTGAGGTAAACTTTGGAAGCCTCCAATGTTTCAGGATCACTGCTTGTTTTTATAATTAACCCAACAATATACTTCTTTATACCTTCACACTGATTCCTAGGTAAGACTTTCCATCTAGTTTTTATAACTTGCTCCAAAATTTGTAAAGCATAATATTTAGTTTGTTGATTCTGTGAAAATTAAGTTAATGAGACTCAAAAATTAAAAACTAAATTGGTTGTTGATCTCAAGGCCTTACCTGAGAAAATTCTAGAATTGTATCAACCCGTGTCCATGCATCCGGATGCTCTTTGAGAGTGGTCAACACCTCTTGTGCAACTCTCTGTTGTTCGCCTACACCCGCATACATACACCCAACAATGTTATCCAACAATGTTATATCCAACTTCTGATTGAAATCCAGAAGCTTGGATGCCTGTTCAGCTAAAGTGGCCATTTTACCTCAACAATTATCAGACTTCAAACACACAAACTGAAAAATTAAAAAAAGAGACATTAATGTAATGTCCAGTAAAGCAATAATTTAATTTTGACTTTTACAGTATAAATGAAAGCTTAATTATTTGTATTCAATTGGTACTGCTTTACATGTAACACTCGCTAACACAACTGAATACATCAACAATTATTAAAACTGTCTTTATGAATGTTAACAATAAGCAACGTGTCTATAGCGCAAACAAATATCCAGGCTCGACGACGCGAAGGGAAAACGAAGTCGAATCACCTGGATTAACAATGAATGAAAAGAAGTCATAATAAATGTAATGGAAAATTCCCATAAGTCGCTGTAAACTACAGACTATTTGATGAGACAATAGGTTAAGCCCTTTCAATCCCTTTGACCCGCCAAAAATTAGATTCGAACAAATAGTACCGATAAGTACACGAACTTATCCCAGCTGCCGCACGGGTGGTCCCAGAGTAACGTGAGCGCGCGCGCACCACGAAAAGAGAGGTCACCGCACTGCGACCTAACCTACATTCGACAGATATTGCGTTAATCGCGCTCAGCTTTTAACCTTTAAACGTGCATCACCTTCTCAAAGATCGAGTTGCACACAAATTTGGAACAAGAACCCAAGTCAAGGAGGGCGTAAGCGTGCTGCTTAACTCTTGCTCTTTCTCTTTTATGCAGCACACTGCATGCTTCCCGGCTTGTCCCGCTTCGCTTTCCCCACGCGACAACGTCGCCAGTTAACTTTTCTCTAGTGTTTGCCGTATATTTTCACTCAACGATCAAGCGACGTACGCAACAAACCGCCGCTGACCGAGTAGTCGTCGTCGAGGCATGCAGCTAGCAGTGGAATCGTCGGAATTTCGAGATAGAGAAAACGCCTTGTCGAAAAACAGATCCGCTAGCGGCTGCTGCTGATTCCCGCGCTATAACGAACGAGCCTAGCAATTTTCGCCGTTCAGTGTTTTCACGCGCACACGCAGTCGCCATCTCGCGCACGCTCTCTTTCTCGCTCTCTCTCGTTCTCGTTCTCTCTCTCTCTCTCTCTTTCGTGCACACACTCCCTGCGATAGACCCCGCTCCACGGCTTGACGACCCAATACTGGTTTATATCGTACGTAATTTGCACAAGCGCGTCTGTCCTGACTACCTATGCAGCGCTAACGCATACGGATTATTTTTTACGGCGACGCTGCTTAGCGATAAATGCCCGTTGCGCATCTTCGTTAGCACGCACTCGCTCGCAGCATGCAGTAAGAAGCCATCACCGACGCCGTATATTGCAGCCTATTCATCTATGCACTGGCGTTCATTCCATTTTCCCGGCAGGTTCCTAGCAAAGCAGTTTGTTTTATTGCTTTGGCAGCACGTATTACAAATAATCCTGCCTCTCGACCACGGCGTAGCTACGCTCAGTTTCTCACAGCTACCACAGCTTCGGCGTTGACCCGTTCTCGACACTCATAACCTCACAGTCAATGCAAGCACGTCACATTTCAAACAATTCTCACACACTCTTTCAGTGAAACATGAAGAATCATCACACACCTCAGCTCAGCAGTCATCCCAGACACACTCGGCGATGATCGCCGCATATCACCACATATTCCCTCGGCGCAGAGCACTTTCTCAACGCATCACAAAGGGGTCGAGTAGAGGCAGTCGTCAGTCTGTGTGTGTGTAGGTAGTAGGTACATACGTAGTAGAGATACGTTGAAATGAGCTCGAGAGCGCGCGTTGGCAGTTGCTGAATACCCACCGTGACCAGATATATAGTCTTATGTGTCTTTCAACCGCAGGCGACCTTTTTCTTGCACTAGTTATCTCTTGAATGTCATGCGAGTCGGTAGTCCTGTAGCCTCTTCGCACTAGCTGTAATGTCCGCTGACGCTTCACAGTCCTAACACTTGCACCGAGCCGAGTTCCGTTCGCAGCAAATAAAACAAACAATTCACACTTCGCCGCTTGTAGTCTTTGCGTCCGCCTGTTTTCCACTCTTTTCTACGGTGATGAGAACAAACAGAAAACAAAACTCGTGTCTCTCTCCTGTCGCAATTCGCAATCCCGTCCTCGTCCGCGTCGCTGGTCGGTCCTCGTCGTCGCCGTGTCGTCCTGTGTGTGTGTACGCTGGCTGGCTGCCGCATATAGATGATAGGCGCTGCACTAGTAACTGCCGCCGCCACTGCTGTCTCTTTCTTCGCTCTCCGTTTGCGTCTGCGTCGTTTGCGCGTCACCGCGACCGTTCGTGTGTCCGTGTGCAGATCTACCTATGTATATAGATACAATACTACCAGAGCAAGCTTGTAACCAAAAAGTGGCAGAGTTGGGCTGCTTGCAAAATTTTCGAAAATATTATAACAGGCAATACAGGCATGTGAGGTATGCATACGGGCACTAGAGTTCGCCCACGAGTTTGTTGCGGACATCACCATTTCTATTGGTTGATATAGGCCAATAGACTATGATTATTATGTTGACGTAATGTGTCACCTCGTGACGTCATTAAGATACACGTGTGGTGAAGTGCTCGGTGAAAGTTAAAGAAAGAGAGAGAGAGAGAGAGATACCTAAGTACATATTTGTTGTTATTTTAAAGGGTATGCGGGAGATCGAGAGACACTTTTATTTAGCAATTACAAACATCGAGTTTTCGCATTGATTACTAATTTTATTTGTTCTCTACTGAATGGCTACATCGCCTATGCATTTAATTTGAGTCACGATAACATTATTGGTATAAATTAATACACGGTAAAAAATTATTATAACAGAGTCAACATTATTATTCCTTTACGAATAAATAAATACTTAATAATAATTATACGTAATATTAGATTTAATTATTATGTCAATCATCAAATGCTGTAATTATTATTAGTTAGCACATGTATTTTATAAATAGTTTATTATATACACATACGTACAACAGATTACACATATATCCATCGTATATTTATTGATCGATATAATATTTTCGTGAATTAAAGGACCGCAAGCACTCTTTTCGTCAACATTCAATATAGATATAATCAACAAGCATGCTATATAACACAACACCCATGCGCACGCGCGTGCGTCGGATCTCATAATCATCTGTTTTATTCAGCTTGGATCTAGTGTATATACGCTCAGTGCTGTATTGCTGTTTCTTTGATGTGTCACTAGATTGGAATTAATCTGTATATAAATTTGTTTTCTCGTATAGAAATGAGAAATGTCTTGTCAAATTAAAGAGATCGCAAACCTGGTGAATCTCAGTGATATCAAGCATTGTTTGCTCGGCGACGTTAATAAAGAATGTACGTTTAAGCTTTTTGAGAGGTCTTTGTTTGTATAATCACGAATGATTTAATCTTTTTTAGTGGATAATGTACCTGCAAACGAGTTGCCACTGCAAAATTGCGTTGTTTCACTGTCACCTGTTGGTGACATATTAGTTATTGCTTGGAATACTCGTTTAGTTATACTAGCTTGTGAGTGAATATCGATTACCAACATTCTTTTTCAAAATTTACTTATTTATTGATAATGTCGTTTTTAGCTAAATGGGATTCTCAAGAAGCGAGTGAAGTAAAATATAAATTTCATATTGCCTGGGATGGTGAAGTTACTCAAAAACAAAAGTACATAACTGTATTCAAAAGTAAACTTTTTTATTTCTGTTCAAATTCTTGCTAATCAACAGTGTCAATTTTTTTTCAGTGAGTGGATTACTTCTGTTATATGTCTTCCATTGATCTCCCATGGCAAGTCAAGTGCTGGTGTTGACTGGACTTGTATAGGTGTAGGTTTTAATAATGGCTTTATCAAATTCTACACAGAAGTAAGTTTGAATTTGAAAATGATTAGAATGTTCATTTTTGTAATGCTCAGCTTTACCAACGCAGACTGGTGACTTCTTATTTGAAGAGCAATTGCACAACGAAATCATCATAAATATAAAATGCCAGTCACACAATTCTGCAAGACATTCAGGAGAGGTAGGAATGTCAGAAGAAATTTATGTGCTATACAATTCCGTTATATGCATTTTACAAGGATTTTCATTGTTTTCAACGTTGAGAGCATACCGAAATCATTTAGCAAGAGGTAACTGAACCTTTATCTTTCAATCAGTTATCTTTATTGATGGTTTATTTTTAACAGTGAAAGCAAATTGTGATAATACAACTCCAGCAGTTAATCTAGTTTGTAAAAAGTGGGGATTCAAAAATCAAGATTTCGTCAATGATTGTCAAGTCATTGGCTGGACATCTGTAAATACTTTTGATCACCTCATGACGGCATCTATAAGTGGTGGTTATAATGCTAGTTATCGCTCCAGTGCACCACAACAGAGTTTAGTCATGGCTACAGGTAAAAGACCATTTATTGGCTTTCACTTTGCTCTGGAAGGTGGTACTGCTCCAGTTTTTACTGATGTAGCAATCGCCATGGCTAGCAAAGTTGCAAGCGCCATTGGTTCTGCTGTTCCGTAAGTTACTCAAATAAAAAAGAATCCATCTGATAAAAATCCATAATACATTTAGATTAATTAATTTTTTTACTATAATGTTTTCTTACCTTACTAAACTAATTATTGCTGCATATCACTTATAGATGGTTTAAAAGTAACTCGAAAAATTCTCCAACGGCTGAAAAGACAAAGAGTCTAAGCATAGAACCAGCTGAGTCAATGGCGTGTAGATTTGGTCTAAGTGATATCCTTCGAGAAGGAGATTGTTTAATAGTTAGTCCAAATAAGTTATTGTCAGTTATATGCGATGCTATGGGAAGAGTTATTTTGGTGGATAATAAACAGGGAATTGCAATAAGAATGTGGAAAGGCTATCGAGATGGTCAATGCGGGTGGATAGAAGCTGTGGAAGACCGAATTCACAAATCTTCGAAAAGTCAACTCGGCAGAAAGAGTGCATATCAATCGTCGCAAGCTCCAAAACAAACAGCATTATTTTTAGTGATCTACGCACCCAAGAAGGGTATTATTGACATCTGGAGCATTCAATTTGGAATTAAAATCACAACCTTTTCGGCTAGTAAAAATGGAAGGTCGATTGCAAATTTTTACGTTTCCTAAGAACATTTATTATTTGGACTACTGTATAAAAATTCTTACTATTATTACAATAGGCTCCTCTACACTAATTATGGTTTATGTGGGTTAAATGATGTTGCAACGGCTGGAAATAAAGCACTATACCCTTGTATCTTTATGGATCCACTTGGAAGCATACGACAAATCATTGTTCCATTCCACTTTGCTTTAAGCAATCAAAATAGTAATAGAGCTAGAGACATACACTTGTTCAAAAAATTGAAAAGATTTCTGAGAGAAGGAGAGTTTGACGAGTCGAAATTAATCGATGAAATCACAAATATTTGTTTGGATTTAAGAACGAACGACGTTCGATTACAAAGTATTGAAATGCTTATGGCGAGCAAGTATATCACGCCTGATTCTTTACTTGCGGCCACTAATTGTTTTTCCAAACAGTTGGATATACAAGGTATGTAATTTTATTCATTTAAATGAAGTTCACATTTTTATTATTTTCTTTTGTTTTTCATGTATACAGATGAAGATGATACAGAATCGGTTACCAAAGCTCTCAGTCAGACAATTAATCAGCTGAAAAGAGCGATTAAGTTTTTCAAATACATAAAAGCGCAATTTGATCAGCCTCCCGAGTATTATACTGTAGCTTCAGACGTAGTTCCTGACAGAAAGCAATTATCTTCCATATTATTCACTTCTGAACGGGAAGTTCTTAGGATATTGAAGCTTTCAAAAACATTGTCAGATTTGCGTGACACCGATCCAAAGACTCAAACGAGAGTAACATTTAAAGAAGGCGACATATCGTTTTTAGATTTTCTGAGTAGTTTTGAATTCGGTTGTTCGGGTTTTTTGGCATTACATAAAGACATTGGTTATGACAGGAAATGCCAAATTTGTAAGTGCGTGAGATAATAACGAGTAAGAATCCAATTATTTCTTTCAACTCGTAATGTAATGTAATGTTCACAGCAAAGTTAATATTTCAAGGATGGATGTCTTCAAATGATCCTATATCAAAATGGCAGGAATATGCATTAAATAGTGAAATCCAACCAGCGGTTCTGATGGAATTTGCTTTGCTTTATTGGTTGAACAGAAAGGCTGATGCTCGCTTAGAAATTGAACTGATCAACTTTACGAAGCTTTTAAATGCCATCTGTTCGTTAAATGGTAATCGATGATGGACTAGCTTAAATTGTCAATATATCCAATTAACGATTGCAAGCGGGTAGATGAACGTTTTCAAATGTTTTAGATTCTGAAGAAGTTTATGCAGGCTACAATGAGGTTTCTAATTGGTGGAGGGACGTTCGAATAATCTTGACCAATTCCAGTAACCCGTTTAGCGCACTGACAGCAACAATGGCATGCAGAGCCGTATCGGTAACAATACAAAGAAATAGAGACCGATTGCAAACTAGTTGCAGAGATAACAGTGGAAATGAGGAAGGTAATGAAACAAATTCTGCTGATGGGCCAGAACAAATGGATGAAAAGGACGACAGAGATGACAATTCGTCCGTCGAAGAAGAAGCAGTTAGCTGCATAAGTGACTGGGAAAACGTGAGCCGAGATACCTGCCAGTTTTCGTTACTTATTGGTAATTTAGAGGATATCACGGTATTAAATGCTGTAGTCAGGTAATTCATGATACAGCAAGGTTAGGTGTACTTACGACTAGTCTAAAATTTTGCCGTGCTTTCAGTAAACCTCCGGAGTTAGATGAGACTACGACGTTTTATACTCTGCCACATGAAGCTATAAACGTCTCATTAGGACTTGTTCTCTCGAAAGGCAAAGGTATCGTTTGTCAGTGAATGTAAGTGAATTATCGTTGAGATTAACGGAAAAACGCGACGAGCGTTACAGGGTCCGTGTCAGAGATTGTTGCGAAATGGCTGAGCTCAGCAGGAGTTGATCCAGCTCGCCTAATAGACACGACGGACGTTGAATTCGAGCAATTGCGGCTCGTGGCCGCAGATTCAGCGCAGCTCTCTAGCTCCTCGGACGAAGCGAAAGCTGTTGAACTCAAGCTGCAGCAACATCCGACAGCTTTGCTGCCAGTTTCAGTGGAAATTGGCCGCGAAGCCTACCCCAAGCCAACTGCTCTCGCAAACGTACTAGGTAACGTTGATAGGAGGGAGAAACAGTTAATGCAGTTGTGCGGCATACAAAGTTAAATGTCGGTTGTTGCAGATCAAGTAGCCTTACTCAAGCGCTATTTCCCGTACAGCTTGACTAGCAGCGTTTTACTCGCTAATCTAGCATGGGAATACGTGATATCGTGGAATAAAGATATCACGAAGCTGCAAGCTTTGGAGGCCGCGTTAACTGTGCTGCGTCAAATTCCGCTGAGCAAAGCTCGCCACGGTAATTTTTCAATTGGATAATAAGTGCAATAAGCATAGCCTTGAAAATTTGAAGAAACAGCGTTGATAGCTTTGCACTTTAGGAGTTTGCTGCCTTTTATGGAGCGTGCACTTGAAGAAAAGAATGGAAAGCATTGCCAAGCTTATCAATAAGTTAGGTAAACTACCGAAAGAGCGGTTGTGCATGCAAGACCTCGGGCTGTCGACTATGCAAGTAATCACGTTCCTACAGCACTGCACCATGTTTTTAGAAATTTTTTTGGATGTAAGGACACGACCCGATTATTATTATTATTATTATTATTATTATTATTATTATTATTATTATTATTATTGTTATTATTATTATGGTCGGTCTAGCACTACAAGCCGTACTCTTTTATTATCATTACAGGCGGAGGTCATAGAAGAGGAAAACTGCTATTTTGTGAGAGCTGAAGAATTATGGGAAGGCCATCCGCCTGGTCCAAGACCGTTCGCTGTCTTGGCGATTTCTCAGGCGCTAGCTTGTTATGATTTGTTGTTACTGCATTTGCAGTTGGTAAACGTGTTGCACATGATTGCCTACTTCAATTTAAAAATACCAAAGCCCATAAACAACCTGTTTGATTCGATGGTGCGTGAATTGCGATTGCACTTGATACTGCTGAAATGATTAATGATTGACCATATTGCTTCGACTCACAGGCACATCAATATTTTTTCCAAGACATCTCCAACAAGACAATGATTCCCTGGTACAAGGACGACAAGAGAGATCGTCAGCGAATTGATTTTCTTTGTCGAGTTATTACGGGCTCCATGGATTCTATTCATCAGGAGACGACAGGCGTAGAAAACTTGGATTGGAGACAAGCAATGGAATGGATGAGCAAATGTCAAAGTCTTGCGTCCACTTGGAAAGTTAGTTACGATGAATTGAGAATACATCAGGTTTGCCAGTTGTATGTGAATGGATTTGATCAGCTGGCCGAAGAGGTATGCATTTGTCAAATTTGCCAACTATTCGACTTTCTCTCAAAACGTTAATACCCCGTATGCGTGCTTTAGCTATCAAGCGCTGTGAACGATACTGAAAGGCTAGCCGCTAAGCTGTTACCTATAGCAGGAAGACGCATGATGGCTTATTTAGCCAAAGTTCCGAATATCTTGGAAGCATTGACGAGAACAAATCCAATGCTTACAAATTATTTACAGACTCTTTCCTGGGTGAGTATTCGTTATTACATTTAGCGTAGTATAACTATAACCGGTGACGATCGTTTTATTCTTTGGCCACAGGATGATCCAAGCTTAGTTTACACAAACTGCACCAATGATGATACAGTGCAATTAGTGCGAAAAGTCTTGCACAATCTTCCCGAGTCCCATAAGCAATATGACCTAGCACAGCTGATGCTCGATGCAACCTTTATGTATGCAGGCGATACACCAGGAAGCGTCGATTGATGAAAAGTTCATAACAAAGTATAAATGATTTTAAGTAGGTTGATCACTGAAGTAAGAGAAAGAAAGAGAGGGGAAAGGAGTCGCCTGTGCAGTGTTATTATTTACACGAGGACAATTCTTTTGAAATTTAGTGATCTTCGGCAAGTATTTATATACTGCTCGTTTGTACATTTTCAACCATTTTGATATACTTTCTAAGTCTAAATGTTGTTACACTTGCATCAAACAAGGTCAATGCGCTAATTTTTGCGCTATTTTTAACTTGCATAAAAATATTGCACATGTAGATATATTGAATTTGTTGAATCTAGTGAGAAAAAATTACTACTAGTGAACGCAAATCGGCGACGAAGTTTTCGTTAATTTTTCGCCAATTGAATATCGGCGTTGGTAGAAATGGGATACGATAAAGTGAAAGATGATGTTTATAGAATTGAAGCATAAAATAAACAGTGATTGTTAACATATTATAGTAGGTTTATTTATTGGTAAAATTAGTCAAACGCAATAATGAATTGGGTGTTTCACAAAAGAACAAGTCAAGCAAGTAACAAATGCAAGCTGACGAGTTCCGAATATATAATATCGTTTTTAGACGTATAGCCCAGCCATAGCTAGGCGTCGATTAAAAATAAAACTGGTTGACGGTTCTGAACATAGACAAAGTTACAGAGTCGAATGAGCGTTGTCGTCGCCGAGGATCGCAGATGGTCGGACGATGGAAGGGAACTCGAGTCGAGATGGTCGGGTCAGAAGCGAACTTGAAAGCCTTTGTAGCCTGGCTTGGCTACGGAGCACAAATCTCGGAATTCGCAGTGGTGAATGTTGCTGTCCGGGCTTCCAACGGTAGACAGCCAATTAGCCCTGAAAATAAAGCGAGAGCCGCTTGAGCCGGTGGTTGTTGCGAATAGGAGCGGGTGCTGCAATACATAGGCGCGCTGGCAGAGCGGACCGAGGCGGGAAATTTGCGATCGGCAAGCTGATTGAAAGAGAATGCACTAGGGAGGCTGCGGCCGAGCGCGCCAAGGGGACGCATTGTTGGCTGCGATTGCGGCGGTCGGGCTGCTCAAGGTGGCTAATTGACTTCCTTTTTTCGGAGGAGGGCAGTCGCGCGGCACATTGTTCGACATCAAGGATGCACTTCTAATAAGCCACTTCCGTTCGAAGTTGGCGGCAAATCAGCGTTTTCGCCGAGCGAGCGGCCGCGCACTGGCGTAGGAGAAAAGGAGCGCGCGCGAGTCGTCACCACGCGCCGATGTGGGGCTCGCTTCCTGCCTCCGAGCCGGCGCGGCTGGCCGACTGCCCACCTGGCGCGTGGCCTCGCAGTCCTGCGGGCCGGGCCGCGATTGCGCCACCGGCAGTCAGCTCGCTGGCACTGAACTTGAGGGCCGCGCGGCCCGCGCAGCTTTATTTTCGTAGCGCGCGCGAATGTGGCTCAGTGGGTCTCGTCCGCGATCGGTCCTCGGCCGAGCGCGCGCGCGCGCGCCCGCCTTCTCGCCCTTACGCGAGCGGCCGCGTCGGCGGGCCGAGTTGTTATCGAGCGGCGACGCACGCGCGCCGCCGAGGCTGGAACGCGTCAATCGCGAGTGTCGCCGAGCGTCGACTGCACTCGGATTGATCGATTGGCTCTAATGGCGCTCATTGGCCGGCAGTGCGGCGCGTCCACCTTGGCGCGCTCCAAGAAGAAGCAGCGTGGCTCAATTGCCGCCTCGCTCATTGAATTGGCCTCGGGCCCGCTGCCCGCGGAGACACTTACATCTGGTCGACGAGCGCCTGCGGCCCCTGCATCTTGCCGAGGATCGTGCCGGCCCTGGTGTTCTTCACCCAACCGACGATGCCGAGCTGCTGGCACAGGTCCCGCACGTACCTCGTGAAGGAGCAAGCTAGCACAAACATATCACACAATACATGTAGCGGCGAAGGCTTGCGTACGAGCAGCGCGACGCTCGATCGGCAATGGTCGATTGGCTCGCGATGGGCATGCCAAGAACACGGCTCTAGCGCTCGGTTACGAGATCGTCGGCTCTGCCGCGTCAATGACAGCCTTACTCCGTGCCGGCGATCAGCGCGCTAGCCACCTACCTATGCGTATGGTTATGCGTGCGTGAGAATGCTTGTGCGAGACACTTACTTGTGGAACCTGCAATGGTGCAACAATAGGTCGAGTGAGCAATGAGTGGCGAACGGGGGGGCCGGCGCCGCAGACGGCCGACTTACCTTGCACTCGCCCGAAAACCTCGAACTCCACGGAGACCAGCGGCTCTAGTGCCAAGGGGTCGGCCGATGCCATGTCGTCGATCGTGCGTGTGCGCTTAGCGGCTGCTCGCGGGTTCGGCTGATCTCGATCGGATCGGACGAGCGGCGCGAGTGCGGGCTGCCCGGCCGATTGGCTTTTCGGCGAGTCGGAACAAATATAGCCGGCTGCCCCCCCGATTGCCGATCCGCGCGTATCGACGCGCATCGACGCGCATCGACGCGCATCGACGCGCATTCACGTGCCCGAGGCTTGCGGGCCAATTTAGTCCGATCCCGCGGGCGGCCCGGCCGCCGAGAAATCGGGCCGAACGCGGCCGCGGCAGCAGGGTGGCGCGCGCTAGGCGCAGGTGCGCCCCGGATATAAATCAATCAGCATTGGCATTTATCGGTTATTTGCGTTTTTATTGAACAGCAACAACACATGTATTTATTGACATTGCTTCAATTACACATAGGCTACACGTACATATGCGAATATGCGAATACATATACCTGCAGGCGCTCGCCTCCGTCCCGAGCATCGCACGGCAGCGCGCGCGCGAGAGCGCAGCGGACCGCCGGCACAGATGGACGCGAGTGCACTCTTAGGGGCTAGTAAATTCGAGCAGAGCCAGGGGCGCCGAGGGCAGCGAGTTAAGTATTACAGTCCTGGGCGGCGGCGGCGGCGGCTTCAGACGGCCGCCTCGGGGGCGGCGGGCGCGACCGCGGCCGCGGCCGCCTCCGCCAGCAGCGCGTCGCCCTCGGGCTGCTTGGCGCCCGGCTCCGCGGCGGCCTCCCTGCCGCGGCGCTCCTCCTGCGCCGAGAGCCAAGCGGCCGTGAGTCGCGGCGAAGCTGGCCCGCCGGGCGGGCGGCCTACCTGGAGCAGCAGGCGCAGGTAGTGGCAAGGGAAGGCGACGCAGCGGCCGCCCTGCTCCTCGCCGTCGATGTAGACGCCGCGCACCAGCACCGAGTTGCTGCAGTTGAGCAGCACCAGCAGCAGGAAGCAGCCGACGTGGCTGAGCCAGCAGGAGGCCTGCGGCCGGCCGGGCAGCAGGTACAGGTCCAGCGCGTTCCAGATGCCGCGCCACACGTTCACCGTGCCCAGGAAGCTCAGCAGCAGGAAGAGGTCGGCCAGCAACAGCCGGCGCAGGCCCTGCAGCCGCGCGCAGCCGCGCCGCGCCAGCGGCTGCGCTGAGAACGCCAGGCCCACCAGCGCGTAGCCGACCACCTGCGACACGAGAGCCCGCGAGCCGTGAGGGGCGCGCGCGCGACCGCGGCGCCGCCCCTGGCCGCGCGCCCGCCCACTCACCAGCGAGCCCACGGCCGAGTGCTCGCGGCTCTCGGGGAACAGGTAGAGGTCCAGCAGTGCCCAGGCGCCGCGCCACACGAACACCACCAGCGTGCCTACCACGCCCACGCTGAAGGCGCAGTCCAGTGCGTAGAGAGCCCAGTCCCGCGAGGCCTGCAACGGCCGCGCTGCACTTACCTGCGCGCCCCCGCCCGGAGCACGTGCGCGCCGCCGCCGCCGCCGCCGCCGCCGCCGCCGCGCTCATTGGCGCAATCACGGAACAATTGAAGCGCCCCGCAACTGTGTCAAGTACAGCGGCGGCGGCGGCGGCGGCGGCGGCGGTGGCGGCGGCGCGGCCGCTGGTCGCGGCGCTGCGAGGCTTACGTCCACCCGGAACAGCGTGGGCACCTCGAAGTAGTTGGCGAAGCCGTCGAGGCTGATGGCGAACGGCGGCGCCGAGATGTTGCGCAGCGTGCGCATCAGGCCCAGCGCCAGCAGGCTGAGGCCCGTGGTGCCGGCCACGGGCAGCAGGCTGTGCTCGGTGTAGAGGTCGAGCGCCTGCCAGGCGCCGCGCCAGGCGTTCACGCAGCAGAAGCCGAACACGTAGGTGTAGGCGCGCGAGCCGCCGAGCGCGAGCGCGCGCCGCGCGGGCCCGGGCCCCGGGCGCAGCAGGCGCGCCAGCCGGCGCTGGCCCAGGCTGAAGCCCAGCAGGCCGCAGAAGCCCAGCAGCACGGCGGCCAGGCAGCCCAGCCGCGGGTCCTGCGCCGGCTGGATGTAGAGGCCGCTGAGGGCCCAGGTGCCGCGCCAGTAGCCCACCACGGCGGGCCCGACCACGGCGGCGGAGAAGGCCGCGTCCAGCAGGCCCAGCGCGCCGTACTGCAGCCGCGCGGCCCGGCCCGCGGCCTGCTCGCGGCCGCGGGCCTGGCTCTGGCTCTTGGCGCCGCTCATGCTGCGCCGCTGCCGCGGCCGGCGACGCGCGCTGCCTGGGGCCGCGCGGTCCTGCCGCGCATCTTCCCGGCGCCGAGCCGACTGCGAGCGCGCGACCGAGCACCACTGCGACGACTCTCGATTGCGATGCACTGGGGCCGCTGCGAGCCTGCGACGCTGCTCCTCGGCCCACGGCTGGCCTTTATCAACTGTTGAGCGCGCTCCCGATCCGATCTCTCGCATCTGATGCGCGCTCGCCCGCCCGCTTTATCTGTCGCGCTCGCGCTCGCCCGCCGCGCCTCCCGCCGCGCGCGCGTCGCCCGAAAGTGACAGACATCCATGCGCAAGTGGGGACCCCAACCCCCTCCTCGCTGCCCGGCCTGACCTAATCATCAGCACCGACCGCGCGCTCACCGCGCCTATCAGTAGCGGCAGATTGAATTGTTACGTGAGCGTGCTCGCTTTCGCGCGCCTTCGCAGTCGCCCGTCGCGCTCGCGCCCGACTCGGCCGCCGTCGCCGCCGCCATCCTTCGCCCGGTCCACGAATTTCCACCTTTGCCGGTGCCGACGCTGCCGATCGCTCGCATTTTTCCTTTCTGCCTTTTGCGCCAGCGGTTTTTAAGGCTAACGAATGCACCGACACCGAATTGCATGGGCTTCTGCTTGCAATCCATCGTCACAATGAAATGCGTGCTCTTTGAAAGCTACCAACTTTCAGATCGATGCCCGTCTTAGTTACTGAGCCATCGCATTCTTTCGTCAAAATCATGCGATTCTTGCAATAGCGCACAGGTCGGGAAGAAGGGCATTGGACACTCGCCGCGATCGCTCCACAGATGCTGGTGAGCTTTCAACTGTCAGATGCCATAACAATCATATCGTATCGTTAATAAACGGAACATTGCTGCGAATTTGCGTTCTAATAAAAATTTGAAGAAAATCATGCGTGGTGCTGGAGAACCGGAATCTTCTTCCGCTCTACACTTTCGATTTCGACAATTTCATTCAGAGTTATCGAATAGTTTGGCGATCAAAACGTACCGTTCTATACGTTCCCCGAATCGCATAGAAATTTCCATTTTCTTTGATGAAAAATACGTTGCGATGATCACTGTACAATTAGCTGGAAAAGAAGAGGCAGCACACGCGAAATTCGCTCCCCGGCGTCAGAATCGCAGTGGTGGGGCCAGCTCGGCGTAACAACGAAAAATTGACGAGTTCAAAATCGCTGCGCTCTCTTTACACCGTCTGTTTTTATTAATGGATCGTGTGCACGAAGATAACTAGAATTGGAATTATTTTTGTAGTTCGAGAATCAATTGTATGCCAGTATACTACATCGCAATCATTTTGAAAAAGTTGACGAACAATACCGAAATGTATCATCAGTTTCAGCTCTAACAATGAATGCTGTCTTCGACAAATGAGCGAAGATCTCTTGCTTACGGAAGCATTCAAGAACTGTATTTCAAGAGAGACAAGATGACGTATTTGCTTGCCAGATACAAACAGTTCCCTACAGAATTGTACAGGGCAACTAGTTGAGCATCGGATTTTATGAGAGAAAGGTGTTCCTCGGAAGTTTGTCCTGGTAACCGATGACTTGCACGTGGTGACGTTGTCACCGTTTGCGGTGTTATTTTCAAGTATAAATTTGGAGTTTCATTTGTACATTTCACATACAACCTTCTGATAATTTATAAGTGGTAAGTGCATATCTTTTTCTTTAACTTAAAATTGAGCGCAACAATTATTGACGACTAAATTTGAGCTGTATTTTGACTAAGACATCATTGGAAATAATGAAATTAGTTAGAAAATAATAGCAGCAGCGCTAAGTGCACTTATATTGTGTTGTCTTAACTTATGATCTCCTAAAATCAATTCTTAAAAAATTGTAGTTTGCAAAGCGTAGGCATCAATAATGTTCGTTACTATTGCTCAACTGAAATTCCAAACACGAAAAATGTCAGTTATCAGAATGTTTTTTTTTATTGACTTTTACAATTTTATATCACGACGTGTAAATCCAACAAAATGAGAAAATTCATCGAAGAGAGTCCTCCGTCAGCAGTTTTTAAACATTTATTGTGCAACCAGCAGAAGGAAATTCGAGGTGACGGATACGATACTTTAATTAGTATGATAGTTATGAGCGATCCCAAGGATAAACCAGCTGCCCGCTCTCACGTCCCTCTCCATTTGGAATTGTACTGGACTAACGGCCGCGCGCGCCCGCACAAAAGACCTGCTCCTCTCCGGCCACCAGTCGCTCCGAGCATTGTATGCGCAGCCGCTTCTATCGGCGGCCTTGCCCGCGATAACAGCCTACACGCGCTCCAAGTACTTTTCCTCGACCTTAGCCACGCTGCTTTCCTTCCAACGATTAGCTCTCGCCGTCGCCGTCGCTCAACGCTCACGCCGACGGCCAGCTCCCCTTCCCGCTTCTTCTTTCCTCCGTTAGCCGCTTTTTCTTCCTCTCTCTCTCTCTCTCTCTCTCTCTCTCTCTCTCTCTCTCTCTCTCTCTCTCTCTCTCTCTCTGCCTCTTTTTCTATTTCTATTGCTTTTTTGAGTGGCGTTTCCTGCTTGACCATTGCGAGCTTTTGTCGCGGCTAATCGACACCTTTTTGTTCGTCAATCAAGCTTCGGTTTCCAGCTAATCTTCTCACCTTGAATCTCGTACTGGCGACAGCTCTTCTTCCTTTTCATTTTTCCATTCCGTATGCTTTCTCTCTCTCTCTCTCTCTCTCGTTATGCAAAACCAGCTGGATTCCACGCGACCGACGTCGCTTTCAACCACACTTGTGCCCCATTGTCCCCCGTCTAATTGCTGCCAGCTCCTCTTCTCGATAACAGCACCGCACCACACATGCACCTCTTCCTCCCAACCTTTTTGCCTCTCACTCTCTCTCTCTCTCTCTCTCTCTCTCTCTCTCGCTTTGATTGACGTCTCGTTTGCCTGGCTTCCTTAGTGCAACTACGTACGCAATCACGTCTCACCTCATCCATCACGTTGTTGTACTATCAAGATGTCTTATTTTCATGCTACCGAAAGCAGCCTATCTTGATATCTGCTTCCTGGAATTACGAAACTAATTCGAATACGAATAAACGTTGTTAAAGTTTTTTTTCCATTTAAGTCGGTCTTTTCTAATAAACACGTTTACGGTGCTGCGCTTGCTAATTAATAAGCTTGCAACCAAATGTGAAATCGGTTTTGATAAAGAGGGCTTTACTCATCGCTCATTTGTCTCTTTTTGCACCCGAAGCTAATTTACATGCTCGAAATATCTTAACACTTTCCCAACGTGCTTACTTCCGAGTAACAATTCGTCGAAGCTTGACAATTTTTTCCAAGCGGGATATTACTTGCTTCTGATTTTTACGGTACTTACCCTTCTTTGAACGAATTGCTACTTATGTAGTACAGGCTTGTTTTATTAGATTTTTATGATCGAGTAAAGTAAATACCGATGCCGACCATTATACTCTTTTTAATAGAAACCTGCTATTCGCATATTCGATGCGATCAACCAATAATATACGTAGAAACTTTAAGCGCACACGAATAAACGGATCGAGAACAGTTGGAGTTTGGTTGTTGAATGACAGTGATAAATCGTAGCGTGATAACGATCTCACAGATAAAGTTGGTACATTTGCGATAATGCAATACTCGTCGATGAGATAAGCGAACGAAGAGGTTTACTCGGCGAATCGGGGACTCGACAGTGCTTGCGACTTAGCCTATCGATTGGCTGCGACGCGTAGACACCGAGCAGTCGGCACCTACCTATGTATCTCCGAGCGAGATCGGCCGATTGCAACGCCTCGCCAATGCCGAGCGTTTGTCGCCTGAACAACTTCGATCGCCTCTGCCTGCGCCGCATCGCTTACAGCCCCTGCCCGCCGATTCGTCCACCTGACTTAAGAATCCTTCCGCAGCTCATTCCAGCCCAATTCGCGATGCCCGTTACTCGATCGACACTCGGATCACATCCGCCGAAAATGTGATTGTTTAACAAACGTGTGTGTTCGATGCACATAATGCGACTTACACACCAATGAATCCGTCAAAGTTTCATCGACGCCTTAGTCAAGCTGACATCGAGTAGTAACAAGCAAAATATAAATGATTGTCGGATACTTGCTCCACGAATTTTCTCATGCGCACAATAACATTCGTCAAAGACTCGAATTGACATGATGGTGCCAATATAGTTTATTTGCGAAACGACCATCACATTACTTTGAGCAATATTCATATTAAAATGTTGTCAAGTGCAAAACTAACTGAGCCTTCGACGGCACGCTGAAGTATCTGTCTGCATTTAGGAGAAATTATTTAAACCACACGATCGATTTTGAATTCAGCTGGTGATCCACAGGACAGAGACATGGTTTGTTGAGTTTGTGTCATTCAAGGGTATACTGACACTAGGTCAATAAAGGAGATATTGAAACGCTAACCAAATAGGATGTAATATTTTATTATAATCACAAAATGCTCAACTGTTTGATATAATGCTCAAAATCTTAGGTCAATACAATATATTCAAAGCACAAAAATATTTCCAAAATTTGTTTGTAACATTGGCGTAATCGCAGAGAAAAACTAGACGTATTAACTACAAAGTTTTGTTAAATATTGTATTTAATTATCATGTATAGTAAGATCTCACTGTACAGTCTATGGACAATACTTTTAACATTTCATTCTAATATAATACATCGATACGAACGGAAAGAATCTAGTTAGAGAGATAAAAATCTGCTGTAAAGGTAATAATGTGTATACAGATGTACACACAGCGTGATGTGTATTGTTGATATGGAAAACCAAGGCTTTCTGTCGCGTTTAGCCATTTGGCTTTCTGTGCCGGTATCAAAGATATTTTAATGCAGCTTCTAACGATTCGACTCAACCGGTTGCAGAGTCTGTCCGTACGCTCGATGCACCTTTCCAAGTCAAAGTTTCATCCTGACCCTCGTACTTTTAAACTAGTAGCTTATGTATTAGAACAGTCGATGTGGCAGCGAGCCTGCAAAGAATCAGGCGCAAATTCAAATGCAAAGGTAACGAGCCAAGCAAAGGATAAGAACAACCAACAACAGCAACGTTTAGTACTTTAAATCAGTCGTTCGTTACTTTGGATCACGATTTGTCTTTCGAAATCCAGGATAGAATGTTATGAATAATCTTTTGTCAAAAAAAAGCCGACGAAAGTGCTCACTGAATCGAAAAACATTATGCAGTAATATTTGTTGCAATTCTTTCAATTTATGCACGATGGATACTTCTGTGCACGTGAGGCGCAGACAGTCTTTGCAGTTACGAAAAAATAATGTCATTCTATGACAATTTCGCTTGCTTGGTTTACACGCGAATATTTGTTAATATTTTGAATACGATGACAATCTTGAATGTTTTAATAAGTCTTTGTCTTAGAGTTTTCTTGTTTTTGTTATAAATCTATAAAAGTCTATTGGTGATAATGTATAATTGCGACATAATTCGATGAAATTTTCTCATAATTAAACATTGTGATTAACAAAAATGAAACTCATATCAATGAAATGTCTAGGCTAGTTATTTGTCTGTAAATTGACGTTGTATCGTTCAAATGATGATTGTGCAGATGCTTAGTGGATTACATGCAATAAATAGATGCAGATGTAGATTAATTTGATTGCAACAGCCGAGCTCAAGCGATTATTGAAATAGATTGAATGAAACACGTTATAGCCGAACGCAGTCTTACGTAATGTGGAATTATTCAAATAAAATCATAAGAATTGGATAATAGCTAGTTTAGAAATGGATAAAGATTTAGTGTCAAGTAGAAAAAATTTACCTAAATTCTAATCGAGTAAAATATGAATTAATATCTTCATCATTGAATACAATTAATTGAAATACTTTATGTATGTCGTACGATTAAAAATATATTTGCATAGATATATCGCATTTAATGAAAATTTAATGAAGAATCATTTTATCAAAATGGAATGACTTCGAAACGATCTTTTTCTTTTTCGCAAAGATATATCTTGTGATGACAAGTCTTCACTACTTTTTCGCTGAACCTCGTCAAAGTAAAAATTAACAATAATTTACTAGTTCTTCTAACTAGATATCAAGACTAGTCAATAAAACGGTTTTCCACCAATTCCCTGATGTTTGATACGAAATTCGTGTACCATATTATTACAACTAAATTTATAACTAAATTCTATATAAAACTTACTTCTCTAAATATTATCGTTAATCAATAGATAACAATTCTATAGACAAACGCACAATATAAACGGTAAACGATTTCATGTAACATCTGTGCTGAAAAATTCTTCAAGATGTAGAGATTGAAAATCATACAAAGGATGAAATTTTTATTTCTTTACAATGTATTTGAATACTTATTAACGAGTTATAACCCTGTATATTGCGCGTTGTATTTCACTTTTCTTCAACTTTGGTTTCTTTTTCCGACTCAAATTGTCAATGATTACTCGAAAATCTACACTTAGCTTAAACGTACAACCTTCTTGACTAGATATAATCATTTGCATACCTCACAATCCATCTTCCAACAAAGAAAACAATGTGTCAACAACAGCTCTGATCATGAATTAAACATTCAGAGCTCGTAAAATCGAACTTCGTCATACAAAATTGATGGTTTCATTCTATGCTTTGACTTTTCAATACTGAACATCACAAGCTGATTTATTAAAAATGTATATCTACTTAATATATTAACAACCATCTTAATGTAATGGAAGGTTAATCACTATCCATAATTTCAATATCTTTACTTCGTGACTCTTTTATGTTGGATTCATCAACGTAATTATTTTTCAGATTCTTTTCCTCTGTAGATTTGACACACTAAAAATGCATTGTACATTAACTTACATTATTTATAGGCAAATGAAATTTCAAAAATCCATTCAAAATAAAATACTCACATCTTCTAATCTTATTCTTGGCGAAATAATTTGTTCTGGAAAATGCCATGGCTTAAAATTTGGGTTGTTTTTTACTTTCCAATCTAGATAAGCAACTGAAGCTTTGTGTAACTTTTTAACCATCTGTAATACCGTACCATTAGTTACTGATTCATATCACATTTTAATAAATTTATAGTTCACAGTATACATATCATGTGTGTGTTTGCGCGCGTGCGTGTATATATATGTATATTTATGTATGAATATATATTTGAGGTAATAATAACAATAGCAATACATAAAGTCTTTCACCTTTGGGGCAAATATTTGTGTAACTTTATTCACCAACCACCCTGGTAATTTTCCATGTGGATCTATGTGAGATACATATCCAAGCTCTGTACCTTCTCCATTTCGAGAAGGTCTTACAACATATCCTAAGAAATAAAAAATTAATGTAATTTTCATTCTTGTTAGACAGGGTTCAATAAATAAGTATCTTTTGCTGCACATACCTGTCAAAAATGAGGTAGCTCTAACAAAACTTTTTTTTGGAGGATAATCTTTGTGATAAACAGAATGATTAATAATCAATTGTTCTGTTCCAGTATCAAGCCATGATCTTTGTAACACAAAGTCTCGATTTTTAAGAGGAGATGGACAGGCCACTAAAATTAAGTTGTAATACAAAGTCTGACTTGTATAAGTTAAATGAAAGGAAATAATAGTCTAAAATAATTTTTACGTACTCGAATAATAACCAAGATCATTGTTAGGATTAAAAAAGCCTATATCTTTTGTATCGATAACATGAGTATCCCATATTTTTCTGTAGTCAGGATCGTGCAAAACATCATACATTGTTTCTGGCAGCACATCAGGAAATCTTGTTCTAATCTGTAATAACAAATCATATATATATTTAATATATTATTGGACACATTTTTTAGCAAGTTAAATCTGGCTTTAAACATCTGCGAAATTAAATTGATCCTTACTTTTATCATTCTGAAACTGATCCCTTGAACGGATTTTGTCCAAACTGATAAATCTGGTTTATTGTAATCCAACCTCCAGTCATTATTATCATCGTAAAGTTTCTTAAGTTTTTCAAAATCTCTATCTTCCGCTATTTTTATCAGGCCTACCTCCATTATAAAACTTCCTGGTCATTGTATAAAATTCAATGAAAATTTGCAATTATAAGTTATATAAAATAAACAAATAAACTGAAAGTTTGATATTTCAGATATGGAAAAAAATTAATAAAAAATAGAAACTGCAATTGACTTTGCTCAAAATATTAAAAAGTTAACAGCGACTTACTTTTGGAATAATTTTTGAAACACTATATATATTTACTGGTCTATGCAGCACTTATCACATGCGTTTCAAGTAAATTACAAGATAGGGGATATTCATCCCTTGAATAAATCGTAGGGATGATATTGAGGTTAAAGTGTTATGGAAGAAGAATGAGCTTGCAGCACAGACAACCAAAATAAAGCTTGAGACTTACGTCGTTAGTTTCTACAGCGAGTTTTACATCGATGCGTCATCAGCAACAAGCAGCTCATGAATCAGATAAAAGCATTAATCTGCAAGCAGCAGATTGCACGAACCACTAGGATGATAAATTGCTGATCACGTTAGTTGTATGCCGAAAGTGTCCCATAAGGGATGAAGCGATTCCGGCAAAGTCCATTGCTTGTCTATTCCTTCAGAATCGTGCGCGCCACTAACTAGCCGCCCTCGTCGTGACTCGAGACGTGTTGACTTGTACGTAGCTATCCCCGCGTCATCATGCACTGATGACTACTGACTACCGCCGTATTGTTGTCGCATCCACCACCGCAGAAAGGATTTTTTTCTAGCTCTATATCGATCTAAGTATACCTCTTTGAAAATGTCGTATGTTTATGTATTTTAAAGTTGGCAAGTGCGCGCATACACCTTTAACAGGATGGGAATAATTTAATATTCTTATCTTGTTAGTTGTTTGTGACTGATGCCTGCTTAATGTGTCCGCTGCTTGAACATCTATGAATTTTTCGTACAATTATAAAGCTCGTTCGCTCACATCCCTCGCCGCACCGCTCCTCCACTTTTTTCTTTCACTCTTTCTCTTCTCTCTCTCTCTCTCTCTCTTTCTCTCTCGTTCTTGCATTCTCTCTCTTGCTCTCTCTTGCTCTATTCCGTTTAGTAAAATGCACTGATCTGTTCAAATAATATAATCGATTGTATTTGTTTTCATTATAAGCGAATATCAAATGTCATAATTACTCTGTTCGGAACATTATTTTATTAATTAATTAGAGGGGCAGTTATTTGATGTTAAAAAATAAACGAATCACTAAGGTAGAACATTTATGTTACCATATCTGCGTCTGCGCACGGCGCTTCTGTTCACAGGTGATGTATTTTATGGCCCGCGTGCTGCTGCTACCACCACCCAATCGTTCTAACGACGTATGTATGTGTACGATGTACATTGGTTTGTCAAGAACGGAGCGTGGAAATTTTCTCATCGTGCGCTCGCGTGTGGAAAAGTAAGTTTGTGTAACGAAGTTGATAATTTAGAATTCTGAAGCTGCAAGGATTACGATCACTTCGATGAGGTTAAAAAGGCCGACGGATAATTTATTGCTAACAAGGACTGCGAGGAAAGAGGAGAAGGCGAGACGTCAGTGATAAAAAAGTGCTCATCCTTGGCGATATTGAACGTCAAAAGTCACGGTCTGTTTTTTCTCTAATTGCTTTTTTTCGATCGTTGATGTTATTACGATAAGTACATCACCATGACCAGTAAGAAAGGACAGAACTGGCGGATCGAAGCTGATATTGATAAAAATAGAGAAGATGCTAATTGGAAGAAAGTTATTGATTTGGCTGATCAACTCAAAACACTCTGCCCAACTAACGGTATGTTTTTTATTCAGTTCTTCGTCTCTTTTTGTTTACTGCTACATGAACTTACCATTCTTATGAAACATACTATTTAATTTGACGTAATAAAGGGATACTGTTATTTCACACATTTTCATTTATTATTAGAATGTTTGGCGAATTTTTTGGGTGGAGAGGCACGACTGGAAAATTTCTTGGAACAAACTCCTCCGATTGACGTAAATATAACAAAGGCTAAAGCTGGATTGGCGGAAGCAAAGAGATACCTTTTGTTGGCTGCCAATGAAAAAGACAAACAGGTATGACTAATTACCTATAATAAGTGACACATCATTCTCTGAATTATACAATTGTACCAATTATTAACAATGATTTGCATTTCACAGGCTCCAGTCGCTTTAGATGCACAACTTCTCCTTGGTAAATTACATTATGCTATGGGAATGTACAGCGAATCACTGTATCATTATCAAGAAGCTGAATTACAAAACCTCACTGAAAAACAGTTACCTAGTAGAAGTTTACGTATTGTAGCAGAATCTTTTGCCATAAAGGGCTTATGTCTAGAAAAACTTCCTCCTACCTCAAAATCCAAGTATAAAATAGCAGAGTGGCATGCTCAAATGATCAAATGTTTTGAAGTGGCTACTGATATAACTTTGGTTTATTTACAAGAGCAAGATAAAATTGCTATCCAACAACAAAATGGCTTGTTAACCATAAACAGTAATAACATGGGTATGTTTATGGTTTTGTAATTATTTATTTCAAAAAGATATAGGAATATATTAGGATCGTTTTTGTCTGTTTTCATAGGAACTTCATCTCCTCAGACATCTATACACTCTACAAAACATATGGGACCTATTTTAGAAACTGCTATGCAGAGAGCTCCTTTAATTCACCTACAAGCAGGCAACATTCAAGCTGCAATAGATTGTTATAGGTATGTTTTGAACAATATTTGTGATCGTTTGAAAATTTTCGCGTAATTATTTAATTGCTACTATTTATTGCATCAGAGGTATTTTAACTGCACTTGAAACAACAGCAACTCAAAGTATAAGATTGACATTAACTCGACAACTAGGTGAAACTTTGCTAAGAGGAATGAAAGGTATTACTTACAATGTTCCAGAAGGTCCAGGTATAAACTACAAATATTTTATATTAAATCAATTGTTTTAGTAAATGTATTTGTCAAAGTGTAACTGTTTGTTTAATTTTTAGTTTCCAATGCCACTACTCGTAAAACTAATTCTACAGAGTCTGCATGGAAACCAAAACGATATACTGGCATCAATTTGTTTGTCCCGAAAAATGAATATGAAGAGATTATTTTATTATTATTAATTAGTGAGGCAATGGCTGTAAGGGATGCTGTTTTAAGTCAATCTCCAGAATTCAAAGAAGCAAGAGTACGGGCATTTGAAAATGCTACAGCTGTTTATGACCTTCTTACAGTTGTTGTTGTTAGATGGAGTCAGGTTGAGCTTTTACATGAGGTAATTTGACTACTCATATAAAGATCTTCAACACATTATTTAATTGGTATTTTTTCCTACAGTCATTTGAAAGAGCCATGAAATTTTCTCATGGAGAGGTTCATGTGTGGATGCAGTATGCTTTATGCTTAATCTGTTTAGGTAGATATATTCATGCATATGCTGTATTACAAATCATAATAAAACTAGCACCTCAAAAAGTGATGCCTTGTCTTTTGGCATCCAGATTATGCTATGAGCATTTAAATAAGGTAATAAAATTTCATGCATGAGTAGATATTTTAAACAAAGTTTCTGGTATTGATAACTGATGAGTTCCTTTTTTTCTTTTTTATTAGGTAGCAGAAGGGATTGAATGGAGTCAAAAAGCATTGCAACGTGAAACGGCAAACCCTCAAGGCTTACAATCACGATGTTATCTTTATAATGGTATTGGACACAGTATGCTTTGCGCAAATACAATTGTTAAACAAGATAAAATACAACACAGTACTTCAGCATTCGATTCTTTCAGCAAGTAAGTTTATTTATCATATCTTAAAGTTATTTAAAGAATGCATTTCTACATAATTAAACAATATTTTCAATTTTCAGAGCTCAACAATGTGATCCAAATGATCATCTGGCCGAATATTATTTAGCTCATGAATATGCCATGAACAGACAAATGACAGAAGCTATGATGCATGTGAAAATCGCTTTAAGTCTTAGAGCCGAACACATTCCATCGTTACATTTATTAGCATTGTTATTGACGGCACAGAAGCAGTACGCGGAAGCTTTGCGTTTAATTGATAGTATACTCGAAGAATATCCAGACAACTTAAATATTTTATACGTCAAAGCTAATTTAGAATTACACAGTGTTGGTGGTGAGGAAGCTTTATTTACTATTAAGCATATGCTATTTTTGTGGAAAAATTTATATGAAAATCAGACAAACGGCGATATAAACGAGCAACAAAGCGAAAAAAGGAGCGAAACTAGAAGTGTTTTTCAAATGTACACTTCTGAAATGTCAGATAAAGATTCAAGTAAGCTTAATTTAAATAACTTTTTATAAAACTGTACCTACGGTATCAAAAATAATCAAAAATATCAAAAAATAATAAGTTTTTTTTAATTAAAATTGTAGATTCTATTCATGCACAGTCTTTAGCAGCTTCAAGGGTAGAGCAAGCACTATCGGAAGTAGCATCATCTCTTAGCTCATTTGTTCCCAAACCTGGACCTCAAAGAGCCTGGATGTTACAATTGCAAGTGTGGCTATTATTAGCTGAAGTTTTCTTAGTTTTAAATCATCCTAAAGAAGCGACATTGTCAATACAGGAAGCAACGAATATATTTCCATTAAGCCATCACATCATGTATACGGTAAGTCTATAAAGAAATACGAATTATCACTTGCAATAAAGCTGCACTTATTCAAAGTATTTTATTTTATTAGCGAGGGCTTTTGCACGAATATAAAACGGAATATTCAGAAGCTAAACAATGCTATCAGAATGCAATTTCAATCAATCCTTCACATGTCAAAAGCTTACAACATCTGGTAAATAACATTTTTCAAATGATTAATAAAGTATATTTGAAAAAATACATCACATGCTGATGTCATTTTTATTAAAACTCCAACAGGGGTTAGTATATCATTATCTCGGATGTCAAAGACTAGCTGAAAAAACATTAAGAGATGCTGCAAAAATTGATCCTATGTCCTATCAGACTTGGTATAATCTAGGTAAAGTATTAGAATCTTTGGGAGAAGTCGAAGCCGCTAGTGACTGTATGGAAACTGCTTTGGAAGTTGAAACATGTCATCCAATTCTGCCTATATCGTCAATCCCAATCACTTTTGAATAAAATGTTATTGCTAATAACTATTGAAATTGTTCAACAAAGAATCACTACTGTCATAATAAGGTGTATAGTCATGTTGTTGAAAGTCTTAATTTTTATATTTCTCTGTTGCGTTCTTCTGTAGTAGATGTTCATATTGTACAAAATTGATAGTTAAACATAATAAAGTTTAATAGATGTTACATTATTTGTTAACTAACGTTAACATGAAAATATATAAATAAACAAAAGTTATCGTTTAAAACAGTTTATTTCTTACACCTTTAAAATATAAAACTATTAGTGAAATTTAAAAAAATCATCTGACGTGTTATTTAGACTATCATGAGAAATAGAAAACCTATTAAATAACTTTAGTTACATGAGAATTTTTATTTGCATAAAATTTATGTTAGTTTCACGGACTCTTCATCATATTCAATATCAACTAACTCTGAAAGGTTCTACCTTGATTTTATTTCTTTTTTTATCGTAATTCCCTACTTGCAAACATTAGATATATAATGATGAACATTAGATATATAATTAGATCATAATGATTTTACATAATATAAATTTACAAATGTCTTATTCTAAATTACTTCATGTACTACTTTATGTACCTTTGTCAAATGTGCAAACTAACACTAATTAAAATTTTGACAACAACAAAATAATTTTTCTTAATAATTAATATCAAACTTATATTATTATTCTTAAATGTTGTTGGATCAAAAAGTGTGGCAATGGATATCTTACATTATCCGTTCCAAATATGCTAGATCTTTTAATAAAAAATAATATTTTAGTTTTGGTATAAATACCACCCAACATTTAGTTTTATGTACACGTTGCAAATTATGTACAATCAATTGTTAAAACATTATCTCCACGATGAACTAAATCTAAAATTAGTTCTCTCACTAGATTTTGTACTTTCGAAAATTAGACGATCCCTCTTCTTCATTTGTTTTCATTTCGGATGATAGCACTTTTTTGCAAAGAAAACAAAGTAAAAATTTAATTTTATTCGAAAAAGAAAGTTAAAAATCTAAAAATATTTTATAACAATATTGATCAAGATAGCTGCGGATGATAGAGAACGTTATTTAAATATACTATAGCAATTGTTTATTATTGGTTTTTAATTTAACATGACATAAATTTCATATAATCAATCTATTCATCTTATCATACTAAAAAACAAGTCTTGATTCCTTATAATCAACATTGAATTTGCAAGCTAGATCGTACATTTGTATATGCAGATGCCGTACAATGCAGATATAAAAACATCTACTTTTTTATACGTGCTCCGTATGTACTCTCGAATGGGAAGTATTAATTTTTATTTGAATTAAAATTGAAAAAAATTCTAATTTATTTAAGCAATATATTCCTAATATTTACACTAAATAAATTGAAATGATCAAAGCACACATATAATAAAGCATTTTTTATAATAATAAACGCCATATATACCATAGTCGATAAAAGTACTATATTTTATATGAATTTCTTTTCCATTACGAATGTAGATCATTGAAAAACAAACTTCTAAATTACCTAATAACTCAAAATTTAGATAAGAATAATAGTGAAATTTACACTTGTGTGATTTATGCTCCAAGTTAACATTGACATAAAATAAACTTAAAATCATATTTATTGAATAAATTTGGAGGCTATTACCGCTACATCACTTACTTTCAATGTAGAATGAAAAATTCAGTATGAATAGTTATCTTACAAACATCTACTTTTGTAACAAATCTTTAAAAAACTAATAGAATCCATAATAACTATTTAATTTTTATGTCTTACATTTACTTTATCATTATAAATAAATTTCTTTTTTTTTCTTTCTAATATAAAATGTAAAATGTCTTAATTTCAAGTGCTCGATTTATAAAGATTTTTTTTATTTCACGCGTTCTATATGTACAACATATACATAAAATAATGCATAAAAGCAGGTTTATATATACTTAAAGTTAACTAATTTATTTGAAAAATAACTTAGCGTTTTAGTAAATTTATGCAGTTTATGATACTGCGTATTAAGTAGATTATATATTAATCTGGACTGTCTTCTCATGAATTTTTTCTTTTTAAATACATAATATCGGATGTCGTACAGTTTTATTTCATGCTATTTTCAATGTAAATAAACAAAAATATTTAACATTTGCTATTTCATAAGGCCAAGATTTCAATGAATGATTTTCGATTTAGTAAACGTGTTTGCAATAATCAGTCTCTTTAAAAAGTATTAAAAGTTATAAAGAGTTTGAATTGCTATTTGAAAGCTTATGGTAAAAAAAATTAATTGAAACTAAAAAAGTTATTCAAACACTAATATCTTGGTCCATACAAGTAAGATAAAGTAATTTTATTAAAAATTACGTTGTGAACAATACAGAAGGAACAAAACGTTCATCATGACAAAAAGAACAAAAAGACATTTCTTTTTTTCTTAATTCTTTTACTCTGTACTTCTCAGGAAAATTATATACTTATATTTTTATTCAAAATATTTCATACAACTATAAGTAAATAATCATTTATTTTATAATTGGAGGTTGCATTAAAAATCAACCATATGTGATAACAAATTTTGATATTGATGTAAATTGATGCATGTTAAATCAGAATCCTTAGATAGAAATCTTCGAATACTATTTCGACTTTGAATTAAAAAGAAAGAAATGAGAAATAGTGTTTTGATTGTGGTTTGATTTTTGTACTTCATTTATCATCATAATTTGGGAAAATGATTTATTATTTTGTCTTAAGTGTATTTAAACAAAAACAATATTTATTAATTACTTTTACTTTATTAAATGATTGATATGTAATCATTTGATTAAAGGATAATTTTGCATTCAAAATACTTTGAAAAATTATAAATAATGAAAAGATAGAAGCAAATACTAGTTCTCTGCTACAAAATTCAATAATTTTTAGAAAAGTTTCAACGCTGTGTTACCTTCTGTTTTACAACATTTGTCTTTGCATAAAATCCTTCACCATGTACTGATGATTAAATATTTCATTCGTGAAAAATAATGTTTCTATGATTAACGGATTTAGTAACTACATTATTGTAAAATTAAAAATAAAAATATCTTAAAAATATATGCTTCTTTAGATGCTCCAAATTTTCTTCTGTTCTCCAAAACTAGAAAAACACAAAAGTATATTAGTATCACATAAAATCATGCGTATATGAACTAACATATGTATTTCACGTCACGTTTTAGATAACAAGAAAACATTTACAGCAAAAGTATTGATATAAATCGACTCAAAATAGAACATAATTATGCTTAAATTTAAAAAGACGTTATATAAAGTGAATAAATGCACACATATTCAATATTTAATCACTTGTTAAAAAAAAATAAAGGCTTTTATCACATACATACTCTTTACTCGGTAAGAAATATTAAAAAAATTTTTGCAGATAAAAACCAATTGGTTATCATAGGCGAAATGGCTTATTTTTAGGACAAGGGTATTATTGCAGAAACACTTTATATAAAAAACATCGTTTATTTCTTAATGACTTTAATCGAATTGTTTTATCACATCATGATAATACCATGATAAAAGATATTACATACTAGAAATTCATTATATCATTAACAAAGTTTAATTGCCTAATTTTTCGCCATGAATTACAAAAATATTAAAACATGTTCATTCTCATATTTAATAATATGATAGCAGTCATAAATTCCATTCGGGAATGAAATTATGAAAAATTATTTAACATTTTATCCACCGAGACGAGTAATAATCTCGTTGCAAGTAATTAAGCCTTAATTAATTGTGAAGCTTTTTTATTAAATCAATAATAAATTCATTAAAATCTTGTCAAAGATACATCAAGCATCTCTCGTAGACACGAAGTACAGTTCATTAATATTTTTATTTTATGTACATTTTTCAACAAAAGTTTTTTTTTAATACAAAATCAGTCTCCAGAGTATCCGTACGTCGAAAAAAATTCTATTGAGATATACTCGAGAATACTCTTAACAATTTTATACAGTTTCTAGAAATTAATTCTATAACGAAGAAAAGTATTAATGCATTAACTAGTAATAAAAATATCCGTTGTAATGTTGTGCTACATGTAAGTAGTTTACTAATTAAATTGTATTGTGTAATTAGAATGTTAGTCTTGCCAATCGTGCTTAGTCAATTAAATAATAATACTGTTTTCAAAATAATCGGACGTAAATAAAAAATAAAAATTTTGTATCGATGTTACGTTAACCAAATTCTAATTCAGACTAATTATAAGATTAAGTTAAACAATTGATCAAAAAACAAGAATCAGCAATCGCTGTAACAACTACTGAGATTCACTCATTGTAGGTATATTTTTGTCGTTAAACTAAAGTAATGCTGCTGTTAATCAGTCTCTCTATGCCATTGTGTTATCGTAGAAAACCGAACATAGTCGAGAGACAATCGCCAGATACGAGTAAGCATAGTGAGAGTCAGCATATCGGGACACAAGCTTAAAAAAGACTGTAATGGCCCTGTAAAAGAATTTGGAGTAATGGTAATTTACTTTTAAACAGAGCGCTGAAATTTTGAAAAATTAAATCATTACATTATAACCAGATTACCAACTAGATGGTTGACCGCATTTGAAATTTACAAATAATTGCCATTAGAGACGTATTAAAATTAGTAAACACTATTTTGAGAATGGTAACGTAATTTACGTAAATAATTGTTGTATTTCGGTAACCGAATTATGGCTTATCTCAATAAAGAAACTATAATTATATTATTTTACAGTATTAACTTTATAGAGTAAAAAGTTATTGATATTCAAGAAGAAATGAATTTTTCTATACTATTAGGAACTACACATAATAATTAAATAGTTGCATAGAAATAATAAATTCCACCTCAACTATAAAATAAAAAGTAGAAAAGGTAAAATCAACAAAATAATAATATAAAGCTCGAAGACTTACTTTTTTTGGCCATCCATTCACGTTTGCGATTGATTCATATTATTTGCAGCAATGAGCGAGTCAAAAATGTTTCCTTTGTTATCGGCAAGCTCGAGAGGGTCATTGCCCATGCCGGTGGTAGGTGCGTCTGTATTAATTGATGCAGGGGATGCCGATGAAGCTCCCAAAAGCATGTCGTCGTCAAAATCGAGAAAGCTTGGTGCTTGGTTATATGTTATCAATTCGCCTTTATTGGTAGGGTCGCTTAGTTCAACTGAAAACAACGCAGCACGTCAAGATATTTATTTATAATTTTGTATCCTTGTTTATGCTATACGAAATGCCAAATTATTTCGTTCGAAATGTTGTTTTTTTCACAATAAAAGTTGTCACTAGTATATTTACATGATTTATTTAAAAACGCGATTCTCACATTGTTTGCAGTTACTCACAAAGTTACACTTCGATCGTATTGTTAACGAAATAGAACCATTTGAGGAACAAACGCTTTCAAATGAAATGGCTTGGGCCATTCTAGAAATATGCGCGAACATGCATAAAAAATCCAGAAACTCCTCCTTCCCAACAAAAATAAAATTAGCTATAATGAAATCACTTCCATGAATATTTATTTACTATCCTAAACTTATTTCCCGTGTCTCTTCAAATAATGACTTTGAAACCTCAAATATTTTCAGATCAATTTCAAATACATATATAACATATTGATTCTTAGACATTACTTAAATCCAAATATACGTTACTTTAATACTTTGATATTATTAAAAAATTTTTGAATATAATTTTTAATGTGAAAGCTCTTATACGTACCATTCATGTGATCATCGTCATGGTCTCTTTCTTGAGTTGAATGAGGGTCCAAGTCAGGATTTAGTGGTATGCCAAAAGACATTGGGTCTTCGTCGCCAAAAAGCTAAAAAATCGTATCAAATAAGTTTACGAGAAAGATAGGTAACTTCGACGGGGACTGACGATGGTACTAATTTAATAAAGTTGGTAAACCAAAGTAAAAATTATTATATTTTATAAATAACTGTATTAAATAAAATTGTTTTTTACACAAGTCTTCTGAATTTGGGACGTACGACAATCAGTTTCAATAGCCATTAATTTTGTTAATAAAGAGAAAGTAATGATGCATAATCTAAGTGCGCGTACATAAAAATCAGTAAAAACGAGAGAAATGAAGAATAATAAAAAGCAACAAACTCACCCCTAAAAGAGTATTAGCATCGATACTGTATCCTTCACTGCGTAAAATATCGCGCAAGTTCTCGAGCTCGGATTGCATTGAGTCGAGATGCGTGTCGACTTCGTCCCTAAATACAAATTGTTAAAAGCAGTTATTAATGACAAAAACGCGTTCGCCAACGTCAAGGTAACCCCAATCGTATAAAAAATGCAGACGCGATTATTCATACTAATCACTGTAATAAACAAAGATTATTAGTGGACTTGAAATAGTGAAGCAAAATCGAAGCTATTAGTTCTCATTAAAAACGTACCGCGGATGTTTGAACAAAACATTTTTGCTCAACAATCATAAAAGTTTATATGGAACCAGTGACCTTATTGAATGTGCACTACACCATTGGGATTTCGGAAACGTAAATTTGCAATTGTTATAAAGTTTTAACATAAATCAATATTATCTCAAAACTTAAATTTAAAAAAATACTGACAACAATGGAACTATTATATCGTTATATGTGAGGTCACTCGACCAAAACTGACAAGATTTTTTGCTCTACGCTAAAAAAACAGTTTGCTTCTACATTAAAGAAAACATAGCACAATGCGACGTTCCTAATGCTTCGAACAAACATCTTCGATATGTAGAAGTTTGTCGTGCCAATGTTCGTTTTCGAACGCATGGCATTTTACGATTACGAGATAGTGATTGAACAAATTATACATGTTACCACGATATAGTCGTAGACTCCTGCCTGTGGAACGACGAAATTGCTATTGATTTTGATCAATTCCTAAAATTACTTTTCAAAAATTTCATAGTTTACAAGGCCTATAAAAACAAAATATCATTACTTCCATAGCAGTTTATGAGAACTTGCAGATAACGTGAGTAACTGTGAGTATATAGGATGGTTAGATTATTCAGAGAGTGTCTTCTCGCTGTTCGCAAGACCAGGACAAGATCAACGTAAACAATTGAAAGCATAAGAAGCGCTATAAGTCTATCAACTAGACTTGTGACTTCTGAAGGCGATCTAAGATGACTTTCATTTAAAAAAAATAAAGCAAAACTAATGGGATGAACTATGTAAGTCTGAAAAAAAAAAGACTTGTAACTCCAAAATAACTTTTAATCGACTTAAAATAAGTAGTATTTGAAGAAAAATTTACTAAAACAACCTACGTAAATCAGAATATATATAAATCAACGTGTTCCTGGTCTCGATGTATCTTTTCATTTTGATATTTCTTTGCAAAAAAAAACTCTCTTTACAAATACTCTTGTATTTACAAGTAAAGCTAAACTGGGAAAAGATACTTTAAGAGAAACTAAATTATGGCGATAATAGGATATTTCTTGACTACGGGATTTCCTCAAAAGGACACTGATCACCAAAACTTGCGGAAAAAGTTCAGTTCTACGATAGTACTTTCAGGAGCAGTGTTCCTATTGGAAAAATTACCGGAACGAGGCCTATTCATCACCACTAATTATAGTTACACTCTCTAACGATGACGTGTGTGTGTGCTATAACGGGCCGCGATTTCGGAATGATAAATTGAGAAATTCTAGACTTGGAAAATTCATCAAACAAAGTCACTCTTTAGTTTACGATAAGTTTGAATCTTCGAATTCCAATCTTTCTGAAAGTGTACATCCCAAAATTACGTGCCCGCAATTGCAAGTGTACGTGAGTCTCTCTGTTACAGAAAAAAAAAGTAGGTTATAGTCAAAATGTTTTTGGCATGCGAAACATTGTTAGCGTATGAGTATAAAAAGACAGCGATAAAAAGACGCGACGACGAAAAGGTGTGGTGGCCATATGATAAAAAAAAAGATAATTAAAAACTAGATGGTCAATTACAAAGACTTGAGTATGGAATACCAGCACGTTCAGGGTGATATACGGTCTAGGTTTGTCCTTCATTGAAACGTCAGTGTCCTCTCACAAGCGACGAGCAAACAGAACCTATTGAGCGAGTAGCGCATGGTCTGTGTTGAACTTACATCATTCCTAACCTGTAGTTCGTTTCAGGTACAGGGCCTTGATTGACGCAACGCAACGACATGTTACTGGCACTGTCCTGCTGCTGCTGCTGCTGCTGCTGCTGCTGCTGTTGCTGCTGCTGCTGCTGCTGCTGCTGTTGTGTCATCTTGTCCGAGGCGTCGCTTTGCATGCCATTGACCTCGGGCATGAAGTCGACATTTCTGAAGCTGTCCGTCCCCACGTCAGCGATGGTCTCACCGGGGCTACCGATATTGTTCAGCGGACTATCACTGCAGTTGCTACTGCAGGTGCTCGTCGGCAGCCCCGTGCTTTGACAACTCGCCTCCTCGTGGTAGTCCTCGTTCACGTCCGGTACGATCATGAAGTTCTCTCGTTTCTCTGGATTACTCTTGACTACTTGCTGCTGCCGATGCGCTCTTGTTCTCGAGCTGGACTCTTGTCCCGAGAACTCTTCTATGTCGAGATCCAGACTGTCGTCTGCCGGTGACTGCGGCTGCGGCTGCGGCTGCGGCTGTTGCTGTTGCTGTTGCTGTTGCTGACTTTTCTTTATATTTGCGGCCATGGCTGCGAGCTTGGAGCTCCTGACTGTTGCCGGAGGTACAGGCTTTGCTGGCATTAACTTTCCAATTTCTGAGGCAATGGACGTTGACCTGCATGTTGCCAGCGCAGCTTGTTGTGGCTGCTGCTGTTGCTGTTGTGAGCTGGGCCTTGTCAGTACTTTATTGATGGGCACTTCTAACATCAGGGTCTCTTCCCTACAAGAGGTATTGTCTCTTGCTAATAACCGTGCGCGTTTCAATATCAATCTAATCCAATTTTCTTGACGTGCAACATATTTTACTTTCACAGTATCGACACTCATTCGTAAATTATTTCTGTACATTTTTTTCCTGGTTAAGTTGACTTTCATTATACTAATAGAAGTTTCAGTCACTTTTTAATGGTAAAGAGAAATGTGACGATGAATTTAAAGTTTGAATGATTACGACCAGGAAAACTTCTGTTAAAAAAAGCGTCGATTCATCATTTATGTGAAATCAACACTCTTCCGATAAATAACCAAACTATTACATTATTTACCCTCCCCGCAAACGTCAAGAAAATTGCAAGACAATCTTTTTCAACCTTATACCCGTCTACTGTCTTTTTATTCGCAATACTAATATGCCAGCATAAATAAGCTACTACATACAGTTTAAATTAAATGAATCGTAGCAAATGACAAACGACCATGCAGAGAAATTAAATGTGGGTATTAAAAGTAGAAAGTATGAGATGTCAAGTTACACGAGCATAAAATGAAGGTGCAAATTACTAAATAATAAGAATTTATAAAGAATTCACTATAACAACATTGGAGCCTTAAAAGTGTGTGAAATGTATAATGCTAGAATCGCGTTCAATATAACATTTTTCCTTTACATTTGATACTAAGAAATAAACAAAATTTTTTTTTAACCTTGTGTGCATAAAAAAATTATTTAAATGTATTCATGCTTATATATGAACGAAATAAAAAGTCGCTTATTTTTGGCAAATCATGCGCTATGTATCATTTTGAAAAGTCAGTGAACTTTAGCGAAACTGCTCGGGTAGAAACGGAGTACTTAAGGCACCAATAATAAACAATTGTAACAGCAAAATGTTAACCTTGTTTCTTCTCCGTTTTCTGTAGATGGTATCACAATTTTAATGGGCACTTTATTTTTCCTCCTGGCAACGTTCAATTGTAAAATGATTATTGACAATTTTCATTTAAATAATCATCATATGATAAATCATCTAAGAAAATTATTTTACTGTACATTTATCGCTGCGTTCCCTTAAAGAAATGAAGTATTTTAAGAATTTTGAGAATTAGTCTAATTAATTTGAGAAATAAATAATAACGCTCAGTTTCCTTCAAGTTCTTTTTTATACTGAGATGTGATGAGATTATAATAATACTCAATCATCATCAACAGGTATTTTGAGGAAAAAAAAATGAACGATATACTATGTGAATAATGTCTAAGTATTTCAAATGTTTTCAGGATTAATGATATTATGCTTTTTCCTTATCAGTTAATGTTCCAGCATTGAATTGACATCTACCTAGCTGCTTTTAATTAATAGTTGATTTCCATTGGTATAGCAAGTCGAATGTTAGTTTACTTACCCCTTCTTCTTTCCCTTATGACGTTTCTTTGAAATGTTTGCTTGATCTACCTGTTCAAATTCATTTAGTATCTGTACTGGTTCATCAATATAGTAATCACTAGCATTATCTTCAGCTGCACTTTGATGTTCAGGACTTTCAATGGTTGGTGCTTGATCACTATCTAACATTCTACAATAAAATTGAATTTATAATGCTAAATTCATTTTCCTTTTTCAATATATAAATGACACTCACTCTGCAACAATGTAGTCAGAATCTATATCTGGATCTGAAGAGTCTAATTCATGAATGGCTGGTCCTGATGGAGACTATTATTTCATAAAAATAACATACAATATTTAATAGATTGAAAACACAAATGGAATCAAGAATAAAATTTTGATATACCTTATTGGACATTTTACTTTGTTTCATTCGCTGTCTGCTAGGATCATCAATCATAAGTGGATATCTCCTCTTCATTGATAAACCACTGTTTCTGTTTGGTCTTACTAGTGACACAAGGAAGTGAATCAGTTTGTTAACAATTTGTTGTTGTTTGTGGTGCTTCTGCCTCAAAAGAGCAAGTTCTCTCCAAAGTGCTTCATTTTCTCTCTTCATGGCACCAAGTCTGGAGTCAAAATGTTCTTGTCTTCCCCTCATACTCCTTACTTCAGTCAACATTTTATTCATTAATTCTGGTTTTATAGGTGCTTGAGATGGATCTTGTGTTTTGTTTGAAGCAATCTAAGAAAATTGTTGCAAAAAGCATAAAAAACAGCACTCAAATGGAAAAGACAATAGTAATATTGATAAAAAATAATACCTTTCTCTTTATATGTTCTAGTAAATATGCATGGTCTTTACAGAAATATTGGTGAGCAAACTCCATTTCATCTCTATCGCATTTTAAACCTCCAAGTTCTACTGACACTTTCTTGTGGAAACCATCTATAAAATTAATTAAAATAAAGATGATGTTATCCAACTCAGATTTTTACAATAATATATAAGGAATAATTACACATGTTCAGCTGTCTCACAAAACTAGCCATGTTATTATGCTTGTAATAGTGTGGTAGCAGTTCTCTTGCAAATTGTGCTTGGTTTCTGATGAAAAAACTCCTTCCATTCTATTAAATATAAATACAATTTATAAAATTCATATTAAGAAATTATACAATTATTAATCATGTCATATTTTTTGTCATTTCTCCAATAAGAAGCATATGGATTGAATTCAACAATTGAATATTTGTAATGAACTGTCCAAATGACTGTTTCATATATGTAATGTTTCATGCTTATAGTACTTAAATGAATACATAATTCAGTAACAAGGATAAAAGGGCATTAAACTATTTCTAGCCTCAATTGGAACAGAAATAGCAAAAAATCTATACTGAAGTTCAGTACAATTTACTCATATCAAGTAGGTACATCCATTAAAAGTATTTTTTGTTTTCCTTTGATTATGAAAAAAGGATTAATTTATCTGTATCTCTTTCCACATCGATTTCAATTAATGCCAATGACCTACAGTATAAAGTCGATTTCACTCTCTCTTTATGAGACTACCGAGGTAAAAATGCACGCCATGATCTATGTTGCGATTTTGGTGAGAAATTGTGCGATTTCAAACTGCTATCGTTAAATTTATTTTCTCATCAACATATGAAAGTCCTAACGAAAATGCCAGCCAATAAATGTTATTCAAACTCGTGGCAATCCATACTTTTTGCAGAAGAAAACGTTTAGGCTACGTATATCAATAGAGAACGACCGTCAGATGTAATGCCTCGTGGACACTATCTAAATTGAATATTTATGAATGGTGTTTCATAATGTTCAGTTGAAAGCGCTAATATAAACAATTAAAATCGCAAAATTCACTAGTGTAGAACAATCTTAGCGACAGTGATTATTGAAAATGCGACCTGAAGACGTCCGAGAACGTTTTAATAAAAGAGATATAATGAACCTGTCTCCACTAGATAAATGAAATCGTGATTAGTCGGCTCGCATGCTCATTGGTTTCGTCATAATAACAAAAATTACATAAAAATATTGCATTTAC